>NC_048573.1:49853008-51053008 GCF_013265735.2 Oncorhynchus mykiss | reverse complement strand
TAAGCGAGCAAATGACAAATGGGTCCATGGGCAAGACCCTCCCTACCCAGTGCTCTCATCCTCCTGTCTGGCCAGCTTGTCCCTCCAGCCGTACAGCAGTCGGAAGGCAGTTAGCTGCTGCGTGTTGAACGCCTTCTTCTGCTTCCTCAGCAGGTCCATGTAGGAGTCCTCGGTGAAGAGCGGCTTCATGTATTTCTGCAGAGAGGGGTTTTCACTGTTATTGTCTGAACAAGTTAACAAGGGAATTAGGCCTAGGTGGTGCGGTAATGTTCAGTCGCGCTATTCAGCTCGAGAAGTGTACCTTCAATGAGATGTCTTTGCTTTTGTGCCAGACCATCTGCAGCAGGGCAGGCTGCCCATTGCCCACTTCCCACAGGTCCACCCTCAGCCGATCGTAGACATAGAGGAGGTAGTGGGTATCTGCCCGGGCATACTGAAACATCTCATCTGGCAAAGGCCTAGGGAAAATCAAAAGCAATTCAATCAAATCATATTTTGCTCCCAGGCCAACATGAACAGCTTTAAGTGAAAACTATTTAGTACACATTCATGAACAATCAGAGCACACATGAACATCGACAACATCAAAGTGCATAATAGAGGGTTAGCGAAATGACATTACCGTATTCTCCAGTCTGCCAGTTGGTAGCGTTTGTCAGAGTCCACGTTGCAGAACAGCTTAAGCAAGTGGTCAAGCGAGTGCCTGCCCAGGTTAAGGGTACGTGACGCCTGGTGAGTGTCAAACATGTTGACAATGTAAAGGCCCAAATCCTTTTGCAGCCACTCAATATCAGAGTCTGCACCATGGAAAACCTGCGAAAGCCATATAAACCTACATTAGTGACTCAAATTCTAGGCTATACTGAAGTTTCTGTAAAATGAAATGCTAAGCCTGCTACCATTGCCATTATTTGGCATTGGGCTGTGAAATACAAAATGTGCTTAGACAACCAGGCAATGACCTTGACGATGGCGGGATCTGTGAAAGCCTCATTGAGTATGTACAGCTCACTACGCAGCTCCAAGGTGTCTATAATGAAGTCTTCATCCCGTGTTGAAATCTGCATCAGGCAGGTGATGCCCAAAAAACTTCTGTAGGAGTGGTGCTAAGAGAGAAGATACACATGATTCAACAGAAAATCCAGGTTGGGTAGGACAGATGAGAGGTCACAAAAGGCTAAAACTAGCAAGCGTTAATTTTCCCCATCTTTAAAGCTTAGTTGTTTGAGGTACAATTTATATTGTCTCAGACAGAGGAACGTGTAAAACCCTCAATTGTACCTCCAGATCTACTGCAAACTCTGACGTCTTGGCCAGTTTCTCATTTACTGCCACCAGATCCTCCAGAGTGTCAATGAATGAGCACTTTGTCTCAGCAAGTGGTTTGTACATCTGAAAAATCAAAACACAGAAAATGAAGTCTGGCATCAATTGAGAAAATGTATTATACAAAAAAAACAAAAAAAATGTGCTTATTTGTGCCAGAGGCGAACTTCACTAATATTAGCTTTCAATAAAGATATCCAACAGCTTTCAATAAAGATATCCAGCAATGTCAAGGTCAACAAAGTGTCAGGCATCATGGTCAAAATGCTTCATGACCGTGTCAAAGTGTATTTAGCTATTCAAAAATAAAAAGTGACACCGGATGGACTTGACAAGGTCTCAGGCATGATAATGCACATTTTTGTTTGTAGTAAAGTAGCCCAATGTTGCAGGTTTTGATTCATATATTATTGTAATCTGCAAAAAGTGCCTCTGTGGGGTATTTTCAAGTGAAAATATTGGACTTTATTATTTTCTATATGCTTTCATTTTTTTTTTAAATTGACTCTCCCCTTTAACTGCCCCTAATACAGGGATGCAAACTAGACACCTTTTGGCGAAATTCGCCGTTTTGAATCCAAAATAGTTTGGGGGGGGCGGCTTTGGATGACGACTGGCTGTATGCGAACGAGTGATGCGCGTTTGGAGCAATACTGGGTGTATCTAAGCCAATCATTCACATAACAGAATGCAGCACGTGACTGAAGAGAGAAGAGACAACCAATTAGCTAGTTACAACATCAGCGCGCGCTCGGAAAGAGGCGATAACGAAGAGGTAGGTGAGAAGCCTGACCACGGAGACCGGGGTGAGAAGGTGATCCAGCGTACTTCATGAGCTGTAACCGAAAACTGGCATTTAGAAAGTTTGAGGTGAGGGAGAAAGTGTGGTGGAACAAGTATTGTTAGCATTATTAAGTATCTTGCTAGCTGGATCGAATTATCCGTTATAGCTTGCCAGAGAAATGTTGAGCAAGTTTAGCCAACTGAACTGATCAAATAATTTAGTTTATGATGTGAAAATAAAGTCAGACAGCTAACGTTAGCTAGCTAATGTTACAACATCAGATGAACCAACGTTAGTAACCTAACCAATTCGATCTAGTATGAACTGGTAACGTTATACCACTCCTTGCCGTTCAAGTTAGAACGCCTTAGTTGCTTACTGGACCCGGGCAATCTGAAATGTTAACTAGCTAACGAACTATCTACTATCTGTGAACTAATGTTTTCCCTCTACAGTACAGCAAGTTAATTTTCAGAATGAGAGAATTGTGTGAAAATGAGGCATTGCTTGTTAAACAGTTAGTGTCGCTGGAGCTGGCTTAAGCTGGATGCCACTATAGAGGTGAAAGGACCACCACACATTTTCCCCCCTTTTCAATACAGTGGATAAAAAGGGGTATAGCGGGTGTATTCTCTGCCTGAAAGAGATCAATTATTTCAACAAAGGGTATCATGCTCCGCTGGCACATTGTACACTTTCTGCCTGTGGAAATCTGTTCTACAATGTAATAATGTGCAGTAGCCCAAAGATATTGCTTTTGTTGTTTTCAACTTGACAGTAACACTTGTGAGTGAGGGGGGATTATTACATTTTTTACTCAGTGAACTTTATTTTTGCACACATGTAGCCTTGTGCACTTGATCGATGGCCACTATAATAGAGCAAAAAATAGAATGCCTCTGTTTCTTTATTTCTACTTAAGATGTTTTTCCCCCAAGTGCAATATTTAGATGTGTGTGGTCACAAGCATTCGATTATAAAGGCTGTCATGGCTAACAGCAAAATCAGTGTATTGTTTTTTTCTTAACTTGAGTGCCATTTGCAATAAAGTCGAGGAAACAAATAATTGGAATGCTTTCCTTACATTTTTTAAAGCTGTGAGTTAGGTTCACATTAACCACTTTATTTTACACAGATTGATCATGTAGATAAAATATTCTTTGTTTAATTAGTTAACCTGCATTTCCCCCTAGAAGGGATTTTTTTGGCATGTTTCAGTGCAAAAAAGAAGAAAAGTAACCTTTTTGGGCCCTCACCAGTTTGCATCCCTGCTAATAGTCCAAGTTTGCCAACACAACAGTGGTGGGCCTGATAGTAGACGAGACAGGGAGCAGGTGAGAGCACTTGCAGTGGAAAATGACATCTCCCTCAATGTCAGCAAAACCAAGGCGATCGTGGACTACCGGACACAGGAGGGGACACCCCCAACCTCCATCAACAGGTTGCAGTAGAGGGTCAAAAGATTCAAGTTCCTTGGCATACACATCACAGAGGACCTGACATGGACCAATCACACAGACAGTGGTGAACGCACAACAGCACCTCTTCAACTTCAGGCAACTGAACTTTGCATGGAACCTCGGATCCTCAATAAGTTCTATAGCCGCACCAATGAGCATCTTGACCGACTACATCACTACATGGTAGGGAAACTGCACCGCACACAACCGCAAGGCTCTACAGAGGGTGGTGAGGATGGCTTTACACATCACCGGGGGCAGGCTCCCTACCCTCCAGGACATTTATAGCATCCGGTATCTGAGGAAGGCCCGGAAGATCAAGGACTTCAGTCACTCGGGCCATGGACAGTTAACTCTTACCATCTGACCAACAGGCTCTGAGACAGCTTCTACTACCAGGCCATCAGACAGCTAACCCTAGCTGTCTACCTGCTCAGACCTGCACCATAGAGACTATTTGCACTGACTCTCCACTCAAGCACACAACCACACAACCACAAAGTCAACACTGCTGTTCTATTTTATACTATTTATTCAACTGCGCGACCAAAACACTATCCAGTTTATATTTGTATACAGTCATACTTGTCATGGCACATTAATTTGTACTGTATATACTATTGTGCACATATCAGTTATAATACTATGTATATACCTCATTTTTATTTGACCTTTGTATATTATTGATATTGTATTGCAATGTTGAGTGAGCTAGCACAAACACACTACTGTACTTTTATATCTGCAGTGAACTGTGTATGAGACTAACAATTAGATTGAGTCCGTTAAGAGTCAACTTGAGCAAAGTGAGGTGTATAATCATTGATCTACAAATAATATTCCCTGCTAAATAATAGGTTTTGTGCGATCATCAAGATTCACAGAGCCTCCCCTGACTCAGGCAATCCGCTCACCAAACACACACACGCACAACCAGACATTGATTGGAGACATCTTGTGTAAATAACATTTCCTCTGACCTTTTACCTGCAGCGACACTAGCAAGATAATGCTTGAAATACCGGTAACTGCAGTGTCTTATTTTATCGCTCAAAACGCAGGATCCTAGTTATGACGCTATACCTCAAATAAAGTGTTAACCAAACCATTTACCTGGGGTTCAGGCTTGGACAGAAGATTCTCGGGTAACGCAAGGTGATCCAGTTCGTATTGGTATGGGTGAGCGAACCTATGGACGAAAAATGATAGCAATGTCAGATGGGATGTTAGCACATTTCAACCTTAGAACAAGAGAGTACATCGACTTAGAATGTCTTACATGTCTTCTACATGCTCCTGAGTTCTCTGCTGGTGAATGAAATCAGCCAGGGCGGCAGGGACATCCAAATCCTCTGGTCTCTCTTTGCGAATGTGTTTGTTGGTAAAATCTACAACAGGAAAGACGGAATCAATGGACATCTTCACCGCACTTCATTATTGCATGTACAATTTATTTAATTGGTACTTTTTAGTAAATCATTTTGTATTTTTGGCAACTACATGGAACACAATCAATTATATTGGGTAATACAATGCTGATGTGTAATTTCTAAATACCAGGAAAGTGTTGGCACAAAAATATGTTACAACTGAATTTATTTGAAACTATGGCAAACGCGACCTACATGAAGGAAGTGGTTTTATTGCATTGGGCTTGACGAAGATCTTTGGAGTAAACGGTGTGTTGCTATTGTCAACTTTTTCACGGAATTTCAACTGAGGTCTGGTGACGTTTTTGGCTTGGAGGAGTCGGAATGTCTCTGAACTACGTCCAGAACCAGAGTCACCCCCCTGTTCAATAAAGACAAAAAACAATCAATAATAATACCATACCATTCCAAACAACGTTATAAACATTAACTTTTCATTAGATGTGGACATTTTTATCTCCACTTCCTACCGCCAAAAGGACAACCGGTAAAGTACACTAGCTTTCAAAAGTTTGGGGTCACTTATAAATGTCCTTGTTTTTTGAAAGAAAAGCACATTTTAGTCCATTGAAATAACATAAATTGATCAGAAATACAATGTAGAAATTGTTAATGTTGTAAACGACTATTGTAGCTGGAAACGGACGATTTTGAATGGAATATCTACTTAGGCATACAGATGCCCATTATCAGCAACCATCACTCCTGTGTTCCAATGGCACGTTGTGTTAGCTAATCCAAGTTTAGCATTTTAAAAGGCTAATTGATCATTAGAAACCACCTTTGAAATTAAATGTTATCACAGCTGAAAACCGAGGCGTTTTTCTCAAACTAGACATTAATGTACTTGTCCTCTTGCTCAGTTGTGCACCGGGGCCTCCCACTCCTCTTTCTATTCTGGTTAGGGCCAGTTTGCGCTGTTCTATGAAGGGAGTAGTACACAGCGTTGTACAAGACCTTCAGTTTCTTGGCAATTTCTCACATGGAATAGCCCTCATTTCTCAGAACAAGAATAGACTGACTAGTTTCTGAAGAAAGTTCTTTGTTTCTGGTCATTTTGAGCCTGCAATCGAACCCACAAATGCTGATGCTCCAGATACCCAACTAGTCTATAGAAGGCCAGTTGTATTGCTACTTTAATTAAAACAGTTTTCAGCTGTGCTAACATAATTGCAAAAGGGTTTTCTAATGATCAACGAGACATAAAATTATAAACTTGGATTAGCTAACAATGTGCCATTGGAACACAGGAGTGATGGTTGCTGATAAATGGAGATATTTCATTAAAAAGAATCTGCCGTTTCCAACTACAATAGTCATTTACAAAATGAATGTTTACACTAGATTTGATCAATTTGATGTTATTTTAATGGACAAAAAAATGTGCTTTTCTTTAAAAAACAATGACATTTCTAAGTGATCCCTAAACTTAGAAACGTCAGTGGATGTTTAATTGTTTTTCAACATTCTGTCTGGTAGAGATTGCATCTTTTTTTACAGCGACTTCTTTCAGACTGATATGTATGGAGTAACCATGATAACAGTTGTGATGTTTAGACAATAGTTCTGAAAGGTTTGTTATTTTGTGGCCCCTGTGCCAAGAAGCTTTGTTTCTGCACCTTACGATTCCAACTGGATACGACGATCTTAGGGGGCTGAAAACCTGCGGGCATGACAGGTTGCTGGCTTCTGTTGACTCCGGCAGCATCATCAAGCAGAATACCCTGAAAATCAATTTTTAAAAAGTGTTGACTTCAGAATAATTCCCAAAATAATGGGGAATTAGAAAAGTCATTAGTTCAGAATATGCTGCCACTTTGGTATACATACCACTTTCTCAAGAATGACATCATTGGAATCAACCACCAAGTCAAATCTTTCCTCCAACCCCGTCAGTTTGTTGCGGTCTCTCATGTGAGCTCTGCAGCCATGGTGGTGCATTATCTGACTCATACTGACCATGGGAAGAAAAAGACAAACATGTTGGGAAGATAGTGCATGAGCGACTTATGCCAACCATTTTTCTTGGCAGCAATGTCAAACTGTTGGCCCGACCACAGCCAAGGGCCATTTTCTTATGTAGAGACCTTAGCTGTGGTATATTGGCCATATACCACAAATACCCAGGGTGCCTTATTGCTATTATAAACTGGTTACCAAAGTAATTGGAGCAGTAAAAATAAATAAAAATTATACCTGTGGTATATGGTCTGATATACCATGACTGTCAGCCAATCAGCATTCAGGCCTGATGATGTGAAGAGGCTCATAATAATGACTGGAGTAAATGGAATGGTATCAAACGTATGGAAACCATGAGTTCGATACCATTTCATGAATTCCATTCAAGTCATTACTATGATCCCATCCTCCCCACTTATGGCACCTGCACCTCCTGTGAAATAAAGCAATGCATTACGGGGTTACAAATTATTACTCACCAATGCAACAGTCCATCTCCTTGAGTTTCACAGAATTCTTGAAATCCCGGGAAGCTGCGATATAAGTCATATTCATCCCCTACTTGCGGTAGACTGGCAGATGCCTTAGTAGCTGCTACGACAGTGCCCAGTCCATACTATAGAAGAGAAAGGGTAAGGATTAGTCAAAGTTAAAATTACCTTTATGCATAATGCAGCTAGCTAGCGTCACCAAAGATGGATATACTGACAAGCTACATGGTTAAATGCTACTAGCCTCATACCATGAATAGCAATCTCAGACAACTCCGAAAGGGTTTTTTCTCAGTTTCCGGGATGTCACGTGTCTTACTTACAGCAGTACACTCTTAACTACTTAAGCATTGCGAAACTTCTATTTGAGTAAATAAACCAACCTCACGTAGAAAATAAGTCATACATATTGTTGTTGTTGTTGACCCAATGTGATATTCTCATTGACTTCTACACAAAATATCCTTGCTTGTCGAAACAACTCCACCTGCTGGTGGCTGAGGGAGACAGGTTTTACGCTGAGTTGGGCCTCTCTGGTATTACTGTGTGAGGATTCTCGCTAGCGAGAAGTGAAACCTGGCGTGACCATCCTGAACACCAGAGACAAAGCTCCTGCTTATGTTGTGTACAAATTATTTTTTGTTAGAATCCATGTTAAAGCATTAGTTAGGCTTGCTAACGTGGCTGAAGCTACTATTACGAGACATATAGCTAGTTAGCTAACGTTAGCTGTTCCACGTTTTACATGCTGCAGACACAGTACAACTCGTTAGTCAGCTCACTACCTTCACAAATGCATCCACATCCTTGAAACCGGGACAAAATTCGTTGTCCACACCAGCTGGGTCTTCGTTAACAGATTGATTATTATTTTGTTTGTCACTGTTTGAAGAATCCATCTCTAATTTCTGTACATGCGAGTGGCAGGAAACAACCGCGCTTGGTTTTTCTTCTTCACCGTTGGGTTTTATGGGTAACACTAACATTAGATGAGCAATAGCGCCACTAACCGGACTGGAGTATAGAGCAGCGACAGAACGCACCATATTTTAGTTGTTTTGAGTAACTTTGAAAAATATATATAGCATATATCACTCACATACAATTAAAACCCCCCAAATGACTAGAGTGCCCTTAGTAAAATAACCCTAAAATTGTTTGTCCTGTCCCCCATCTCCCACTGCTCAATAGCCTATGATCTATCAACTTGCACCCACCCGGTGTTGGCACTACTGTGAACTGCACAAATATTTTATTACGCTTTGTGTAGGCATAGGTCAATTAAAGGGCGGGCCTATTTTTGCGGACCCTGCATTCTATTTCTCTCCTCACACAAGTCCACACGGCTGTTGTAATTAGAAGATTGTACCAGCGGATGGCAGTGTTCATCTGAGAATTGTCCCCATCTTCCTCCATGTATATCAAAATGTACACAGATTTGCAGTTGTTATCGTAGATACAGCGAAATGCTTGTATTTCTAGCTCCAACAGTCCAGTAATACCTGGAAATACAAAACAATAAACACATAATCCATAATCAAGTAAATAATAAGAAATTAGGAAACATCAGAATGAGCAATGTCAGTCGGTAATATACAGTATACTGTATATTTTCCACACACACAAAAAGCTTATTCCTCTCAAATTTTGTGCACAAATTTGTTTACATCGCTGTTAGTGAGCATTTCTCATTTCACAAAACAATACATCCACCTGACAGGTGTGTCATATCAAGAAGCTCATTAAACAGTGTGATGATTACACACGTGCACCTTGTGCTGGGGACAATAAAAGGCAGTGTGCAGTGCAATGGCGATTGCATCGTCCTTGGATCTTTTGGGGCGGTATGAGAATTGTAGTAGGTCTAGGGTGTCGGATAAGGTGGAGGAGATATGGTCCTTAACTAGCCTCTCAAAACACTTAATGATGACAGAAGTGAGTGCTATGGGGCGATAGTCATTTAGTTCAATTACCTTCGCTTTCTTGGGTACAGGAGCAATGGTCTTTCAGGTGTTAAAGTGGGCTCCTTTTGATCCACTGATCAATAGCATGTGCAGTGCAGCGCTCTGGACATTGACACATTGACAAGTCATTATTTGGATCTGTGGTGTGTGGATAGAACTTTTCTCTTCCATTCCTCTTCATATTGATCTTTGTACAGGGTCATTTTCTCTTATTATCTTAAATAGATTTTCTTGTGTTTTATATATATTTCCACACTATACGGTTTGGATTGTACTGTGAAATTGTGAAGATTTTGATAATGCCCTTTTAGTGTAAGAGCTGTTTGAAAAGATTGCCTGAAATGTCAGCCTGTTTCGGTGGGATGGACCTTTGGCCTGCCTGTTGACATCACCAGGCAGTAAATTATTTAATACACCAATATGAAAGAGTTCCAAACCTCTCTGCCAATTACAGCTAGTTTTCAGTTTTCCCTTCCTAACTATTTTATTTAACCAGGCAAGTCCGTTAACAGATTCTTATTTACAATGACGGCCTACCCCAGCCAAACTCTAACGAAGTTGGGCCAATTGTGCACAGAGTCCTATGGGACTCCTAATCACAGCCAGTTGTGATACAGCCTGGAATCAAACCAGGGTTTGTAGTGACACCTCTAGCACTGAGATGCAGTGCCTTTGACCGCTGCGCCACTCGGGAGCCCTAAGACCTCTCCCAGACAGTCCTAGCAAAATTCTTGCTAGAGAAATCGCTTTTTTTCTAAGAAACTATTTTGTTTGTTTTTTTACTATGTTTTTTATTATTAAACAATCACTGTAAGGTACTTAATTGTTACCCGAAAAAAAAATGATATTGAGATAAAAACGGCTGCATTGGACATTTAAAAAAGCGTCTCTGCAACACTGGGTTGATAGATATTTTAGCACATAGAGTACCTTGATATGCTGTTTGTGAGAGGAAAGGGGCTGGACTTGAACATTGGACACATACATCAAATCAAAAAAAGTGTATTGGTTTAGCAGTAATTATAGCGGGAGCAGCACAATGCTTATGTTACTAGATCCTAACGATACAGTAAAATGTCAGACAATTAAAATGTAAGAAAAAAAATATAACAAAAAAAGACTTTCGTGGACAGACTATGTAACCATAAATTGTACTGTAGATCCATAGATGGTAGATTATCATGATGCAAGGCGGGATAACGAGCAGCGTTAGTTCCAGTGCTTTGGAGAAATCAAGATTTCGCAGGTGTTAGCGATCGCGTTCCACTGCTTAGACGTTGCATCATCAACCAATGGTTGCATGCCACGGTATCGACCGTGTCATTGACCGACAGATTGCTATAATATATGATATGGTTAGCTGATAGGTAAACTACCTATACAGGCTTTGTAAGATCTGGCAACGTCTAAGCAGTCGAACGCAACCTGCATTTTTCTAATTTCGGAAGGGTAGGAGAAATTTGGCCCATAGACTTGTGGGTAACTTGCAAAAGAGAGGGTGGAGTCGTTCTATCTCTTCTGGACCCAGAATTTAACCGAACATCTGACCAACTACGCAAGACTTTTGTTCTGCTTTAACCGAGATTAATGGACACATGGCTGTAATCCTGAAAAATTGTTATTATAGTAGCATTATGCTTGTGTCCAGTACTATCATTTTCTTGTGATTGCAGTTATGCAATGTCTATGTGCATATGTCAAAAATCTAGTTCATCTTTTAAAAATATGAAGACACAGAACAAAGTCTTTAATGGTGCACTCATGTGTACTCTATGGAAGGATCCTTTGGTCAACTGTTCAATGTCAGCAGACCAATATCAGTAGTTGGACAAATCAGAAAAAAACTATGAATGAAATAAATACAGACTATTCTACTTTCTTGGTCAAAGTAGACTGCTATTATACAATATAATTCACACAACTCAACAACAACACTGAAGAGAAAATCCTCTGTAAATCGTTTTCCTTTAATTTTTTGTTTTAGAAAACATAAATGCACCAAACAATATTGTACATGCACAGATTCAGTATACAAGATCAGCCAATTACTTTTCATCGTGAAAACATTCTTGATACAATCTCATGGAGATCACTTAACATTGTTTTAATACTGCAGTGTGAAACATAAAGACCAAGTGTTGCTAACCACAGCCCCTAAACTTTTTTGTCACGAAAGACTGGCATTATAGGTGACCAATTAACTATACAGTACTGTTTGGTGTCAGTCTTTCCTTTTAATAATGCATTAGTCAAGCTCAATAAGTTTGAATCATGTTGTACAAATATAGTGCTATAAAAAACAGATGATCGGTTTTCTTAGTACCATTCATAAGGGAAAACTTTGCTGCCCGTTGACCAAATTGTCACAATATCACTCTGGTATAGTTAAGAATTGTTGAATTTAATGGGGATTGCATTCCAAATTAATATTGCATTTTGGAGACAAATCAAATGAAAGTTTCTTTCACGGTTTTAAACCCCTTTGAGGGCATTGGTCCATATCATAGTACATGGGAGCGACAGAGCAATCAAAATGTATTTCTAAACAAGTTAGAACTTATATGTTTATCTCTTTAAAGCAACACTTGACCTTTGTGTAGAATTGTCAAAACTAAAAAAGCATATAATCAAACATAAAAAAAAACAAGATCTCCACAGTACTTACTGTATACATTACAAAACAAAGATGGAGGTGACCTTTCTGCATCAAGGACACAAAGTTCATAGACTGTATATTGTGAGTTTCTAATCAGTTAAACATTGAAATCAGTCATAAAGATACAGTTTCTTTGTAAACACTGGTTGGTTTGTAATGAAATAAAACTGAGAGTGTACAGAACCACGAGAAAGCCACGAAAACAAGCATATCAACAAAAACACATTACTCAAAGACAGCTCTCTTTAAGTTGCCAGCAGTGGTAATGAGATATGATCTTATCATCCAACAAAGCCCTTTACAACTGTTGCCTTTTTTAAACGTATCGGTTGAACTTGGATCGTGCGCATTAGGGCACGCAATGGAAAACATTTTGCAATGGGTAGTGAAAAGAAGCCTTTCTTAGTCCAGGTAGTCCCTCCATGTTTGAGTTAGTTTTCTTCCATTTGGTGCTTAATAAACACAACTCAGTTTACACCATTGCAGATGTGCAATTTCATGGTGTTGTTATTCTATTTGAAAGTGGGCACAAACATTTCCCAAATGTTTGATTGCCAGTACAATAAATTATTTGGGGCTTTATAAAAATGACTCACTGGCCTTCCAAAAGACACCGTCATCTTTTTATTATTTTTTTATTACATTTTGTACTTTAGTTAATTTGGTAAATATTTTCTTAACTCTTCTTGAACTGCACTGTTGGTTAAGGGCTTGTAAGTAAGCATTTCACGGTAAGGTCTAAACTTGTTTTATTCGGCATTATGTGACAAATAAAGTTTGATTTGATCTGCGACACACAGAGAAGCACGGTAATATGCATCTATTAACACACACACACACACACACACACACACACAACCATATTTCCATCCTGATGGAATCGTTCTGATTTAGCTCCTCTCACTGAATCCTGATACATTAATCTTCTGTGGTGTCATAGAACCATTAGTCCTATGCCCTTTCCCATAGAGGCCCCTAGGCTCACTCTAATTTATTAATATGTTTTAATTGCTGCTAAATCATGGCAGATATCAGACTTTTCATTTGTCAAGTCAGAGCATTAAATAGACCACTGTATCATGTGCTGTCAGCCGTCTGATATAGCTGCTCTCTGCTTTATGACCAGTGAAGTTGGTGTGTAAAAGACCGAACACCTGAGCAGTTGAGGCTACACTGAAAAATATGTAGGGCCTATAATACAATACATAAGTTTCAAGAAAAGGCTAATTGAACCTTGAACAAATGATAGGCAAGTCTAGTACATATTTAACACAGCTGACTATAAGTCAATGTCATGCATGAGTTCCATATACAGTAAGGCTCCATGGATTTTCTTAGGGGTGAATGACGTTGTCTGCTTGGGTCTCAGCTAGTGGCTCAATTTCAATGTCAGACTGGCACATTTGGCACCATTTTCACCACGCAACGGGCGAGCACTCTGGCACAAAATGGCTGCCGTGCATCACCCAGGTGGGTGTCATATTGGTAGTGGGTGAGGTGTGGTAAAGACAGTCCTCCTATTAAATGCAATCTATCCATCCACTGTAAGGTCAGTTTTTAGATTTTGGCTCATTATAGTTGTAAGGAGCCCTCGTGATACAATCAAGTCTCTACCACAATGACAAAATGAAAACATTGAGAAAATGGCTTGCACTCTCTCAAGCCGCTCTCGTCTTATGGGTTTCATGTAGCACATAATTATACGATAATGATCACTTAAAGAGCTCTGAAATGCTGCACAACACTGACTATAAGTCAAGTGAAGTGATTTTCTTTGTCACACTCTTACACAGATCTTCAAAGGCACAGGCACAGGCAAATGGTTGTGTCTACTCAATGAGTAAGCAAGAGAACTTAACTTGGCTCAGCCAAACACCAGTAAAAGTTTTTGCTTCGATGACCACCTCAGAGTACGTCAAAATTACAAAAGTCAACTTCATATCGCAACCTTGAAAGTTTAAATGACAAGTATTATTACCATAGGTAATAACTTTCATAACTAGCTTTGAGTGTGACATGGTTTAATTACAAATGAAAATATGAAGGGGAAAAAAGCATGGCATTGCTAGCTTAACATTTAGCCTACAACTAAACGATTCAAACTACTTTGGCACATGAATGGAAGTAAGGCATTTGTATCATTCAGGGCTCCAAAAAGTCAGAATAGCGCATTCATCTGAACATCCACCTAAAATGTACAATCCAAATAGATACCTTCAGAAGTTGACAGCACTTGAACAAACACAATGTTCATCAAAACATGTGCCCAAACAACAACAAAAATTTCTTCACAAATTCCCAAATGAATGCGCTTATTGTCTTGCCTCCAAAATGGATGGTCTCTACCATTACTTTCACACAGTTAGAAAAATGATAATTGTAGATGGGTCATTTGGAATGGAGCAGAGACAGCTTATTTGATCTGTAAACCAGATAGTAGCCTGACATTCTGTCACGATGTAGACCTGAATGTTGAAAATGCGATGCTGAGGAGCAGAGAGACAGGGGATGTGTTCAGACTCCAGGCCTTCGAGCCTCGAGCACTCATACCTAGAACAAAGCACAACACCAACATTAAGGATTTACGAAACAGAGAGAGATGATACCTCAACATAGTTATTTGCCCCATGTAATGTTATTTTTTGTGTTTTTGTCCCTCCTATTTTTGTTCTTTTTTAAAAGTATATATAATAGAGTGATAGATACCAGTTATGAGATGCAGACAAATCGAAAGGTGAAGGGGTGGGACTAGGGAATCGAACCATGGTCTCCAGGGGCGATATATGTAGTCCAGAGTTGGCAGCACTACCTCTAAACCAACTTGCACCACCCATGTAATTTTCACATGAATAATAATGCATTCCTATTAATATACATCCCTAGCTAATTGACACATGCCTTCAACACAGTATGTTACATAATCAAATATAACAATTAAGACCAAATGAAAGCTGACTCAAGAGAAAAAATAGGGCAAATTTGAAGAAAATTTGCTTCGCCCTAATACGGTTTGTGCTTCCACACAAAATAGGTGTTAAAGGAAAACAAAAAGTACAAATACAGGCTCTTTATTTCTTTATTTTCAGACAAAACAAATATAAAAAAATAGAGGGGGACACACACTTCGTATCTGAAAATAAATGTAATAAATAAGGCCAGTTTAGAATGCAATCCTCTCCATCCTTTTCAGTGGCTCAACACAGAATATCAATATGACAAAATATAGCTGAAAGCAACCATAGCTGGGTTCAAAACTCATGGCACCACAGCACCATTATCCGGACAAAATGGGATTCTCGATGAGCTACTTCTGTACTCCTTAAAGCTAGAAGCCTTAGTTGAAACAATAACAGAGCGGTCACCCCGCCTCTGTTTTGGTAAAAAGCTGAGGGATGGGCCTGGAGAAATGTAACCACTTTCAAATTCATAGACAGAGCTATGTATACAATGACTGACCATCCACGATGTAAAAAATATATACTGAACAAAAATATAAATGCAGCAGGTAAAGTGTTGGTTTCATGAGCTGAAATAAAAGATCCCAGAAATGTTCTATATGCACAAAAAGCTTATTTCGCTCAAATTTTGTGCACAAATTTGTTTATATCCCTGTTAGTGAGCATTTCTATAAGATAGTGGATAATCAATCCACCTAACCAGTGTGGTATATCAAGAAGCTTATTAAACAGCATGATAATTACACATGTGCACCTTGTGCTGGGGACAATAAAAGGCCACTCTAAAATGTGCAGTTTGTTACACAACACAATACCACAGATTACTCAAGTTTTGAGGGAGCGTGCAATTGGCCTGCTGACTGCAGGAATGTCCACCAGAGCTGTTGCCAGAGAATTCAATGTTAATACAATAAGCCGCCTCCAACGGTTGTTTTTGAGAAATTGGCAGTACGTCCAACTGGCCTCACAACCGCAGACCACGTGTTACCACTTCATTCCAGGAACTCCACATCTGGCTTCTTCCCCTGCGGTATCATCTGAGACCAGAAACCTGGACAGCTGATGAAACTGTGGGTTTGCACAACCAAAGAATTTCTGCACAAACTGTCAGAAACTATCGGATAAATGCCGGTTTCAAATGTACCGGGCACATGGAAAACAGCGTGTATGGCGTCGTGTGGGCGAGCGGTTTGCTGATGTCAACATTGTGAACACAGTTCCACATGGTGGCGGTGGGGTTATAGTATGGGCAAGCATAAACTACGGACAAAGAACACAATTGCATTTTATCGATGGCAATTTGAATGCACAGAGATACCGTGACAAGATCCTGAGGCCCATTGTCGTGCCATTCATCCGCCACCACCACCTCATGTTCCAACATGATAATGCACAGACCCATGTCGCAAGGATCTGTACACAATTCCTGGAAGCTGAAAATGTCCCAGTTCTTCCATGGCCTGCATACTCAGACATGTTACCCATTGAGCATGTTTTGGATGCTCTGGATCGACGTGTATGACAGCGTGTTCCAGTTCCAACCAATATCAAGCAACTTCACACATCCATTGCAGTGGAGTGAGACAACATTACACAAGCCACAATCAACAGTTTGATCAACTCTATGAGAAGGAGATGTGTCGCGCTGCATGAGGCAAACCGATGCATATCTGTATTCCCAGTCATGTGAAATACATAGATTAGGGACTAATGAATTAATTTCAATTGACTGATTTACTTATATGAACTGTAACTCAGTAAAATCTTTGAAATTGTTGCATGATGAGTTTATATTTTTGTTCAGTGTACTTTTAACCATGTTTTGAGGATATACCGTGTTGGTTTACATTTACATTGTTTACAAACATTGGAGTTAAACAAGCTTATATCTTGGGTTCTGATGGGTTATTACAATTGAACTAAGATCATGGAGGCATATATACGTTATATTCTTCAAGAATCAGTGGGTATACACAGTGTACAAAACATTGGGAACACCTTCCTAATATTGAGTTTGCCGCCTTTTGCCATCAGAACAGCCTCCATTCCTCGGGGCATGGACTACAAGGTATCGAAATCATTCCACAGGGATAATGGCCCATGTTGACTCCAATGCTTCCCACAGTTTGTGTCAAGTTGGTTGGATGTCCTTTGGGTGATGGACCATTCTTGATACACACAGGAAATTGTTGAGCGTGGAAAAACCCAGCAGCGTTGCAGTTCTTGACACACTCAAACCGGTGAGCCTGGCACCTACTACCATACCGTGTTCAAAGGACCTTAAATTGCATCTGAATGGCACACATACACAATCCATGTCTCAATTGTCCCAAGGCTTAAAAATACTTCTTTAGCCTGTCTCCTTCCCTTCATCTAAACTGATTGAATTGGTTTTACAGGTGCCATCAATAAGGGATCATAGCTTTCACCTGGATTCAACTTGTCAGTCTATGTTCCTAATGTTTTGTACACTTAGTGAATATCATTCATTTATGTCTAAAAATCGATGTTGCAACTAGGGATTCTAACTTTAACACACCTGCCAAATATCATAACTCCATATCAAATAGATCATGCAATATGCTTTCGATGGATTTAAAAAAATGTTTCATGATGTTGACAACTGAACGTATTTTTTGCCAGAACCACTGGGCTGACTGACACCAAATTTGGTAAATAGCTTCTATGGACCCATGTCTTAAAACCCACGTCCTTATTTTCTAAGACTCTAGTTTAAACAACATGGCCATTATAAGCCAATAATCTTGCGTTAATGTTTTTTCCTGTCCAACAGCGCCACCTTGGGCCAAACTGAACCATACTCTACAGGTTAGCTAGACTCACATCGCTGACCATGTGTGCCAAAGTCAAACAGATCAATAGATATAAATATGTGCCTGTCGTAGAGCCACAGTGTGGTTAATCTGCATGTGCTTTCATATGTTGAGTCTTGACAGTGTTTGTCACAATGTATCAATATAAATATCCATGTCAGATTCATATGCATTTATGTGTCAGGTCACGCTCACTTCAATGTTTATTTGTCCATAGCTGCCATGTTGTTTGTGATACTAGCCGGAAAAATATTGTTTTCGGAGACCTTGGTCCAAAGATGCTATATATCAAGTTTCATCCAGGTCTGCCCAGTCCTTCCGGACTGCCCAGTATTTTCCACAAAATTCTGAATGGCGGAATATCCCTCATGGCGGACCTATGTACCTATGTACTTTGCGACTCTAGGGTAAACGGGGTGAGGGGCATTTTCAATTGTGTGTTATAGCGCCACCATCTGGCTAACTGGCATGGCATTGCATGAGAGGGTGTGGACTATAAGCCTTTACCATCATGCCAAGATGCACCCTCCTAGGCCTTACCATCTCACAGACATTTGCATGTAAATTTTCTGTGATGGAAGAACCGGTTTAAAAATAATGACAATAGGATTTCTCAAAGCTTTGCTGCTCGAACTCCTAATAATGAACTTCAACAAAAACAATAAACAGTGCCTGCTTTAGCCTTTTGTGGGCCCCAAGCGAGCTTCGCTGCTTGAACCTCTAATTAGCATTTAAAGGAAAGGAAGAGGTCTCCTCCTGCAGTCTCCCAGGAAGGTAATATCCAGTGAGAAGGGAAGTGAAACTTAGTGACATGGATAGATTGTGCTGCATATTTCAGCAAAATATGAGACTGCGGAGCCCAAAAGAGGGCAGTCACAGGAGTCACAGGAGGACAAACTGTCTTGGCTAGGTTATGAAGTTCCTAAATGACTTAATCTAGAGAAAAACGGTTGAAAAACTGTTTTCATCTTGATGGAAATAGTGTTTCCAGGGCCATCTCAGCTGTAACTACCTGATGGTAATAGAATGGCAATATGCACTCACATAATATAGATAGATATAACTCGTTTTAGATATAAGCTGAGACAAGACTCTTGGTCCCTCTGAACTTGCTTCTCCTTTGTGAGCAGAACGTATTAAATCTACGAAAGACTCCGGTCAATCTCTTCTTTGAATCACCACACACGGTCTACACATATTTCCAAGATCCATCCATTTCTAATAACCTGCCCCTGTCCCGATGGGGATTGAAACATCACATTATGTCACATTAAGTTTGTCCAAGGGCCTATCGTATTTTGTTAATATCTTCATTAACAAATACAGTACCAGTCAGAAGTTTGGATACACCTACTCATTCAAGGGTTTTTCTTTATTTTTACTATTTTTTATAATGTAGAATAATAGTGAAGACATCAAAACTATGGAATAACACATGGAATCGTGTAGTAACCAAAAAAGTGTTGCCTTGATGACAGCTTTGCATACTCTCAACCAGCTTCATGAGGAAGTCACCTGGAATGCATGTGCCTTGTTAAAAGTTACTTAATGCGTTTGAGCCAATCAGTTGTGTTGTGACCAGGTAGGGTTGGTAAACAGAAGATAGCCCTATTTGGTAAATGACCAAGTCCATATTATGGCAAGAACAGCTCAAATAAGCAAAGAGAAACGACAGTCCATCATAACTTTAAGCCATGAAGGTCAATCTGGAAGATTTCAAGAACTTTAAAAGCTTCTTCAAGTGCTGTCGCAAAAACCATCAAGTGCTATGACGAAACTGGCTCTCATGAGGACTGCCACAGGAAAGGAATACCCAGAGAGTTACCTCTGCTGCAGAGGATAAGTTCATTAGAGTTTCCAGCCTCAGAAATTGCAGCCCAAATAAATGCTTCACAGAGTTCAAGTAACAGACACATCTCAACTGTTCAGATGAGACTGTGTGAATCAGGCCTTCATAGTCGAATTGTTGCAAAGAAACCACTACTAAAGGATACCAATAAGAAGAAGGGACTTGCTTGGACCAAGAAACACGTGCAATGGACATTAGACCAGTGGAAATCTGGCTTTTGGTCTGATGATTCCAAATCTTAGATTTTTGATTCTAACCGCCATGTCTTTGTGAGACGCAGAGTATGTGAACGGATGATCTCTGCATGTGTGGTTCCCACCGTGAAGCATGGAGGAGGAGGTGTGATGATGTGGGGTGCTTTGCTGGTGACACTCTCAGTGATTTATTATGAATTCAAGGCACACTTAACCAGCATGGCTACCACAGCATTCTGTAGCGATACACCATCCCATCTGGTTTGGGCTTAGTGGGACTATCATTTGTTTTTCAACAGGACAATGACCCAACACACCTCCAGGCTGTGTAAGGGCTATTTGACCAAGAAGGAGAATGATGGACGGCTACATCAGATGACCTGGCCTCCACAATCACCAGACTTCAACCCATTTGAGATGGCTTGGGATGAGTCGGACAGCAGAGGAAGGAAAAGCAGCCAACACGTGCTCAGTGTAGGTGGGAACTCCTTCAAGGCTGTTCGAAAAGCATTCCAGTTGAAGCTGGTTGAAAGAATGCCAAGAATGTGCAAAGCTGTCATCAAGGTGGCTACTTTGAAGAATCTAAAATGTAAAATATATTTAGTTTGGTTTAACACTTCTTTGGTTACTACATGATTCCATATCTGTTATTTCAGTTTTGATGTCTTCACTATTATTCTACAATGGCGAAAATAGTTCAAATAAAGAAAAACCCTTGAATGAGTAGGTGTTTCCAAACTTTTGACTGGTACTGTATATTTTCGCTGAACCCAGATCAGTTAATGCTTTACATTATGAGCAGCTTACTTAGTTTGTGGATGCGGATGGGATCTGTGGCTGGGCCAAGCCCTCCCTCGCTCAGCGACCTTATGTGGATGACATAGTCTTCATTGTCAACGAGGGTCAGCTCGGCTGTGGAATTGTTTGTCAAGAGCATGTTCTCTTCCTTATGTTTCAGACTCCTGTAAGACAGCTGACGGGGGGAAAATAGAAAACATGGAGTAGCATTCTTCATAATCAGCAAGTTGATTGGTGAAAAATGAGGATGGGATTTATCATTAGAAACTATACTGGGTGATGGACCAGACGACCACACAAGGTATGTGATTCTAGTTTGGAAATAAGTGGTAAGTTTGAGGATAATATGAACTCACTTGGTAACCGGTGACCTCTGACTCTGTTTCCATGGCTACCACCGGCTCCCAGTATATAGTGATCTGGGAGCCAATCAAGGTCCACTCAACATTTAGAGGAGGTTGTCCGGGTGCTGTTGGACACAAGCAGCATTCTGTCGTTAAGTTTCTTTGTATGTTACCATAACCAGTCATGACCTCACCCAGTCATCTTCACCAGTCATAGTGTCTCTATGGCTTGGCTCATTCTACTCTACACCTTTTTCTCCTGACAGCTACCCACGATGCAGTTAAAATGTACCCTTTAAATAAGAGCTATTTCCCAACCACTGCCGTGGCAAAAAGTAAACGTGCTGAAATACGTTAACGCCCTCCTCTGTCCTCCCCACTTGGCATTAATTAAAAAGAATGGTGAACACTAATCCTCTGTCCACAACACATTTGTCTAGTTTATTAATACATTTTCCCTTTTGCTGAGCAATTGATGGAATTCCCTCCATTGACCGTCTAGGCCAGTATTGTAGTGTGTTCAAGACACCTACGTGATTTCTTGGTGGTGGCGTTGATGGCGGGGAGGAAAGGGCCAGTACCAGCTGTGTTGAAAGCGCTGACTGTGAGAAAATACTGAGTGTTTCGCCCTAAGCCACTAACAGTGACCGATGTTTGACTCCCAGGTACCCTCACTTTCCCCATCGTCTCTGGCTTGGTGTCATCCTCCCAGTACACCACCTGTTGAAATTGGAGGAAATGGGAGTTTATCTTTTCATGTATTACTTGAATAGGGACAGAAGCAAACACATTGACACACTGAATAAACAACCATCCAATGCTACAGACTTGTGGACATATGGAGACATCTCAAACTGGGGATTTGGTTTATGCTAATATCTGAGCTCTGGTTGGCTCCCGCCTCGCTTAAGGTAATTATTTTAATGAATCCCGAAGGGTGAAACTTTAAGCAAGAACTTGGTAAAGGTTAGGTTTAAGGTTAAGTTTAGGGCAGTGCTGCCAACTCATTTTGGAGTGAGACACACACATTTGATCCTCTTCACACGCCACACCTCTTATTTCTCACGCATTGAAAAAAGTACTGCTTTTATTTTCTATTTAATCCAGTGTATATTCAGTTCATTCACATTTCAACCGCGGCATCTCAACCTGGGAGATACTTCAGCTTCCTGCCATCGCACTGTGAACCACTTCACATTGAGGCTTGTGATTGGTTTAGTAAGGGTCAGGTACAAATGGTGATTGGATACGTGTTTGTAAAGAAACACCTCCCACAATTGTGGAAGGCAGCCACGACAGACTGGACAGGCACCTTCGTTCTACGCTGAACAAAGTTCATGAACTCAATTGTCAAAGAGCAGCACAACAACTTGTAGCACTGTTTTGTAAACATAATTATCAACAAATGAATTTGCTGTCACAACCTGCCCCTGTCGCAAAATGCTTCCCTTTGACAGCATGCAATAATATAGCCTACCATAGTGATTTAATTCACCACTTGCATTAGCCCAGATCCATAGTGTCTTCACAATACTGTATTTGGTCTAAGTCATCCCCTACAATGGGCTAAATACGTGAGCCGCTTCAGGAAACTAGGCGTATGTCGCAGGTCACTACTTCACAGGAGAGCCATTTGAACATAAACTTTTTTTTGTTGGCAGAAATGCCTTCTGAACATGTGAACTTTCATGTGCCTTAATAACAAACCTGTATGCCATCTGTAAATACGAATAAAATTGTTCAATTACGAGCCTAGTTGGTTTAGCCACTTAAAAAGACACCAACCTTCCCGCTAGCCATGATTGGCTTAGATAATGAGTGGGCTGAAAATGCTGAGAGATGAGTTCGGATTGGTCTGCCATACAGCACGCTTCTGTCTTTTTGAAGGGCTCTCCAGTATTAGTACCAAAAGATTCAAAAGTGAGTTTAAATGTTTATCAATTTTCAAAGCAAAATTACTTTCCCATTGTTCCTCAACTGTAGTGTATGATACACCATTGTATGATACTCTAATTTTGTCCAATGTAAAAAAAAAAACATCTCAAATTTTGTTACATAAGACCGATTTGAGCCGGTCGGTCACATATAGACTAATTGGTGTGCCTATCTTAGCAAGAACACTACTGTTATACGCCATAGTTTTACTATTTCACTTCTTACCAATTTTGCTGGTGTAATTAAATGTGAAATCTGATATGCCAACTTGTCTTTGAATGGATCTTTTGGGGTTTTTTAACAATTCAATGAGGGCTATTCAATGAGGGCTATTCAATGAGGGCTATTCAATGAGGGCTATTCATTTTTGTACTCATTTATGGGCAGTGCTGAATATAGGTTACGTCATAAAATGAGAATAGGTTATATTGAAATGCCCCTTGTCCCAAATATCCTGTTTTGTCATTTTAGTATTGTGCACAAGCTGCTAGACAGATGTGGTAGGTATGGATGCAAAACATGTTGCCTATGTACAGAAAGATGATAGAAAGGTTTTGAAAATCAGCCTCAACCACCTGAAGATTGATATTCATTAGATCTTTTTGAATGTGGGGTAATTTGTAGAAATCAAATGTCACATGTTCAAATCCCCAGTATTTGGAAGACATAGATCAGGGGTGGCCAACCTTCTTGGGGAGCTTCCTCTATGCAGGAATTTCTACATTCCTATTTTAAAGGGCTAGTTCACCAATTTAATTACATTTTAACTTGTTTATTTCTTATGAACAAGGGGAGACTGCAATCCATCCTATGGTTAGCCACGGCCACCAACCGTTAATGTTAGCATTTTCCACCAGTTGGCAGTCTCCAAATTTCATGTACAAATAATCTTAAAGTAACTTAAATCCAAGTCGTTTTTAGATTTGAGTGTGTATTCAATTTTAAAACGAATCCTGATTTTTTTAAAATGTATTCCACCCTGGTCATGGCCAAAGCTGTGTGAAAATATACAGAATTGCAGAAAATTTGCTTTTGGGTGGATTTATGGTAGCTTGGAGTGAGATTTCCTATCTTCAAAAGTTGGCAGCCCTGGTTTGGTGTTTCTGGCCCAAAAACACAGTCTGTATTATGTGTTTGTGGTGTTGAGTACAGGTGACAGGAAGTAAAAAAGCAGGTAGATCAGCATTTTGCTTTGTATTCTTTAAAAGGGCCAAAGTGCTCTCGGGATGCTGCTGTGAAGGCCTGTATAATTTACCACACAAGTCATCCAATTAAATCAGCCGTTACCATGGAAACATGACGTTTTGAAGTTGAGGCTTTGAGGTACACTGTGGGTGACGACAGGCATTGTAATTGTGTTGCACAAACTCGCTGTTTCATTTACATTTAAAACAGGAAATATACCTCGTAGCCGAGAACTCTTTCAGGAGTAAAGGATAGAGCCTGCCAATTCACTTCAATTTCTGAGGCGGAAACACTTCTGGCCCAAACTCCCCCTGGCATACCACTCGGCTCTGAAAAGAAACAACCGAGGAGAGTTTCACCCATTATTGAAAAACAACCAAGGCAAACGACTCTACAGACTAATACAACCCCTTTCAAACAAACATTTATGATCCTTCAGTTTATTGCAGTGGTCACCACCCTTTTCTGAGTCAAGATCACATTCTGAGTGAAAATGCATGCTGAGATCTACCGCTTTTTATTAACATGACTTAAAAAATGTAAGCCTATGCAACAATAACCAATTAAAAACAGTACTGTTGCAATGAGGTTTGTGCAGTAAGCTATAGGCTCAATACATTAAAACAGCATACTGGCTTTGCATGAATTTGCCTGCCAATGCATTGTTGTTCGGGACATTCTTTTAAAATTATATTTCAAAATTTGAGGTAGGCTATATGATCACACCGGTAATATATCCATTGTTGTATTACTTGTGAGGCACAGCTGAGTGAGCACACATTTAAATAATTAGCTTTTTATTTTACTGGGCTGATGGTGCCTGCATCTGATGGTCAGTCTCAGCGGAGGGAAAGAGCAGCAGAGTGAGGGACATCTCTCAACATCCCTCCGCTCTCCCTTTCCTCCACTGACACTGACCAAAAAGGGACACCGTCTTCCAGCTGATGGTGAAACTCGGGTCGCACTGCACAAATCCATGTTGTTACTGCTATGAACAGAGAAAGTAAAATATTCCTTGATATTACAAAAGACCCAAGCCGCTAATAATAACAACAACGCAGGCCTATATACACTTTCCTATTCATTCATTACTGCTGCACTGCTTGTTGTAGCTGAGGGGAAATAGGAAGAACGTGCATTTTATGGGTTATAAAAGTGTTAAATACAAAGTGTTGACAGTGCTGAGTAAGAACATAAACATGAACTCACTCAAAAACAGCAGCTCTTTGCTGTATTCATTGACAGTCTCTCTCATGGTTTTAAACGTTAGGAATCTCACAGTATTACATTTGCCATAGTTTTCTTTTATGCCTGCTAGGTTACTGCAGACTCGGTCACCTGAGCAATCTGATTGGCCAGCGGTGGCATAATGCACTTGATTTCCGCTCCAGGCCTACCTTCAGACACATTAAATGGCAAGTTTACCTACCCGGCACGCAGGGCAGCTGAATTGGATGCACCTACCACCAACAGCCCGTCATGCTGCAGTGTCATGTTAGGATGAGCCTGCAGGAAGGGTACCACATAAGGGAGGAGGATGTCTTCCCTGTAACGCACAGCATTGAGATTGCCTGTAATGACAACAGGCTCAGTCTGATGATGCTGTGACACCGCCCCAGACCATGACGGACCCTCCACCTCCAAATTGATCCCGCTCCAGAGTACAGGCCTCAGTGTAACGCTCATTTCTTCGACGATAAACGTGATTCCGACCATCACCCCTGGTGAGACAAAACCGCGACTCGACAGTGAAGAGCACTTTTTGCCAATTCTGTCTGGTCCAGCGATGGTGGGTATGTGCCTATAGGCGACGTTGTTGCCGGGAATGTCTGGTGATGACCTGCCTTACAACCGGCCTATAAGCCCTCAGTCCAGCCTCTCTCAGCCTATTGCGGACAGTCTGAGCACTGATGGAGCGATTGTGCATTCCTGGTGTAACTTGGGCAGTTGTTGTTGCCGCCATCCTGCACCTGTCCCGCAGGTGTCATGTTCGGATGTACCGATCCTGTGCAGGTGTTATTACACGTGGTCTGCCACTGCGAGGACGATCAGCTGTCCGTCCTCTCCCCCAGTAGCGCTGTCTTAGGCGTCTCACAGTAAGGACATCGCAATTTATTGCCCTGGCCACATCTGCAGTCCTCACACCTCCTTGCAGCATGCCTAAGGCACGTTCACGCAGATGAGCAGGGACCCTGGGCATCTTTCTTTTGGTGTTTTTCAGAGTCAGTAGAAAGGTCTCTTTAGTGTCCTACGTTTTCATAACTGTGACCTTAATTGCCTACCGTCTGTAAGCTGAAGGTGTCTTAACGACCGTTCCACGGGTGCATGTTCATTTTTTGTTTATGGTTCATTGAACAAGCATGGGAAACAGTGTTTAAACCCTTTACAATGAAGATCTGTGAAGTTATTTGGATTTTTCCGAATTATCTTTGAAAGACAGGGTCCTGAAAAGGGGATGTTTCTTTTTTTGCTGAGTATATTAACTTTGGTACTTTATTTAAAGTAACTGTCCAGTGAAAATCTCATTTTTAAAAGTTAATATTATGTTAATTCATACCCAAATAATGTTGTTGATTCATCCTATACTTGTATTTGTGGCCAAATCATAAATTGGATTAAAAAAACACTTCACAAATCCCACTTCAAACTCGTATCTCAAACAGACATTTAATTTTTTTTTTTGCCATTTCCTCGTAAATGATGATGTCATCTTCCTGAAGAGGATGAGCTGGCCAATCAGCTGTCTACTCAAATTCATATTTTTTATGACTGGTATATGCCCACACCCTTCCAACACAGAAAAGTTGCTTTTTAACCTACTTAATTCCCATTTTGTTGGATGGAAAACTATTTCACTCATATTTAAAATAATTATATAATTATATATCAATATATTTCATAGAAATTTGGAAACACTGGACAGTTAAGATAGTCCCCTATAGATGGTTTATAGATATTCAACAAACTAAACTAGCTATCCACTAACCCTAACTCTAGCTCTAATTATTGCATGTTGTTGTATTTCAAATTAACAGAGTTGCAGTTGATAGTTTGTTGATATTTTGAGCATTTGTAGACCATGTTTAGGGGGCTATCCAAATAAAGTGGGGTACCCTTTGTTTTGATTGATTTATAGTTACATTTGAGTATGTTATCATAATGTGCACCTCCCTAACACAACAATGCATTCTTTCAATATGTGAACTGGGGTTGTGTCTGAAATAGCACCCTATGGCTCAGGTCAAAAGTAGTGCACTATATAGGGAATAGAGTGCCATTTTGGACACACCGTTCAACAGTCTGTCACACCCTGGTCAGTTTCACCTGTCCTCGTTATTGTCTCCATCCCCTCCAGGTGTCGCTTCTTTCCCACAATGTATTTATCACTGTGTTTCCTGTCTCTCTGTGCCTGTTCGTCCTGTACGTTTCCAAGTCAACCAGTGTTTTTCCCATTCTCCTGCTTTTTGCATTCTCCTTTTTCTCATCCTCCCGGTTTTGACCCTTGCCTGTTTCTGGACTTTGTACCCGCCTGCCTGACCATTCTGCCTGCCTTGACCCCGAGCCTGTCTGCCACTCTGTACCTCATGGACTGTGATCTGGTTTTGACCTTTTGCCTGTCCACGACCATTCTCTTGCCTACCCCTTTGGATTAATAATCATTGTAAGACTCCAACCATCTGCCTCCTGTGTCTGCATTTGGGTCTCGCCTTGTGTCATGATAGTACGAACTGGCCATGACAGACCCAGCAGACTTGGACCAGCTCCACCACGCTGTCTCCCTACAGGGAGCCACCATTGGGAGACATCAGGAGTTGCTACAGGGCCTTTTGGAAGGGCTGAGTTCCTTGACGGAATGCCACAACCATGGGTTTAAGGCTATTATGGAGCAAATCATGGCGTTGGCTCAGACTGTCTGCCACCTCAACCAAAAAAACAACAACCACCCAGTAATTTTTTCCCCCTATCTGTGTTGAGTTGGTATAGCCTATCCCGACTCCCCGTGTACCCTGTTTACCTCCTCCAGAGCGATATTCGGGGAATCCTGGTGCCTGCCGGGGTTTTCTTTCTCAGTGCTCGCTTATTTTTGAGCTATAGCCATCTTCGTTTTCTTCAGACCGATCAGAGATAGCGTATATAATTACACTAATGTCAGGAAGGGCGCTCTCCTGGGCTTCGGCAGTTTGGGAACAACAATCTGCCATTTGCGGGTATTTGGAGGAATTCATTGCAGAGGTGAGAAGTTTTTGAGTCTCCGGTATCTGGGAGAAAGGCAGCCAGCAAATTGCTTGACTTGCGTCAAAACTCCCGTAGTGTGGCAGACTACACGGTGGATTTTCGCGCGTTGGCCGCCGAGAGTGCCTGGAATCCGGAGTCTCTTTTTGATACTTTTCTGCACGGATTATCTGAGGAGGTTAAGGATGAGCTAGCTGCTTGGGAACTGCTGTTGGATCTTGACTCCCTTATCGCCTTAACCATTAAAATTGATGGACGCCTAAGGGAACGCAAGAGTGAGAGGAGGTCTGGTCTCGGGCACACTCGTGCACCTGATATGGCGCGTTCACCTCCTATGGAATCCGGAAGTTTCTGAAGGCAGCTCTTCCGAGAGGAATCGAAGCCACCCGAGCTCTCACGTGAATCTACGACGGGTGAGTTGGATACTCCTGAGCCTATGCAGTTGGGAAGAACTAGGCTATCAGTTTGGGAGCGCTCACAGAGGATGAATAATAACCATTGTCTGTACTGTGGAGGGGCAGGACATTTTATACCTGTCCTATTAGGAAACCCTTGTCTCTAGTGGGTACCAGTACTATGGTGAGTCAGACTGGGAGTTCCCTAATTCCTATCACCCGCACACCCCTTTTTGCTCTTGTGCTGTTGGGAGACCAATCTAAGTCTCTCCGAGTGCTCATTGACTCTGGGGCTGATGAATGTCTTATAGATGCCACGATAGCTTCGTAGCTTGGTATTCCCACTCAGCCTCTCTCTGTGCCCATGGATGCTAGGGCACTGGACGGCCGCTCTATAGGGGAAGTCACCTATACTACTGTGCCCGTTCAATTACTAGTTCTTGTAACCACAGTGAGACAATTCAGTTCCTCCTCATTACCTCTCCCCATGTTCCGGTGGTTTTGAGATTTTCCTGGCTTCAAAAGCCCAATCCGATGATTGATTGGACCACAAGCTCCATCCTGGGTTGGAACCCATTTTACCATTCCCACTGCCTTCAAGCAGCACAGCCTTCCTCAAGTCATCTTCCTCAGGATGTTAGCAAGACTGTGGATGTCTGCTATCCCCACAGAATACCATGACCTCCTGGAAGTGTTCAGTAAGGCACATGCTACTTCCCTTCCCCCGCACCCTCCTTATGATTGTGCCATTGATCTTCTCCCAGGCACTACACCACCGTGGGGTTGATTTTGTATTCTCTGTCTGGACCAGAAACCAAAGCTATGGAGGAGTACATAGAGGAGTCTCTGTCCACTGGGGCCGTCCGTCTGTCTGCATCTCCTGCCGGCGCAGGGTTTTTCTTTGTGGAGAAGAAGGACAAGACTAATGACATTACTGTCAAGAATCTTTACCCCTTACCTCTCCTTGGCATTTGAACCTCTCCAGGGGGCCATCATATTCACTAAGTTGGACCTTTGAAATGCCTACCACTTGGTTCGGATATGCGAGGGGGATGAGTGGACATCAACACAGCCAGAGGACATTATGAATACCAAGTCATGCCATTTGGACTCACCAATGCCCCCGCTGTCTTACAGGCTTTGGTCAATGATGTGCTTCGGGACATGCTAAACCGTTTTGTGTTCGTGTACCTTGACGACATCCTGGTTTTTCCCGATCTACACAAGAACATGTTCTTCATGTCAGACGGGTCCTTCAGCGCCTCCTGGAGAACCAACTGTTCGTGAAAGGCGAGAATTGTTCCACTGCTCTACTATCACCTTTCTGGGATGTCATTGCTGAGGGCGATGTTCAGATGGATCTTGGAAAGGTGAAAGCAGTGGTGGATTGGCCTCAACCAACGTCCAGGGTGCAGTTGCAACGGTTTCGGGACTACAGCACACTGCAGGCCCCCCTCTCGGCACTCACCTCTCCCAAGGTACCGTTCAAATGGTCTCCAGTTGTCGACAAAGCCTTTGTGGACCTGAAGCATCGGTTCACAACAGCACCCATCCTCATCCATCAGGACCCCTCGCGTCAATTTGTGGTTGAAGTGGATGCTTTGGATGTTGGAGTGGGTGCCATTCTGTTTCACCGATCTGCCCAGCACCAGAAGCTTCATCCCTGTGCTTTCCTGTCCCATCATTTCAATCCTGCTAAGAGGAACTACGATGTTGGCAACCGAGAACAACTGGCGGTGAAGATGGCATTGGAAGTGTGAAGGCACTGGCTGGAATGAGCAGAACAGCCATTCCTGGTCTGGACCGATCATAACAACCTGGAATATCTCTGTACAGCCAATCGCCTCAACTTCAGGCCCCCGGTGGGCCCTCCTGTTCAACAGATATAACTTCACCATCTCCGACCGCCCAGGGTCAAAGAATGTGAAGCCTGACGCCCTCTCCCGCCTACACAGTTCCTCTGCCACACCCTGAACCTCTGAAACCATTCTCCCTACCTCATGCCTTGCTGCCACTGTGGATTGGGGTATTGAGAACCTGGTCCGTAAGGCACAACGCTCCTAGCCTGGACCTGAAGGGGTCCCGGCTAAGCGGCTGTTTGTCCCTAGTCCAGTCTGGTCCCGGGTCCTGGAATGGGCTCATTCCTCCAGGCTGACATGTAATCCAGGGTCCCGTCGTACACTAGCCTTCATTCGACAATGTTTCTGGTGGCCCACAATGGTCCCTGATGTCTCTGCCTTCACTACCACATGCACTGTGTGTGCTCAAAACAAGACTCCAACGCAAGCTCCTTCTGGCCTCCTGCAGCCACTACCGGTTCCTCATCGTCCCTGGTCTCATATATCTCTGGACTTTATCACTGGGCTCCCGTCGTCTGATGGAAACACTGTCATTCTGAAGGTAGTCGACCGGTTCTCCAAGGCAGCCCATTTCCTCCCTCTCGCCAAACTACCTTCTGCCAAGGAGACGGCCCAGCTTATGGTGCAGCATGTCTTCCGGATCCATGGACTCCCAGTAGACATGGTCTCCGATCGGGTTCCTCAGTTCTCGTCTCAGTTATGGAAGGCATTCTGCAACCTTATTGGGTTGTCGGCCAGCCTGTCATCCAGATTCCATCCCCAAATTAACGGTCAGTCGGAGCGAGCCAATCAAGACCTGGAGACCACCTTAAGGTGCCTGGTCTCAACCAACCCCACTACCTGGAGCCGTCAACTTTTCTGGGTGGAGTATGCCCAGGACAGTCTTCCCAGTTCTGCCACAGGACTCACCCAATGGAGCACTCAAAAGGGGAATCAGCCTCCACTCTTCCCTGAACAAGAGCAGGAGGTCAGCGTACCCTCGGCCCAGATGTTTGTCCACCGCTGTCAATGTACCTGGAGAAGAGCCATGGCGGCTATTCTCAAGACCAACTCCAGGTATCGTCGACAAGCAGATCATCGCCAGACCCCAGCTCCCCGCTACCGCATTGGGCAGAGGGTATGGCTGTCCACACGGGACCTGCCCCTTCGGGTAGAGTGCCACAAACAGTCCCCTTGTTTCATTGGTCCTTTTCCCATCTCCAGAGTCCTGAGTTCCACTGCTGTCCGTCTTGTGTTACCCCGTACCCTCTGTATTCACCCTACCTTCCATATGTCTAAGATTAAGCCTGTGTCTCACTGTTCTTTGTCTTCTGTCCCTAGGCCCACCCCCCTCCCCGTGTCATTGATGGCCATCCGGCCTACACAGTAAAACGTCTCCTGGGTGTTCGACCATGGGGCAGGGGTTTCAGGTACCTGGTTAACTGTGAGGGTTAGGGCCCGGAGGAGAGGTGCAGGGTTCCCGCTAGAGACATCCTGGATCCAGCCCTCATCACAAACTTCCACCGCCGACACCCCAGTCAACCAGTAGGACACCAGGTGGCGTCCCTAGACGGGGGGGGGGGGTACTGTCACACCTTGATCAGTTTCACCTGCCCTCGTTATTGTCTCCCCCCCGCTCCAGGTGTCGCTTGTTTTCCCCAGCGTATTTATCCCTGTGTTTCCCGTCTCTCTGTGCCAGTTCGTCTTTTACATCTCCAAGTCAACCAGTGTTTTTCCCGTTCTCCTGCTTTTTGCATTCTCCTTTTTCTCGTCCTCCCGGTTTTGACCCTTGCCCGTTTCTGGACTTTGTACCCGCCTGCCTGACCATTCTGCCTGCCTTGACAACAAGCCTGCCACTCTGTACCTCCTGGACTCTGATCTGGTTTTGACCTTTTTGCCTGTCCACGACCATTCTCTTGCCTACCCTTTTGGATTAATAATAATTGTAAGACTCCAACCATCTGGCCTCCAATGTGTGCATTTGGGTCTCGCCTTGTGCTTTAATAGAGTCAAACATAAAATAAATCCTATCATACCCTTTCAAATAAGTGGTTGTGGAAACCAATGAAGCAAGGAAAGGACATTTTTTTGGAACTGTTGGAGTATACATGGTTTATCTCTCACCTTCCTCTGCAGAGTAGATGGTGACCACAGGACTGAACGGGCCCTGCCCTTTGCTGTTATAGGCTCCCACCTTCACGTGGAAGGGTGAGAAGGGAGCGATGCTGTCGTTCCGGTACACATAGCGGGATGCCCCTGGAGCAGAGGTGGCGACGTGGGTCCAGGTCATCTCACCGAGGCCACGGAACGCGATAATGTAACCGAAGCTCTCACCGTTCTGCAGTTCCTCGGGAACAGGCTGGGAGTGAAACACAACTATAGTGATATTAAAACACATACAAAACACACATTCAGCGAGTCATCACGCCAGACACCATCACATCCAATCTCACAACCATGACCTTCAAATTTGTTTTCTTGCTACCTGACTATAATTGAAATGAGCAAGAAAAGCAGATATTAAAACTATTGGGCGCATTATATATTTCCCTGCAGCCTTTTTAATGGAACGTTATTCCCACAGTTCTTGAAATTAAATATTTTCAATAATAGGTGAAGAGTAGAATTCTTAATGTATTTAGCTTATATCATCATTACATTATTTGTTTGGCACTTATGATGCCTAAACATTTTATCTGATGTAACTTTGCAGTACTGCAGTTTTGCAACAGTGTGGGATTTCCAAGGTTCTGATTTGATTGAATTGTACCCTTTTAATCATTCAAAGTATCATGAATTGAAAACAATTCATCTGTCAGGTGGCATGTTCTGCATTTGTTTGCCAAGGGCTTATACGGGCGCCTCAACTAAGGAATTACAACCGCTGCTCCGGAGCCACATTTCAACAGCTCTGGATTTACAACACTCACAAGCCAACTAACTGATTTAATGTAAAATAATAAGCACCTTATTAAATGATATACAAGTAAGGACAACAGTTTCCCTTTAGCGGGGCGGCAGGTAGCCTAGTGGTTAGAGCGTTGGACTAGTAACCAAAAGGTTGCAAGATCAAATCCCTGAGCTGACAAGGTAAAAATCTGTCATTCTGCCACAGTTAATTCACTGTTCCTAGGCCATCATTGAAAATAAGAATTTGTTCTTACTTGCCTTATTAAATTAGGATAAATAAATTAGAGGAGACTGGAACAAATGACGACTTACCTCCCATGTAACAACCAACTCTGATCTGCTGCCGCCCCCTCCTCCAACATCAGTGGGTGCAGCATCAGGAACTACACAACAGAGACCATGTTTATGACAACACTAGTCTGGCACATGTCTTTTGTTTCAGATAGCTTGAGACATTTGTATTGACAAAGCTATTTGAAGCAGATCTGGGTTCAAATAATATTTGTTTTGCTTTATACTTTGAACATTTGATTGAGCCTGTCTGGAGTTCCAGATGGTTGGGGTTTTTGGGACTTCCAATTCCATTGGTTCCACTGCGCCAGACAAGCTTGTTTAACCACGGCTTAATAAGAATCTTTTATATAAACAAATACTGTTTGAGCCCGGGCCCGATTGGAGGAGGGTTGTATCCAACAGCTGGGTCATTCCAACAGTTGACTGCCTTTTGGGTAGTGTAATTTGCAAATACAAAACTTTCACCTATCGCATTCTGTTATAGAACATTTTATAAAGTAATAAAGAAAAATGTATAAAGTAAGTGCCAATTAACAGGGTTGACGTAACAGGGTTTAAGTTCATCTTAAATTAGCCATAACTCTTGTGACAGGGAGAATGGAAGCTTGCTGTGTGCAACAGGGAGGGGCAATTGAATGCAAGTTTCACAAAAAAATGTAATTGCTAAAACATTTCTAGCCTATCTACGTATCTATAGGAAACAGGGTTAACGTGTTATTGTCATCCGTCTCAGTTTTCCACCACAAAACACCAGAAGATCCAACTCACCTGCTTTTACACTATGATTTGACTACTAGATGTTCAATGTTTAAATTTTTTTGGGGGGGGGGAATAGTATCGCCATATTAAAACGAGAGTTCAGTTCACTTAACAGCGTTGGCCTTAAAATGAGGGACAAAGCAAAATTAATCACGTGAAATAAATAATAATCTTCAGAAATTACGTTGAAACTCTTATAGAAGTCAGAGAAACATGAGGGACATGTCAAAATGCAGATTTTTGGCACTTTAACAAGTCTTTATTCATATTGAAAATCTGATTTATTAATTTTCCATGTGGTCTATATTAAAGTAAGTTATTTCAGAAGCTAGTAGATTCATTACTTACAAACAGCTGCAAATCCCAATAAAACTACACCACGTTTTGAAGTTCACTTGCTTTGTATAATAACACTATCATGACTCTAGCGAAGATGTTTAGTGGGTCAGAGTTCAGATTTTTTTTTGTCTCATTGCACAAACTTTTGCTAGCAAGTTTCTCACGCTGGCTGTAGCCGGGGGATGGGCAGGCCTGTCCGGGCAAGTCCAGGAGGGTTGCTGAGCAACCTGCGCCTCGGAAAAGATCAACATCTGCATGGTTTCCACTAGTTACCACAACCACAAAGTCAAAATGTAATAATTTAATGTTAGGGTTAGGCAAATGTTAGCAGTATGGTTAAGGTTAACGCTAAGGTTAGGGCTAGATTTAAGAAAATAAATTGTAGAAATAGGGGGGATTCATGACTTGTGGCAACTAGTGGCGACCCATCTGCATCGTCCATGCTATCCGGGATCCTTGGGACGTCTCTGCATAGCGCGACAAATCGCCTTGATTCAATGATAGGTTCGGACAAAGCAAGAAATGTAAAGAGAAGCAACTGTCATATCAGTGCTTGACTTGGGATGAGAGGTGCAGGAGCAGTGGCGACCCGTCATTCAGGGCAGGGGCAGAGCCCCACCTATTTTGAGCCTTGCCTGTTTTGCTAAAACCAAAAAATATATATACAGTACCAGTCAAAAGTTTGGACACACCTACTCATTCCAGGGTTTTTCTTAGTTTTTAGTAATTTACCAAATTTTTTAAATAATAGTGAAGACATCAAAACTATGAAATTACACATAGGGAATCATGTAGTAACCAAAAAAGTGTTAAACCAATCAAAATATATTTTGGATTCTTCAAAGTAGCCACCCTTTGCTGTGATGACAGATTTGCACAATCTTTCATTCTCTCAACCAGCTTCACCTGGAATGCTTTTCCAACAGTCTTGAAGGAGTTCCCACATATGCTCAGCACGTGTTGGCTGCTTTTCCTTCCTCTGCGGTCCAACTCACCCCAAACCATCTCAATTGGGTTGAAGTCGGGTGATTGTGGAGGCCAGGTCATCTGATGCAGCCCTCCACCACTCTCCTTCTTGGTCAAATAGCTCTTACACAGCCTGGAGGTGTGTTGGGTCATTGTACTGTTGAAAAACAGATGGGATGGCTAAGGGTTAAGGGTGCCTTGAATTTAAAAAAAATCACTGACAGTGTCACCAGCAAAGCACCCCCACACCATCACACATCCTCCTCCATGCTTCATGGTGGGAATCACACATGAGGTGATCATCCGTTCACCTACTCTGCTTCTCACGAAGACACGGCGGTTGGAACCAAAAATCTCCATTTGGAATCATCCGACCAAAGGACAGATTTCCACCAGTCTAATGTCCATTAATTGTGTTTCTTGGCCCAAGCAAGTCTCTTCTTATTATTGGTGTCCTTTAGTAGTGGTTCTTTGCAGCAATTCGACCATGAAGGCCTGATTCTCGCAGTCTCCTCTGAACAGTTGATGTTGGCCTGAATTGTTCCGGCGCCGACAGAGATGGCCGCCTCGCTTCGCGTTCCTAGGAAACTATGCAGTTTTTTTGTTTTTTTCGCCTCTTCAACCTCAGGAGGCTGAAGAAATTCGGCTTGTCACCAAAAGCACTCACAAACTTCTACAGATGCACAATCGAGAGCATCCTGTCGGGCTGTATCACTGCCTGGTACGGCAACTGCTCCGCCCACAACCGTAAGGCTCTCCAGAGGGTAGTGAGGTCTGCACAACACATCACCGGGGGCAAACTACCTGCCCTCCAGGACACCTACACCACCCGATGTCACAGGAAGGCCATAAAGAACATCAAGGACAACAACCACCCGAGCCACTGCCTGTTCACCCCGCTATCATCCAGAAGGCGAGGTCAGTACAGGTGCATCAAAGCTGGGACCGAGAGACTGAAAAACAGCTTCTATCTCAAGGCCATCAGACTGTTAAACAGCCACCACTAACATTGAGTGGCTGCTGCCAACACACTGACTCAACTCCAGCCACTTTAATAATGGGAATTGATGGGAAATGATGTAAAATATATCACTAGCCACTTTAAACGATGCTACCTAATATAATGTTTACATACCCTACATTATTCATCTCATATGTATATGTATATACTGTACTCTATCATCTACTGCATCTTTATGTAATACATGTATCACTAGCCACTTTAACTATGCCACTTTGTTTACATACTCATCTCATATGTATATACTGCACTCAATACCATCTACTGTATCTTGCCTATGCCGCTCTGTACCATCACTCATTCATATATCTTTATGTACATATTCTTATCCCCTTACACTTGTGTCTATAAGGTAGTAGTTTTGGAATTGTTAGCTAGATTACTTGTTGGTTATTACTGCATTGTCGGAACTAGAAGCACAAGCATTTCGCTACACTCGCATTAACATCTGCTAACCATGTGTATGTGACAAATAAAATTTGATTTGATTTGATTTGAGATGTGTCTGTTACTTGAACTCTGTGAAGCATTTATTTGGGCTACAGTTTTTGAGGCTGGTAACTCTAATGAACTTATCCTCTGCAGCAGAGGTAACTCTCTGGGTCTTCCTTTCCTGTGGCGGTCCTCATAAGAGCAATTTTCATCATAGGCACTCCTTCCAGGTGAAGTTGGTTAAAAGAATGCCAAGAGTGTGTAAACCTGTCATCAAGGCAAAGGGTGGCTACTTTGAAGAATCTCAAATAGGAAATATATTTGGATTTGTTTAACACTTTTATGGTTACTACATGATTCCATATGTGTTATTTCATAGTTTTGATATCTTCACTATTTTTCTAAAATGTAGAAAATAGTCAAAATAAAGAAAGACCCTGGAATGAGCAGTGGGGTATCTGTACTTTACTTTATTTTTTAGCAACTTTTACTTTTACTTCACTAGATTTCTAAAGACAATAACGTACTTTTTACTCTATACATTTTTCCTGACACACAAAAGTACTCTTTATATTTTAAATGCTTAGCAGGACAGGAAAACGGTCCAATTCATGTACTAATAAGGAGAACATCACTGGTAATCCCTACTGCCTCTGATCTGGTGGATTCAAAGACTCACGAAGCACAACTTCTTAGTTTGTAAATTATGTCTGAGTGTTGAAGTGTGCCCCTGGCTATCCGAAAATATTAATTACTAGCTTAATATAAGGAATTTGAAATGATTTATACATTTACTTTTGATACTTAAGTATATTTAAAACCAAATACTTTTAGACTTTTACTCAAGTAGTATTTTAATGGGGTACTTTCACTTTTACTTGAGTCATTTTCTATTAAGATATCTTAACTTTTACTCAAGTATGACAATTCGGTACTTCTTCCGCCACTGGGAATGAGTAGGTGTGTCCAAATTTTGAATCGTACAGTATTTCGCAACAGTGCCGGTGAAAAGACGACAACGAGTCTACAACGTTAATGCTTATAGCTAAAAAGTTAACTATAGCTTGTAGTACGGCTAGTTATGTTTTGAATTGGCTATATACAGTGCCTTGCGAAAGTATTCGGCCCCCTTGAACTTTGCGACCTTTTGCCACATTTCAGGCTTCAAACATAAAGATATAAAACTGTATTTTTTTGTGAAGAATCAACAACAAGTGGGACACAATCATGAAGTGGAACGACATTTATTGGATATTTCAAACTTTTTTAACAAATCAAAAACTGAAAAATTGGGCGTACAAAATTATTCGGCCCCCTTAAGTTAATACTCCTGTATTTGGCTCCATCCATCTTCCCATCAATTTTAACCATCTTCCCTGTCCCTGCTGAAGAAAAGCAGGCCCAAACCATGATGCTGCCACCACCATGTTTGACAGTGGGGATGGTGTGTTCAGCTGTGTTGCTTTTACGCCAAACATAACGTTTTGCATTGTTGCCAAAAAGTTCAATTTTGGTTTCATCTGACCAGAGCACCTTCTTCCACATGTTTGGTGTGTCTCCCAGGTGGCTTGTGGCAAACTTTAAACCACACTTTTTATGGATATTTTTAAGAAATGGCTTTCTTCTTGCCACTCTTCCCTAAAGGCCAGATTTGTGCAATATACGACTGATTGTTGTCCTATGGACAGAGTCTCCCACCTCAGCTGTAAATCTCTGCAGTTCATCCAGAGTGATCATGGGCCTCTTGGCTGCATCTCTGATCAGTCTTCATCTTGTATGAGCTGAAAGTTTAGAGGGACGGCCAGGTCTTGGTAGATTTGCAGTGGTCTGATACTCCTTCCATTTCAATATTATCGCTTGCACAGTGCTCCTTGGGATGTTTAAAGCTTGGGAAATCTTTTTGTATCCAAATCCGGCTTTAAACTTCTTCACAACAGTATCTCGGACCTGCCTGGTGTGTTCCTTGTTCTTCATGATGCTCTCTGCGCTTTTAACGGACCTCTGAGACTATCACAGTGCAGGTGCATTTATACGGAGACTTGATTACACACAGGTGGATTGTATTTATCATCATTAGTCATTTAGGTCAACATTGGATCATTCAGAGATCCTCACTGAACTTCTGGAGAGAGTTTGCTGCACTGAAAGTAAAGGGGCTGAATAATTTTGCACGCCCAATTTTTCAGTTTTTGATTTGTTAAAAAAGTTTGAAATATCCAATAAATGTCGTTCCACTTCATGATTGTGTCCCACTTGTTGTTGATTCTTCACAAAAAAATACAGTTTTATATCTTTATGTTTGAAGCCTGAAATGTGGCAAAAGGTCGCAAAGTTCAAGGGGGCCGAATACTTTCGCAAGGCACTGTATATCCCTTTTGTGAAGGAGAACAATGGCAGAGCAGACAGTCATATGCCCTGAAATATTTTTGTGCAACCTGGAATTACAATTTAAGAGGACCAGTGCTTCTATAGTGAAACAAATCTCACACCTGTGCCGTTTGCGAGCAATTGTTGTTACATTGTACAGTATATTGTTTCTTCAGCATACCGCACTAGCAAGCAACAACATAACGTCACTTCACAGAGAATACCACAGAGAACCATGAGTTCTTCAAGTTTAGCTGTATCCACACATTTTTGAACGATCTGAATGATGATGAAGATCGTGAAGGGGGTGATTGAATTTACGATATGCAACAGGGTTTGGCAACTAGGTTTGGCCTCCAGCAAATTTCTTCCTGAGCTTGTAGCTAGTCTGCGGGCCAGAACAGCAAAGGCTAGCAAAGACTCGCAGCCCAATTCTTAGGCCTACACTACACATTGAACACATCTGGCTAGTGGGCTAATTAATTAAATGACAATAAGATAAAAATGTCAATGTCTCTATTAATACCCTATTAAGTGATATTCATCTTACCATACTTCTCCGATGCCAAGCCAGTGTCTTGTTTGCAACAAAACTGTCGCTGCAAGTAAATAATTAAATATGAGACGTCATCATGAATCCAGCCCAGACATGAGGCCTGAGTCCGATGAAGAATTTGAAGCTGGCTACTCGTCCGTGGCTTAACCCAAAAGTAAAAGATACAAGTGCGTCCCTAAAAGCTGCCTGGGCTTAAAAACATATTCTCTTTTACATAACTTGAATATCTCAATTGATAGCAACAGTCACATTGTGATTGTATTAGATTACTAAATACTTCCCAAACAAAGTCAATATTGTTGGTGTCCTCAACCTGCAGAAGGCCGTAGCTCAACCTCTGAATGTCATAGACTAACCAAATATACTTTATCTCCGTGTGCATCAGAGCCATGTCTTTCTTGTGTATTTTACAGCTCGTTTTTAGCACAAAGCATTGTGTTAATCATCGAGTTTATCATCATTATTGATTGCTTTATATAATCTGGATCCATTTTATTTCCTCCCTCAAGCTAACAAGGGGTATGCTTTTTGCCCTTTACCCCCTCAATTCGAGCCCTTTTTTCAGCCATACACCAAGCCCTCCACAGACATAGAGGCAGGCCTGGTGACAGTATTTGAGGAAATAGTTAGGCCTACCAACAAATATATGAATAACATTACTGCATCTATCAAACAGGTAAGCCTATCTCTTATTTCTAAATAGGGCTCCAACAAAGTGCTCTTGTTATTAAATTAGCCTACTCAGCTTTCAGCGCCAGGTGATGTCCATATTGATTTTAGGAATAGCAACCCACACACGAGTGTTGGCTGCATCTCAACTAATCTTTTTTCTAATTTATCCAATTATATTCCATTCTCTTGTTTTTATCATGGACATATTCCATCCTTTATGTAATTAAGCTTTCACATGTGTGTTTCAGTTTTTATCAAGTGTGTTGGTGCTTGCTTCTAAATATGGCAAAAACAATTGACTGCTGTAGGTTGAGGTTCTTGTTTCCTATTCCCTGACAAAAAAATACGTTGTTACTGGGGGTTTATTACGATATCTTTGTGATATTTTAGTTATATTGAATTTTACAAATTAAATTGATTAAATTGCTCTGCCCAAATCATCTTATAAAATTAAAATGGGATAATAATGGACCCATAAAAAAAACAATCAAATAGCTTGCCAATAGCATCCGCTGCAAATACAGTGCATTCGTAAAGTATTCAGACCCCTTGACTTTTCCACATTTTGTTACGCTACAGCCTTATTCGAAAATGTATTAAATACATGTTTTCCCTCATCAGTCTACACACAATACCCCATAATGACAAAGTATTCAGACACTTTGCTATGAGACTTGAAATTGAGCTCAGGTGCATCCTTTTTCCATTGATCATCCTTGAGATGTTTCTACAACTTCAATGGAGTCTACCTGTGGTAAATTCAATTGATTGGTCATTATTTGGAAAGGCACACACCTGTCTATATAAGATCCCACAGTTGACAGTGCTTGTCAGAGCAAAAAAACACGCCATGAGGCCGAAAGAATTGTCCGTAGAGCTCTGAGACAGGATTGTGTCGTGGCACAGATCTGGGGAAGGGTACCAAAAAATGTCTGCGTCATTGAAGGTCCCCAAGAACACAGTGGCCTCCATCATTCTTAAATGGAAGACGTTTGGAACCATCAAGACTCTTGATAGAGCTGGCCGCCCGGCCAAACTCAGCAATCGGGGGAGAAGGGCCTTGGTCTGGGAGGTGGTCACTATGACAGATGGGAGAATTTTCCAGAAGGACAAGCATCTCTGCAGCACTCCACCAATCAGCCTTTTATGGTAGAGTAGCCAGACGGAAGCCACTCCTCAGTAAAAGGCAAATGACAGCACACTTGGAGTTTGCCCAAAGGCACCTAAAGGACTCTCAGACCATGAAAAACAAGATTCTCTGGTCTGATGAAACCAAGAAATCTTTGGTCTGAATGCCAAGCGTCATGTCTGGAGGAAACCTGGCACCATCTCTATGGTGAAGCAGGGTGGTGGCAGAATCATGCTATGGGGATGTTTTTCAGAGGCTGGAACTGGGAGACTAGTCAGGATCGAGGGAAAGATGAACGGAGCAAAGTACGAAGAGATCCTTGATGAAAACCTGCTCCAGATTGCTCAGGCTGGGGAGGTTCACCTTCCAACAGGACAACGAACCTAAGCACACAGCCAAGACAATGCAGGAGTGGCTTCGAGACAAGTCTCTCAATGTCCTTGAGTGGCCCTGCCAGAGCCCGGACTTGAACCTGATCGAACATCTCTGGAGAGACTTTAAAATAGCTGTGCAGCAATGCTCCCCCTTCCAACTTGACCAAGCTTGAGAAGATCTGCAGAGAAGAATGGGAGAAACTCTCCAAATACAAGTGTGCCAAGCTTGTAGTGTCATACCCAAGAAGACTCAAGGCTGTAATTGAGTAAAGGGACTGAATACGTATGTAAATGTGATAGTTCAGTTTTTTTCTTTGTCATTATGGGGTATTGTGTGTGTAGATTGATGAGGAAAAAAATGTTGAAAAAGTCAAGGAGTCTGAATACTTTCAGAATGCACTTTATTTAATTTCTTAGTGGAATTGTGACCACAGACCTTCCAAAAATACTTAATGGGATTTTTTCCCACCCTGCTCCATTGTTTTCAATGTAATTCCATTTCAAATCTGTCTTCTAGTGCGGCTTTACTTCTGGGATATTATGACGCATCTGACGGTTCCCTCTCTTTACATTACTTGGTACCAAGGCCCCAGGGTTCCGGTCTAGAAGCACACTTTTCACTGTACCCAGAGGACACTTTTGGTTTTGCAGTTTTTCTGAAGTCAAGCCCAAAATTAATGTTCTCATAGATGGGGGAAAGGGGAGTACCTAGTCAGTTGTCCAACTGAATCTATTCAACTGAAATGTGTCTTCCGCATTTAACCCAACTCCTCTGAATCAGAGGGGGGGGGGGGGGGGGGACACTGGCCTTAATCGACATCCACTGTGCCCGGGGAACAATGGGTTAACTACCTTACTCAGGAGCAGAACAACATATTTTTACCCTATCCACTCCGGATTTGAGCCAGCAACCTTCCAGTCACTGGCCCAACGCTCTAACCACTAGGCTACCTTCCGCAGCTCCCATCGAGAAGTCAAATGAGAAAATTGCAAATAATACACTTTACAAAAACATCCTTTAAATTATTAAAGTAAATTGTCTTACAGGCTGATTTTTTTCCATCACTCACAGCCGAAGATTTTATTTGAATTCACTTTGTCAAATTTCTAGATGACCTGATGATGTTGTCACTTCTCGCGCTGCTCCAGTGCGCACTAAGTGCTCATGCGCAGGCGTAATCAGCTCTCTAAAACCGGATCTGGACAACTACGAAACAGTGCATGCAAACATGAGTAGATTACATTGAAAACAATTTTGTGTTTTGGACCGAATAGCTAGTTTGACAGCTAAAATGAAAAAAATAGGGAGCAGTATCTAACAAAATATCTACATTATGGCATTTACTTATCATAACAGAAATTAATCAACCTTTTAAAAGGCACTTCGATTCAATATAACAGGATCTAAAAAATTTATATGGTGCACAATTTCTACTTAAAATCAGAAGGGATGCAAAAGGCACTCTATTCGTGGAATGACCCAACTACTTCTCATGAAAAGTTTATGAAGCGTTTTATGAAGCATTTTATGAAGCGTTTTATGGAGTGGAATTTGCGTGAACAACTCACCTGCATCCTCTGTCCGTGTCTGGAGGGAGGTGGGACTGGGCTCGCCCACTCCCACACTGTTCTTTGCCACAACTCGAAACTCGTACTCCACCCAGGCATTGAGATCCACCACCGTGGCTGTCAGTGTGTTGCCATCAATTACCTCAGGAACTAGGGACAGAGGGAAATAAGGCTAAGATCAGGCATCCCATCAACGTAGATAAACCATAATTTCAATCAAATAGTCCCTTATGGTAAAAAAATATACACGGTTCACTTTAATCCAAGGATAGGGCATCTACATGATCTGTTGTTGTGGTTCAACATTAAATATTCTTTCACATGTTCATGATCACATTTTTTATTTTTTACGAAGCTGGGCCAATTGTGCTCCACCCTATGGGACTCCCAATCATGGCTGGTTGAGATACAGCCTGGAGTGCCTTAGACCACTGCACCCCTCGGGAGCCCAAATGCAGGGATAGAACGTATGGATATTGGGCACTGGCCAACCGGCCAAGAAGACTGCAATTTTTTCTAGCCCGAGTCCAAAATCTGTGCCAAGACATATTTGAAAAGACAGAATTTCACTAGCCGTAAGGCTAGTTGGGCACATTTTCTGCTATCCCAGTCTGAAAAGAACTAGCCACGGGCTAGCGGGCTAGTTTAATTTCCATCCCTAATGAAATGTATGACCTATCAATTAAATCTTCACAGATAAACAAAGAGGCTAGATCAATGTGCAGGCCTACCTGTGTCCACCCTCTGCCAGCCCACAGTGAAGGGGGTCCTGGTCTGGATGAGGTAGCTGGTGATGGGGCTGCCGTTATCCCTGCCGCGGCTCCATGAGAGCTGTGCTGTGCTGTCCGTCACCTCCTCCACTGCCACTGTGTCTGGAGGGCCAGGGGGGCCTGACTCGATCGCAAATTAAGCAGAGTTAGAGTCCCCCCTACTGTACACGCACATGCAGGCACCCACACACATACACACCCCTTTATTATCTGCTGCTGCAACAGCTCCTTAATTCAGCTGCCATCCACACTGAGCCAATCTCAAATGACTCCCTATTCCCTATACAGTGCTACTATATGCGCACAAGACTGTCGGTCACTTTGGATAAAACTGTCTGCTAAATGACATACAGTGCCTTCTGAAAGTATTCATACCCCTTGACTTATTCCATTAATGTTTATCCTGAAAAACTCCCCAGTTCTTAATGAGTACAAGCATACCCATAACATTCAGCCCCCACTATGGTTGAAAATATGGAGAGTCGTACTCAGTAATGTGTTGTATTGGATTTGCCCCAAACATAACACTTTGTATTCAGAAAAAAAGTGAATTGCTTTGCCAATTTTCTTTGTTGCAGTATTGCTTTAGTGCCTTGTTGCAAACAGGATGCATGTTTGGGAATATTTTTATTCTGTACAGGCTTCCTTCTTTTCACTATGTCAATTAGGTTAGTATGTGGAGTAACTTTAATGTTGTTGATCCATCCTTACTTTCCTCCTATCACAGCCATTAAACTCTGTAACTATTTTAAAGTCACCATTGGCCTCATGGTGAAATCCCTGAGCGGTTTCCTTCCTCTCCGGCAACTGAGTTAGGAAAGACGTCCGCATCTTTGTAGTAACTGGGTGTATTGACACACCATCCAAAGTGTAATTAATAACTTCATCATGCTCAAAGGGATATATATACATTTTTACCCATCTACCAATCGGTGCACTTCATTGCGAGGCATTGGACGACCTCCTTGGTCTTTGTAGTTGAATCTGTCACGACGTGGCCCTTTTTGGGTGTAGATCGTGGCTCCCCCTCTCTCATTTTCTCTCCCACATCAGGTTTTACAACGGTCATAAATACCTGGTAGAAACTGCCATGTAGTATTGAGGGAGAGAGTCTATGGAGAACAGAGCTTCTCTTGCCGAAACTCATAATCCCCAAAATGGGAGAATTAAACAATATTTATATTTTTGAGAATGTGGGAATGGTCCGTGGACACTCAAGGGACAGTCATCTCGAGTGTGTTTCATTTGGTGATCTCATGAAGGACAGGAAACACACATAACTGTATCTCTTAAAGTGGACATTTCCCAACTGTCAGGTTTAGTTCTGAATGTTTCATAAGATGAATGAATAATAGGGGTGAAACGGTACGTGTATTCGTATTGAACCGCTCGGTACAGGGTCCAGGGTGCACGGTTCAGTATGTACTGAGAACCTAACAATACATTAATCATATATTCCAGCTAGGAAGATACATTATATATATTTAATTGTACAAAAAAATATTGGCGTATAAATTAATGTGGGAAAAATATCTATATAAACCCAGCAAAAAAAGAAATGTCCTCTCACTGTCAACTGCGTTTATTTTCAGCAAACTTCAGATGTGTAAATATTTGCATGAGCATAACAAGATTCAACAACTGAGACATAAACTGAACAGACACGTGACTAATGGAAATTGAATAATGTGTCCCTGAACAAAGGGGGCGGGGTAACAGTCAGTATCTGGTGTGGCCATCAGCTGCATTAAGTAATGCAGTGCATCTCCTCCTCATGGACTGCACCAGATTTGCCAGTTCTTGCTGTGAGATGTTACTCCACTCTTCCACCAAGACACCTGCAAGTTCCCAGACATTTCTGGGGGGAATGGCCCTAGCCTCACCATCCGATCCAACAGGTCCCAGACGTGCTCAATGGGAATGAGATCCGGGCTCTTCGCTGGCCATGGCAGAACACTGACATTCCTGTCTTGCAGGAAATCACGCACAGAACAAGCAGTATGGCTGGTGACATTGTCATGCTGGAGGGTTATGTTAGGATGAGCCTGCAGGAAGGGTACCACATGAGGGAGGAGGATATCTTCCCTGTAACACACAGCGTTGAGATTGCCTGCAATGACATCAAGCTCAGTCCGATGAGCTGTGACACACCGCCCCAGACCATGACGGACCCTCCATCTCCAAATCAATCCCGCTCCAGAGTACAGGCCTCGGTGTAACGCTCATTCCTTTGACGATAAATGTGAATCTGACTATCACCCCTGTTGAGACAAAACCGTGACTCGTCAGTGAAGAGCAGTTTTTGCCAGTCCTGTCTGGTCCAGCGACGGTGGGTATGTGCCCATAGGCGACGTTGCTGCCAGTTATGTCTGATGAGGACCTGCCTTACAACCGGCCTACAAGCCCTCAGTCCAGCCTCTCTCAGCCTATTGCGAACAGTCTGAGCATTGATGGAGGGATTGTGCATTCCTGGTGTAACTCGGGCAGTTGTGGTTGCCATCCTGTACCTGTCCTGCAGGTGTCATGTTCGGATGTACTGATCCTGTACAGGTGTTGTTACACATGGACTGCCACTGCGAGGACGATCAGCTGCCCGTCCTGTCTCATTGTAGCGCTGTCTTAGGCGTCTCACAGTACGGACATTGCAATTTATTGCCCTGGCCACATCTTCAGTCATCACGCCTCCTTGCAGCATGGCTAAGGCACGTTCACACAGATGAGTAGGAACCTTGGGCATCTTTCTTTTGGTGTTTTTCAGAGTCAGTAGAAAGGCCTCTTTAGTGTCCTAAGTTTTCATAACTGTGACCTTAATTGCGTACCGTCTGTAAGCTGCTAGTGTTATTTGGATTTTTACAAATTATCTTTGAAAGACAGGGTCCTGAAAAAGGGACGTTTCTTTTTTTTCTGAGTTTAGTAATAAAGTTGTCTTAAAAAAAAGAAAGGGGTTTTGTCTCGTAGCTGTACGCAGCTCCGCTCATTAGTTATTTCACTCCAGCGAGAACAGAGCTAAGAGACCGTCGTAGCAGCAATTAGCTGATGAAGGAATTAGCAGTTAGCTAAATGCAAAGGAGCGGAACTAGAAGAGGTCATTGAGGTCTGCCACCTGGGAACAACCTGGGAACATTTCGGTTTCCCTGTAAACTATAACGGGGATTGCCAACGAGTGGTGGATAAAACTTCTACGTGTAGGCTCTGTTCAATGCCGATAGACTATTCAAGTGGCAATACATGACTACTCATTTGCCCCAGAACAACAGCAAAGGCCCTTGTGAAGATGCTGGAGGAAACAGGTACAAAAGTATCTATATCCACAGTAAAACGAGTCCTATATCAACATAACCTGAAAGGCCGCTCAGCAAGGAAGAAGCCACTGCTCCAAAACCGCCATAAAAAAGTCAGACTACGGTTTGCAACTGCATATGGGAACAAAGATCGTACTTTTCGGGGAGAAATGTTCTCTGGTCTGATGAAACAAAAATAGAACTGTTTGGCCATAATGACAATTGCTATGTTTGGAGGAGGCTTGCAAGCCGAAGAACACCATCCCAACCGTGAAGCACATGGGTGGCAGCATCATGTTGTGGGGGTGCTTTGCTGCAGGAGGGACTGGTGCACTTCACAAAATAGATGGCATCATGAGGCAGGAAAATTATGTGGATATATTGAAAATGGGACTTCCAAATGGACAATGACCCCAAGCATGCTTCCAAAGTTGTGGACAACAAAGTCAAGGTATTGGAGTGGCCATCACAAAGCCCTGACCTAAATCCTATAGAACATTTTTGGGCAGAACTGAAAAGGCGTGTGCGAGCAAGGAGGCCTACAAACCTGACTCAGTTACACCAGCTCTGCCAGGAGGAATGGGACAAAAATCACCCAACTTATTGTGGGAAGCCCGTGGAAGACTACCCGAAACGTTTGACCCAACTTAAACAATTTAAAGGCAATGCTACAGTACCAAATACTAATTGAGTGTTTGTAAACTTCTGACCCACTGGGAATGTGATGAAAGAAATAAAAGCTGAAATAAATCATTCTCTCTACTATTATTCTGGCATTTCACATTCTTAAAATAATGTGGTGATCCTAACTGACCTAAAACAGGGAATTTTTTACCAGGATTAAATGTCAGGAATTGTGAAAAACTGAGTTTAAATGTATTTGGCAAAGGTGTATGTAAACTTCCAACTTCAACTGTACATGGTGGAAGACCAAAGAGTTAATATACCCTCATGTTGCCATGTTAGCAAGGTGCTACCTGGCTGTGCCTGGGACCTCTGTCCCTAGCGAGAGGGTATTCTCCACAGCGGCTGACATTGTCACAGCAAGCCGATCTGTGCTCACTGCAGATAATTTGGATAGACTAATCTTCTTAATTGGACTATGCACTCTTGTTGAAGTTCTGTTTTAAATGACTAGGCACTGTTGTTTTTTGTTGTCCCTTTGTTTCCATATGCCCCTGGGAATTAAAGCTACCCATGTTTACTATTATAATAAATGGAAAATCTAAATACAAATTACATATTTCTCAGGCATTTATTTTGTCGATGTATCGAAACCGTACCAAACCGTGACGCCACTGTACCGTATCATACCCAACAGTGAGTTTTGTGAACTGTTTCACCCCTAATGAATAAGTATAAGAATACTTTTGAAAAGATAACAGGCCCAGGAGACCAGACAGTGTGTGGTGTTGGCTACATGGCTGGAAATGGTTCAACTCTGAGACTATCGATCACTACAGAATAAGAGCAAATCCTAGACGTAGAATTACTAGTCTGCAGCTGCAAATTATGTAAATCTAGCGCGAGAAAACCAACAACCGCGGAAGCATCTATTCCATGCAACGACCATCTGTAAGCCTGACGTATCCATTACAACAGACACTATCCAGAGCCGCTGAGAAAGCGACAACTATGAAAGACATTGTGACTTCTGGGGAAGTTAACCAGAGACTCTCTGATGAACTGACTCTCCAGCAGACGGGTCGGCGATTCCAACAGAGAAGACAACAATGGCATACAGGCGTAAATACATACATTTCAATTAATATAATTATCAAATGTGTGTAGTGGATCCATTTTATCTTTCCCACTTTTGAACTGTCCCCACCCCTTTCCATTGTCTACCAAGCCGTCATACTGGTTTAGCCCACTAGGGACTTATCAATGCACTGTGTTAGTAACCAATAACCATATTGTTTGTTTATGTAATTCTGTGACTTGATTAGTTAGTTAGTAAATAAACAATTAATCCAATTTGTATATCACTGATTCATTATGGAGGCTAGGGTTCGTGCAGATATCCAAGGGTTTGTGATGTTCAGTAATGACAACTGGAGAGGTAATAATAATACACAAATACAAGACTGTACTCGATAAGATATGAAAATATCTGAAGAGTCGATTCGGGAAATAGAGACTGTATGTGTGGTGTACAGAGATGAGATGTGATAAAAAAACAACACTATTATTGCACACAGAGTGAGTCGATGCAACTTACAAATGGATGAAAATGTATAGAATGGTTACCTGAAAGAAAATGGGGGAGGGTCATGCTTTTTTAATTTCAGTGAAGGGGAGGGTTTAGTATTTTTTTATATCTAGTCAAGGGGAGTGTTATGTCATTTGTAATTGATGAAATGTAAATATTTCTCAGGGTTTTAGAATTAGTTGCTTATTAGGCTATACTGTATAGCGATGTGTGCCCTCATCTCTGATTCTCAGCTGGGCGCGCAATATCACACACACAGACGACACCATTCTGTATACTTCTGGCACTTCTTTGGACACTGTGTTAACTAACCTCCAGACGAGCTTCAATGCCATACAACACTCCTTCCGTGGCCTCCAAATGCTCTTAAATGCAAGTAAAACCAAATACATGCTCTTCAACCGATCGCTGCCCACACCTGCCCGCCCACCCAGCATCACTACTCTGGACGGCTCTGACTTAGAATATGTGGACAACTACAAATACATAGGTGTCTGGTTAGACTGTAAACTCTCCTTCCAGACTCACATTAAGCATCTCCAATCCAAAATTAAATCTAGAATCGGCTTCCTATTTCGCAAAAAAGCATCCTGCATTCATGCTGCCAAACATTCCCTCGTAAAACTGACCATCCTACCGATTCTCGACTTCGGCAATGTAATTTACAAAACAGCCCCCAACACTCTACTCAACTAATTGGATGCAGTCTATCACAGTGCCATCCGTTTTGTCACCAAAGCCCCATATACCACCCACCACTGCGACCTGTACGCTCTCGTTGGCTGGCCCTCGCATCATACTCGTCGCTAAACACACTGGCTTCAGGTCATCTACAAGGCTCTGATAGGTAAGGCCCCACCTTATCTCAGCTCACTGGTCACCATAGCAGAACCCACCCGTAGCACGCCAATTCCTCCTTTGGCAGCCTTTCCTTCCAGTTCTCTGCTGCCAATGACTGGAATGAATTGCAAAAATCACTGAAGCTGGAGACTCTTACCTCCCTCACTAGCTTTAAGCACCAGCTGTCTGAGCAGCTCACAGATCACTGCACCTGTACATAGCCCATCTGTAAATAGCCCATCCAACTGCCTCATCCCCATACTGTATTTATTTATTTATCTTGCTCCTTTGCACCCCTGCATTTCTACTTGCACACTCATCTTCTGCACGTCAATCACTCTAGTGTCTAATTGGTATATTGTAATTAATTCGCCACCATGGCCTATTTATTGCCTTACCTCCCTTTTCTTACCTCTTTTACACACACTATATATAGATGTTCTTCAACTGTATTGACTGTATGTTTTGTTTATTCTATGTGTAACTCTGTGTTGTTGTTTGTGACGAACTGCTTTGCTTTATTCTTGGCCAGGTCGCAGTTATTAATGAGAACTTGTTCTCAACTTGCCTACCTGGCTAAATAAAGGTGAAATAAAAAAATTAAATACAAATAAATAAATCTATAGGCTATTTAGTGTGGTCTCAATCAAATTATCAACAGCGTATAGGTTTCGATGTGCATGATGGGAGAAGCACAGAGCAAAGTTATACAGTATTTCTAAGATAGCTGCTGGGATGGTGTAAATAGGTAGAATGGCGCCAGAGGGGATGCCTGCTGTCTTACGGGCTCCTAACCCTAACCCGCGTTGTTTCTAACTTAAAATTATTATTTTTTTGTACATAATGTTGCTGTAACCGTCTCTTATGACCGAAAATAACTTCTGAACATCAGAACAGCAATAACACACCTCGAACTAGAAAGATGTTTTTTTTTTAAACGAATCTGATGCAAAGGATATACTGCTTTCTAGGGAACGGGCCCAAATCCCCGTCAATTGCGTGAAGAAAAAACTGAGAAAAAGGGGACGGAGGTCGGGCTGCCTTCTGAGAATTCGTGGGAGAGTGAGTAAAACTCCACTATGATCCGTTATATTGGCCAACGTGCAATCATTGGAAAACAAAATGGATGATATACGATCAAGACTATCCTACCATGGGGACATTAAAAACTGTAATATCTTATTTTTCACCGAGTCGTGGCTGAACGACGACACAGATAATATAGAGCTGGCAGAATTTTCCATGCATCGGCAGGACAGAGAAGCAACGTCTGGTTAGACGAGGGCGGGGGTATGTGTCTATTTGTCAATAACAGCTGGTGCTTGATGTCTAGTATTAAAGAAGTCTCAAGGTATTGCTCGCCTGAGGTAGAGTACCTTATGATAAGCTGTAGACCACACTATTTACCAAGAGGGTACTCATCTATATTATTCATAGCCGTCTGTTTACAACCACAAACCGATGCTGGCACTAAGACGGCACTCAACCAGCTGTTTAAGGCCAAAAGCAAACAAGAAAATGCTCATCCAGAAGCGGCGCTCCTAGTGGCCGGGGACTTTAATGCAGGCAAACTTAAATCCATTTTACCTAATTTCTACCAGCACATCACTATTGAACACCTTTACTCCACACACAGAGATGCATACAAAGCTCTCCCCCGCACTCCATTTGGCAAATCTGAACATAATTCTATCCTCCTGATTCCTGCTTACAAGCAAAAACTAAAGGAGGAAGTACCAGTGACTCGCTCAATAAATGGTCAGATGACCTGGATGCTACGCTATAGGACTGTTTTGCTAGCACAGACTGGAATATGTTCCGGAATTCATCTAATGGCATTGAGGAGTATACCACCTCAGTCATCGGCTTCATTAATAACTGCATCAACGACGTCGTCCCTACAGTGGCCGTACGTACATATCAAAACCCGAAGCCATGTATTACAGGCAACATCCGCATCGTGCTAAAGGTTAGAGCTGCTGCTTTCAAGGAGCGGGACACTAATCCGGACACTTGTAAGAAATCCTGCTATACCCTCTGACGAACCATCAAACAGGCAAAGAGTCAATACAGGATTAAGATTGAATCCTACTACAATGGCTCTGACACTCGTCGGATGTGGCAGGGCTTGAAAACTATTATGGACTACAAAGGGAAACACAGCCGTGAGCTGCCCAGTCACGTGAGCCTACCAGACGAGCTCATTCACAAAGCCGCGGGCCAGACGGATTACCAGGACGTGTACTCAAAGCATGCACCGACCAACTGGCAAGAGTCTTACCTGACATTTTCAACCTGTCCCTGACCGAGTCTGTAATACCTACATGTTTCAAGCAGACCACCATAGTCCCTGTGCCTAAGGAAGCGAAGGTAACCTGCCTAAATGACTACCATGAAGTGAGTTGAAAGGCCGCTCATGGCTCACATCAACAGCATCATCCCAGATACCCTAGACCCACTCCAATTCGCATACCGAGCTGATCGTGGACTACAGAAAAAGGCGGGCCGAACATGCCCCCATTAACATCGACTGGGCTGTAGTGGAGCGAGTCGAGAGTTTCTCCAGGACTATTTACATTGCTGCTACTTGCTGTTTATTATCTACTTTACCCGGTAAGGTTGTAAGGTTCACGGTACCTATTGTATTCGGCGCATGTGACAAATAAAGTTTGATTTAGTTTGATAAAACAAGGCTGCATTACACAGCGCAATGGATATTCCAACCCTGAGCCCTGGCCTGCTCTGCTCTTTCTGATCAAATACTTTTGTGTGTGCTGCTTAACCAATAGCTGTGCTGTGTAGAGCTCTCGTGACAGTTTAGGAGGAGTGCCAAAGGTTGATTTTTTTGTTGTTGATTAGGCCTAGTCCCAAAAATGTGTGGACTAGCCTATAGTCTATGTTCTATTCAGTTTTAGAAAGAGAGTGCAAAGATGAGGAGGGCCAGAGGTCAACTTTGATAGCTTGCTACTACTATAATAGATTTTTATTAAAAACATTATGTTTCTTGGCCGTGATGTATTTATCAGAGTTATTGACCTCACAATAAGCCAGATTGGAGTCATTTACATAGTGGTGCTGAAACTTGTAGCAGAAGCAGTGGCACAATCGGAAATGGACAGCTCATGATGCTGAAAGAAAACAAATTTGAGTAGGCATAATTCATTTCAACCCACCTTTATTTTATTTAGACTTTACTAACAACAAGAGGGCTTTGTGGTAGGAGCCTATTTCTTCCTATTTAAGAAATAAGAGGTAAACCTACCTGTTTGACAAACGAAATTAGGCTACAGGCTGCTATAACCAATAGATTTGTCGGTCAATTCCTCCACCCACTACTTTAAATAGCCTACCTCCATGTCAGGGAAGGGCCGTAAAGAAACCAGCCGTAAAATACCCGGGAAAGACATCACTCCGATGCATATGGGGATATAATTGTTTTGTTTCTTTGATATTCAGAGGCTGGCTTTGCTTGGGAAGTAATCTAATTCGGTCACTATCAATTGATTAAGCTATTCCCTTTCTGTACAATAGATGTTTAAACCCAGACAATTTTTAGGGAAACACTTCTGATCATCTCTCGTTGGGTTAAGCCACTGAAGAAGTAGCCAGAAGATAAAGCTTACATTTTTCTCTGCCGGTAGGCCTACTCTGTCTGTGGTGGAAAGGTAGGCATAACTTTTGAAAATACCATGCTCAGATTCCTAACGACATCTCAGATTCAATTATTTGTAAACTTGAGACAGTTTCTTTACAAACAAGACACACTGATTTGGCATTGGAGAAATATGATAAGATGAACACATCTCTCTGTCAATTCTTAGCCTGTAATTTTGGTAATTTGTGTGGTATTAAAAAACGACTCCGCTAATATGTGAAATGATGTTGAATTGCATGAAATGTTTATAAAAGGCCGACCTGCAAATACAATGCAATGTTTTTGTTATAAAGGAGATCTTACACCCCATGTTGTCTGCGAACCCACAACCTTCTGGCACGCAGCCCTGGCTCTGTGCCCTAAATTCACGCATTGCTATGTAATGCTTAAAAGATGAGGAACAGTTTCTAAAACTGCACATATTAGGCTCTGGCAAGTCCAAGAAGTGGGGGTAGATGGTAGACACGTTTTCTTTGTTTTATTCATTATTTTGGGTATAGGGTAGGGTTACTTGTTGTTGTTTTTTTTCAACCATTTAGGGATGGTTAAGGTAAAATATATTTTGCTGAAAGGAGGGCCATCCATTTTCATTTCAGAGAGGTCCGATTTTCTCCATGTAACCCTTATTGTAAATAACGTTCATTCCAATATGATGTGATTGTTAAGCAACATTTACTCCTGAACTTATTTAGGCTGACCATAACAAAGGGGTGGAATACTTGACTCAAGGCATTTCAGCTTTTCATTGTTCATTAATTTGTAAACATTTTGAAAAACATAATTCCACTTTGACATTATGGGTTATTGTGTGTTCAGGCTGTAACACAACAAAATGTGAGAAAAAGGGGTGTGACTTCTGCCTGAAGGCACTGTATATTATTGTATATTATCTTGTATTGGCCAGAGCCAAAATACAGAGAAAGATATGTCTCTTGCCCAAAGCTCACTATGTGCTGTAATGGAAAAAACACTATTAATAAGGAATAGGAAGCCACTTCAGGCGTATACATTTTTCCCCTCTAATTATCCTCTTCTCACTCATCAACAGTACTGTAGTAGTCACAGGGCTACATTAAAAGATGAAAATGAAAACCATCTCTGTAGCCTTCGAGAACCCCTGTTTTAATTATTTAGTTTTATTATCCAACCAATTGGAGGGGCTGATGTTTAAAGCTCATCTGCTGTTTCCTGTTGTAATGAAGGTGTCAGTTCGCCAAAGCTAATACATAGACCACCAGCAAACAATGAGAGTAAGAACCACAGAATTAAATAGATATTTCATAATATCTATGCTAGGACCACTGACACTCCTCATTTGCTGGAATTTGAACAGAATTCTAAAACAACATTTCAATTATTAGAGCATTTTGCCAGTGCAACACTTCATAAACATGATAAAGAACTGCAAACGTGACTTGATATTTAATCAAATAATGTATAATAGCTGTCAAAAGTTGTTGTGATTCGCTCGTTAACAATTTGAGTCATGTCGTATTGTGCAGTAATTGTATTAATGTTGTTTAACAACACCCACCTTTGTTCTTCAAAGCCTAAACACTGTACTGTAAATCTATGTTCTATAATAAAGACATGCTAAATATATTATATTTAGAATGTCAACATCAGCTTAATTTGTACGATATCGATCTATGTAAAACTCATTAGCTCTTTCCAATGAGAAGCTTTGATGTGTCGCCCTCATTAAAACCTATTAATGGAACCTACAATCAAGGATCAATTCTTTATCTCGTTAATTATATATTCTTGGCAGGGCCGAGAGAATACTGTCAGAATCTCAGGGGCATTAAAATAGTCTGAGATTAAAATGAACATACTAGATTTGCTTTGTTTTAGGCATCACTAATGGGAATAAAAAAATGTCCCCTTTTTAATACAGTACACTGTATGGACATATTTAGGTATTTTACATTCACATCACATTTATGAAACACATTTATGAGTATTGTAGTATGATTCATACCAACCTTCATAAAAATGTTTTTCAATATCATTAGTAAGGAGTTTTCTAAATAAAAGTCCCTTTTCATTTCAGAACTAAAAGGTATCAGTAACACTGAAATGGATCTTTATCTATTGTACAACATATATTTGTACATACATTTGTGTGTTACCCTAAGAATACATTTTTGTCAAAGAGCACGTTGTAAGCCCAAAATGACATTGACGATTGATGCTCCAGGACAGAACTCACTTTAGGCCCGGTAGGCCTACTCTATTTCCTTCAGATCCGCCATCTACTGGATATTGTGACAGAAAAGTGATGTAATTCAGTAAGATAATATTGATGACGACTCAATGTACAACCTAAGCTAAATATGGTTCCCAATCAGAGACAATGACTAACACCTGCCTCTGATTGAGAACCATATCAGGCCAGACATAGAAATAGACAAACAAGACATCCAACATAGAATGCCCACCCAGCTCACGTCCTGACCAACACTAAAACAAGGAAAACACACACGAACGATGGTCAGAACGTGACAATGTAGTCCTTAAAGGGCCTCTCTCTCTCAATAGTTAAGAATGCCTCCTGTGTGTCAGTTGTACGTTTCCCCCTTGCAACAACAGCTCAATTATATGATGCTATTCTATGTCTGTAATTAAGCTAACTACTATATTCCCCTGTAAACGGTGCTACTAAATGGGCCTTCAAACATACTCCCTCTGTGTTTACAGGAACTGACTCCAGTTATAATTAGTGAGTGGTAATTCTGCGAAAAGGAGGGTTTCTTACCTTTTACAATCAATATGGCCACTGCTGAAAGGCTCTCCACGTCTGTGTCCACCACGCAGATGTACTTCCCGGCATGATTCAACTGGATGTTTCTGATCATCAGATCCCCAGCTGTTCTCTACAAAGGCAATCATAAGAAATCCCAAACAACCTGGGTAAGTAAAGGGCATTTGTAATGTAACCCCCTACTACGTCTATGGGTCTTCGGGCAGTTTTCTCCACTGTAATTTAAAAAAAAAATAGGGCCCTGTAGATTTTCATTTCTGAAGACGACTGCCAGCAGCGAATGCTAAATTAAAGGTGGAATCCCTTCCTTTGGCTGTGGCGGAGGGATAGTGGCGAGGCTGATCTGGTTTAATTATGGAAATTAATTCCTTGAAGTGGGCAAGTTAGTTGATAATCTCTTTGGACTTGGGGGACATTATAGAAATTTTTGAGGAGTGAATCTCATTAGTGATAAGAAAATTGTCAGTCACACACACATATGCCGGATGTATAATCTCTCAGAATGTGTGGGTGTTCCATTTCATCCAGTAGTTTTTTTGTTGTAGTCCAGGCACTGCATGACGCCTTTTTACCCCACTGATATCCAATACAGTTGAAGATCTGTTACAAGACCTTGATCAGTGATCATTTTGCAGCTGAACATCAAAATATAAAACCTCAGAGGATACAACAGAGGCAAAAGATTCATGTTAAGTTGAAAAACTCTGACACTGTAAAATGTACTTGAAACCAAAGATGCAGTAGAAAGTTTAATATGTTTTGATCAGGCTAACTTAATAAATCATGTTGAGCTACTATTGACAAAATACAATTGGAACAATTGATTGAAGCCTTATCAAAGACTGCTATTGAGTTTTTCAAATTAATCAGACAGACAATGTCTAGTTTGATATTTGCATGCGAGCCAGTGCGTGCAAGTGCTTGAGAAGCTTGAAAATCGAGACTCAACAAGTGTTTTAATTACTTCCTGTAACTCCCGCGAGCATGCGGAAGATTCGGACAGAAGTCAATGGGAACGTGCCACTTTCTTATTTACATGAAAGTATAGCTCATGTCTCTCAATTTTCAAGCTTCAGTGTACCTAGCACAAATTGGCTTGCACGGATATTGCGCAATAATGGGTATGTGCTATTGACCACAGTAACCAATCCAGAGCTACAACTAGCCAAAGGCCCTGCTCAAAAAATACTTTAAAGAATGCCTGCTTCCTTCCTTGAAGGATCTGATTGGATCACTCATCTGACATGGCTGGATTTGTATTTAAATATTAACCAGACAAGTCCATTGAGAACTAATTCTGATTTACAATGACAGCATGGCTGGATTGGTTAAGTTAAAGGTATGTGATAGAGCCATTGCTTACAGCAATCAATGTGTTAGGAAGAGTCTGTGCGTTTAAAGTATTTGAACAGGGCCAAAGTCTCCCCTAAAAACAAATAGGGGAAATCAGGGGACACCACAACCTGGAGTTGAACAAATGTGACCGAATTGAGAAAGATATGCCAGATGTCCAAATGTTCAAAGAAATAGTGTAGAAGAAAGTGTGTCGGTCACTCACCCCTCCCACTAGCTCAAAATGCCTGTCTGTCTTGGTGATGAGCTGTCCGTTGAAAGCCCAGGTGAAGAAGACATCAAGGACAGGGTCACAGGCGATCTGGCAGGGCAGCACGATGCTCTCACCCACTATGATCTCCATGTCCACTGGCCCCTGAGTAATTCTTGTTGGATCTGTCCAAAATGTACAAACAATCCCACGCACAAAGGCCCACGCACAAAGCACCAGGGATGGGGTCAATTACATTTCAGTCAATTCAGGAAGTAAACTGAAAATTCCAATGTATGATCAAATGCTATTCGGTCAAGCTATTCTGTTTGTCTATATCTTGTTCAATAACAAGCATGGTTGGGGAGTAACAGATTACATGTCATCCATTACATGTATGGGATTTTTTTTTAAACGGTAACTGTAATCCGTTACGTTAACAGCAAAAATATTGTAATCAGATTACAAATACTTTTGCAAAACTAAATAATTACTTCAAGGATTTCTTTTAAATTCAGAAAGGATGTTTGCGAAAAATAAATCATTGACACTTCTCTGTTTTCTCAATGACATTCAAATCAGCATTGAAAAAAAGTTTAAGTTAGTTACACCTGAGCGAGTCTGGCCACATGTCAGAGACCACTATGATGACACACCAAATGTGTTTGATGGATCGCGGGAATAGAGCAGGAATAGTATTTTGTAGGCTACAGTCCAAGCTTTGTCTTCCAATGGTGCGACTACTGTCAGCATCTAAAGACTATCCACCTTGAATAAACGCTTGGATGTAAGGATGACAGCAGTGGTTTAGTCTACAGCGATACAGATATCACTTATTATATCTAAGTAGCTCATTGATGTGAATCACAATGCTGCTCTCTTATTTAGCTATTTGCGTCTTACGGATTGTGGGTGTTGTGGATGGCTGTTAACAAATCTAAATGTGTTTTTGTTATCCAATAATAGTTGAATTCAAGAAGTATAAACTGCTTATCAATCATTGTTTTTGAAACCAGTGGACAGCCAGTGAAAAATGCGCTCTTGCAACAGCTACATAGTGCAGATCCCAGCCTACATTAAAAACAGTTGACTTTGGTTTTTAATGTAAAGATATCATTTCATTGTATTATTATTATTATGTAGTAGTAGAAAGCGATGGGTTACATAACCAACCCAATAAAGTAAAATGTAACATCCATATATGGCCAGTGTCACACCCTGACCTTAGTGTTCTTTGTTTTCCTTGTTATTTTGGTTAGGTCAGGGTGTGACATGGGTGATGTATGCGTTTGCCTTGTCTAGGCGTTTTGTATGTTTATGGGGCTGTTTCCTTTCTAGGTGTTTATGTAAATCTATGGTTGCCTAGATTGGTTCTCAATTAGAGGCAGGTGCTTATCGTTGTCTCTGATTGGGAACCATATTTAGGCAGCCATGTCCTTTGGGTATTTTGTGGGTGGTTGTCTTCTGTCTATGCACCAGATAGGACTGTTGTGGTTGTGGCAGTCGTTGTTTTGTAGTGTTCACGTTTATGATCTTTATTAAACATGTTGAACTCTAAGCACGCTGCGCTTTGGTCCGATCCTTCGTCCACAGAAGACAACCGTTACAGCCAGCTACATTGATTTTTCCTGCAATAATTCAATTAGGAGGCATTAGAAGAAGACAAAATTGTATGTTACCATGGGGGAAAGTAATCTAAAAGTAACAATGTAATCATATGGTACTGAGTAATGTTTTGGTAATCCAAAAGTTATGTTACTGATTCCAATTTGACAGTAACTAGTAACTAATGGATTACATTTAGAAAGTAACCTCAACCCTGAAACAAGGTAATTATGGATAGTGGAAATGTTACACTTGCTGTCATAAACAGACTGGCTATGTAAAGCAATAAATCTTACAGTATTCAGGCAGAATTATTGAAGTATTACAACAGATTAGCTAAGTAAAGGGTTATTAAACAGGCTTGTTACTAATAAGAGCTGATACTGTTTGCTGACATGACTGGAATAATCTTTGGTAATCCTGAAAGCAATTACAATACCCAGATAAATCCGATAAAAAAAGCAGAGGTGATTTATACTTCGAGGGGGTGGGACTGTTATCCACGAGATGAGTTAACCCACAGACACACATGCTTACACACACAGAGCACCTGCTGACCACACAATAAGGGCACACTGAGTTGCAACCACTACAGCCATTGTTTGTCGGCGGCCGCTGCGCTTCAAAAGTCAGAGCAATTAATTACAACCTTGCTCTATCTTGCTAAATTAAATCACAAAAGAAAGAATGAAGGGATAATAAATGTATCGCTATTGCAGGGATTGTATTTGGAGCCTCCGCATGAACAATGATATGTAAAAGATGTCTCGTGATTCTCTATACGTATATCTATTCTCTGAATAAATCCTCGGAAAATGCAAATACCATAGTATGGTTTTAAAATAAATGCAGTGTTTGGCAGCAAAATTATTCGACAGTTACCACTGTTAAAACTGAGGGGTTATTCTTTTGGCCCTGTACAGGGCCCGGCGAGTGTGTGTGGGGGGGGGGAGTACCCCCCCTCTTATTTTTGTTTGAAAATTGACACATTTGAATGCTACAGCCCTTGTCTTTTTGGATATTTTACTCAAATTGTACTGCTGGAAATGTCATTACCTCCACCTCCCACAAAGGCCATAAATCATGAGCTATAGTCATATTCATAGAGTATGCTATGCAGATCAAGTCACCAAAAATGAAAACATTTAGTATGCATGGAAAGGGTACACCCTGATCAATATACAGCAATGCATTTCCTTATCTAGCCACATTTCCTTTGTATGCATCCTCCACATGCGCCGTTGATCTATCTCACTAATATACAATAGGAAAAGTGAATGGGAAAATAGTTTGTTTTCTCACCTGTCTGTGTTTTTAAAACACTGACCCAATAACTTGAAATGCCTGATTCCTATGGTCATTTTAATATGTCATGCTTGAAAATCTGTTCAGCCATTTTGGAACAGTGACTCACTACCCAAACCAGACACAACTGGTTTCAAGTGGCCAAGAGATGTCATGTGATCTCCTATTGCTCTCTAGTGGAGGAACTGGGCATCAGACAGGGGATATATTTGCATCAATGGATAGATAGAAACTAAAGCTTTCTCCTCATTTATGTATATCATTCTTGTAAGACAAAAGATTCCTATGAGACAAAAATGTATGTTGCACAAGCCCTGCACTTTCAAAATAGCTGTGTGCATGCTTAGAGTGCCATTTTATTTTACTAATCCCTTTGTAACATTAATTGGTGACATATTTTATTTAAAACCTAAAAAAGTAGTCACAGTTATCTTTCTAACAGTACTAAGCATGTGTTTGTAGGACTTATAGCTTTGAATCCGAAATGTACTTTGAGGGTAGTATATAATATTATGCATCGTTTAGAAAATGCCAAAAGAGAGCGTCAGAATTGAAGAGGTTAATAGTTGCATGAGCAACCAACAACCCCTCCTCTAGAAATACACTTCAAAATAAAATTATTAAATTAACTTTGGCAATAAAAGCATACTTTTACAACTTTATTTCAGCTCAGGGTCATTTCATTTGTTCGAGTCAATTGGTTGGCTGCATCCAAGTATACAAAGATAAAGTAGTTTCACGAACACCTGTCCAATGTATTATTATACCTACTGCAAAATGTACAGTAGGGTGTACTCTACAGTAGGGAACACAGCTCAACGCAATGAAATTCCTATGACAAAAAGAAACTGTGGGATGCAAAACCATGAATCTCGTAATGTTTTCTGCCCTCAAGTCTGAGCTCAGTATCAGAGAAGAGCTAGCTTAGCTCTTACCTTTGGTAACCCTTAGTTAGACAGAGTGTAGGTTTGGTTAGGGCTAAACTACTGTGCAATGCAACACCTTACCTGTGATGAGGAGTCTTCCAGTGGTGCTGGAGGTCCCAAATCGGTTTCTGGCAAAGCAGGTGTAGCTGCCTGCATCATACTTGGTCACATTAGTGATTCTCAAAGTTCCACCTGGAGAGAGAGTGATTCTGTGGGGGTAGATGGAGAAACTGGTGACACGGGTAGAATCTGAACCCCAGTCTCCCACGGGAGAAACCGTCTTAACTGTTAGTCGAATAGGAAATTCCATCAGGGGCCGAGGCTGGCACTAGTATTAGTAGTGTTTATTAGGATCCCCAATTACCTGCTGCCGAGGCAGCGGCTACTCTTATGGGGGTCCAAACAGAAATCAAAACACAACAAATGAAATACATAATATACAAAACACTACATGTACATCACAATTTAGTAACTTAGCAGATGCTCCCATCCAGAGCGACCCACATTCATCTCAAGATAGCCAGGCGAGACAACCTCGCATCACATATCACTACGTAATACAATACATAATACAATGCAAAATACAGTCCAAAATACATAATGTCTGTGTGTCTATTCAAAGTCCCCATTGTGCCATATGGTGTTCTTTTATCTGTTTTTTTAAATCTTATTTTATTGCTAGCTTGAGTTATCTGGGGTTATCTGGGGTGGCAGAGAGCCATGTTGTTATGGCTCTATTTAATACTGTGTGTTTCCAAGCTTCTATGCTAGACCTGAAGACTGTGAAAATGCCTCTGGTTCCATATCTTGTGTGGTACAGATGAATGTCCAAACCGTTTAAGCAGACAGTTCGCGACTTTCAACACATCAACATCTTGCACAAAGACCAATAGTGATGCAGTCACTCTCTACCCAACTTTGAGCCAGAAGAGATAGACATGCATGTTTCAGCCAATCATCTGTCATTTGTGTCAGTGCCGAGCAGTTTAAGTTCCCTTTCAAATAAGCGTGCTGAAAGTCTGTTGTTAATTTGTTTTCTGTAAAATAACATTGTATTTGGGAGAACAAAAAGTTTGCTAAGCGCTGGTAACAGACTGATTGGTCGGCTGTTTGAACCGTTAAAGGGTGCTTTGCTATTCTCCCAGGCAGGGCTACCTCATTGGGATACCATAAGCCCGACTCATGTCCTCTACACTGGGTCATTTTCATTAAGGCATTGAACAGAAAACTTTTTAAAATGTTCTGTAATGGAAAATGAAAACAAAAATAAACATGACCCTGTTTACATTCAACTTGTCATGTGTTTAACCCTATCAACACCAGTGGGCAACAGTGCCTAAAATTCTTTGAAATAAATCTACACCCTAGTTAAACACTGGTTGAATCAATTTTGTTTCCACGTCATTTCAATGAAATTACATTGAACCAACGTGGAATAGACAATGAATTGATGTCTGTGCCCAGTGGGTAAATTCTAACCCATTGACCTTGAATTGTGTCTGTTATTCTGAACATTCTATTTAAACATTTTTAGTGTACACAATCAGTTATGAAACTAATAGCAAGTCATTGACATTTAGATATTTTCTTGATATGATTTCAAATTATATAAGTAGAGATTATTTTTATGTAAGCTCTTCCTTCTTGAAAAAAAATCTACAAGGTCTCTATCTTTTCGGAGGTTGTATGTACTACCAAAGAAAAATGACCAATTGAGAAATACATCCTATCTTGCAGAAATCAGTATCTTCTTGTACCTGTCTAAATAAGGCTAAAATAAGTTAGGAACAGATCATCGTCTGATCAATGTAATATGAAGCACTAATATGGGTGGAGAAGGGGGAATCGAACCATATATAGAATGTACTGTAAGACGTTACCTGTCATTGGTATGGATGGGTTGGTTGCCTTTCTTCCACAGGATGCTAGCGGTGGGGTAGGCTTGGGGCTTACACTCTAGAGTCACTATGGTGCCGGCCTTGGCTTTAAGCAGGGCTCTGAGCAGGTTACCAGTGAAGTCTGGAGAAGAGGCTGAAGGGACACAGGAAACGTAAAAAACATTATTATTGACCCCATTATTATCGAATCCTTCTAACCTTTCAAAGAACAGTAATATGATCTTTTGGATTTGTTAGACAGTCACACAATGTTTAAGAAATGGATAAAAGCCACCATACCTAAAACCATGAGCTCAGTGCTGAAATAGATGACACCGTATTTATTCTCAGCCACACACTGGTACATCCCGGCATCAGACAGGTTCAAAGACGAGATCAACAGGACCCCATTGTCAACGTAGACCCTCTCCTGACAAGACACAGACACAAGTAGCATGTGGAGTTTCAAGTAAATGTTAAGGTCATATGAACATAATATAATAAAACACACTTATCACAGTAAAAATAACAATTAGGAGGATTTTGGTAAGTAGTAAAATTAAACAAAATATCCAGCTAATGTAAACAATAACAAAGTGGTAGAAAAGTGCATGTGCTAGAAACATCTAGATGCACTTCTTTGGGGGCTTAAGTTTGGTTTGCTGTCGTGTACTTTTCACAGTAGATTAACTCAATTCGCAGAAGCCTGAACATGGGCTATGAATAATGGAGAGTGTTTGCCTGTTCTCTTGAAATGGAGCAGCTTGTCGAGAGTCTGATACGCTATCTTTCTCTCACACACACGCAATATCTCTCTCCATGCACACCCATGTCACAGGTGCAAAAGCAATGTTTCAATATAAGGAAGGTGCCTGGATATTGCTTATACTCCTAAAAGTTGGATTCGATTGTGAAATGTTCAGTGTGCTAGCGCCTTCCTTTCTCTAAGACTGACAAAGAACTCATGAGAGATGGTGGGAAGGTGGGGTTTACCTCAGTGATCAGCACTTGACCATTTTTCAGCCAGTTGTAGGAGGGTTTGGGCTTCCCGTTGGCCCTGCACTCCCAGTGAAGCCTCTCCTCTATGGCCAGGGCTGTGTCTCTCATGGTCTGAATCCACTGAGGTTTGGCTATGAAAGATCAAAAATACTCCATGTCAATGACTGACTGCATATTAGTAGAGGGTTTTAAAGGGGAAGTCCTCTTACAGTTTTTCTCGACTGCTTGAACACTGTTAAGGAAACTGGGATCTACGTGAGCAAAACTGGGATCCACATGGCCAAAACAATAACCTTTTCTTACAGTTAGTAATTTCTCATTGTTTATACACTAAATGCAAATCCTAAACACTTTTTTTTTGCAAAACAGACAAAACTCTACTGTATTATTTATTTATTACATTTATTTAACCCATATTTTACTAAGTAAGTTGACTGAGAACACATTCTCTTTTACAACAACGACATGGTGAAGAATTGCAAGGGAGAGGGGAGGGGATGAATGAGTCAACGGAAAGCTGTTGGTGATTAGCTGGCCATGATGGTATGAGGGCCAGATTGTAAATTTTAGCCAGGACACCGGGGTTAACACCCCTACTCATAAGATAAGTGCCACGGGATCTTTTGTGATCACAGAGAGTCAGGACTTCCGTTTAACGTCCCATCCGAAAGCTGCACCCTACACAGGACAATGTCCCTTTCACTGCAAAGGGGCAGTATCTACTGTATCTGCTATCTTTAGTAACACAAACATGCACTTGGCTTCACAGTGAGGAACAATGTGCAATTCTCTGTTCAAACTGTGTCACCCTCTGTAAGCAGCGCTATCATGTACTTGAATGCACTAGAGATTAGGGAATTCTTACAGAGATGACACAAAGCTCTTCACCTGCAACGCTCCCAGACTGTAGAGATCATAATTAAAATTGGTTTCACAGCCAAACTCACCTCTGACCTATTCCCAGCACCAAACTGGGTTTCAAGGAGCTTTTGCAGAAAGTCTTTTAACACCATTGTCACTTGTTAACATTCTGTCAACTCCAATTAGGAAAGTGTTATTTTGCCTCAGCCACGAGACCATGGGAAAGAAAAGGAGAGGAAGCAGAAGCAATCCAGGCATAAAAAAATGAAATAATTTTAGTAAAAGTATTGCCAAATATACTTCCAATGTGAGACTGTCTGTCCCAACTGGAAATGTTTTCTACCAGAATGATAACTGAAAATCAAAAACAGAGTTGCCTGCAATGCTTACAGATAACAACAATGCACATTAAACAAAAATATAAATGCAACAAGTGTTTGTCCCATGTTTCATGAGCTGAAATAAAATATCCCCGGAATGTTCCATTTTTTTAAATTTTTTTTTATTTTATTTTACCTTTATTTAACCAGGTAGGCTAGTTGAGAACAAGTTCTCATTTGCAACTGCGACCTGGCCAAGATAAGGCATAGCAGTGTGAACAGACAACACAGAGTTACACATGGAGTAAACAATTAACAAGTCAATAACACAGTAGAAAAAAGGGGAGTCATGAGAAGGTAGGCAAATAATTACAATTATGCAGATTAACACTGGAGTGATAAATGATCAGATGGTTATGTAAAGGTAGAGATAGAGATATTGGTGTGCAAAAGAGCAGAAAAATAAATAAATAAAAACAGTATGGGGATGAGGTAGGTGAAAATGGGTGGGCTATTTACCAATAGACTATGTACAGCTGCAGCGATCGGTTAGCTGCTCAGATAGCAGATGTTTGAAGTTGGTGAGGGAGATAAAAGTCTCCAACTTCAGCGATTTTTGTAATTCGTTCCAATCACAGGCAGCAGAGAACTGGAACGAAAGGCGGCCAAATGAGGTGTTGGCTTTAGGGATGATCAGTGAGATACACCTGCTGGAGCGCGTGCTACGGATGGGTGTTGCCATCGTAACCAGTGAACTGAGATAAGGCGGAGCTTTACCTAGCATGGACTTGTAGATGACCTGGAGCCAGTGGGTCTGGCGACGAATATGTAGCGAGGGCCAGCCGACTAGAGCATACAAGTCGCAGTGGTGGGTGGTATAAGGTGCTTTGGTGACAAAACGGATGGCACTGTGATAAACTGCATCCAGTTTGCTGAGTAGAGTGTTGGAAGCAATTTTGTAGATGACATCGCCGAAGTCGAGGATCGGTAGGATAGTCAGTTTTACTAGGGTAAGTTTGGCGGCGTGAGTGAAGGAGGCTTTGTTGCGGAATAGAAAGCCGACTCTTGATTTGATTTTCGATTGGAGATGTTTGATATGGGTCTGGAAGGAGAGTTTAGAGTCTAGCCAGACACCTAGGTACTTATAGATGTCCACATATTCAAGGTCGGAACCATCCAGGGTGGTGATGCTGGTCAGGCGTGCGGGTGCAGGCAGCGAACGGTTGAAAAGCATGCATTTGGTTTTACTAGCGTTTAAGAGCAGTTGGAGGCCACGGAAGGAGTGCTGTATGGCATTGAAGCTCGTTTGGAGGTTAGATAGCACAGTGTCCAAGGACGGGCCGGAAGTATATAGAATGGTGTCGTCTGCGTAGAGGTGGATCAGGGAATCGCCCGCAGCATGAGAAACATCATTGATATATACAGAGAAAAGAGTCGGCCCGAGAATTGAACCCTGTGGCACCCCCATAGAGACTGCCAGAGGACCGGACAGCAGGCCCTCCGATTTGACACACTGAACTCTGTCTGCAAAGTAATTGGTGAACCAGGCAAGGCAGTCATCCGAAAAACCGAGGCTACTGAGTCTGCCGATAAGAATACGGTGATTGACAGAGTCGAAAGCCTTGGCAAGGTCTATGAAGACGGCTGCACAGTACTGTCTTTTATCGATGGCGGTTATGATATCGTTTAGTACCTTGAGCGTGGCTGAGGTACACCCGTGACCGGCTCGGAAACCAGATTGCACAGCGGAGAAGGTACGGTGGGATTCAAGATGGTCAGTGATCTGTTTGTTGACTTGGCTTTCGAAGACCTTAGATAGGCAGGGCAGGATGGATATTGGTCTGTAACAGTTTGGGTCCAGGGTGTCGCCCCCTTTGAAGAGGGGGATGACTGCGGCAGCTTTCCAATCCTTGGGGATCTCAGACGATATGAAAGAGAGGTTGAACAGGCTGGTAATAGGGGTTGCGACAATGGCGGCGGATAGTTTCAGGAATAGAGGGTCCAGATTGTCAAGCCCAGCTGATTTGTACGGGTCCAGGTTTTGCAGCTCTTTCAGAACATCTGCTATCTGGATTTGGGTAAAGGAGAACCTGGAGAGGCTTGGGCGAGTAGCTGCGGGGGGGGGGGAGCTGTTGGACGAGGTTGGAGTAGCCAGGCGGAAGGCATGGCCAGCCGTTGAGAAATGCTTGTTGAAGTTTTCGATAATCATGGATTTATCGGTGGTGACCGTGTTACCTAGCCTCAGTGCAGTGGGCAGCTGGGAGGAGGTGCTCTTGTTCTCCATGGACTTCACAGTGTCCCAGAACTTTTTGGAGTTGGAGCTACAAGATGCAAACTTCTGCCTGAAGAAGTTGGCTTTAGCTTTCCTGACTGACTGTGTGTATTGGTTCCTGACTTCCCTGAACAGTTGCATATCGCGGGGACTGTTCGATGTTAGTGCAGTCCGCCACAGGATGTTTTTGTGCTGGTCGAGGGCAGTCAGGTCTGGAGTGAACCAGGGGCTATATCTGTTCTTAGTTCTGCATTTTTTGAACGGAGCATGCTTATCTAAAATGGTGAGGAAGTTACTTTTAAAGAAAGACCAGGCATCCTCAACTGACGGGATGAGGTCAATGTCCTTCCAGGATACCCGGGCCAGGTCGATTAGAAAGGCCTGCTCACAGAAGTGTTTTAGGGAGCGTTTGACAGTGATGAGGGGTGGTCGTTTGACTGCGGCTCCATAGCGGATACAGGCAATGAGGCAGTGATCGCTGAGATCCTGGTTGAAGACAGCGGAGGTGTATTTGGAGGGCCAGTTGGTCAGGATGACGTCAATGAGGGTGCCCTTGTTTACAGAGTTAGGGTTGTACCTGGTGGGTTCCTTGATGATTTGAGTGAGATTGAGGGCATCTAGCTTAGATTGTAGGACTGCCGGGGTGTTAAGCATATCCCAGTTTAGGTCACCTAACAGAACAAACTCTGAAGCTAGATGGGGGCAATCAATTCACAAATGGTGTCCAGGGCACAGCTGGGAGCTGAGGGGGGTCGGTAGCAGGCGGCAACAGTGAGAGACTTATTTCTGGAGAGAGTAATTTTCAAAATTAGTAGTTCGAACTGTTTGGGTATGGACCTGGAAAGTATGACATTACTTTGCAGGCTATCTCTGCAGTAGACTGCAACTCCTCCTCCTTTGGCAGTTCTATCTTGACGGAAGATGTTATAGTTGGGTATGGAAATCTCAGAATTTTTGGTGGCCTTCCTGAGCCAGGATTCAGACACGGCAAGGACATCAGGGTTAGCAGAGTGTGCTAGAGCAGTGAGTAAGACAAACTTAGGGAGGAGGCTTCTGATGTTGACATGCATGAAACCAAGGCTTTTTCGATCACAGAAGTCAACAAATGAGGGTGCCTGGGGACATGCAGGGCCTGGGTTTACCTCCACATCACCCGCGGAACAGAGAAGGAGTAGTATGAGGGTGCGGCTGAAGGCTATCAAAACTGGTCGCCTAGGGCGTTGGGGACAGAGAATAAGAGGAGCAGGTTTCTGAGCATGGTAGAATATATTCAGGGCATAATGCGCAAACAGGGGTATGGTGGGGTGCGGGTACAGCGGAGGTAAGCCCAGGCACTGGGTGATGATGAGAGAGGTTGTATCTCTGGACATGCTGGTTGTAATGGGTGAGGTCACCGCATGTGTGGGGGGTGGGACAAAGGAGGTAACAGGGGTATAAAGAGTGGAACTAGGGGCTCCATTGTAAACTAAAACAATGATAACTAACCTGCACAACAGTATACAAGGCATATTGACATTTGAGAAAGACATACAGCGAGGCATACAGTAATCACAGGTGTTGAATTGGGAGAGCTAGCTAAAACAGTAGGTGAGACAACAGCTAATCAGCTAGCACAACAACAGCAGGTAGAATGGCGATTGATTAGGCAGAGAGGGTCGGATTAACTACACACAGAGCCTAAGTGCGGCTGGGGCCGACAGATAAAACATAAACAAGCAGAATGGATTACCGTGATTAATGGACAGTCCAGCATGCATCAGCTATGTAGCCAAGTAATCAGTGTCCAAGGGGCAGCGGTGGATGGGGCAGGGAAGCTGGACTGGCGAGTGTTATCCAGGTTAGAAAACTAACAATGACCAAATAGCTTGTAGCCAGTTAGCTGGTTAGCTTCTGGAGGTTCTTGAGTGTGTTCTAAAAATGTAAAGATAATAGCGGTTCCGTATCACATTGGGTGAGGCAGGTTACCGGAAGGTATAAACAAATTAAAAATCGAAAAGGGATAGAAAGTAAATATGGGTTCAGTGAGTGTTTGGGACGCGGCGATTCAGACGGTTAGCAGGCCTGTGCTAACAAGCTAACAGTTAGTAGACGGTGCTAAACACGGTAGCAGTTAGCGGACCGGGCTAAACAAGCTAGCAGTTAGCAGGCCGAATTTGCAAGCAAGGAGATAGCAAGGGCTAGAGAGTTAGCCTTTGGGGACGTCGCGATGGGGGTATCTGTTTATTCCTCTTCATGCAGTGACATCGATGGACCGGTCGTGGGTCTGGATATTGTAGCCCAGGAGCTCAAAATGTTCCGTTTGCGATGGGAATCCGGGGATGAAAAATAAAATAAAATAATAAATAGGTCCGTTATGCTCTGGTTAGAGTCGCGTTGTTCGAACTGGCGAGAGCTTTCCGAGCTAAAGGTTAGCTGATGACCGGTTAGCTGAAGACCGCTAGCAATGTTTTGCTGAAGCTGGTAGTTCGTTGGCTAGCTTCAGTTGAGGGGTTCCAAGGTCCGAAGTAAATATAAATACTTTAGGAAAAATAGCTACGTTGGGTGAGGCGGGTTGCAGGAGAGTATTTAGAAGAAGTTGAGGTTCAGCAAAAAGTTTTAAAGATATGTGAAGAAAAAAAAACGAAAACAAACGATATATACAAGGGACACAACACGACAATACGTCCTACTGCTACGCCATCTTGGATCTCAGACGCTTCCATACATCCCTGTTAGTGAGAATTTCTCCTTTGCCAAGATAATCCATCCACCTGACAGGTGTGTCATATCAAGAAGCTGATTAAACAGCATGATCATTACACAGGTGCAGCTTGTGCTTGGGATAATAAAAGACCACTCTAAAATGTGCAGTTTTGTCACACAACACAATGCCACAGACTGCATGAATGTCCACCAGAGCTCTTGCCAGAGAATTTAATGTTCATTTATCTACCATAAGCTGTCTCCAACGTAGTTTTTGAGAATTTGGCAGTTATTCGAACCGGTCTCACAACCGTAGACCACGTGTCACCACGCCAGCACAGGACCTCCACATCCGGCTTCTTCACCTGCAGGATTATCTGCGACCAGCCACCCGGACAGCTGATGAAACTGTGGGTTTGTACAACCGAAGAATTTCTGTACATACTGTCAGAAACCGTCTCAGGAACCTCATCTGTTTGCTCATCATCCTCACCATGGTCTTGACCTGACTGCAGTTCGGCGTCGTAACCAACTTCAGTGGAAAAATGTTAATCTTCGATGGCCACTGGCATGCTGGAGAAGTGTGCTCTTCACGGCTTAATCCCGGTTTCAATTGTACAAGGCAGATTGCAGACAGTCTATGGAGTTGTGTGGGCGAGCGGTTTACTGATGTCAACATTGTGAAAAAAGTGCCCCATGGTGACGGAGGGGGGTTATGGAATCGGCAAGCATAAGCTACAGACAAAGAACACAACTGCATTTTATCGATGGCAATTTGAATGCACAGAGATATCGTGACGAGATCCTGATGCCTATTGTCGTGCCATTCATCTGCCGCCATCACCCATGTCGCAATGATCTGTACACAATTCATGGAAGCTGAAAATGTCCCAGTTCTTCCATGGCCTGCATACTCACCAGACATATCACCCATTGAGCATGTTTGGGATGCTCTGGATTGACATGTACAACAGCGTGTTCCAGTTTCCGCCAATATCCAGCAACTTCGCACAGCCATTGAAGAGGAGTGGGACAACATTCCATAGGCCACAATCAAATCAAATCAAATTTCATTGGTCACATACACATGGTTAGCAGATGTTAATCAGGGCAAGGTGTCTGGTAACATGACCGAATACAAACAGTGCAGCTATTCCCTCCGCAAGGCTATCAAACAAGCTAAGCGCCAGTACAGAGACAAAGTAGAATCTCAATTCAACGGCTCAGACACAAGAGGCATGTGGCAGGGTCTACAGTCAATCACGGACTACAGGAAGAAATCCAGCCCAGTCACGGACCAGGATGTCTTGCTCCCAGGCAGACTAAATAACTTTTTTGCCCGCTTTGAGGACAATACAGTGCCACTGACACGGCCTGCAACGAAAACATGCGGTCTCTCCTTCACTGCAGCCGAGGTGAGTAAGACATTTAAACGTGTTAACCCTCGCAAGGCTGCAGGCCCAGATGGCATCCCCAGCCGCGCCCTCAGAGCATGCGCAGACCAGCTGGCCGGTGTGTTTACGGACATATTCAATCAATCCCTATACCAGTCTGCTGTTCCCACATGCTTCAAGAGGGCCACCATTGTTCCTGTTCCCAAGAAAGCTAAGGTAACTGAGCTAAATGACTACCGCCCCGTAGCACTCACATCCGTCATCATGAAGTGCTTTGAGAGACTAGTCAAGGACCATATCACCTCCACCCTACCTGACACCCTAGACCCACTCCAATTTGCTTACCGCCCAAATAGGTCCACAGACGATGCAATCTCAACCACACTGCACACTGCCCTAACCCATCTGGACAAGAGGAATACCTATGTGAGAATGCTGTTCATCGACTACAGCTCGGCATTCAACACCATAGTACCCTCCAAGCTCGTCATCAAGCTCGAGACCCTGGGTCTCGACCCCGCCCTGTGCAACTGGGTACTGGACTTCCTGACGGGCCGCCCCCAGGTGGTGAGGGTAGGCAACAACATCTCCTCCCCGCTGATCCTCAACACTGGGGCCCCACAAGGGTGCGTTCTGAGCCCTCTCCTGTACTCCCTGTTCACCCACGACTGCGTGGCCACGCACGCCTCCAACTCAATCATCAAGTTTGCGGACGACACAACAGTGGTAGGCTTGATTACCAACAACGATGAGACGGCCTACAGGGAGGAGGTGAGGGCCCTCGGAGTGTGGTGTCAGGAAAACAACCTCACACTCAACGTCAACAAAACTAAGGAGATGATTGTGGACTTCAGGAAACAGCAGAGGGAACACCCCCCTATCCACATCGATGGAACAGTAGTGGAGAGGGTAGCAAGTTTTAAGTTCCTCGGCATACACATCACAGACAAACTGAATTGGTCCACTCACACAGACAGTATCGTGAAGAAGGCGCAGCAGCGCCTCTTCAACCTCAGGAGGCTGAAGAAATTCGGCTTGTCACCAAAAGCACTCACAAACTTCTACAGATGCACAATCGAGAGCATCCTGGCGGGCTGTATCACCGCCTGGTATGGCAACTGCACCGCCCTCAACCGTAAGGCTCTCCAGAGGGTAGTGAGGTCTGCACAACGCATCACCGGGGGCAAACTACCTGCCCTCCAGGACACCTACACCACCCGATGTCACAGGAAGGCCATAAAGATCATCAAGGACATCAACCACCCGAGCCACTGCCTGTTCACCCCGCTATCATCCAGAAGGCGAGGTCAGTACAGGTGCATCAAAGCTGGGACCGAGAGACTGAAAAACAGCTTCTATCTCAAGGCCATCAGACTGTTAAACAGCCACCACTAACACTGAGTGGCTGCTGCCAACACACTGACACTGACTCAACTCCAGCCACTTTAATAATGGGAATTGATGGGTAATGATGTAAATATATCACTAGCCACTTTAAACAATGCTACCTTATATAAATGTTACTTACCCTACATTATTCATCTCATATGCATACGTATATACTGTACTCTATATCATCGACGGTATCCTTATGTAATACATGTATCACTAGCCACTTTATACTATACTATGCCACTTTGTTTACATACTCATCTCATTTGTACATACTGTACCCGATACCATCTACTGTATCTTGCCTATGCTGCTCTGTACCATCACTCATTCATATATCCTTATGTACATATTCTTTATCCCCTTACACTGTGTACAAGACAGTAGTTTTGGAATTGTTAGTTAGATTACTTGTTATTACTGCATTGTCGGAACTAGAAGCACAAGCATTTCGCTACACTCGCATTAACATCTGCTAACCATGTGTATGTGACAAATAAAATTTGATTTGATTTGATTTAATGCAAGTGTAGCGAAATTCTTATGCTTCTAGTTCCGACCGTGCAGGAATATCTAACAAGTAATCTAAGAATTTCACAACAACTACCTTTACAAGTGTAAAGGAATGAATAGCCTGATCAACTCCATTTGAAGGAGATGTTGTGCTGCATGATACTGACTGATTTTCTGATCCACGCCCCTACTCTAAAAAAAAAAGGTATCTGTGACCAACAGATGCATATCTGTATTCCCAGTCATGTGAAATCCATTGATTAGGGCCTAATTCATTGATTTCAATTGATGGATTTCCTTATATGAACTGTAACTCAGTCAAATCTTTGAAATTGTTGAATGTTGCATTTATATTTTTGTTCAGTGTAAAATCAATAAACAAACAATATATTATTACATTATAATACCAACAGTGGCTGTACTTTGCCAATGAGAAGTAGCAACAGCAATATAATGATGGCATGAGAGCCTGTGCATTATCTTGAATATAGCACAGCTTTCATAATGACCAATAGTGTGTGTTCATGGTTGTAAAATGTAGTGAACATTTTACACATGGATAAATCCGTCCCTCTTGAAAGTAGGATGGTATGCTTGTTGTATTTGATGTCCTAACAAATGATTGCTGACCATATATGGATTGTTTTTACTGTTTGTTGGGTTCTTGCCATGTGTTTTTGTCCTTTTGAATTGTGATGGGCCTGTTATCAGGACCTCTGGCAGTCTCTATGGGGGTACCACAGGGTTCAATTCTCGGGCCGACTCTTTTGTATATATCAACGATGTCGCTCTTGCTGCGGGTGATTCCCTGATCCACCTCTACACAGACGACACCCTTCTGTATACATCTGGCCCTTCTTTGGACACTGTGTTAACAAACCTCCAAACGAGCTTCAATGCCATACAACACTCCTTCCATGGCCTCCAACTGCTCTTAAACGCTATTAAAACTAAATGCATGCTTTTCAGCCGTTCGCTGCCCACACCTGCCCGCCCGACTTGCATCACTACTCTGGACGGTTCTGACTTAGAATATGTGGACAACTACAAATACCTAGGTGTCTGCCTAGACTGTAAACTCTCCTTCCAGACTCACATTAAACATCTTCAATCCAAAATTAAATATAGAATCGGCTTGCTATCCCGCACCAAAGCGTCCTTCACTCACGCCGCCAAACATACCCTAGTGAAATTGACTATCCAACCGATCCTCGACTTCGGTGATGTAATTTACAAAATAGAAAACTGGATGCAGTATATCACAGTGCCATCCGTTTTGTCACCAAAGCCCCATATACCACCCACCACTGCGACCTGTATGCTCTAATTGGCTGGCCCTTGCTACATATTCGTTGCCAGACGCACTGGCTCCAGGTCATCTATAAGTCTTTGGTAGGCAAAGCTCCGCCTTATCTCAGCTCACTGGTCACGATAACAACACCCACCCGTAGCACGCGCTCCAGAAGGTTATCTCACTGGTCATCCCCAAAGCCAACACCCCCATTGGCCGCCTTTCCTTCCAGTTCTCTGCTGCCAGTGACTGGAATGAATTGCAAAGATCGCTGAAGACATCAGCTAAAATAGCTAAATGATCACTGCAGCTGTACATAGCCCATCTGTAAATAGCCCATCCAATCTACCTACCTCATCCCCATATTGTTTTTATTACCTTTTTTGCTCTTTGCACACCAGTATTTCTACTTGCACATCATCATCTGCACATCTATCACTCCAGTGTTAATTTGCTAAATTGTAATTACTTGCTACTATGGCCTATTTATTGCCTTACCTCCTCACGCCATTTGCACACATTGTATATAGACTTTATTTTTTTTCCTATTGCGTTTTTGACTGTACGCTTGTGTAACAGTATAACTTTTGTCCGTCCCCTCACCCATACCCAGGCTCGAACCAGGGACCCTCTGAACACATCAAGAACTGACACCCACGAAGCATCGTTACCCATCGCTCCACAAAAGCCCCGGCCTTGCAGAGCTAGGGGAACCACTACTTCAAGGTCTCAGAGCAAGTGACGTCACTGATTGAAATGCTATTAGCGTGCACCACCGCTAACTAGCTAGCCATTTCACATCGGTTACACTTGTTTATTCCATGTGTAACTCTGTGTTGTTGTTTGTGTCGCACTGCTGTGCTTTATCTTGGCTAGGTTGCAGTTGTAAATTAGAACTTGTTCTCAACTAGCCTACCTGGTTAAATAAAGGTGAAATAAAATGTACTTTTTTTTTTGGGGGGGGGGTCTTGTTTTGTAACTTTATTGTACATATACTGTACATTTTCATGATTTATTGCTGCACTTGCCTCTAGCCACTTATCAGGCTGTCATTGTAAAAAGGGGTGTTTTTAACTGACTCGCCTGATGGTTAAAATTATATTTGCGATCCCACAGGGTGACAGTACCATGGAAGGCCAATCGGCCTGTAGCGATGTTCTTCCCCATCTTGTTTTCGGCCACACACTCATAGCCCCCCGTGTCGTCTTGTTGGAAGCTGGGGATCTCCAAGACGGCATTGGAGTACTTCATCTTCACTTTGCTGGGGAACGGGACTCCATTAGCCCTCTTCCAAGTAATCTCAGGGACAGGGCTAGGAAAGACAGAAAGCAAAACATGTTAGAGATCTAGAGTGTCGACTCCACATCTTCTCTGTTAGACCATATCTAACGAGATTTTATGCAACTCATTTTCGTATTCTATCCATTAAATAAAGAAAGTCATTTGAAGAAAGTATGCATGTGGCCCTTCACAAACTGACGTTGACAATCATTGCATTCAAAGGCTGTTCTGACGAATAATAGAGCGATGCCACAGTCGAACAAACATAATTGCCCTAGTGACACTTCTCTATAAAAATCCCAAAATGCTTTAAGTGAGTGAAAGAAGAGGGAAGATTGAAAACATGCTCCAAGAAATACAGCTTACTTCCCAAGAGCAAAACACTCCAGCGTAACCACTGATCCTTTTGCTGCTGGTACGGTGTCGGGGAAATTAACTTCTATTTTCGGCTCGTATTCTCCCATTACTCCTATGACGTACAAGTACAAGTAGTTGTTGTTCATGCTTCCATTATTCATGACATACAAGCTATGCTACCTTGCATTGTGAGGCCCAACAAAAGCATTGTAAAACTAACAGAAAAAAATACATGCATAAACACTATTTCTTAGGTGAACTAAACTACTACTCCACTTAAAGATAGTCTATGAAGAAATCGCTCCATCATTTCCTGGTCGCAGAAATTCTAATAGTTCACCTAATTTCAGTTTATGTGACAAATCAAGCAAGTATAGCGTATATAATCATTGTACCATCTAAACTGCTGTGAAATATATTTTCCATAAGCAAAAATATTTTCTGCTGTTTGAAACTGGTGTGCAAAAACTAAAGTAAAAGAGGCAGAAATGACGCTTAAGAACAGGAAGCATAGAAATAGCGCACATAGGACGACAGATCTACAACTTCTTACACTTATTTTTAATGAATTTGTCAGGGTCGCCCTAAAAAGTTACATATTGCAGCTTTAAGCATGCATTCGAGGGAGAGTAGCGAAATAACAGCATCAAATCATTTAAAGCCTCCGTTCCTGGGTGGAATACACTAAGGTTATCTCTTGAGGGTCTGGCTGATTTTGAATGTATGGTTAATATTTAAATGTTTAATTCAACCCAAAGGCAGTGTTTACTTTCTGCAAAAGCGTGAAGAGCTGCAGAGATACTGTAGCTATAAGGAACAGTTCTTTGGATTCCTCCAAGTACAGGCAGTTGTTTAAAAAGCAGAGTAAGAAAATAAGGCACCTGGATCATCGGTGATAAAGCCTACATAATGAACATGGCCTGGCAACTAAACAATGCATATCAGGTAATCACAATGTTAGCTTATACGAAGGAGGTATACTATACATAACGCCTTTATGAAACCAGTCATGACACCTTCATGAATGTCGCCGTATCTTTCAACCCACATTCATAACACATTTATTCAACATCATGTTTAAGGTGTCTTCCAAATAAAAGTCCATTTTTATTATACTACAAAAAAGTTGGCTCAAATGAATGCCTACCTACAATGCCTGCTATCTGTATGTTATGAATCATTATGCAAGGTCTTCTGATGAATAAGCTTACCGTCTTTCCTCAGGACCAGAGATGTGGGTGAGCTGTGAACTTTGCTCTTTGTGATGCTGTTCATCACCACACAGGTATAGTTGCCCACATCTGAGGGCTCCACTTTGGCGATGTACAGGTTGCCAGTCTCCTGAGATACGAAGCGCCGGTTGTCTTGCTGGACGAAATATGGGTATTCATTGAAGACCCATGAATAACTAAGGTCTAGAAAGGTAAATGAGGGGGAGATTTAGCCAACTACTGATATGACGTAACATTCAAAACTTTAAACCAAGAACACAAATGCTGCATTTATACAGGCAGCCCAGTTCTGATATTTTGCCCAATTGGCAAAGATCTGATGTGATTTGTCAAAACACCAATACCCTATGAAAGTGACGCTAATTGTTACTTCTGGGATCCTCGTTTTGTAAGAATGGGCTTCAAAAATGCATCCTCAAATCCATGAAAACATGCAAATTTAAGATATATATTAAAATGCATATGTGTTTAGAAAAAAATATATACGAATTTGACGCCCAAGAAAAAGCACGAAGCCAAAAAGTTACAACTCTTTAATTTGAACTACAGACATAAACAACAACTGCTTAAAGGTGTTTCGACAGCTTGCCAGTCTTACATTTTCAAAAAGTACTGGGTGGCAACATTCACAAAAAAAGCATCATCTATTATGAAACACATCAAATTGCCTGTAGCTAACGGGTTCTTACCATCCTGTAGGTCCTCAGCTTGAGCAGGCGCGCTCCAGCATGCTAACAACGCTGCAAACCTTTTCTAATTTTCAACGATGTGTCTTACTTCTTGAGATTCAAATATTTTGATGAAAGGCATTGGGAGTGAGTAAATCAGTAAACAAATACTATTATAATTGTATATATCTTAAATGACCGTATTTTCATACATTTTATGATATAATCTTGAAAAGACCCGGGAGATGACCTGATCCGGAAGTATGACTTCACATTCACAGGTTAATAGTGTAAAAAAGATCTGAATTGGGCCACTCATGTAAACACAGCCATAAAGACAATGTGTCTTTGTGATGGATTTCATTTGGATTTGATTTGTGTATAAAGGGTGACATAACCACTCCCTCTATAGGGTTTATAGCCAAATGTGACATAGTGCACTATGTCAATTTCCCAAAATGCTATGCTTTATAAAGGGTGGTATAACCCCTTATACCTGCCGTCACGTGTTTTGAGCAAAGCTCCCAAAGGGATGGAGAGGACAAAAGGGATTTGTCATGAGACAACCCCTACCATCAAATGACTTCTTCCTCAGTGCCAACACCTACGCACAGTCAACATCCATATACCTACACACTGCTCTCAGATGTTATATATGTTAAATATGTTATATTTATGTTATCTATATATTAAAGTAAATAAATTGCATTCTTAATGTAAACACTACTCATATTTCAGAGCGCACGGTAAGTTTTGAAAAGACACCAAGACTTACTTTGTAGCATCTACAGACTAATCGTTGTAGTGGAGACCTGGGTAACAACAACATCTCACAGATGTTCCAACTTTATTTAAATATTTCTTAATTCCCCCCAAACAACCTTCGTATGGATTTTATTAGAGGAAGATCGAAAACATCATGACTATCTTTAGCCCAAACTGGTGTGGAATTGACCTATATGTAACGATTTGGACATTTCTGACTGTTTGAGTTTTGTGCTATCAGTTGAAATAATTGCACCAAAAGCACTGATTAAATTGTAATATGACTGCAAAATCATGCTTAAGTAGTAGTGCTAAAGTATAGTTGAAATGCCGTGTGGATTCATATAGGACTGTCAAGTGTCAAAAGAAGATAACAAAAGTAATTCAATACCTCCTGAGGACGTGGGTGTTCCACAGAGTAACACAACTCCTTGTCCTTCTCGAACTGACACCGCACTTCTTGTGTGGAGTTTAAAATGATCCAAGTCTAGAAGAGAAACAGGTCAATTATGACATCTAAGAATATAAATATAGCACTGATGACACTCATTTCCCCCTATGAACCACCTGCATGTAAAGCATTATAATGCATTTATAAGGTATGGTGTGTTATTATCAATGGTGACAATGTAATAATGCAATATAATGCAGTGTGTCAGGAGGCAGTATTATGGCCTGTTCTTAACTTACAGGCAAACTGTAGGCTTGCTCTTCTGCTGAGAACGGCTCCTATTGTGTTATAGGCTGTACACTGATACCTTCCCCCATCCTGGTAGCGGTCCAGACTTCTTATGATGAGGTTGCCCCCAGACAACCGACGCCGGTGGTCCAACTCCAGATTTATGAGAGTTCCATTCAGTGACCATCTGTGAGGGCAGAAATACCATCAGCTGCTGGCAATATTCACAAAACATCTCTATCTATTTACCACAGTGGATTTATGGGAGCAAATTGAACACTAAAACTCAATAAAGGCAGCAACCGTTATTTGGACGGTACTTAAAGTTTATTGTTATTCTGAGGTCAATGATAAAAAATAACATATACAGGTAGGTACGGTTGAGGCTTGTTTGTTTCTTTTGTTGTTTTGTCATTTCAAATGAAGGGACATACTGTGCATGAGTTTTTACTATGTCAGTATTTGAAGTACATACCAATATCCATAATTATTTATAGCAATTTGTAAATCTTCAAGCTAAGCTAAATAAGAAGAATGCCTGTTGAGATAAATCCATGTCCCAGGCCATCTACTTTGTAGGTCCAGCTGTATCCCACAATCCCAAATGAAATACTAAGAACCATATCATTACCAGATTTGCGTTATCCTTTCCGTTCAATTGGACACATACTGTATACTGTAGTTGGACCTACACCTTCGGATGGCAAGGGAATGTGGACTCATCTTGACAGACTTATTTTGGAGTTTAAAGATATCCGACAAACTTAAATTGTGTGTCATGTCCTTTTAATAATATGCAAATGCATTCATAATATTTAGTGTTATTACAGTTTTACGGTTGATATGGATATCCCATCCACTTAAGACAAACTCTCAAATACATTGTTTCCACTCTCCACCGAGGCCTATTGGTCAAAAATGCACATACTATAGTCACAGACAGTAGCACCTTGTTCTTTTTCGATTGGTATAATATGCTCAGTTCTTCTCTCTTTAAATAAGAACATTAGCACCATGAAACACCACAGCAGGTGCAAACTCACACTACCCACACAGCAATGCTTTCACACATTCCTTTCATTGCACCCTTTCTGCATTCTCATAGAAAATAGGACAATAATCAAAGCTGGTATCAAGTCCAAGGAAAACGTTAACGTCATTCACTTCCTAAATCTCGCAAATCTCCGTTTTGGAATATACTGACTTTATGACCAAAGTTATCCTACTTACACTTTTTATTCAATTTTGGGACTACAATTGATGTTTATGACTACTGGTGACGCCACATAAACCGTTTTTAACCAGAAAAGTAATTTTAAAAAATAGGTCATAGTATTTGAGAGGTAAAGCACCTTGAAACTCAGTCAATCAATCCTGCTACTATATCATGGCAATTAATTGATAGGATTTGATGACCTGGGGCTCTTGCCAAACAGGGGAAGGCAGAGGATCGTATTAGATCCCAGATGGTGACTTGTGGCATATATAAAGGCTGTTAAATTGAGCTGTGAGCTGTTATGAATGCTTATAGCAAGTAAGTTATAATGCACTATGGGATGAAGCCCTCACAGCACTAAACATGTGCTATAAAAGCATATTAGTCTATTCATAATGCATTATAAACAGCATGGTTACATTACTTGTGTTATTATTTTTCTATTTTTCTAAATAAATTATTTCTGCATTGTTTGGAAGTAAGCATTTCCCTGTTAGTCTATACCTGTCGTTTACGAAGCATGTGACAAATAGAATTTGATTTTGAATTATGTAGTTCAGTTTCTCTTTATCTCATATAATAAACACTGTTTACATGTTCATTGATTATATGAGTCCAAATATGCAGCACAAGACCAATGTATTTTATCTCAGAAACCCTGTTTCCTTTTTGGGGGTAGGAGAGCATGAGTGGCAGGAGTGAGAGAGAAAGCAAGAGAGAGAGAGAGAGAGAGAGTGCGAGAGAAGATAAAATGGAGGGAGCAGTATATTCCATTTACACTTCAAGAGAGGAGCTGAGGAGGTGTTGAGGGCATGTGGTGCAGAGCACAGCAAGCCTGAAGAGATGCAATGCTAAACACGCTCGTCTCGCCTTTAATCAGAAAATGGAAATACCTCATCTTAGCTGGGGAGATACCAACCAGATGTGATTATGAACGTAGTGTGAGCTCAATAACACTTTTATTCTTCTCATTTACACCGGCTGTGCTGGAGTAGTGTGGACGACACAGCAAAGACAGTTGACAGTCAATGCATCTTTTTGTTTTTGTTTGCGCAACTGGTTTTTCCCCCCTCTGTAAAATAACAACAAGCTATTAATGTGAAAAGCATGAGCAGGGGAGAAGCGCCACATAAACCTGACCCTTTAAAGTCCCTGATTGGCCAGACAGTCAAAACACCTAATTTCACAGGTGTAAATGAGTTGCTGATTGAAAAGCAAAGATGAAAACCAGTAGACCCCGCGGCACTGGTGTAAAACGTAGTCATAGTTGTAGTCGTAGTCATATAGAAATTCAAACCAGGTGAGTAAGTCAGAATCCTACCTGTATTGAGGAGGGGGGATTCCTTTAGCGTCACATGTAAGAGTGGCCTCCTCTTCCATAGAATCAACAGGGATAAACAAGTCACCGGGTTCCATCCTCCATCTTGGACCATGGAATGATCCACTGTCCAAACATTCTGGGGAAGACATACTCTTCAATGTAGCAGAACGTTTAACTCATATATTCTGGCTGTGACATGAGTTCCAGCTTTTTCGGATGTCACACTCAAATCGTAAATGTCCCTACAAAAGAATCATTAAACATAAAAAAAAGAATTCTACCTGCGAGACAGTCGATGATTGATAGCAGAAGAAGCTGTTTCCATGGTAACATCATCTTTGGCAGAGAAGGACGAATAAGACTTTCATTCAATAAGCTCTAAACGCCGGAACAGACAGGCCTGACCTGTAGGAGACAGTCATTACAGCAAAAACACCAAACTCAGCATACATGTCACCTCATGAAAACGTCAAATATACTGTATCTTTTTTCGTGCTTAGCCATAATTTGGACAGGCAGTGAAGACGGATATGGAATTGACATTGGCAACATTGAAATATTGAGTGATGGAATGTTGGGACTGAATGTGGGAACCGTTCATTTCTCTTAACCGTGTTTTTTTTTCAATATCCAGTTTCAACATTCCCATTGAGCAACAGCATTAATGAATCCTGTGTATTCTGATATGGAAACAAACAATACAAGCGAGCAAGGGAGGACTCATTGGCATATGGGACAAGACAGTCGCCAATCTATTAGGAGAACAACTGTTGACCCAGCTCCATCTTTCACAGAGACAAATCTATCCTCTGAGGCCCAAGGAGCCTGGACCTGTGAATTGGGTGCCATCCAATCAATTAGTCTCACCGACACCAGCATGTCTTGCCACATGCTGAGGGAATCTAGAGAGCTTGATGAGAAATCCATTCCCCACAGGTACATGATCAAGGGCGAGTGGCTGGTCATTGCGTGGTCTGCATTGCAATACTAAGGTTAATTGCAGTAGAGCAGTGATTCCCAAATACAAATAAACTAGACACAAATGAACTGAAGAATGAAACACACACAAATGTGATACCACACAAATGCACTGTCTCTCTCTCTCTCTCTCTCTCTCTCTCTCTCTCTCTCTCTCTCTTTCTCACCCACACACAAACACACACACAGATTCAAACATGATGTACACCTCATTTAAGGTATAATCCTCGGGCTAGTCTGCTTTAGTGGTGTAGTTATATGGGCTAATTGTGTGTTGGCTGCTGTAATGTCAGATTTGTAAGGTCTCAGGGAGTATTTCCTCCAGGCTTTCATGTTTACTGGGTCTTTTCTCCTGCTGGAAGTCTCCTAAATTGGATTTTCCACGCCTTCTCATGAAGAATTCTGCATGCTTCACCTCTCCAGTAGGTCTACAGTACAGCCTTGCAAACTGTATAGGCTTCACTGTGGGCTGACGATTGTTGTGTGATAGGAGTTGTGTAGAATAAGTTATTTGAAACCTGAGCTGCTCAATAAACGGTTTCATCTGTTTGGTCACCATACATAGAACTCACATCATGTGACACCACATGTGCTGGTGAAAAATAAGCCAAAGAACTGTAGCAGGATGAATGACAGATGATAAGGAGTTGTGTCACTTCCTGTACCACAGCAATTGAAACCCATAAAAGAAGCACATCTCCCTCTCTTCTACTCTGTATCTGCAAGTAACCAAATACCACAGCATTTCAACAGCAAGGCAACCCAAACTGACCACCTCTGCATTCATAACAATAATAGGACTTCCCACTGACTTAGTCAATAGAAGAATATGCATATTACTTGATTATTGTTTTAGTTCCCCAAGCATGAACAGACAGACTCATTCATTCAGAGCCATACCTTGGCAGGTTAGTCAGAATCTCTCTGCATAGAGAAATATTCAACATACTGAACTAATAGGCACCCACCCACCTCTCATCGTTTGTCCCTTGAAAAATGTATCATTGAGCAGCAGCTCATTGGAAACACCTAAATGGTTCTATCATGGCAATGCAATGAATTTTCAATGCACATGCAGCTTTGAGTGCAACCCCCCATTAGGCCTATGTACAATTTTACATCTATGCTTTGTTACATTTGAAACGGTAAAATTAGATGTGATGTCAATAGATGTTGATAACACCTATGGGTTCTATAGGAAGGACAAAGAGATGTGAAAGATGAGGTAAGAAATATACAAGAACTCATTTAACTGACAAACAAGCATTAGGCTGGCTATATGTCAAATAGCTTCAGAAATGAACTGTACAAAACAACAAATGTGTATCAATGGCAAACACATCGTGAGTGCTTGCAGTTTCTGCGAGTAGCCTAGGCTATATGTTCCTCAATCCTCAATCAACGTTAATCAAACCAAACACACAAATCATTATATGTCCAATATCTATTATTAATATTATGTTGCTGTTATATTGAGTTTGTAATTGAGAGGAAACACCTCATGTCAAAGCCTATAGGCATATGTCTTTGGTAGATAGATGGCCCACCAAGAAAACGAATTAGGCTACCAATCAAAGAACAATTTATTGAAAGTAAATTGTATTGTCACCATTGCCATCATAATGTATATCCAGCCACACAATGTTTCAGTGATTTTTCAGTTTCAATGGCATGGCCACACATGCCAAGCTTGATAATTTCCTTACCTAGCGGCCGTTTTCTCCTTATCTTGAAATATATTCAGACCAGCAGTGCACTAATTCAATTCTTTCAGCCATAATAAATAGTTGACCCGCCACGGACGCGTTTTCCACCGATTTATGTCGGAAGCACAAGCTCGTTCATACAGGTTAAACCGAAACACTGGTCAGTCAGTGTAAGAAAAAAACAGTCTGTGTAAGAAAAAACAGGCAATGAACGAAGGCACTAAATAGGCAAGCGTCTCATAGCCTACGTCGTTTTCTCTTTCCCAAAAACAACACCCACACAGTTTGCTCATGAATCAAATCGGCAACCGTACGAAAGATGAGCACAAACGCAGACCTATCTCCGAGCCACATTCATGTTGGCAGATTATGTTAAAAATAGTATTTTGCGGAGGTCTCCGTATTCCCTGTGAAGTAGCTAAAGCAGACGATAGAAGCAGAAAAGATGGAACGGTATGGCAGACGCACCTGCCGAAGCCAAAGAACTGCGCCAGTCTTCGCCAGAGATCTGAGCAGACAGAAAAACTGTGGGGACATCACTGCGTAAAAATGATCAGGATATCAAAATGTATTGATAGGATTATAAAAATTGATATGTTGATAACTGCACTTTCAGCCTGGTCTCAGAAGAGTAGATAACATAGTAAACGTACATTTGGTACACTCAATTAGTACGTTAGCCTATGTTACATTTGATATGGTTACATAAGACAGTAGGTTACTTAAATTAGTTGGGGTGGATGGGTGGGCTATAATGGCAATGTCTAGCAACCCAAAGTTAGAATCTCATCTTTAGCATTTTTAGCTAATTAGCTACTTTGCAACTACTTAGCATGTTTGCTAACCCTAACCTTAAAACCCTTTAACCTAACTCCTATTCCTAACCTTAATCACTACCCTAGCTAATATTAGCCACAACAAATTGGAATTCGTAACATAGCATATGTTTGATCAAATTTAAATTTATTGTACATTTCAATTCGTAAAGTATTGTACGAATTGCAATTGATAACATATGATACAAATTGTAATTCACAACATATCATACAAAATGGATGAATAACATCCAGAAATTAATACATATCATACGAAAGGTAACATATCATACTAATTAGAGTGTCTCCGATTTACATTTACTATGTTACGTCTACCCCTGAGTCCTGGTTGGCCCGTTATATATTGTATACTTGAAATATTGCACAGTGTAGATCCATGGCAGTCCGAATCTGCCCCAATGCTGGTGTAGACTGAATAGAAGCTATGATCAATTATTGTGGGCAACTCTTAATTGTGTGTAGTAACCTTTCAACTGATCAAAGTTTTGGGAAAATATTGACATTTCAATGCACTTGATAGGTTACAGTAGGCTAATTAAACATTAATAAACAATCTATAAATCAGATTTTACATGGTTTCAATGTGTCATAATAACCCCCCTTGATCTGTAGGCTACTTGAAGAAGACATTTCTGCATAAGAATTCTGTTATTTCCTAGGCTAAAGGTTGGACAGGTGGGCCAGCAACTGTAAAGTTGCAGGTGTAAATCCCAAATCTGATGGGGGAAATCCAGTGGGGAATGAGCTGGTAACCGGAAGATTGCTAACATGAGTATCCTAGATGACATCCCCTGCCGTTTTGCACTTGAGCAATGCACCTTCTGGTGTACATTGTGTCATAGTGCCGATGGTTCTGAGTTTGTGTCCTGGATCAGTTATATTTGCATTCCACCATTCCTTTCACTCAGAGTAAAGGAATAATAATCAATGCTACTATTCTGATGACAAAGTAAGATAGGCTATTAATCTATTTCAAGTCCTCTAGAGAGGACCTCTCCTTCCCACTCTATAACTGTAGTTCATAAATTATCTTCAGACAAGGCCCACATTTTATCAGCCAGTTGTCTGTCTTTAACACGTATGCTCGCTCACACACACGCACACGCACACACACACACACACACACACACACACACACACACACACACACACACACACACACACACACACAGTCAATAGCTGGGACAAACCCAGTGAAACAAACTATTTTTTTACTACAGTCAGTGCCTGTGTAGTCTACCAGATACCTATTAAACACACATTGATCATCGTCTCTTCAGCCCAGGATTCTTTAACATGGCCAGGGCATCGTTAATAATGCTCCATACAGCCACCATTTGACATTTCCTTTAATTATCTCCGTAATGTATTCATGCACTTGATCCTAGGAGCTTGTTGTGAAAAGCCGCCTCTAGGAATATTTTTATCCCGCCTCGAGGCACCACGGATTAGCCCGAACCCTGAAGGTATTACCTCCGTCTGTATGTGTGTGTGTGTTAAGCTGTAAAAGTCATTAGGCCTTATTTCTCAACCGTTCAGAGAAGTGAATGTAAATGCTCCACCACGACTAGCTTGTCTAATACCCGGAGTTACAAAGAAAAGTGCAAATGGATGCAAGATAACATGTTAATAGCACAATAGAGCAACCTCCATGTTTAGCCCAGTTTTAGAGAATAAATGCATGTCTATCTTTTAGCTAGCCAAGTACCTCAACTCTTCCATAGTTTTTTTAATTAACCTCCAACTCCTTCGGGTCGCTATATATTGATACTTAAGAAGTTAAAATTCTTAAACCCTTACCGTGTACCTATGTTGGTGTGTGCCTTTGTTTTTAATAAAACGTTAATCAAATATAACCACCGACTTTCCTTATTGAGATTCAAATCTAAATCTAATTTTATTTGTCACATACACATGGTTAGCAGATGTTAATGCGAGTGTAGCGAAATGCTTGTGCTTCTAGTTCTGACAATGCAGTAATAACCAGCGAGTAATCTAACCTAACAATTCCACAACTACTACCTTATACACACAAGTGTAAAGGGATAAAGAATATGTACGGAAAGATATATGAATGAGTGATGGTACAGAACGGCATAGGCAAGATGCAGTAGATGGTATCGAGTACAGTATATACATATGAGATGAGTAATGTAGGGTATGTAAACATAAAAGTGGCATAGTTTAAAGTGGCTAGTGATACATGTATTACAAAAAGATGGCAAGATGCAGTAGATGATATAGAGTACAGTATATACATATGAGATGAGAAATGTAGGGTATGTAAACATTATATTAAGTGGCATTGTTTAAAGTGGCTAGTGATACATTTTTTACATCAATTTCCATTATTAAACTGAGCTGGAGTTGAGTCAGTATGTTGGCAGCAGCCACTCAATGTTAGTGGTGGCTGTTTAACAGTCTGATGGCCTTGAGATTAGAAGCTGTTTTTCAGTCTCTCGGTCCCTGCTTTGATGCACCTGTACTGACCTCGCCTTCTGGATGATAGAGGGGTGAACAGGCAGTGGCTCGGGTGGTTGTTGTCCTTGATGATCTTTATGGCCTTCCTGTGACATCGGGTGGTGTAGGTGTCCTGGAGGGCAGGTAGTTTGCCCCCGGTGATGCGTTGTGCAGACCTCACTACCCTCTGGAGAGCCTTACGGTTGTGGGCGAAGCAGTTGCCGTACCAGGCGGTGATACAGCCTGACAGGATGCTCTCGATTGTGCATCTGTAGAAGTTTGTGAGTGCTTTTGGTGACAAGCCAAATTTCTTCAGCCTCCTGAGGTTGAAGAGGCGCTGCTGCGCCTTCTTCACAACGCTGTCTGTGTGGGTGGACCAATTCAGTTTGTCCGTGATGTGTACGCCGAGGAACTTAAAACCCTGTCCACTACTGTCCCGTCGATGTGGATAGGCGGGTGCTCCCTCTGCTGTTTCCTGAAGTCCACGATCATCTCCTTTGTTTTGTTGACGTTTGGTGTGAGGTTATTTTCCTGACACCACACTCCGAGGGCCCTCACCTCCTCCCTGTAAGTCGTCTCGTCGTTGTTGGTAATCAAGCCTACCACTGTAGTGTCGTCCGCAAACTTGATGATTGAGTTGTAGGCGTGCATGGCCACGCAGTCGTGGGTGAACAGGGAGTTCAGGAGAGTGCTCAGAACACACCCTTGTGGGGCCGCAGTGTTGAGGATCAGCGGGGTGGAGATGTTGTTACCTACCCTCACCACCTGGGGGCTGCCCGTTAGGAAGTCCAGTACCCAGTTGCACAGGGCGAGGTCGAGACCCAGGGTCTCGAGCTTGATGACGAGTTTTGAGGGTACTATGGTGTTAAGTGCTGAGCTGTAGTCGATGAACAGCATTCTCACATAGGTATTCCTCTTGTCCAGATGGGTTAGGGCAGTGTGCAGTGTGATTGCGATTGCGTCGTCTGTAGACCTACTGGGGCGGTAAGCAAATTGGAGTGGGTCTAGGGTGTCAGGTAGGGTGGAGGGGATATGGTCCTTGACTAGTCTTTAAAAGCACTTCATGATGACGGAAGTGAGTGTTACGGGGCAGTAGTCGTTTAGCTCAGTTACCTTAGCTTTCTTGGGAACAGGAACAATGGTGGCCCTCTTGAAGCATGTGGGAACAGCAGACTGGGATAAGGATTGATTGAATATGTCCGTAAACACATAATATGTTCGTCAGCACATGGGCATGCTGAGTTGCCCTCTTAGAGCAACAGCATTGAGGAAACAGTCAGTGGTTGTATTTGATTAACGTTTAATTAAAGAGTATGGATTTCAGCAAACAAAGAAAGGACCGCAACAAAGGGAAAACATAGGTACATGGAAAGGGTTTAAGAATGTACATTTTTTAGGTATCGACGAGTCCGAGGTTTATTTAAAAAACTAGTCTGCGCTCAACTCCATGAAGGAGTTGAGGTACTTGGATATTTTTGAGCCAGGCAGTAAGACTCAGCCGTTTCTACCAAAGAAGTAGAAATGTAATACACAAACAACTAAATGTCCAAGTTTTAAGATTCCCTTGTGTGAAATATTCACAAGTTACCTTTATCTAGTTACTTGTATCTTCAATACTGTGCAAGCGATGAAGCAACAAAAAAAGCAATATCATTTTCATATTTAAAACTGCTCATAAATACTCTAAAGCATAAATGCATTAAACTACGCAGGACTACAAATCCTGTTTCCTCCATAACTTTGTATTCTAGACTACACAAGACTTTACCACGATTTGTACAAACTTTTTATGAACATAGCTGTAAAAAAACAAAAAACTTTGCTTTGTCGTTGAGCTGTTTGCTAATTTAAGAATGCACTGAGGAAGGATGCCCTCCTTGGGTTGCTTCATTAATTCCTACACTCTATGGTTGGCTCTTGGTGTAGCCTTACTTCATTAGCCAGGATGGTTTCAACAGCCTTGCCTAAGACTAACGACCCAGCATACCTTTTATTGCCCACTGCAGCTCCATGCTTGTGGGGTCCATTAGGTCCGAGTACCTTGAATTCTCTCTCTCTCTCTCTCTCTATGAGGGAGCCCAGGCTCCATTAAAGAAGAGAGCGATCCAGTTGGGGATAAATCCTGTTCTTGGTCAATACAGTTTGGCTGCTTCTAGAGGAGAATTAGATACCTGCTTTGGGAGGACTGGGCAATAGTCCCACAACCTCAGACAGTACTATGGGCACTATTCAATCAAAACCGCTACCTGAGTAACTGGGGTTAGTCCAAAGCCAGGTAGAGACCGTAAAGAACATTCAGTGTTCTTCAACATTTTTTTTGCTGCAAGAGAGTATGTTTGACTCGTTATGCACTATATATTCGTAGATATAGTGTAATATATAATAATATAGTGTATTATACTTGCTATAATCTTTAGTAACAGCTAATGTCACCTTATAAAAGCCTACATAAATTATGAAGTGGTTCATAGAAAGTGTTACAAACATGATTTAAAAAAATACATTATAATACAAACGTTCACTCTCACAGAGGAACAGGTGGCATGCATCTCCCACTGCATCCAAGTGCAAAGCACATGTTGACTGTTAAAAGCTTCACTGACAAAACCAAATGGAGTGATAACTGAATGGAGATTTCATCTAATGTATTCAGAACAGGAGTTAGTTTGTCAGTGTATCAGTAAGGATCATGCTACAGTTAGTGTCCAAGCACCATACCAAGGATTTTCTGTAGTATCCCACCGGGGACAAACTGGTTGAATCAATGTTGTTTCAACGTAATTTGTCAGCATATTGTGAAGTGGAATCTACATGGAAAATATAATGGATTTGAAAAAAGTTCTCATCATTAACTGTTGTTTTGAGGGTGAAATTACAACCTCAGGATTATAGAGTATCATCATGATAAGCAAATTGTATAAAATATGTTGAATTTGTACCTTGAAAACAACTTCAGATCTTTACTTTACCAATCAGTGCAGATAGAGCATCTTGCTATGGAGTGGGTAAGCGATTTAATCTATATAGGAAAGTCGTTAAGAGAAAATTGTATTTTGCCGTAACAGCATGGTTTAATCATAATGAAAGACAAGCACACACACTGTTCTGCCAGTCACTTTGTAGGGCACGAGAGGCAACTGAAATTTTGCCGGTGAGAGAGAGTGAGAGAGGATGAGGAAGCTTGCTTTGAAGCGTTGGGCATATTGTTATGACATGCATTATCTGAATTAGGCCCACAGAATTATATCTACGAAGGAGCGTCTTCTATGGAGGAACTTTGAATGTCTTTCCGAGTTGGTTTAACATTGGACCAGAGCAAACGTTAGCTAGCTAGCTAACATGCTTGTGTGTGCAGAGCAGCACAATAATTAAAACACATCTTACCATTTTGAAGTTAATAAACGTGATTACTATAATATCCTTAACTAGCATTGAAAATGTTAATCCATTCTTTTAAACATCTCTCCCTAATTTCTGAATCGTGCTTGTAATGTTGTCTGTAGGCTACAGTAACCTATGCTTCAGAGGGGAGAGAAAGGTAGCCTACACACACACCCACTGACACAGATTTCCAGCTGGCAGGCAGACGCTGGAATAAGTTTTTGAGTGAGAGTGAGGGCTTTGCATAGGCGCTGTGTTGCGATTTTTGTGGGACTGGAAAAAAATGCCAGGAATGTAAAATAATGTTATTAACCGGTTCCCATGCTTTTAAAATAACAGTTCAGTTCCGGAAGAGGATAAAGCACTTTTTTTCCATTTTGGGTTCTGTTCCTCAAATAATTCCTATATTTTCTGGTTTTTGGTTCTGTTCCCTCAACTGTTCCAACCCTTGGTTTTAACCAAGCCCTGCTTAGCTATGATATTTGTCACTGACTATTACCAATTGTGCTATCGTTAGAATGATTGTTGAGAGATCTCCACTTAAAAATGAAATAGATTCACTGTTGCTATCGAAGTCATTCCAAAGGGTAGGTTTAACAGACAAAATGAAATGTGACCATACTGTATCACTCATATATCATTAATTATGCTATTTAGGCCTAAGATGGAGACATGAATCCATCATATCAATTATTAATTCATAGACAAACTGGAATTAAAGCCAGACTAAGTCAGTGGCACAGATGGAACTATCAAGTTCAAGTTTATTTATTTGTCATATACACATGAGATACGCTGCCTTCAGAAAGTATTCATTTGGGACCTCCCGAGTGGCGCAGTGGTCTAAGGCACTGCATCGCAGTGCTAGAGGAGTCACTATGTATCACAACTGGCTATGATCGGGAGTTCCATAGGATGGTGCACAATTGGCAAAGCGTCGTCTGGGTTAGGGGAGGGTTTGTCTCGTGGGGCTTTACATGTCTCATCACACTCTAGTGACTCATTGTCACTAGAGTGACAATGAATCACTAGAGTCACTGTCCTTGGTCTTCAGTTGAAAGTTTCCTCTGACACATTGGTGCAGGAAGGGTGTTAAGAAGCGTGGTTTGGCGGGTCATGTTTTAGGGGACGCATGACTCGACCTTCGCCTCACGAGCCCATTGGGGAGTTGTAGCGATGAGACAAGATCAAAATTGGGGATTTAACAAAAAATATATGAAATCTTCATTCAAAACCCCTTGACTCATTACAAATGTTGTTGTGTTACAGCCTGAATTCAAAAACGATTAAAATATATATATATTCTTGCCCACCTACACACAATACTCCATAATGACAAAGTGAAACATGTTTTTAAAAATGTTATCAAATTTATTGAAAATTAAATACAGAAATATCTCATTTACATAAGTATTCACACCCCTTTGCTATGACACTCCAAAATGAGCTGAGGTGCATCAACTTTCTTTTGATAATCTTTCAGATGACTTAATTGGAGTCCACCTGTGGCCAAGTAATTTGACTGGACTTGATTTTGAAAGAAACACACCTTTCTATATACACTGAGTGTACAAAACATTAAGAACACCTTCTTGATACACATGGGAAACTGTTGCGTGTGAAAAACCCCAGCTGCATTGCAGTTCATGACGCAAACTGGTGTGCCTGGCACCTACTACCATACTCTGTTCGAAGGCACTTAAATCTTTTGTCTTGCCCATTCACCCTCTGAATGACAATCCATGTCTTAATTGTCTCAAGGCTTAAAAAAATCATTATTTAACCTGTATCCTCCCCTTCTGCTAAACTGATTGAAGTGGATTTAACAAGTGACATCAATAAGGGATCATAGCTTTCACCTGGATTCACCTGTTCAGTCTAGGCCATGGGAAAAGCAGGTGTTCTTGATGTTTTGTACACTCAGTGTAAGGTCCCACAGTTGGCAGTGCATGTCAGAGCAGAAACTATACCATGAAGTTCAAGGAACTGTCCAGTTTGGTCAGATGGCCTGACTGCATAGAGCTTGCTAAAGTTCCAAAGTCCAGTAATTTTGACATGTCCCTCTGTGACTTCTTGGAAGATTTTAACCCATTTAACCCTAACATTTCTCCATGTTTTCACCATAATTGTAAAGCCCTAGTTATGCCCTAGTCATTTTGTTGATTTGACAAAGTCATTTCTGGAGATTATTACTTATTTACTTATTAGTGATTCATTTCTGTCAGTCCTTCATTTTAATGTCAACCCTGTTACGTGAACTGAATTAACATGTTAATATGGATAATATAGAGCTGGCGGGATTCTCCATGCACCGACAGAACAGAGAAACTACGTCTGGTAAGATGAGGGGTGGGGGTGTGTGTCTATTTGTCAATAACATCTGGTGCGTGATGTCTAATATTAAAGAAGTCTCAAGGTATTGCTCGCCTGAGGTAGAGGACCTTATGATAAGCCTTAGACCACACTATCTACCAAGAGAGTTCTCATCTATATTATCCGTAGCTGTCTATTTACCACCACAGACCGATGCTGGCACTAAGACCACACTCAACCAACTCTATAAGGCCAAAAGCAAACAAGAAAATGCTCATCCAGAAGCGGTGCTCCTAGTGGCCGGGGACTTTAATGCAGGCAAACTTAAATCAGGTTTACCAAATTTTTACCGGCATGTCACATGTGCAACTAGAGGGAAAAAAAATCTAGACCACCTTTACTCCACACACACAGAGATGCATACAAAGCTCTCCCCCGCACTCCATTTGACAAATCTGACCATAATTCTATCCTCCTGATTCCTAGTTACAAGCAAAAACTAAAGCAGGAAGTACCAGTGACTCGCTCAAAACGGAAGTGGCCAGATGACATGGATGCTACGCTACAAGACTGTTTTTCTAGCACAGACTAGAATATGTTCCGGGATTCATCCAATGGCATTGGGACGACGTTGTCCCCACAGAGATCATACGTACATATCCCAACCAGAAGCCATGGGTTACAGGCAACATCCGCATCGAGCTAAAGGCTAAAGCTGCCGCTTTCAAGGAGCAGGACACTAATCCGGATGCTTATAAGAAATCCCACTATGCCCTCAGACGAACCATCAAACAAGCAAAGCATCAATATAGGATTAAGATTGAATCCTACTACACCGGCTCTGACGATCGTCGGATGTGGCAGGGCTTGAAAACTATTACAGACTACAAAGGGAAACCCAGACGCAAGCTGCCCAGTGCCGGGAGCCACCCAGATGAGCTAAATGCCCTTTATGCTCGCTTCGAGGCAAGCAACACCGAGAGCACCAGCTGTTCTGGATGACTGTGTGATAACGCTCTCTGTAGCCAATGTGAGCAAGAACTTTAAACAGGTCAACATTCACAAAGCCGTGGGGCCAGACAAATTACCAGGACGTGTACTCAAAGCATGCCGGACCAACTGGAAAGTGTCTTCACTGACATTTTCAACCTCTTCCTGACCGAGTCTGTAATACAGTACTTACATGTTTCAAGCAAACCACCATAGTACCTGTGCCCAAAGAAGCGAATGTAACCTGCCTAAATGGGGCTGCAGGTAACCTAGTGGTTAGAGCGTTGGGCCAGTAACCGAAAGGTTGCTAGATCGAATCCCCGAGCTGACAAGGTAAAACTCTGTCGTTCAGCCCCTGAACTGTTCCTAGGCCGTCAATGTAAATAAGACGTTGTTCTTAACTGATTTGCCTAGTTTAAAAAAAATATATTACCGTCCCGTAGCACTCATGTTAGTAGCCATGAAGTGCTTTGAAAGGCTGGTCATGATTCACATCAACACCATCCTTCCGGATACACTAGACCCACTCCAATTTGCACAAAACACCTCCCTCTGCAACTGGATCCTGGACATCCTGAATGGCCGCCCCCAGGTGGCAAGGGTAGGCAACAACACGTCTGCCATGCTCATCCTCAACACTGGGGCCCATCAGAGGTGTGTACTTAGTCTCCTCCTGTACTCCCTGGTCACCCATGACTGTGTGGCCAAACACGACTCCAACACCATCATTAAGTTTGCTGACGACACAACAGCGGTAGGCCTGGTCACAGACAACGATGAGACAGCCTAAAGGGAGGAGGTCAGAGAACTGGCAGTGTTGTGCTCCCTCAATGTGAGCAAGACAAAGGAGCTGATCGTGTCCTACAGGAAAAAGAGGGTCGAACAGGCCCCTATTAACATCGACGGGGCTGTAGTGGAGCGGGTCGAGAGTTTCAAGTTCCTTGGTGTCCATATAACCAACAAACTCTCATGGTCCAAAACACCAAGACAATTGTGAAGAGGGCATGACAAAACATTTTCCCCCTCAGGAGACTGAAAAGATTTGGCATGGGTCCCCAGATCCTCAAAAAGCTCTACAGCTGCACCATCGACAGCATCCTGACCGGTTGCTTCACCGCCTGGTATGGCTAACGCACGGCAAGCGGTATCAGAGTGAAAGGCTCCTTAACAGCTTCAGCCATAAGATTGCTGAACAATTCATCAAATGGCCACCGGACTATTTACATTGACACCCCCAACCTCCATTTGATTTTTACACTGCTGCTACTCTCTGTTGATTATCTATACATTGTCACTTCACCCCTACCTACAGTACATATACAAATGACCTCAACTAACCTGTACCCCCCGCACACTGACTCAGTACCGGTACCCCCTGTATATAGCCTCGTTATTGTTATTTTATTGTGTAACTTAATTTTTTAAAACTTTTGTTTATTTGGTAAATATTTTCTTAACTCTTCTTGAACTGCACTGTCGGTTAAGGGCTGTAAGTAAGCATTTCACGGTAAAGTCTACACTTGTTGTATTCGGCACAAATACAGTTTGATTTGATTTAAACTATTACTTTTTTTTCAAAATAAACATTGAACATTAAATGGTGAAATCATAGCTAAAAGCAGGTGAGCTTGTTCTCCTCTTTTTGGCCATTTTGTAGTGTTTTGTGGTGGATGAACTGAGCGGTCAACTTAACAGGTCAACCTTGTTACCCATAGATAGACAGGCCCGAAATGTTTTATCAATGTAAGCTTGAATTAAATTGCCCCTCCCTTTGATTTAAGATGTAATCATCAACCGTGTTACGGTCAACCCTGTTACTTTATTTGGCACTTCATAAGAACTTACTATAGTATTTTTTTAATTTAACCTCTTGAGATGTGATTTATTTATTAAGTTGAACATGTGCGCTTTATGACAGAATGTTAAAATTAGGTGAAATAACACATTTTGGTTTACAAAGTTACACCCAAAAGGTACTCAATTGGTGGAACAACCCAATCTTCAACTTAACAACAGCATCATTGCACCAATGATATAGCAGGTATAATATATTTAATCAGCTATGTTGTATCGACTGGAGTATACATTGTATAGACACTGCTACTGTACCAAAGTACTGATAAATCCCAGTCATAATTATCCCATTCGGATATTCTACAGTGGCAAGAAAAAGTATGTGAACCCTTTGGAATTACCTGGATTTCTGCATAAATTGGTCATAGATGAAGATCATATCAAATTTTAAGTCACAACAATAGACAAACACAGTCTGCTTAAACTAATAACACACAAACAATTATACGTTTTCATGTCTTTATTGAACACACCGTGTAAACATTCACAGTGTAGGGTGGAAAAAGTATGTGAACCCTTGGATTTAATAACTGGTTGACCCTCCTTTGGCAGCAATAAACTCAACCAAACATTTTCTGTATTTGTGGATCAGACCTGCACAACAATCAGGAGGAATTTTGGACCATTCATCTTCACAAAATTGTTTCAGTTCAGCATTATTCTTAGGATGTGAACGGTGTGAACCGCTCTCGAGGTCATGACACAGCATTTTAAATCGGGTTGCGGTCAGGACCCTGACTGGGCCACTCGAGAAGGCATATTTTCTTCAGTTGAAGCCATTTTGTTGTTGATTTACTTCTGTGTTTTGGGTCATTGTCCTGTTGCATCACCCAACTTCTTTTGAGCTTCAATTGGTGGACAGATAGCCTAAAATTCTCCTGCAAAATGTCTTGATAAACTTGGGAATACATTTGTCTTTCAATGATAGCAAGCTGTCCAGGCCCTGAGGCAGCAAAGCAGCCCCAAACCATGATGCTCCCTCCACCATACTTTACAGTTGGGATAAGGTTTTGATGTTGGTGTGCTGTGCCTTTTTTCCTCCACACAGAGTGTTTTGTGTTCCTACCAAACAACTACAATTTAGTTTAATCTGTCCACAGAATATATTGCCAGAAGCGCTGTGGAACATCCAGGTGCTCTTTTACAAACTTGAGACTTTTTTTGGACAGCAGTGGCTTCTTCCGTGGTGTCCTCCCATGAACACCGTTCTTGTTTAGTGTTTTACGTATCGTAGACTCGTCAACAGAGATGTTAGCATGTTCTAGAGATTTCTGTAAATCTTTAGCTGACACTCTAGGATTCTTCTAAACCTCATAGACAATTTGTCTTACTGTGGATTGATGAACATCAAGGCTTTTAGAGATACTTTTGTAACCCTTTCCAGCTTTATGCAAGTCAACAATTCTTAATCTTAGGTCTTCTGAGATCTCTTTTGTTCCAGGCATGGTTAACATCAGGCAATGCTTCTTGTGAATAGCAAACTCAAATTTTGTGAGTGTTTTTTTATAGGGCAGGGCAGCTCTAACCAACATCTCCAATCTCATCTCATTGATTGGACTCCAGGTTAGCTGACTCCTGACTCCAATTAGCTTTTGGAAAAGTCATTAGCTTACGGGTTCACATACTTTTTCCAACCTACACTATGAATTTTTATGATGTATTCAATATAGACAAGAAAAATACAAGAATTGTGTTTGTCTATTGTTGTGACTAAGATGAAGATCAGATCAAATTTTCTAACTAATTTATGCAGAAATACAGGTAATTCCAAAGGGCTCACATACGTTTTCTTGCCACTGTATATTTAACCTGTTCTATCTAAAATGGAGAGATACAGAAAATGTATTTGCTACAGTGTTTCTCATTGGAAATATCATAGGGATCAACAATGCTTTGGAAATGAATTTACTGCATATATTTACAGAGAAGTCCCATCTACTGTTTTTTGTGACAGCACAGAACAGAACAGAACATTGCCACAGTGTGTTGTGTTAAATTGGACAGATTCCCCATTCAAGCAAGCATGGACAGATCTACAGTATATTCCTTAGACATAGAGAATCATGCAAGGATATATGCCGGTGTTGGAGATTTCAGGGCTCTTATACTGTGGTTGAAAATGACAGTTTTTTACAATCGCTTACACACTAAAAGTGGTACTTGAGGTATACTCAGTGAAACCATTAACTCATGTACCTAATCTTCAGACCAAGTCTGCAAAACCGCAAGCACATCATCTGCGTTACACTCAGTTTGCATTTGTAAAACACAGTTTTTGCAAAACACTAAACACAGTTCTCTACATTAGACACATCATTCAAAAGTAACAGGTCTTGGCTTCCGGTGACGCAACTTAGGAAATGGCTGCCTAGTTTTTCGTACTGCACATCGGTTGGGTATTTCCCCCCCTAAATTCAAGCATTTACTATGAGCATTATAATAACTTAAGCAAAATGGAAAAGGGGAAAATAGGAAAAGGTCGCAGAGCTACAACAACAGCCCGTAACAAGACAGCAGAAGATTTAATCGTCGATGAACCCGAAATGGCTAATGCTAGCGCAAATAAGATAGCAGCAGCAAAATAACCCTCATTTCGTGAGGTGATGAAGGAGGAACTTCGAGAAGATGTAAGAAAATAACTAAATGAGTTCAAAAAGGACATTATCCAGAAACTGGAAGAAAACAAATTAGAACTTCACAGCATATCTACAAGAAGGGGGGACGCAGAACAGCACATTGGGGAAACGGACATATGGAACTCCGCAGTCAAGGAAATACTTGAACAGTCACTGAAAAGCCAACACGCACTACAGGCAAAAGTGACAGTACTCGAAGGTTTCTCACGTCGAAACAACATTAGACTTTATAACGTAGTAGAGGGCACAGAAAAATACTCTCTGGCCAACTTTGTGGAGGGTCTATTCAAGGGCATACTTGAAGACAACACTGACCTGGGAATCGAGAGAGCACACCTAGCTCTGGCCTCAAAACCCCCCAGCGGCGCCCCACCAAGATCCATAGTAGTACGGTTCAGTCAAAGAGAAAGTCTTACTTGCAACCTGGAAAAAGCCTGTTAACTTCCAAGGCCAACGAGTGTTCTTTGATCATGACTACGTGTGAGAGATACTGAAAAGAAGGAAAGAATACACCCCCATTAAGAAAGCACTTAAAGAGAAGGGTATTCGAGAAGGGTATACGAGCATGCAGACGAGGTGGCTGAGGACCTGAAGTCAAGGGGCTTCCCAGTGGAGTATACCGCCAGGAGAAAGGCGACATCACCAGCGGAAAGATTCGAGCAAGCTCTCCCATGGATCATTGTTGACAAGCAGGGTCATGGAGAAAGAGGGAAACCATCTCGGCGAGAGGGCGTTCACATCCGAGAGAGACTCAGGCATTTCCAACGGGAAGATGTAAGACACTGAATCGGATTTAACAGAATTAATAGTTACCGCGAGCAGTTAAGTCTTTGGGTTTTTACGGTTGACATTACAATAGGTCAAATATATCCCCTATTTTCCCCCAATGCTGAACAAGGGTGAGTAGCCAAAAGCATGTGTTCTTTACGAACACACTAAGTAGCGTCACGTTAATAACATATATATTAGCTAAGGATTAATGACACATTGACAACGGGGTGACAGAAGGGCGTATCAAGGGGAGGATTCATGATATGCAAGCATGACCAATATAGTTTTCACTTGTAATTAACCGATGTGTATACGTGACGAAAAAGGCGCCCTTATTATTTTCGGTTCCACCAGGTCTTGTTTGTGACTACGTCACGCATTTTCCTATCTGAGCGAGGGGCCCATCCTGCGGACAGGCTCATCCCCTCAAACCCCAGAGGCAAGAGACAGTCCTCTGACATGGGAGTCCAAATACCAAAATATTTTCCCACTTTGGTTTACTTTATTATCGTTCTTGATTTTTCGTTCATTTTTAGGTTCATGATAAGCAGGCAGATATGTTGCACAGGGTTTTTTATTTATATCGATGCATCGTCGGGAATTTAAGGTCATATGTCTCAATGTCAACGGACTGGGGAGTGCCATCAAGAGAAGTAAGGTAATAGCAAAGATGAAACGGCCGAGAGTTGACATATTATTCTGGCAGGAAACTAACTCACTTATCCACACCTGAACACGAGAAACTCAAGAAAATGTGATATAGGAACACATTTTTTTCTTATTACAAAATGGGTAGAAGGGGAGTTGCAATCTTCATCCCAAATTCAGTTAATTTTGAGTTTATGTCAGAAATAAAAGACAAGGAGGGTAGATTTATAAATGTAAACTGGATAACAAGGAAGTTACATTATTTATCCAGGGAGTGACATGGTCTTCTATGGGAAGGTGTTTGACACCACTGGCATTCTTATCTGTGGAGGGGACTTTAACACAATTCTAAACTCAAAATTGGACAGCACAATCCAAAATAGGAAAATTAGCCTAGTTGCCAAAAAGATCAATAGGATACTGCAGGATCAAGGACTGCTCGATGTATGGCGTGACACCCACAAGACCGATAAGGAATATACTTTTTACTCAGCCCGCCACACTGAATACTTCAGGTTAGACTACTTTTTTATGTACAGTGCAGATAGACACAGGCTTAAGGATTGTAGGATAGGGCAGAGCGACTTATCATAATGGAGTTTACCTAACTCTACACCTTGATAGCAAACCAAGAAATACTATATGGAGACTTAATACAAGCATGCTGAATTATCCAGCATTCAAGGAATCAATAAAGACAGAATTGAACATCTATCTGGAGAATAATGATAATGGGGAAGTATCTCCTGCTACATTGTGGGATGCAGCTACGGCGGTTATTAGAGGGAAGATCATAGCCACATCATCTCTCAAGAAAAAGATTAAAACACAGAAACTGCTGAAATTACAGGAAACCCTAAGAAATGTAGAACGATCTCATAGTCAATACAAAGACCCTCTTATATTACGAGAGATTCCAAAGGTAAAACGGGAAATAGACCAGATTTATAGAGAAGAAGTAGAGAAAAAGCTTAGGTTCCCGAAACAACGATATTATGAAGCAGGCTCAAAGGCAACCAAATTACTAGCATGGAGACTCAAGAAACAACAAGCACAGAATACCATTATCAAAATAAAAGACCCCAAAACAAAAAGGATCACATGCAAATGAGATGAAATACAGAATGCATTTGAATCATATTATACAAATCTGTACAAGCAACCAGAAAAGGCAGATGCACAGACAATAGGGCACTTTTTGAACTCACTTGATCTCCCCTCAATTGGGACAGAGCAAAATGATAGACTAACTTTAGAAATATCCACCGAAGAAATTGATAAAGCAATATCTCAACAAAAAGTCAGCAAGTCTCCAGGCACTGATGGCTTCCCTTCAGAATGGTTCAGAACCTTCAGAGAACAATTAGCACCTCTACTTAAGGCCTGTTTTAACTGGACTCTGAGGGAGGGGGGTCTCCCACCGTCATGGAGGGAGGCCATCATATCAGTAATCCCAAAAGAGGGTAAAGATAAGAAAGAATGCAGTTCATATAGACCTATCGCAATTCTTAACACAGATTATAAACTGTATGCATCAATAATAGCCAAAAGAATGGAGAACATAATCCCAGAATTGATTGACGGAGATCAAACTGGTTTCATGCAAAATAGGCAGACACAGGACAATATAAGGAGAACACTACATGTCATGAACCACATTACTCAGAATAAGACAAGTGCAATACTAATCAGCCTCGATGCAGAAAAAGCAGTTGATTCAGTGGGATGGGATTACCTATTCCAAGTTATGGAAAGATTTGGTTTCAACAAAGAAGTGATACAGTGCATCAAAACACTGTATTCATGTCCGACCGCTAGAATAAAGATAAATGGACATTTGACACGAACGATAAAATTAGAGTGAGGGGCAAGACAAGGCTGTAATCTTTCACCCACACTCTTCTCCTTGTACCTCGAACCATTAGCACAGGCAATAAGATAGGACCCAACCTTAGAGGGAATAACAATAAGAGGCAGTGAACAGAAGATATGCATGTATGCTGATGACGTTCTGTTATTCCTTAAAGAACCAGGCTCAAGTGTACCCAGATTGATGGATGTTTTACAAACATTTGGAACATATTCAGGGTACAGTAGGTGCTTAACATACACAAGACCCAAGCCCTAGTATATAATTGTACCTCACAGGAAGAGCTGAAGAGTAGGTATAACTTCACCTGGACCTCTTCATCCATTAAATATCTTGGAGTAAATTTACAAAAAGATACACCCAAACTTTATTGCATGAATTACGATCACATTAACAAGAAAATATATGATGACCTAGACAGGTGGAATTCACTTCCCTTAGATCTTAGTAGTAGAATTGATCAATCAAATCAAAATGAACATCCTGTCAAGGTTACTGTATTTGTTCCAATCACTGCCCATAGAAATCCCACCTAAACAGTTTAGGGAATGAGATAAACGGAAATCAAGGTTTATCTGGAACAGTAAGAGACCAAGAACTAGATATACAACATGACAGTTACCAAAGAACTGTGGGGGTATGGCCTTACCAAACCTAAAAGATTATTATGTGTCAGCCCAATTGAGACCTCTGGTGTGTTGGTGCAATTCAGAATACGAATCCAAATGGAAAGACATCGAGACTACTTTTACAGAGACACCCATACAGTCGGTTTTGGGAAATAAGGACATGGTAAAAGAAATATACAATAGACAAAATCAGTGGATTAATTTCTCTCTGAAGACATGGTTTAGGGTAGTTAAGCAAAATAATTTAGACAGAGAGATCAAACTGCTGAGTTGGCCCGCATACAACCCCAGCTTCATCCCCGCAACTCAGGACAGCAGGTTTAAACAATGGACGCAGAAAGGCATCACATCATTCAGTACAATTATAAAGAATGGGAACCTAGATAACTTCCAGGACCTAAGTAAAAAAAACATGGCTTGGATAAACAAGATTTTTACAGATACCTACAAGTTCGACACTATTTCTTAAGGGAGATAAAAGTGACTGACCCTCGAGCACCTCCAAAATTAATCCAAGTATTCACTAACGCATACAGCTTGGAGAGTAACAAAAATTTCTACTTGGGTATTCAATCCTCAAAGAAACATTCTACGAACTATATTAAAAAGAAATGGGAGGAGGAACTTAACATTGACTGAACTTAACTGATGAAACAGGGTTGAACATATTAGAGACTCAACAAAGCTCCAGCAACTCAAGGTCATGGAGAGAATTCTGGAGAGAATTCATAACACCTAAACTGAAATCAAAACAGACTGGCTCACTACACCCTTGTTGGAGAGAATGCGGTCTATTGAGGGCGGACCACTTTCATATCTTTTGGACTTGCCCCGCAATCGAAACTTATTGGGGAAAAATAAGATCTAACATTGGAAAAATAATGGGATTTGACATAGAACAAACATTCATTTCTTTGTACATGGGTGAAAAACCTGATAACTTACACAATAGAGAAAAGTACCGCTTGAAGGTCCTACTGGCAGCCAGTAAAAAGGCTATCACTAGGAAATGGCTACAAAAAGACCCTTCCACAGTGACACAATGGATAGACATTGTAGAAGAAATACACCACTTGGAGCGTATGACCTTTGCTTTAAAAACTCAACAGGAGAGAGGTCAAGAATACTGGGAAAAAATGGGTTTCGTACTTGGAAAAGGTCTAATTCAAAGATGTCAATGTAACTAATATGATGATATGATGATGAAGGTATGAAGTGCACTGTAACTGCCAGATCTTATTTTTTTGTTCTTTTATTTGACTTTATTTGTACTTTCTTTGTGTTCCTACAATAAAAACAAAGTGTTAAAAAAAGTAACAGATCTTGTGATTTGTTTGGAAAACACTGCCTTTCAAAATGCCACACTCCTTTACCAATTACCTACACTCAGAGCTCACGTGTGAAAACACTTATAGCTCATTTATTCGCTTAGAAATCAGAGCACTATAAATACAGGCTTCAGGTTGGCTGTCTTGGTTTGGACAACAATGGAGGCCCATTTTGGAGAGAGAGTTAGAGGAAGAGGGGGGTGCCAGGGCTGGATACGCTACTCCAGATGTTACTTCCCCTGCCTATTTGTTTATCTTCTACCGTATTTATTTTGTCTGTTACTGTTCATCCCGAATTCTGGATGAAAATACAATGTTTTGAGCAGGAAATACATGTTATTTTCCCCCTTTCATTCCTGTTTATAGTGTAAATATATACTGAATATGCATACATACTGTATATATTTGTGCACGTACATGTACGTGTGAGTGCTATGACAAACTGCCTTGGATTCCACTGCACACTAAACACGCAAAAGACACAAGATAGTAATGTTTTACATTTTTCACATCCGTGTGTAGTTGGCGTGTATAAGAGCTAATCATTTGATATTTTGTGTGTAGAGTTTTGATGCAAAAACACAATTTTGAGAAGAATTAAAATAATTTTGAATTAAGTGTTTGGTTTTGCAAGAGATGTGTGACACTTTGCATGTTGTGTGTGTTTGGGGTTTTTGTGTGTAGACATAGAAAAAGAGCCAGAGTTTCAGAAATCATGTGTAAGCAATTGTCAAACTGTATGTCCTCTCCTTTGACACTGGTCTGAGAAATAGAACAGTGTCCTCTGGTGGATTGACAGCATGAATGCATTTTGGTACACCAGAATTGAATTAATTTCCAATGAAACGCTATGTTTGCCTTGCAGCATTGTGTTGCAGGGGCAGTTGCAGTGCGTTCTGTGTGGTGCATATGTTGGATTTATCGAACGTATGTGTTAAACTGTATGTGTAGGCGACTTGACAGAAATGGTAGCATAAGGTGAATGTTGAACTTTTGTAGCGTACATATCCAGATGATGCTTCGTACTATTTTGCGCAAACGCGTTGGTGTGTTCGAACATTAGGAGGACTGTAGTTCCTCCCATTCCCTGCCAGACCATTAGAATTGGTCCTTCGTGGCTTAGTTGGGATAAGTGTAATGATAACAATAATGTTGTGGTTTCCATTACCACAAGGATCACTTTGGATAAAGATGTACTTGTGGATGTATTTCAAGGCCTACCTTCAAACTCAGTGCCTCAGTGCTTGACATCATGGGAAAATCAAAAGAAATCAGCCAAGACCTCAGAAACAAAATGTAGACCTCCACAAGTCTGGTTCATCCTTGTGAGCAATTTCCAAACGCCTGAAGGTACCACGTTCATCTGTACAAACAATAGTACGCAAGTATAAATACCATGGGGCCACGCACTTTGGTGTGCGAAAAATACAATTCAATCCCAGAACAACAGCAAAGGACCTTGTGAAGATGCTGGAGGAAACAGGTAGAAAAGTATCTATATCCACAGTAAAGCATTTCAAATTGACTGAAAATGTCACTTCCGTCTTTTTGGCACCAACAAAATCAAGTACTTTACTGTAACCTCATGTCACATCACTTTTGCTAATGTCTAATCACTTATGTCACATCACTTTTGCTAATGTCTAATCACTTATGTCACATCACTTTTGCTAATGTCTAATCACTTATGTCTAATCACTTTTGCTAATGTCTAATCACTTATGTCACATCACTTTTGCTAATGTCTAATCACTTATGTCACATCACTTTTGCCCTTATTGCACACTGGGTCTACATGTTGTTACACTATATTTCTATAAAGGTAAGGATTTCAGAATGGTCATTTTTTCAGTGGATCGAGCTCACCAAGAGCATTCCAGAGCCAGTGATTATGACCAAAGCCTTATATTTTTTCAATTAAATGCTCTGGTCCCATACTCATAAAGTGTCCTAGAGTAAGAGTGCTGATCTAGGATCAGGTTTGCCTTTTAGATTATCATAAATGGACCGGGGGACCAGCGCTCCTAATTTGAGACACTCGAAAACCATACCTGATGATGACAATGGGTTTTAGAGTTGAATGGTGTATAGCTGTCTATGGACAACTGATATCACTAGAGGGCAGAGTTGTACTACAGGAGAATCAGTTGTCTGGTTGGTATTCTCACATAGCCAGACACTCTATTTCCCCATTTGTTCTGCATCCTGGCAAGCAAGGCTATCAAGTTGGTCATAACCTTGCTTCATCACCATGACAACAAAACCTTCTATGCTATACGCACTTTTCATTTTGAACATGATTTGAGTTATTTGCTTTACCTCAAGGATGACAGGTCAGCTTTAAACCAGAAGAGCTGTACTTGTGATGGTACAACACCGTACGAATGTAAAATGGTTTTTCCTGCCATAACTTTTTTATCCCTGCGCTGCTGATGGCTATTTTGGTCTGCTCATACACAAGTAATAAAGGCCCAGTGCACTACTTTTGTTTTGGTTTAAAATTCTGATTTATCAGGGGTTGCTGCAGCACCCTCAGCACCCCTACTTCCTGTGGCTATGTATAAAAGCTCTCTTTTCAGAGGTTAAACATGCTGCAGTAGAACACCACAGTATTTTCTAGTAGTTGCATCGTCCCCTACTCTCTGTATCCCCTTGTATCAGTCTCCCTCTATACAGTTCTTTCCGACTGTCACTGTCTGTAACATAGAGCACACTGAGGCAGGGATGCGGATAGAAGAACAAAGTGTATATCTGAGGACATGGGTCAAGTTCAAGTACAGATAATCTCCTGTAGTAATTAGTAATAGCTCCACCCTCAATCACTCCAGGTAAATACATGTATATGCATGACACTGTCCCTCAACAATACAATTTTTTTTTTAAACAAACAAACACAAATGAGTAGTAGATTCCCATCCTTGCTAACAAAATTACTATTTAATATTGACAATGCTAAAGTTTTAAAGCCCTGTGTTCATGGTGGTCCATTTTGATGATTTCATGGGTTGATTTTAATTCTGTACTGAGTGGTAAAAACGGTTTAATTGAATGTGACTAACACTACATTAAGTTGGGTAGTAAGTCTCTCTCATCAGTCATATTATATAGTTGACATAGGAGGGCTATAACGTCGCTATAACTTAGGTAAAGAGAGCTGTGACATCTGTGTAATATTTACAATATCTCTTCATCCTCTGTGCTCCGAGTGAGCTTAGTCCTGTCATTGACACAATTCATCAAATAAACTGTATTCTATGGAGTTTGAAAATGTGGGAGCCTATAAAACTAGTCTGCTGTCCATGGACTTATTCTCTGCGATTCAAAGTCAAATAATTTGTCATAGAACGTGTGCCACCTCAATCATCTGGTAAGAAGCGTGCCCTTTGTCAAACGCCATCCTCCAATTATTCTCTGTGAATTGAAGTTACTGCAGTATTTGTTGAGATTAGATGAAGAGAAGAAATGTCCAGCCAGTATGTGAAATGTCTTTAGATATGTGGAGAGGGCAATAGCATGCATGACTGAACAATGATTGTCCTCTATAATCGCCAATAACACATGTAATTGGAATTTATAATGAAGTTCAGATCTATTTTATTGAATATGCAGTATGCCATGTGTGACCATCCAGGGTTTGAACCTGGTCTCCAGCACACCACAAGACTGTATTAGCATGCTGAGCTAAAGCCTGGCACTAGCTTTGGAAGCAAGCAAAATGTTTTACATCCCAGGCAAGGACAAGGTTACTCATCACACTGAAGTGCTTTTTTTGATTGGTATGATAAAAATTGGGTTTTGGTTCATTTAACCTATTATATTACATTTGGCAGAAATCAAGTAACGAATTTGACAGATCAATGTGATTTTGGGATTTGAATGAAAGCTTCTAAATTGCTTTCAACACCCGGTGCGCAGGCACATTGCACAGCGGTGGGGGAAATATATTGCCAGCTGCCTATACATTAAATATTAGTTTATATTTACCAGTATATTATTTAATCACTCGGGTACCAGCGGTGGACTCACCTGTGATGATTCTGTATATCGCTCTGTCTAACCAAAAGCTGAACGCAATTATCGCAGTTTTTCTCTACAGTTTGCATGACAAGGAGTTGTATTCATTTGTTTCCGATGTATAAATTATGCACACGTTTGGGTCATTCTCTTGACAACCGGCAAAGTGATTTATGGGGCTAAACTCTGGGGGAGCTCGCGATCATCCAAAGTTGATTGAAGCACCACATGCAAGTCATCATTTACGTTGGATTTACTTTTTACTACGAAGGTAAGTATTATTTAACATGCATGGTCTATATTGAAGTGTCAGTGTGATCCTTTTAAAGTCTAGACAATACGTAAGGCGGTCGTCATACTGCATATGATTTTTCGCACAGACTGAACGTGTTGTATGCGAGTTTCACATTCACAGAACTGTTCGGATGATGTATTATTTTTGTTTTTATTTCTGAACATGGTGTAGCATGAATATGTTCGAACAACACCTACATTGCTGTTGATCGTGCATTATAACGATACGTGTACATTTGTCATGGAAAATGCACAGTTCCTTTTGCCCATGCCTGTCCTCACGAGTGACTTTATTCAGAGTATGAAACCATCCTGATTTACAGCTGTTGTCGGTTGACTTTTATGTTGTTTTTTTTTCTGGGCAGGTTTTTACATGTAATGTGTCACATAAATCTGCGTTAACTTGGACTGATAGGTTCTTGCGTAAGTTCTCCCCTAAAGGCTTCTTCTACTTTTTCTCTTTTGGCCCTCTTCATAGGACTATGTGTTTAAATTACCAGTTTTGTTGGATGATATTCCATTCATCCAGCTCAATGTAACATCAATAGGTTTAGGCTACTACATGATACTCAAAATTAAATACCACCTTGCACACCCTTGCCTGCATCTAGCTGGTCTAGGGTGTAATCATTAATCCAAATAGTTGCAAACGAGTTTCTATTGGCCAAATTCAGGTAGGTTTATCTCTGTTTCATTCTGTTTGCTTACACCCCTGTTTCATTCTGTTTGCTTACACCCCTGATCACCCACGCACACACAGTTCACTTTCATAGTAGGCTGATACAAACAGCGTTATCACTTTGCTCATTGTATAATTCCTTCTCGCATCTATGCCCTCTCCTCCTCTCACCTGTTACCCTTCACTTGTGGACTTCAGTGCACAACACAGCAGCAGTCTGTGACAAGGTGAAAAAACCTTCATACCACATAACCACTAACCGCTACACAGCCTATATAATTGTCAATGTCATCATATTAGCTAACGTCATAGTCAACATAGCTACTAGAACTAACGCGTTAGTAATCCCGCTACAATCGTGCAGTACAGTGTACAGCAAGCAGTTTAGCAGTTACACCGGCGGGCCCCGGTGGAAATAAATGTATAAAACCAAAAGCATACCTTGACTTGGAAGAGTTCCAGTGTTGGATAGCAATAGCAAGTTAGGTAACATAAATAGCATTCCTTCATTTGTTAAAAACTGTTAAACTATTGTTGTTCTCTCTATTTGTCAACTACTCACCACATTTTATTTAGGTTGGAGGACATCCTCCGGAAGTTGTCATAATTACTGTGTAAGTCTATGGAAGGGGGTGAGAACCATGAGCCTCCTAGGTTTTTGTATTGAAGCCAATGTACCCAGAGGAGGACGGAAAAAAAGCTGTCCTCCGTCTACACAATGGTGCTACCCCAGAGAGTGCTGTTGAGGCTACTGTAGACCTTCATTGCAAAACAGTGTGTTTTAAATCAGTTATTTGATGATGTGAATATATTTAGTATAGTTTAATCTAAAAAGTATAACTTTTTTTTTATGTGTTACTATATTTTTATTTTCATGAAATTCACTGATTAGGATGGTCCTCCTCTGAGGAACCCTCACTGGTCTGTGTTCAAGCTGTGTGTTCTCTCTATATCTCCTTCAACTGAAGGAGAATAAGAGGAGGTTTCCCAGGGCATTGGCAATGGTCGGTCCTCTGAAGCTTGGCTATTCAGTCCACTGCAGCTTTATACAGGGAAATGGTTTGAGCCTCTTTCATTGTGACCCAACTTGACTGCTATGGGGTAATTGGAGAATCCAGGAATACTCAAACTCCCCACTGTGCTGTGATGTTGGAGCCAGCGTTCAATGAATACATTTACAGCACAGCACACCAAACTGCTACATAGGAATTCATTTTCATCCAGTCCTGTCCTGCAAACTTCTATCATAGTTCACACGTTGGTATGCTCTCCCAGTTCCTTTCCTTGTCATTCATTCACAGCAAACACAGAAATCTGCACACAAACACTGTTACAGACTTTGTTTTTTCTCTTGATTGCATTTTTTGCAGTTGTTTCTCTTTGGGTGTGGCATACTGATTGGAATCATCCTTGTTGGTCAGGATGTGTTGCACCTGTGCTAGCACAGCTGATATGTAGGGGCTACTGGCCCATTGCTTCAGTTGGAAAAAGAGATGTTGGAAGAGCGACACCTCTGTTTACGGTTGTTTAACAGAGCCTTTACCTTATTTGTTTTCCCCAATTTTGGTTTCACTAGCTAAGTTGGTGTGCTTTTTTCTTCTTCTTGTAGTTGGTCTGATATCGGAGAAATCCAGTTAGTGTCCATGATGGGCATCTTTTTTAAGACCCAACTGGAGTTTCTTGGTGAGCACTCAGTAGGCCCTCCATGGATGCCTTTCAGAACCCATTTTAAAACCCCACCTGTTTCATTTCGGTTGTCAGTGGCTCATTTGTTAGTTACCTTTTTCTTTGGAGCAAAGTTTTTTTGGTTTCTTATTGGGGAATGTAACAAAATGGGGGCTTGTGTCCCAGGTTTGTTGTTGTCGCTCAAATCACTCTGAAACAAGGGAAGGTTGCATAAACACTAACAAAAAAAATCATGGGGTGGTTCTCAATATGCCTACTACCATGCTCCACACTCATGCTCCAAGTGCATTCTCCGAGGACGTTTTCTTGAGTACATTCTTGTGAGAACGAGAGTGTGGAGAACACATAAAACATTACATTTGAGAAGCACTCATGCTCCCCCTACTGTATTATGTCACGCTGCACCTCCCCATTCACTGAACCGAAACAAGATGTACACAAAGCAAACGTTTTACTTCATAATTATCAGCTAGCTACAATGCATTGCAAAACTATTCATCCCCCTTGGCGTTTTTCCTATTTTGTTGCATTACAACCTGTAATTTAAATGGATTTTTATCTGCATTTCATGTAATGGACAAAATAGTCCAAATTGGTGAAGTGAAATGAAAAAAATTACTTGTTTCAAAAAAATAAAAAAAGGAAAAGTGGTGCTTGCATATGTATTCACCCCCTTTGCTATGAAGCCCCTAAATTAGATCTGGTGCAACCAATTACCTTCAGAAGTCACATAATTAGTTAGATTTCACACAGGTGGACTTTATTTAAGTATCACATGCTCTGTCACATGATCTCAGTGTATAAACACACCTGTTCTGAAAGGCCCCAGAGTCTGCAACACCACTAAGCAAGGGGCACCACCAAGCAAGCGGCACCATGAAGACCAAGGAGCTCTCCAAACAGGTCCGGGACAAAGTTGCGAAGTACAGATCAGGGTTGGGTTATTAAAAAATATCAGAAACTTTGAACATCCTACGGAGCAGCAATAAATCCATTATTAAAAAAATTGAAAGAATATAGCACCACAACAAACCTGCCAAGAGGGCCGCCCACCAAAACTCACAGAACAGGCAAGGAGGGCATTAATCAGAGAGGCAGCAAAGAGACCAAAGATAACCCTGAAGGCGCTGCAAAGCTTCACAGCAGAGATTGGAGTATCTGTCCATAGGACCACTTCAAGCTGTACACTCCAAAGAGCTGGGCTTTACGGAAGAGTGGCCAGAAAAAAGCCAATGCTTAAAGGAAAAAAATAACACGTTTGGTGTTTGCCAAAAGGCATGTGGGAGACTCCCCAAACATATGAAAGAAGGGGTACTATAGTCAGATGAGACAAAAATTGAGCTTTTTGGCCATAAAGGAAAACACTATGTCTGGAGCAAACCCAACACCTCTCATCACCCTGAGAACAACATCCCCACAGTGACGCATGGTGGTGGCAGCATCATGCTGTGGGGATGTTTTTCATCGGCAGGGGCTGGAAAACTGGTCAGAATTTAAGGAATGATGGATGGTGCTAAATACGGGGACATTCTTGAGGGAAACCTGTTTCAGTCTTCCAGAGATTTGAGACTGGGACGGAGGTTCACCTTCCAGCAGGACAATGACCCAAAGCATACTGCTAAAGCAACACTCGAGTGGTTTAAGGGGAAACATTTAAATGTCTTGAAATGGCCTAGTCATAGCCCAGACCTCAATCCAATTGAGAATATGTGGTATGATTTAACCTTTTCATGCGTGAGTTCCAACTATCTCTAATGGTCGCCCCAGCGTGAGTTTTTTTTTTATGCACGTGATGTTAGAATGTTCTCTCCATTCCAGAATGTGATTGATACGTAACAGTACATTTTATCCGCGCTGCCCTCAAACTAAAGCACGCAGCCTGTTTATATTTATAGGCTGTTTCAACTTCAATTTCAAAGGATTTTCTAACAAGTTTTTATTCTAAAAACAGTTTGAATTTAGGTGTGTTCCGCCACCTCATTCATTCACATAAAAATAGTCATTTTTACTTTTGCGGGCAATTACATTTTTGAGACATTTCTGACATGGACAAAATTCCAATGCTAATTGCGTCAGAAGTATTATCTTGTGTTGTATTTTGAAGCTACATAGCCTTATGACTCCTAAGTGGTGCAGCGGTCAAAGGCACAGCACATCAGTGTTAGAGGTGTCACTACAGACTCCCTGGTTCTAATCCAGGCTGCGTTTCTATCAAAGTAAGTGCCTTACTACGTTTAATAGTTTCCATATGCCGTTTCTGCTGTAGCTCACTGTATGTATGGATCATAATATATTCCTTATAACCGCGGACACGTGAGGTAACGTTACACATTTTATAACCTTTATGGTGTTATAGTCAATCGTGCTTACGTAGGTACATTCTATTAGCTCTGTAAAACTATGCTAGTTGCGTCAGAGAACTATTAGCTTGTGTTCTATTTTGAAGCTACCCTGGCCTTATGACTCCCAAGTGGCACAGTGGTCTATGGCACTGCATCTCAGTGCTAGGCTTCACTACAGACACCCTGGTTCAAATCCAGGCTCTATCACAACTGGCTGTGATTGGGAGTCCCATAGTGCAGCGCACAATTGGCCCAGCGTTGTCCGAGTTTGGCCGGTGTAGGCCATCATTGTAAATAATAATTTGTTCTTAAATGACTTGCCTAGTTAAATAAATATGGCAATGGTTTGTTTATTTGGTCTATTCAGCATAGCTCTGTTCTGTTCTGCCCTGCTTTGCCCCCTTGTGGAGCTCAAAAGTTAGTTTCTTACTTTTATAACTCAAATCTGTGATTTTGTCAATGCAATAAACTATTTTTTATAGCAGTGTTTATTATGTTACTACTTTGTAGTATTGTTTTTTTGCTATATCCTTATATTGTATTCTAATTAATAATTCCTCTTTATTCTGTACTTTCAGAAACCACAAACATTATTTGCCAATATCATAACTGGAGCTGGACATCTTTGGAGCTGACTGACTGATCACCACCAGCATCTTCAAAGGGACCTGGTACTTCGTCAGTGGACAAGGGAAATTCAAATTCAGGGTTCTCAATGGCTATAACGTTGGGGGGCAGCTCCTCACTGTCACTGTCAGAATCTGATTCCTGACTTTCAGACTCATTGTCAGAATTTTAAAAAATCTCCAGAATTCTTTTGAAAGACATTGCTAATGCTACAGCTTAACTCACTAGCTACATACATAAACAACAACACTTAATGACGCAGAGTGGGTGTTGGCACGGCCACTTGTATCAATAAATCACTATCAGAAAATGTTTTGTGTGGTAATTATTTGTGTATTTACTGTTTTATTCACGTTTTCAATTCTAGGTGACAAATCATGCATTCTGATTCTTGCACAGATTGTAATGGGCACATATTATGTGTGTAAAATACTTTTTTGAAGGTTGTACTGATTATGATGAGCTAAGCTAATTCCAGCTGTGTAGCCATGTTTGTTGACATACAATGCATTCTGGGTTTCGCGTCTGTTTGACCGAAGATGTTATAACAATGAGGTGAGTAAGAGTTCACTAATTATTTTGAGGACTTCCGGAAATTAATGGTGGGATGTGAACTACGGTAGATGACACACCCCTTCAACATGCATACTATAAACAGACCAAACTCATCTCCTCTTCTCTTATCTTCGGTTTCTGTGAGGAAAAAAATGCATGGCGGCGCGCTGAAACTAATCGTCGGTTTACTTTCGATTTCTATAAAGTGTTTTACCTAGTTATTTCGATCAATGGTGAGCTCACCCGTGATGTGATTACTTATACATAGTAATTGCTATTAGCTAATTCATATTGTAGTTTATGTCAGCCGAGAGTTAGAAAATATGACTGCTTGTGTTGGGTCAATCTTTCCTCAGTTAGCGCTAGGACAAATGTAGCAAACATTTTTCCGGTTAGGATGATTGTGTTATGCTATATATACTTCTGTGAATATCTGAACACTGCATCCAAAAATAAACTGCTCACATTCTGGACATAACTTTATAAGGACTGTGTTTGTGTAAATAGTTTCTGAAAAAAGTGTGGCCAGCTCAAACGCTGATTGTTGCGTCATATGAAACTGGCCGTTCTAAACGAGCATTCTAAAGGAGTGTTCTAATCACACCGGTGTGATCGTACGCTTCAGGGACCACTGTAGAATGATCACACCCGTGTGATGGTACGTGTGAAAGGGCTAAAGATTGCTGTACACCAGTGGAACACATCCAACTTGATGGAGCTGGAGCAGTTTTGCCTTGAAGAATGGGCAAAAATCCCAGTGGCTAGATGTGCCAAGCTTATAGAGACATACCCCAAAAGAGTTGCAGCTGTAATCGCTGCAAAGTATTGACTTGGTGGGGGTGAATAGTTATGCACCCTCAAGGTTCACACCAAAAAATATTTTGCATCTTCAAAGTTGTAGGCATGTTGTGTAAATGATACAAATGATACAAAACCCCCCAAATCTGTTTTAATTCCAGGTTGTAAGGCAAGAAAATAGGAAAAATGTCAAGGGGGGTGAATACTTTGGCAAGCCACTGTATATGTGAATCGTTATAATCTAGCTAGACAGCTAGTTAAACAGGCAAAAATAACCTACAACTAATGGTATTTAAGGTAGATGTAACGTTTTGTGGGTAGCTAGCTACCCATTCTTCATGGATAGCTAGCCAGTTAGCCCTATTGACTTACTATGAACTTATTCATTCACTGAACATTCCCCCAGCCAGGATAATGGCAATAGATATGAAATACACAAAGCAAATGTTTTATTTCATAACTATCAGCTAGCTATATGTGAATCGTAATAATCTAGCTAACCAGACAGTTTAACAGGCAAAAATGACCTAAAACAAGTGTTATGCAACAATTCTTTGTGGATAGCTAGTTAACTATTCTTCATGACTATCTGGCTAGCTAACAGTAGTAGCCCTATTGACTTGGGCTTGCAATCTACGCAGACTAGTGGGTATTATAAGCAGGTAAACATGCCAAAATTAACACAGCATGTATCATGATCAAATATTGTAGTCAGGCAACATATGAGATGTGAATGGTTAACATTTCATTCCGAAGTTGGTGTTTTTTTTATTTTCTCTCGCTTCAGCTCAAATAGTGGCTGCCATTGATTTCAAGAAATGTTGCATAATTATTTTTACGTGTGCGTCATATTTCTGTGCATACTTTCCATTGAAGCTTTCATCGACGCATGCTTCAAAATATGTACAAATGGAGTACGCATTCGAAAAGTTCCCTCCGTGCTCCGTTTTGCATACTTTCATTTAGACTCATACTCCGAACCTCCGTGCTCCGTTTTGCATACTTTCATTTAGACTCATAATCCGAACCTCTGTGCTCCGTTTTGCATACTTTCATTTAGACTCATACTCCGAACCTCTGTGCTCCGTTTTGCATACTTTCATTTAGACTCATACTCCGAACCTCTGTGCTCCAATTTGCGTGCTTGGAGCATGGTAGTATGCTTTTTGAGAAACACCCGTTGACTTCGAATGAAAGTATTTGAAGAAAAGCCCACTTGGGAAGTACTAGAACGATGTACCATGGAGGATCTTACTCTCGAGAAACCTGCAGTCCTTGTAGATGAGTTTGTGTTGACGCTTTAAACTACCTTCATAAACAAAGCATACAGTAGTTATCCCTACACAAAATCAATCTAGAGAAGTTCAGCCTTTTCCCCCAGTGCCCCAAAAAATATTAGTCAGAAAGGTGGAAACGAAGAACCAGTTATTTGTCATTACTGTCATGAGAAAGAACACATTAGCTGTGTCCAAATACCCATACAGTACTAGCGCACTACGACTTAAACTGCATACCATTTACTCATCGTTGCATACTATTTAGCATGTACTGTTTAGTATGCAGCATGAAATGGCCGTAACACACTAGCGGCTCCTGATTGGCTGAGTAGGTGAGGCAGGGCTGAGTGCGGGTGGATTTTTCCATATTCAACAGAAATGCATTGCATTAACCATTTCCAATTTGGAGTTATAGGCCTACTCAGGCTCGTTATAGGCAGACTATCACAGGCAGGTTCCCAATCAGAATGTCAACCTATACCGTAGTAGACCATATAACCTATTTAAAAAGTACTGAGACAGGAACTGATAATTTGGTTCCATTTCAACATATGTATTAGTCAAAAGGCACTCGCACAGCTGAGATATCTTTGTTGCAGGTGCATGGTGACAGTTGAATAAGATGAGAAAAAAAGAAGAAACCCACACACTGCTCTTGATAGTATCACTGCTCTTTAATAAGCATTAAGTATCGGCCTCAAGGCCTTCGTCAGAGCTTTTGTGAGTAAAAGAAAAAAAGTTGCAGACATAGCTCCACCCACATAAGTTCCATGCATCGAACGAGGTTGGAGTCGAGGGAAATAAATGTTACCAAATATAACAATGTGCATTTCATAAATATTGTAATAAAGTGTGTACATAAAACATATTAAACACGTCTGTAAAACCACAATGAGGACATCGACCGACCAAGCAAGTTTTCATAAATCATTGGGTACAGTGCAAGAAAAACGTCAGAGTAATCTGAAATGGTGGCATTAATTCATTTTCACATTTACAACATAACATACATAGACATTTCATTATTAAGACCTTTAGGAAATAATGTCTGGAGGGTGAAAATCCCAAAACATTCTCTTTTGCTCAGAGTATTATTTAAATCACCTCCCATGTCTGATATCTTAAATTTCTCCTCTGTGCCACAAAATCTAAAGGTAAAAATGGTCATTAAAATGTACTGTGACTGGATAATCCCTGTCATTTCTACTGATTGAACATTTATGTTAATTCATTCTCTGTTTGCGAGAACGAGAGGTTTTACCTACATAACACAGCCCACATGGACATTTTAATAATTTAGATATCATGGGTGGTGGAGCACGTAATAATGTAATTTATTTGGAACCGTTTTCCTGTATGTGGGTTGCTGAAATATTCTGTCACGCCCTGGTCTAAGTATTTTGTGTTTTCTTTATTATTTTGGTCAGGCCAGGGTGTGGCATGGGTTATTTATTGTGGTGTGTTTTGTCTTGGGGTTTTTGTAGGTTATGTGATTGTGGTGTAGTATAGTTGTCTAGGTAAGTCTATGGTTGCCTAGAGTGGTTCTCAATCAGAGGCAGGTGTTTTTCGTTGTCTCTGATTGGGAACCATATTTAGGCAGCCATATTCTTTGAGTGTTTCGTGGGTGATTGTTCCTGTCTCTGTGTTTGTTTGCACCAGATAGGCTCAGTCACTTTGGTTTTTCTATTTTCCTTGTTTTGGAAGAGAAGAGAACGAGCGCCATTCTCCTTGCGGAGATGGTGCTAAATACATCAACACGGTCGGTCCCTGGGATTGGGCTGGCTAACACGATTAGGTTTGCTTGGAAGGAAAAGGAGATGGAGCCTTTAGGACGGGAATCTTTTGGAAGGATAATACTGATGGGGACTCTAAAGCTGACGGTGAAGGACGTGTTTTGTTTCCAAGGCAACTCGTTGGAGGGAGCATACGACGTGGCACTATATACAGAGGCAAAACATGATGATATCCTGAGAAGGGCAAGAGCAGTGGGAGGTGAGAGGCCGATGTGCCACTACGAAATAACAAGCCTGGCGAAGAATAATTTTAGGGTTGTAACTGTCAACATTTACAACCCTTACGTTAAGGACGAAGAGGTGAGGGCTTTTCTGGGGAGATATATGGATAATGTCTCCTCAGCAAGGCACCTCAAAGACTCCCTTGGGTTTTGGAATGGGAGGAGAGGTTTCCAGGCCCTCCTCAGAGAGGACCCAAAGGGACATGGTGGCTACCTCCATCCTCCTGCTATGTTCTCCCTAGGGGCTGACAGGGGGACGTTGTTTTATGCACGTCAGCCCCCATTTTGCAGACGCTGTATGGCCTACGGTCACATATTCGCCTCATGCAGTACAAGAAAATGCAGATTTTGTGCATCTGAGGATCATGAGGCGAGGGATTGTGACAAGCCTAAGACGTGCCATGGGTGTGGCTCGTAGCGTCTGCGGCTGGGGGGGGAGCAGGGGCGGGGGATGGGGGAAGAAGAGGAGGGGAAGGAAGCACACCTCATGATCAGAGTACAGGTCCAGAGGGGAAGGCCACAAGGAAGGAGGAGGAGCAAGAAGCGGCGGAAGGAAGAGAGAAGGAAACGGAAGGCACGGGAGTAGGAGAACCAGGAAAAGTGGCGGAAGACGGCAACCGAGTGGAGGAGCATGAGAGAGAAGAAAGCGATGGAGGAGTGGTGGAGAAGGAGACGGTGGAAGAGCAAGTGGACTGGGGGGAATGTGCCCTGGTGGAAGAGATGAGGGGTATGGTGGAGGAGCTGGTGGGGGGGGGGGGGTTGGTATCTCTCCACTGCCGTCATCACCAAAGAAGAGAATGAAGAGGAGGGAGCGATTGGCCGACAGTGAGAGGGAGGGGATGGCCAAGAGAGTGATGGGGGTGGGAGAAACCTCTGGGTTGCTGCTGGTTTCCACAGGCTCTCAATATCTGTTGGGTGGGAACACACCTAACAGGACTCAGGACTGGGTACAGGAGGAGGTGGGGAGTTTTTTGTTTGGGGACTCAGCCTCCCCTAATTTTTTCCAATCCAGCTGCAGCACTGGGGAGGGGGAGGATTGTGGGGGTAGACCCAGGGTGCAGGGAACCCCGGAGCCAAACACTATTCCTGCATCCTGGGTTGGTGAGATGGAGGAAGAGGGGGGGATGTTGGGAGTACAGATGGTGTCATCACCGGTAGATATGGAGCAGGGGAGCATCGGGTGAGTCTCCTGTTTTTGTTTTTTTCTGTCTGGGTTTAGAATTTGAGTGTATTACATGTTTTTATTTTATTCTTTCATGGGGTCTGATTTTACTTTTGTTAGTTTAAATGTAAGGGGTTTAAGGGATTGTGTTAAGAGGAGGGCGGTTTTTAGTTATTTGGAGGGTGTGGGGTTTGATTTTTGTTTTTTACAGGAGGTTCACCTGAGGGATGGAGGGGATGTTAATAGGTTTAAGAGGGAGTGGGACAAGGGGGAGTCGGTTTGGGGTGTTGGGGGGGTGCACTCATCGGGGGTAGGGATTTTGTGTGGGCACAGGGAGGTTAAAGTGGAGGATTCTTTTGTGGTAATGCAGGGGAGGGTTATAGGGGTGGATGTCACGATAAGGGATTGTAATTTTAGATTAGTGGTGGTGTATGGACCACAGGTGGTGGCAGACAGGAGGGAGATGGTGGACTGTCTGACGCCCCTGTGTGTCACAAATAGGAAATTAGTGATAGGGGGGGATTTTAATACAGATTTAGGAAGAGGGGGGGATAGCAGTGCGGGCGCCATTGCCAGGCTAATGGCTTGCCATGGTCTGGTAGATGGTGGTCTGCACACTACTCCGAAAATGGACGGTCCTACATGGCGCAACTCCAGGGGGGTTGAGCGGAGGCTCGACTATATTTTTGTACCCAGGTCTTTGGGTAAGTTGTCTGGGCGGCTGTTGCCTGTTTTCTTTTCGGATCACGACGGGGTGCTCCTGCAGGTGGGGTCGCCAGTCTGCCTCTTTGGTAGGGGGTACTGGAAGCTAGATCGGGATGTGCTGGAGGAGCAGGCTTTTGTTGACGGGTTTTATGGTTTCTTTTGGAGGCTTGAGGGTCTCCGGTCCATGTGCGAGGGGGTGTTAGAGTGGTGGGAATTAGTTAAGGTGAGGATTAGAGCTTTTATAATAGGGTATTGCAAGAGGAAAAAAAGGGAGGAGAGGAGGGAGGTGGATCGTATCCAAAGGTTAATTGAACTTGAGTACGAGGCAGGCAACCTCGGCGGGTCGTTTGACTGGGAGAGATCCGCAACCCTAAAGGCGCAGCTCAGGGAGTTGCAGGAGCGGAAGGCTCGAGCTTTCCTGGAGCGTGCGCATAGTGGCTTTCTAGAACACAATGAGACTTGTTCTGCTATGTTCTTTAAGTCGGTTAGGGCCAGACAGAGTAGGAAGGTAATGCATGGCGTTAGGGAAGAAAATGGTAGTATAGTTAGAGAACCAGAGGATATGGTCAGGGTGACAACTGATCATTTCCAAGGTTTATTTAAGGAAAGGGAAATGGATGTAGAGCAGGGAAATGTGTTTTTAGAACACTTGTCCAGGCGGTTGCCGGAGGACATTAGAGAAGTGATGGAGGCCCAGATCTCACTAGAAGAGGTTGAGAGCGCTCTTAGGAGGATGGGGAAAGGGAAGGTGCCTGGGATAGATGGGCTGCCGGCTGAGTTTTATCTCAAGTTTTGGGGTATACTTGGACCAGTGGTCCTCGAAGTCTTGAAGGCCATCCTTGAGACGGGGGTCCCGGGGGGATCAATGGCTGTTGGTGTGCTGTCACTTTTATATAAGAAGGGGGAAGTAACAGACCTTGGCAACTGGCGGCCGTTGACCATGCTGTGTGTAGATTACAAGCTACTTGCAAAGGTTTTAGCAGACCGGTTGCGCACAGCCCTTCCCTACGTCGTCCATGAGGATCAGACGTGCGGGGTAGAGGGCCGCTCTATTAGATGGAACCTACAGTTAATCAGGGACTCCATCGCTTGGGTTGAAGATAGAGGACTGCCTTTAATGGTAGCAGCGCTAGATCAGGCGAAAGCCTTTGATCGCGTGAATAGATCATTTTTATTCAGAGTGTTAGGTCGATTAGGATTTGGGGAGAAGTTCATAGGATGGATTCGTACATTATATGTCGGAGCGGGGTGCCGAGTTAGTGTAAATAGTCACTTGGGTGACGTTTTTGACCTCTCGTCTGGGGTCAGGCAGGGGTGCCCACTCTCGGCTCTCCTCTTCGTTCTGTACATGGAGCCTCTGGGGGCTGCCATTAGGGCAGACACAGGGGTGGAAGGCTTGTTGATCCCTGGAAGTGGTGGGCTGCGTGTTAAGATGACGCAGTACGCCGACGACACTTCCTTGCTGCTGTGCAAGGACTCGTGCCTGACAAGGTCCCTTGCCATCTTTGGGGATTTCACCCGAGCGTCGGGAGCAGTTCTGAACCATGCAAAGTCTTTCGTCAAGTTTTTCGGAAGATGGCGCGGTAGAACGGATGTGCCCGGGGGGTTATCTCTCTGTGAGGGGGCCCTGAGGATTCTCGGGGTCCATTTTGAGACCTCCGGCTCAGCGACGCTAAACTGGAACATGCGTATCGCAGTGGTACAGAGGAAGCTAGCAATGTGGAAGGCTAGGTATTTGTCTTTTATGGGCAAAGTCCTGGTTCTAAAGGTGGATGTGTTGCCGTCTCTTTTGTATTTGGCGTACATCTACCCATTGCCGGCTAGTCTGAGGAGGCCTCTAGTGAGGCTTGTGTTTCAGTTCATGTGGAGTGGCAGGTGCGAGTGGGTCGCCAGGGCACGCATGCTTTGTCCCATCGGGAGGGAGGTAGGGGGGTACCACATTTCCCCCTCAAGCTGGACGCAATTTTTGTTTCTTTCTTGTTAACGGAGCTTGCTCATCCAGTGATACACCCGTCCGGTTACCTCCTGCGGGTGTTCTTCTCGTATCAGGCGAGAAGCGTAATGGTGTGGTCTAACACGGGTCCTCGGGCGGAACAGCTGCCGTGGCACTTTGGTCATGCGGCCAAGTGGCTGCGTGAGCACCCTGAGGTTGAAGTTGCCCGAGTAGGTTTAGATCACAGGCACCTGTACGAGGAGGTCAGAAAGGCAGGGAGTCCGGCGCCTGTAGTGGGCATCTCGGAAGTGGTCTGGGAGGGAGTGCAGGCGCGGGGTCTGGACAACGGGCTCAAGGACCTGAATTGGTTGAGCCTCCATAAGTGCTTGCCGGTACGTTCCATCATGTACCGGTATAGTTTGGTGCAATCCCCCACCTGTCCAAGATCTTCTTGTGGCAGGGAGGAGACTGTGCGCCATGTCTTTTGGGACTGTGCCTTTGCCGGAGTAGTATGGGCTAGGGCACGGGTGTTGTTAGGTTTGGTAAGGGGGGATTTTGTATTGACGTGGGCCAGGTTAGAGAGAGGTGTAGGGAGAGCGAGAGGGACGGATAGGGACAGGTTTCTGCTCTGGCTTCTCATGAGTCTCTTTAAACGGGGGCTGTGGGAAGCCAGGCAGAACATGGTGAAGACAGGGAGAGATTGGGGGGTGGAAGGGATAGTGAGGAGGGTGGAAGGAGATTTGAGGGGGAGGATGAAGAGGGAGGAGAGGAAGTGGGGGCAGCATGCTGCCCGGGAGAGGTGGAAGGGGGGTTTAGGGCTGGGTGTCATTTAGATTTGTAAGGGGATAGATTAGGGACGGGGAGATAGGGAAAGGTAGTTTGTAGGATGACGGGGAGGGAAGATGCTCCCCTGAGGTTTTGTTTGGGGTTTTTGTTTTGTTTAAATTAAAATACCACTATTTGAGTTTGTATGGAAATTATGAGTTGTACAGAATGAATGGTATTGATGATAATAAATTATTTTTATAAAAAAAAATAAAAAAAATAAGGCTGTTTAGGTTTTCATGTTATGTTTACTGTTTTGTATTGTTCGTGTTTATCTTTTATTAAACATGTATTGAAATAACCACGCTGCATTTTGGTCTGCCTCTCCTTCACCGGAAGAAAACCGTAACATATTCACACTTCATCATATTGTTGCACTGTGTGCAACCTCTGCATCCATAGCTACCATTTGGAAGAGGGTGTAAAAGAGCCTGGCTGATTTTCTTTTGTAGCTGGCAGTTGGCGTGGACCAATTTATTGCACAAATTGCGACCTCTCCTATATACAATAAGTGGTGGATTCTTAAATTCAGCTGGCAAAGCTGGGTCCGATGATTAAACATGGCAGTGTTTCTTGACAGCATCTCCCACTTTGCGCGAGTTGAAAGTATACAGTACCAGTCAAAAATTTGGACATCTACTTATTCCAGGGTTTTTCTTTATTTTTGACTATTTTCCACATTGTTGAATAATAGTGAAGACCTCAAACTATGAAATAACACATATGGAATCATGTGGTAACCAAAATAGTGTTAAACTAACCAAATATATTTTAGATTCTTCAAAGTGGCCACCTTTGTCTTGACAGCTTTGCACACTCCTGGCATTCTCTCAACCGGCTTCATGAGGTACAGTGGTTCCTCCTTTAAAAATTGTGAGCTTATGCCACAGGATTTAGAGGTCATTTGTGGTTTAGTACGGTACCCTGCGTCACTACTTCATTGCTCCAGACCAGCGGAAGGGTGAGTTAGATCACTGATTTTGCTTTTGGGTCCTACTGGGTCTCTAACAATGAATGGGCGACATAAACCTAAATAGAAACTGATAATTGTGCACGACTTCAGTATTACTTATGTCGTGTCTTTACTATCATTAACTGAAGACTGATAGTTTTTTTAAATTAGTTACTGTGCGATCAACTGATTAATCATGTAACTAATTAACTAGGAAGTCGGGGCACCAAGGAAAAATATTCAGATTACACAGTTATCATTTCCTAAAATAACCTTTCATATATTTTATCTGATCAATTAGTCTTCGAATTAATGAATTATTTACTGTACCTCACGTTAGTCTCATTCCAAACGTCATAAATTGTTGGTTATCTGCACGAACCCAGTCTTCACTGTGAGTCATCCATACATCAATTGTCTTAAATAATTAATTTATTACTAATTCACAGAAATGCATAAACAAACAAACAAACAAACAAGGTAAATGTAATGATAGGAAAATGCGCCCTATTGGGCTAAACCGGCATGGCGGCTTGTTAAACAAAAAGGGGAAGTGGGAGTCGACTAAAGTCACTACAGAGTGATAGTTATAACAATTAAAATGCGAAGCCTTTACACATGAACACTCACTCATTCGGGAACAATTGCAATCAATATATTTACGCTCAGTGTGTCGTCTTGATCGCTGATGAAAAGTTTGTGTCTTTCGTAGAATTGTCCGTCTCTCTCCCTCTCTCTCTGTCTTGGTTAGAGGGGATAGTTCAAAGTGACATTCGTTATAGAATGGGTGTTTCGGGGGTTGTCGTTCTTCGCGTTCTATGATACCGAATTCCTAGCTGCAGAGTAGTAATTAGTATCAAAGACTTGTTCTTATTCGGTCGGTATCGATAGTCTAAGAGTTTAACTACGTGGTATGGTTAAAAGATTCTGGAACTTTTAGCCATCTCGTAATTGAGGTAAGCTCGGTCTGGTGATAATTTCTCAAAGTTGGGTTTTATTCGGAATGGCAGAAAAGGGCTGTCCCAGGATGTCTGACCCTAACTGGGCTCAGGGGCGGTCCTCTGATTTAGTTCAAATCCAATTCCCTTTTTGAGTTTTCCTTCATTAAACAGTCCAAAATCATATTGTGTAAACAGTATCATACTCACTCATTCATCTTATACAACAATTAGATGTAAACCTTATATCTGGGGCTATTATATAAACAGCGTTATGGTAATGTGGCCACACCGTCTCCCATGAGCTTCCCAAGTTGTGACAAACGGACCAGTTCGTAGCTGGATTCTTCACCGATCTTTTACACTTTCTTCGGAACATGAAATTTGTTCGTACCTCAAGTTCTGTGAGGTGGAAGGATTTCCTTTGTCCTCTGTGAAAGTTTACCCTCTCTCTACTATGTGGCCATGTGGCAGGGTCTTTTCAGGAATTTATGACCTCTGACCACGGATCCATAATAAATTGTTATGGGAATAAATATCACTGAATTACAGAAATATCCTCCAATCCTCTATATGTAATTGTCACTTCATATTTTTCGATATACTGTAGGCCTACCGTAGGTGACATGAGTCTCACTAGTGTTGAGTAATGTGCTGTTAAAAGTGGTGTAGGTCTTATTTATTTTAAGAGCATTTTGAAGTTAGAAGCAATAGGATTTGAAGCAATAGCCTACAACTACTTTAGCACCGTTTTGCACTGCCCTGAGACAACCATGGGGACTGGTCTTGATAAATCAATGAGATTTTTATGTTCACTGAATCTCCGTTTGGGTATTGGTTAGACTAGAATTAGAAAATTAGGGTGTAGAAATGTTGTGCTCATAGTGTAACCATTATTTAGTTAGGCAAGTCAGTTAAGAACAAATTCTTATTTACAAGGACCGCCTACTCCTTCCTCCCCGTCGGGTAATTGAACCCCGGTCTCCCACGTGACCTGCCCTGCCCTCGCAACACGGGGATTCTTTAGCTAAATAGCACAGTACTGTACTCCCGGCCGTCACATTGTACAGCTCCATATTTTCCATTCTATCCTAACGGAATAGAATTGTTTTTCTTGGAATAGAAACACCATAATATTAATTAAGAAAATACCATTCAAAGTTTGGACTGACCTACTAATTTCAGTGTTTTTATTTATTTAATATATTTTCTACATTGTAGAATAATATTTTAAGACATCACAACTATGAAATGGAATCAGTTAAGAACAAATTATTATTTACAAGGACAGACTACTCCTTCCTCCTCGTCAATGATTGACCCCGGTCTCCCGCGTGCCATCATTCTCTAGTACAGCCATTATTGAAGGTTATCAAATGCTTCTCAAAGATGTCCTCTGGTGGTCAAACTAGCACTAATTAGCATTATTGGTAGCAGTGGTTCACACAAATAACGTGCAGAGAATTCTGCAGCACCATGCAAGCTGCGCCGCAGTACGCTGCAACTTTTAAAGGACGAACCACTGTCGTCACCTGGAATGCATTTCAATTAACAGGTGTGCCTTGTTAAAAGTTCATTTGTGGAATTTCTTTCCTTCTTAATGTGTTTGAGCACAAAAGCTCTGACAAAGGCCTTGAGGCCGATACGTAAAGCTTATTAAATAGTGATACCATCGAGCAGTGTGTGGGTTTCTTCTTTATATTAAAGATCCCAGAAATGTTCCATACGCACAAAAAGCTTACAATATTTATTTAATATTATGGGCAAACAATTGTTTTACCTCCCTGTTAGTGAGCATTTTTTATATGCCAAGATAATCCATCCACCTGACAGGTGTGGCATATCAAGAAGCTGATTTAACAGCAGATCATTACACAGGTGCACCTTGTGCTGGGGACAATAAAAATACTCTAAAATGTGCAGTTTTGTCACTCGACACAATGCCACACGTCTCAAGTTTTGAGGGCGCATTCAATTGGCATACTGACATCAGGAATGTCCACCATACTGTAGCTGTTGGCAGATAATTGAATGTTCTGTTCTCTACCATAAGCCGCCTCCAACGTTGTTTTAGAGAACTTGTCAGTGGGTGGGCCTGGCACCCATGTCTGCGCCCCTGCCAAGTCATGTGAAATCCATAGATTAGGGCCTAATGAATTGATTTCAATTGACTGATGAACTGTAACTCAGTAAAATCTTTGAAATTGTTGCATGTTGCATTTATATTTTTGTTCAGTATATTTTTGTTCAGTGTATATAATTTGACCATGAATTAATTTGATTATTCCTGATTGTTTGAAATGCAGTGTATTGACTGTTAATTGCTCAACATAGCTTATTTAGAGAAAACATTAAAATTGAGATACTGTATATATCATGAATCACCCATAAGTTTAAAAAAATGTAGATAGGATTTTTAGGCCATATCGCCCAGCCCTACTCTGTAGCCACATGCCATGCAATCTTTGTCCCCACCCTTCCACTCAGCCTGCTAGATAGCTAGAACAGCTAATTACCCCTTAGCTACCCCGCTGTAATTGTCTAATTGAACCCTGCTGGGAAGGGTTTAGAACCTAGCCAAATACCTGACTTTGTAGATGTGGCAGAGGTATTCCATAATGTGCCATTCCAATACCCCAATCATTATACTAGGACTGCATGAGTCAAATGCATTTCAGGAGAAATGCTTGAAAGAATGCTTACATGTGGTGTGATGGTGACACAAAGCCGCAAACGGTGATATGCTGTCAATGTCACAGCCTGTATTAACATCCTTTTTTGTTAGCCATTAGGAACAGCACAGTGCTCTCTCTATAAGAGCTTTATCAGGCAGAGAGGTATTCCTGAACCACTTATCAATGTAGCACGGGGAGGGGGGGTAAAGCCTCGTGCCAGTCCAAGATAATCAACACTACAGTGGAAACGATCTGCAGGGCAGGCTGTGTCAAGCCTTAAGATGTTTTCTGCTGAAAGGATAGCGTCTAAATACCAAAAAGCCAGAATAATCCAATTTACTCGTAAAATGGAACTATCTAGATTGCAATCAACCTTGCTTCACCCCTACTATTTCAGGGGGGGATTTCCCAGAGCCTAATGTCTGGGTTTAAATTATGCCAACCGTTTCAGTCTCCCAGTCCCTGCCGCTGAAAAACATCCTGAATAAACTGATATACTTTCTGGACTAGTTTGCCGACATGTATTTATTCCCGTAGAAATGTGATTCCAAATAAATGTGAACGTGCATGAAGATGGCAGAATTCAGATATGACATTGTTTTAGCACCACTAAGTGTTTAAACTACGGCGAGCGATACGGTTCCATGTGCCAATAAATAAGCACAATCTACTTTTTCAGTTTTTCAAATTGCCGCTGTCTTGAAGCTAAAATGTGTATATTGTATACTCTGCTAATGACCATACAGCTAATGACCATACAAAAAAAAGAGTAACGGAGAGCAATGTACACTGAACAAAAATATAAACAGAACATGTAAAGTGTTGTTTTATCAGCTGAAATAAAAGATCACAGAATTTTCCATATGTACACAAAAATATTATTTCTCTCAAATTGTGCACAAATTTGTTTACTTATCTGTTAGTTTGCATTTCTCCTTTGCCAAGATAATCCATTCACCTGACAGGTGTGGCATATCAATAAGATGATTAAACAGTATCATTACACAGGTGCACCTTGTGCTGGGGACAATAAAAAGCCACTCTAAAATGTGCAGTTGTCACACAACACAATGCCACACGTCTCAAGTTGAGGGAGCGTATAATTGGCATGCTGACTGCAGGAATGTCCACCAGAGCTGTTTCCAGAGAATTGAATGTTAATGTCTCTACCATAAGCCGCCTCCAACGTAGTTTTAGAGAATTTTGCAGAACGTCAACCCGCCCTCAAAACAGCAGACCACGTGTAACCACACCAGCCTAGGACATGCTCATCCGGCTTCTTCACCTGCGAGATCGTCTGAGAACAGCCACCCGGACAGCTGATGAAACTGAGAAGTATTTCTGTCTGTAATTAAGCCCCTTTGTGAGGAAAAACTCATTCTGATTGGCTGTTTCTGGCTCCCCAGTGGGTGGGCCAGGCTCCCAAGTGAGTCAGCCTCTGCCCTCCCAGGCCCACCCATGGCTACACCCTGCCCAGTCATGTGAAATCCATCATATTTATTTGATTTCAATTGACTGATTTCATTATATGAACTGTAACTCAGTAAATTCATATATTTTTAGCTTGTTGCGTTTAGATTTTTGTAAAATAGGAGGAATTTGTGTTGAGTGCATGGGGGCCACAATCTTTATGCACCTCTGCTATTGTGTTTGACATTATCCTGCTTGTAGAATTAGGTGCAGAAAATTGAGATTATGCACTGGCCTAGGTCACAATAAATCTCTCACTTTTGGTGTGAGCAGGCATCACAAAAGGACTTAATGTTTGAGAAAAACAAGAACATGACCAATGCAAAAATGATTGCTTTCCCAGAGAGTGCATTTGGAAAGTATTCAGACCCCTTGTCTTTTCCACATTTTGTTACCTTACAGCCTTATTTTTAAATGGATGGGGGAAAAAATCCTCAATCTACACACAATACCCATAATGACAAAGCGAAAACAGGTTTTTGAAATGTTTACAAATGTATAAACAAAAAAAAGATAAAGAATCATTTTTCCATTGATCATCTTTGAGATGTTTCTACAACTTGATTGGATTCCACCTGTGGTAAATCCAATTGATTGGACATGATTTGGAAAGGCACACAACTGTCTATGTAAGGTCCCACAGTTGACAGTGCATGTCAGAGCAAAAGCCAAGCCATGAGGTTGAAGGAATTGTCCGTAAAGCTCCGAGACTGGATTGTGTCATGGCACAGATCTGGGGAAGGGTACCAAAAAATGTCTGCAGCATTGAAGGTCCCTAAGAACACCGTGGCCTCCATCATTCTTAAATGGAAGAAGTTTGGAATCACCAAGACTCTACCTCGAGCTGGCCGCCCGGCCAAACTGAGCAATCGGGGGAGAACTGCAGCACTCCACCAAACAGGCCTTTATTTAGTTAATATTTGATATCAGTCCTCATTTAACTAGGCCTAAAGTGGATGGAATCCCCGAGCTGGCGAGGTAAACATCTGTCGTTCTGTCACTGAGCAAGGCAGTTAAACCACTGTTCCACGGGCGCTGAAGACGTGGATGTCAATCTAAGGCAGCGGAAGACACATTTCAGTTGAAGACATTCAGTTGTACAACTGAGTAGGTATCCCCCCTTTCCCATTATAAGTAAATGAAGCAGACATAATGGAAATCATGGTCTATGCAAATAAACTTCCCTTCCCTCCTCCTTCTTCTCCTCCCTTCCCTCCTCCCTCTCTGCGGATGACTTTGTCAACCACACCGGGTCATTACAGTTATTTTTATTTGTGGCCTTAAACATGATTTTGAGTTCATTCCATGAGGGGGAGGGTGTGCAAGGGTAAGGTCATGTGAAAATATTTTTATGTTGGGGAGGTGGGTGTATTTTATTTGACAGCCTGATTCTCAGCAATCAAGTTTTCAAGAAGCAAAGTGTAGGATGCCACGTCATGAAGCCTTTTGCATCATATGATGCACCTGTTTCTTGAATATTACTGCTGACATGCATACATTTTGGGACTGTATCAACACTGGACTTGGAATTCAGTGACACTCTCTCTAAATTTGAATGTCCCAGCCAACCTCTCTGGCCAGTGGCCTGGACCGCTGTATTCCTGTCACTATGGTTTCTGGACTCCTGCCTGGCAGGCCTGTCACCTCCTAGAGAGCCAGGTCAAAGGTCTTAACCACTCCAACCATCGACTGATTAGTAGTGTAATAAGCACCTTATGCAGGCACCACAAATAACTCTGAACCCAGTTGAATAGAGATAGAGACGACCATAGTCTCTCTGGACCAAGACCACCTGGGGAGGGAGAGGAACTGGAGGTTCCGGGTTCGAGGACACCCACGCCTCTACTGTCCAAACCACCTACTCCTCCCCTCTGAAACACCATTGTTGCCTGTCAAGGGGCGCGGGCACCCGCTCAATAGACAATGGCCTGAATTCCTCCTCGCTAGTGAGTAACATGGTTTGCTTGCACTTGAAATGCACTTAAATTAATTCAGCTGAGCTCTTGCTTTTAAACAGTGCATTCACTGTTAGGTCTCCCTTTTTATAGACATCCATCCCTCGTCTCCTCGTTCCATGGTAGAACTGTACTCCCTGTTGACAGTGTGTCTCAACAGTCATGGAGTAAACAAAATCTCCACTTGTGTCCCCTCCCCCCTGCCCGATTTTCTCTTGTTGTAACTGGAGTTCGTTGAGGAAAAACCAGATAGTCTTGTTACAAAAAAATATATTAACAGACTGTTTATATCGCACACACGTAGAAAAACACGATAAGTGCAGAATGAAGAAAGAGGGGGATGACACATTGATGCCATGTCCGTACACGTTTCCAGGCTGCTAGGTTGGCTGCTGTGGATGAGCAGAAGCAGGTCCTTGCACTCAACCCTAATTTGCTTGAACAGAACGTAGATTTATATTTTGTTCAAATTGGCTTATATAGTACATTATATAGAGAGATGGGACTAAGTTATGGACGTTAATCTTTAGTTGTGTGAACCCCAAAACCCCAGTGCACATACAGTATGCCACAAATTGCCTGAATCATAGCTTTTATTGAATTTCACCAGAGATGCACTATAAATGTCTTTAATCTTGTATTTAACTCTTTATTTAACCTATATTTAACTAGGCAAGTCAGTTAAGAACAAATTCTTATTTACAATGATGACCTACCAAAAGGCAACAGGCCTTCTGTGGGGATGGTGGCCTAGGAAATAAATACAATGTACATATAGGACAACACACACACCACAACAAGAGAGACAGCACTACATAAAGAGAGACCTAAGACAAAAACATAGCAAGGCAGCAACACATGACAACATAGCATGGTAGCAACACAACATGGTAGCAGCACAAAACCGTACAAACATTATTGGGCACAGACAACAGCACAAAAGGCAAGAAGGTAGAGACAACACTACACCACACAAAGCAGCCACAACTGTCAGTTAGAATGTCCATGATTGAGTATTTGAATGAAGAGATTGAGATAAAACTGTCCAGTTTGAGTGTTTGTTGCTGCTTGTTCCTGTCGCTAGCTGGAGCGAACCGAAAAGAGGAGCGACCCAGGGATGTGTGTGCTTTGTGGACCTTTTAACAGAATGTGACTGGCAGAACGGGTGTTGTATGTGGAGGATGAGGGCTGCAGTAGGTATCTCAGATAGGGGGGAGTAAGGCCTAAGAGGGTTTTATGAATAAGCATCAACCAGTGGGTCTTGCGATGGGTATACATAGATGACCAGTCTACAGAGTATAGAGTGCAGTGATGTGTCCTATAAGGTGCACTGGTGGCAAATCTGATGGTCGAATGGTAAAGAACATCTAGCTGCTCGAGACCACCCTTACCTTACGATCTATAAATTATGTCTCTGTAATCTAGCATGGGAAGGATGGTCATCTGAATCAGGGTTAGTTTGGCAGCTGGGGTGAAAGAGGAGCGATTACGATAGAGGAAACCAAGTCTAGATTTAATTGTGGCCTGCAGCTTTGATATATGCTGAGAGAAGGACAGTGAACCGCCATACTCCCAAGTACTTGTATGAGGTGACTATCTCAAGCTCTAAACCTTATGTGGGAAGAGGGCCATTCTTCTTACCAAACCACATTACCTTTGTTTTGGAGGTGTTCAGAACAAGGTTAATGGTAGAGAAAGCTTTGTTGTAGAGCATTTTTCACAAAATCCGGGGAGGGGCCATCTGAGTATAAGACTATCATCTGCATATAATTGGATGAGAGAGCTTCCTACTGCCTAAGCTATGTTGTTGGTGTAAATTGAGAAGAGCGTGGGGCATAGGATTGAGCCTTGGGGTACTCCATTGGTGACTGCACTCTTTGAGAGAGCTAGTTAGCAAACAAGGCCAAAGATCCTCCTTGACACCAATACTCCTTAGCCGGCCCACAAGAATGGAATGGTCTACCTTATCAAAAGCTTTGGCCAAGTCAATAAAAATAGTCGCGCAATATTGTTTAGAATCAAGGGCAATGGTGACATCATTGAGGACATTTAAGGTTGCAGTGACACATCCATAACCTGAGCGGTAACCAGATTGCATACCCAAGAGAATACTATAGACATCAAAGTCTAGTTTTTCCAACACTTTGATAAACTGGGCAAATAGAAATAGGCATATAACAGTTAGGATCAGCTTGATCTCCCTCCTAAAATAAAGGACCAGCTGTGGCTGCCTTCCAAGCAATGGGAACTTCCCCAGAAAGGAGAGACCGGTTAAAAAGGTTGGCTTGGCGATGATAGGGCAGCAACCTTCAAGAAGAAAGGGTCTAAACCATCTGGCCCAGATGTTTTTTGGGGGTAATGTTTAAGGAGCTCCTTTAGCACCTTGGACTCAGTGGCAGGGAAAAACTTTGTAGCGGGGCAGGGGAAAAAGAGGGAGAAGCATCGGGGATAGTCGCATTAGAAGGGGTGGGAGATGAGGAAATGTTCGATGGGCAAGGAGGCATGGCTGAGTCAAATAGGAATCCTGACTTAATGAAGTGGTGATTAAAGAGCTCAGCCTTGTGCTTCTTGTCAGTAACAACCACATAATCAACATTAAGGGACATGGGCAGCTGTGAGGTGGAGGGTTTATTCTCCAGGTCTTTAACTGTTTTCTAGAACTTCTTGGGGTTAGACCCACAGAGAGAGATCTTAATGAGCATTTCTTTGACTATTGTCACAAGAAGGGATAATAATATTTATTTTGCTGGCTCTCTACTTGGGCCTAACACCATACTTGCCAATATATCCTCCAAACCACGGCTTCTCTGGCATTATCACTTAAATATTGTACTGGGCAAGATGTCAAACTGTGAAAGCAATTTTGTGTTCTATAAACAAACACTAAAGCAGGATGTTTTATGTTGTAGAACAGGGGTATCAAACATCTGACCTGCAGGCCCAATCCGGCCTACGGCTGGTTTAAGAAAACAAAAACAAAAAAATAATGTAGAAATTATAATGGACGTACATTATATTCATAAGGTTTCTTGACTGTCCAGGTCGCTAATAATCACTGTACACAAATGGACCTACATTCAAATTAATTGTTTTATTTTTTAATTTTTTTTTTTACAGTTTATTTAGTAAACATATATATTTTTTTGCCCTTTTTCTCCCCAATTTCGTGGTATCCAATTGTTGTAGTAGCTACTATCTTGTCTCATCGCTACAACTCCCGTACAGGCTCGGGAGAGATGAAGGTTGAAAGTCATGCGTCCTCCGATACACAACCCAACCAGCCGCACTGTTTCATAACACAACGCGCACAACCAATGTGTCGGAGGCTACACTTTCTTAACCTTTTATAACTAGGGGGCAGTATTTTCATTTTTGGATAAAAAACGTTCCCGTTTTAAACAGGATATTTTGTCACGACAAGATGCTCGACTATGCATATAATTGACAGCTTTGGATAGAAAACACTCTGACATTTCCAAAACTGCAAAGATATTGTCTGTGAGTGCAACAGAAATGATGTACAGGTGAAACCCAGATAAAAATCCAATCAGAAAGTGGCGCATTTTTTGAAACCGCCTCATGCCAATGACTCCTTATATGGCTGTGAATGAGCTACGAATGAGCTTACGTTTTCTACGTATTCCCCAAGGTGTCTACAGCATTGTGACGTCTTTTTACGCATTTATGTTGAAGAATAGCCGTAAGGGACCACATTTAGCATGACACATGATGGCTCCGGCAGAAAATCTTGCGTAAAGTACACAAGTAGCCATTTTTCCAATCGCTTCTTATGAGAAACCAATTGCCCCTACGGATATTTTATCGAATAGATATGTGGAAAACACCTTGAGGATTGATTCTAAACAATGTTTGCCATGTTTCTGTCGATATTATGGAGCTAATTTGGAAACAAGTTTGGCGTTGTAGTGACTGCATTTTCCAGTCGATTTCTCAGGCAAACGTGAAGAACAAACGGACCTATTTCGCCTACAAAAATAATCTTTTTGGAAAAAAGGAACATTTGCTATCTAACTGGGAGTCTCCTGAGTGAAAACATCCGAAGTTCTTGAAAGGTAAATGATTTAATTTGATTGCTTTTCTTATTTTCGTGAAAATGTTGCCTGATGCTAGCAGAGCCTAGCCATAGCATTATGCCATGATAAACTTACACAAATGCTTGTCTAGCTTTGGCTGTAAAGCATATTTTAAAAATCGGAGATGACAGTGTGATTAACAAAAGGCTAAGCTGTGTCTCAATATATTTCATTTGTGATTTTCATGAATAGGAACATTTTCTAGGAAGATTTATGTTCGCTGCGTTATGCTAATTAGTTTGAGGCTACGTTACGCTCCCGCATGCGGGATGGGTAGTATTTGTTTTTCTTAACTGCGTTGTTGGTTAAGGACTTGTAAATAAGCATTTCACCTGTTGTCTTCGGGGCATGTGACAAATAAAATTTGATTTGATTTGACTGTCCAGCTCGCTAATAATCACTAGACCAGTGGTTCTCAACTGGTTTTGTGTCGGGACCCAAATTTAACCATGTTGTCTCAGTCGTGACCCAAATTTCACATCTCGAAAAATAATCGCCAAAATACAATCTGGAAAACTTTTTTTCATGCTGTATTGATAGTAAATGTAGCAATTATATGCCAAGGGAACAACATTCCCACCTCTTTCATAGTCAGTAATGACATTTTTACCATGTTTTTGATGTTGGCAGCTTCGTTAAATAGTACCTGCAAAACACCAGTCCCAACATCAACAGTGAAGAGGCCTTCTAGGCAGAGTTCCTCTGTTCAGTGTCTGTATTCTTTTCCCATCTTAATCTTTTATTTTTATTGGCCAGTCTGAGATATGGCTTTTTCTTTGCAACTCTGCCTGGAAGGCCAGTATCCTGGAGTCACCTCATCACTGTTGACATTGAAACTGGTGTTTTGCGGGTACTATTTAATGAAGCTGCCAGTTGAGGACTTGTGAGGCGTCTGTTTCTCAAACTAGACACTCTAATGTACTTGTCCTCTTGCTCAGTTGTGCACCGGGGCCTCCTACTCCTCTTTCTATTCTGGTTAGAGCCAATTTGCACTGTTCTGTGAAGAGAGTAGTACACAGTGTGGTACAAGATCTTCAGTTGCTTGGCAATTTCTCGCATGGAATAGCCTTTTTTTTCTCAGAACAGGAATAGACATGAGTTTCCGAAGAAAGTCCTTTGTTTCTTGACATTTTGAGCCTGTAATCGAACCCACAAATGCTGATGCTCCAGATACTCAACTATACTCAACTCTAAAGAAGGCAAACAGTTTTCAGGCCCCATCGAAGCAGCGTTACCCATGCAGAGCAAGGGGAACAACTACTAGAAGGCTCAGAGTGAGTGACGTTTGAAACGCTAGTAGCGCGCTACCTAGCCATTTCACTTCGGTTACACCAGCCTCATCTCGGGATTTGATAGGCTTGAAGTCATAAACAGAGCAATGCTTGACGCACAACGAAGAGCTGCTGGCAAAACGCACAAAAGTGCTGTTTGAATGAATGTTTACGCGCCTGCTTCTGCCTACCACCGCTCAGTCAGATACTTAGATACTTGTATGCTCAGTCAGATTATATGCAACACAGGACACGCTAGATAATATCTAGTAATATCAACAACCATGTGTAGTTAACTAGTGATTATGATTGATTGTTTTTTAAAAGATAAGTTTAATGCTAGCTAACAACTTACCTTGGCTTACTGCATTTGCGTAACAGGCAGTCTCCTTGTGGAGTGCAACGAGAGAGAGGCAGGTCGTTATTGCGTTGGACTCGTTATTGCGTTGGACTCGTTAACTGTAAGGTTGCAAGATTGAATCCCCCGAGCTGACAAGGTGAAAATCTTTCGTTCTACCCCTGAACGAGGCAGTTAACCCACCGTTCCTAGGCCGTCATTGAAAATAAGAATGCGTTCTTAACTGACTTGCCTAGTTAAATAAAGGTGTATATAAAAAATATATATTTTAAAATTAATTTAAAGTAAGTGTTCATTCAGTACTGTTGTAATTGTCATTATTACAAATAAATAAATAAAAATCGGCCGATTTAATCGGTATCGGCTTTTTTGGTCCTCCAATAATCGGTATCGGTATCGATGTTGAAAAATCATAATCGGTCGACCTCTAGTTCGGGCACACAAAATGTTTTCTTGAGGCAAGCCGAAGTCATTAGCCAAAGTCTACGCCCCTTCGTCGGTGATTGGTCAACAGCAGGGATTCTTCAATAAAGTCTTTGTTGTTATTCAACAAGAGACGATTCGTTTTCATGCACATTTTTTCATTAAGAAATCCTGCACCAAACATCTTAGTTAGATGTAAAATTGCGCAACTAAGATCTTCTTGTGAAAAGCACCTAAATTAATGACAGATTTCTTGAGTTATCTTAGATTAAATCTGACTATTTTGAGGAAGTGTCTACTGACGACAGCGTCTCAAAATGGAAAAACAGTACTATTTTCTAGTTTTCTTTTCAATGGTTGCTAAACCCAAGTAGAGAAGCATGACAAGAGAGCCCTGTCTATTATTGTAATTATTATGGAAGTGAACTCCTGTAAGTATATCTCAAAAAGCTGGTGCGTGTTCCCTTTCGTTCTTCACCAGTGACAACATGCCCATAAAAATAACTCTTGAAGCTATTACTTAGTGGACTGACACTGGTCATAAATCCGTCCTGAGTCAACGCCCACAGGCTGTAAAAAACTGCAGGTAATAATTTGATTTATCAACCAATCTAGAAAGAGAGAAAATTGAGAAATGAATGCGTGACCCCTAATAGACTCTGATCATAGAGATGAACACTGAAACACAGAGTTGGTACAGAACAGCGTTCAACTGCACCTTGAGATTTTGTTGACAAGATTGTATCTGTACAGTTCTAAGGTAATATGAAAAATAATTTTCGCTTCTTGCCACCATCTTTAAAGGATTATCTTGTGTAATTTATGTTCATTTACAGTACCAGTCAAACGTTTGGACACACTCTCTCATTCAAGGTTTTTTCTTTATTGTTTTTACTATTTTCTATATTGTAGAATAATAGTGAAGACATCAAAACTATGAAATAACACATATGAAATCATTTAGTAACCCAAAAAGTGTTCAAATATATTTTAGATTCTTCAATGTAGCCACCCTTTGCCTTGATGACAGCTATGCACACTCTTGGCATTCTCTCAACCATCTTCACCTGGACTGCTTTTCCAACAGTCTTGAAGGAGTTCCCACTTATACTGAGCACTTGTTGACTGCTTTTCCTTCACTCTGCAGTCCAACTCATCCCAAACCATCTCAATTGGGTTGAGGTTGGTGATTGTGGAGGCCAGGTCATCTGATGCAGCACTCCATCACTCTCCTTCTTGGTCAAATAGCCCTTACACAGCCTGGAGGTGTGTTGGGACATTGTCGTGTTGAAAAACAAAATATAGTCCCACTAAGCGTAAACCAGATGGGATGGCGTATCACTACAGAATGCTGTGGTAGTCTTGTTGGTTAAGTGTGCCTTGAATTCAAAATAAATCACTGACAGTGTCACCAGCAAAGCACGCCCACACCATCACATCTCCTCCTCCTCCAAGCTTCACGGTGGGAACCACACATGCAGAGATCATCCGTCCACCTACTCTGCATCTCACAACCAAAAACCAAAAATCGCAAATTTCGACTCATTAGATTTCCACCGGTCTAATATCCATTGCTCGTGTTTCTTGGCCAAAGCAAGTCTCAAATCAAATTTTATTTGTTACATACACATGGTTAGCAGATGTTAATGTGAGCGTAGCGAAATGCTTGTGCTTCTAGTTCCGACAGTACAGTAATATCTAACAAGTAATCTTACATTTCCCCAACAACTACCTTATACACACAAATCTAAAGGGGTGAATGAGAATATGTACATATAAGTATATGGATGAGCGATGGCCGAGTGGCATAGGAAAGGTGCAATAGATGGTATAAAATACAGTATATATGGGTAATGTCAGATATGTAAACATAATTAAAGTGCCATTATTTAGGGTGGCATTGTATAAAGTGAAGAGTGATCCAGTGGCCAGTGATTGGGTCAATGTAGGCAGCAGCCTCTCTGAGTTAGTGGTTGCTGTTTAGCAGTCTGATGGCCTTGAGATTGAAAAACAGCTTCTGTCTCTCGGTCCCAGCTTTGATGCACATTTACTGACCTCGCCTTCTGGATGGTAGAGGTGTGAGTAGGCAGTGACTTGGGTGGTTGATGTCCTTGATGATCTTTTTGGCCTTCTTGTGACTTCGGGTGTTGTAGGTGTCATGGATGGCAGGTAGTTTACCCCTGGTGATGCGATGTGCAGACCGCACCACCCTCTGGAGAGCCTTGCGGTTGAGGGCGGTGCAGTTCCCATACCAGGCTGTGATACAGCCCGACAGGATGCTCTCAATTGTGCATCTGTAAAAGTTTGTTAGGGTTTTGGGTGACAAGCCACATTTCTAAAGCCCCCTGAGTTTGAAGAGGCGCTGTTGTGCCTTCTTCACCACACTGTCTGTGTGGGTGGACCACAAACACTGTCTGTTTGTCTGTGATGTGTACGCCGAGGAACTTTCCACCTTCTCCACTGCTGTCCCTTCGATGTGGATAGGGGGGTGCTCCCTCTGCTGTTTCCTGAAGTTCACGATCATCTCCTTTGTTTGTTTTGTTGACGTTGAGTGTGAGGTTGTTTTCCTGACACCACACTCCCAGAGTCTCATCATTGTTGGTAATCAAGTCCATTACTGTTGTGTTTGCAAACTTGATGATTGAGTTGGAGGCGTGCATGGCCAAGCAGTCATGGGTGAACAGGGAGTACAGGAGGGGGCTGAGCACATACCCTTGTGGGGCCCCAGTGTTGAGGGTCAGCGAAGTGGAGATGTTGTTTCCTACCTTCACCACCTGGGGGCGGCCCATCAAAGTACAGGACCCACTTGCACAGGGTGGGGTTGAGACCCAGGGTGATGAGCTTGGAGGGTACTATGGTGTTGAATGCTGAGCTGTAGTCAATGAACAGCATTCTTACATCGGTATTCGGTAGTCCAGATGGGATAGGGCAGTGTGCAGTGGGATGGCGATTGCATTGTCTGTGGACCTGTTGGGGCGGTATGCAAACTGAATTGGGTCTAGGGTGGCCTGTAAGGTGGATGTGATATGATCCTTGACTAGTCTCTCAAAGCACTTCATGATGACAGAAGTGAGTGCTACGGGGCGGTAGTAATTTAGTTCAGTTATCTTTGCCTTCTTGGGTACAAGAACAATGGTAGCTATCTTGAAGCATGTGGGGACAACAGACTGGGATAGGGAGCGATTGAATATCTCCATAAACACCCCCGCCAGCTGGTCTGTGCATGCGCTGAGGTCGTGGCTAGGGATACCGTCTGGGCCAGCAGACAAATCAATATGCTGGTCAAATTTAGGTAGCCTTGTTCTCAAATTTGCTTTGTTAAAATCCCCAGCTACCTTAAAAGCAGATTCAGGAATTATGGTTTCCAGTTTGCATATACTCCGCTAGCCAGCACCTCGCCTAAATAGGTGTGCGTTTCTTTTTCTTCCTGATCTTCCAGTTTGCATATAGCCTTGTGAAGTTCCTTGATCGCTGTCTTGGTGTCTGCTTGAGAGGGAATGTACACCTCTGTGACTATAACTGACGAGAGTTCTCTTGGTAGGTTAAATGGCCGGCATTTGATTGTAAGGAATTCTAGATCAGATGAGCAGAAGGACTTGTCCTGAATGTTGTTATGGTTACACCATGAGTTGTTAATTCTAAAGCTTACACCCCCACCCTTCCTCTTCCCAGCGAGGTGTTTATCTCTGTCGGCACGATACATGGAGAAAAGCCCAGTGGCTGGACCGATTCCGACAACATATCCTGAGAGAGCAATGTTTCTGTGAAACAGAGAATGTTACAATCTCTGATGTCTCTCTGGAAGGCAACCCTTGCTCAAATTTAGTCTACCTTGTTGTCAAGAGACTGGGCATTGGCTAGTAGTATACTTGGGGGCGGTGGGCGATATGCACGTCTACTGAGCCTGGCCAGGTGGCCACTTCATCTGCCCCTTCTGCGGCGTCGTTGTTTTGGGTCGACTACTGGAATTAGATCCATTTTCCTGGGTGGTGGTCCGAACAGAGGATCCGCTTCGGGAAAGTCGTATTCCTGGTCGTAATGTTGGTAGGTTGACGTTGCTCTTATATCCAATAGTTCTTCCCGGCTGTATATAATGAGACTTAAGATTTCCTGGAGTAACAATGTAAGAAATAATACATAAAAAAACAAAATACTGTGTCATTTCCCAAGAACTCGAAGCGAGGCAACCATCTCTCCTTCTTATTGGTGTCCTTTAGTAGTGGTATCTTTGCAGCAATTCCATCATGAAGTCCTGATTCAGGCAGTCTCCTCTGAACAGTTGATTTTGAGATGTGTCTGTTACTTCAACTCTGTGCATTTATTTGGGCTGCAATTTCTGGCTGGTAACTCTAATGAACTTATCCTCTTCAGCAGAGGTAACTCTGGGTCTTCCTTTCCTGTGGCGGTCCTCATGAGATCCAGTTTCATTATAGCCCTTGATGGTTTTTGCGACTCCACTTGAAGCAACTTTCAATGTTCTTGAAATGTTCTCAATTGACTGACCGTCATGTCTTAAAGTAATGATGGATTGTCATATATCTTTACCTATTTGAGCTATCTTGCTGTAATATAGACTTGGTCTTTTACCAAATAGGGCTATCTTCTGTATACCACCCCTACCTTGTCACAACACAATTGATTGGCTCAAACGCATTAAGAAGGAAAGACATTAAACAAATGAACTTTTAACAAGGCACACTTGTTAATTGTATTGCATTCCAGGTGACTACCTCATGAAGCTGGTTGAGAGAATGCAAAGCTGTCATTAAGGCAAAGGGTTGGTACTTTGAAGAATCTCAAATATAAAATATATTTTGATTTGGTGAGTACGTGATTCCATATGGGTTATTTCATAGTGTTGATGTCTTCACTATTATTCTACAATGTAGAAAATAGAAAAAATAGTAAAGGTGCATTTATATTGGTCCAACACAGACCAATTAAGCGGTCGATTATATGGCTGCGTTTACACAGGCAGATTCTTTTCACATCAGATCTTTTTCATGGCTGATCTGATTGGTAAAAAGACCAATTAGTGCACAAAAGGTCAGAATTGGGCTGCCTGTCACTACCTATGTGAATTGAAATACGGAGCAGTCTGGACTGGAGTCGGATGCTTTTCTTTTGCCAGATTCCCTTGTCACACTAGGCATGTGCCATGGAGGCTCTTAATCGTCCATATCTAATTTGCTGGTCAGGTGTTGTGAGGAAAATCCTGAGGTGTTGGGATCTGGAGCTCTTCTCCCAACTCCTACAGGATTATGCAAATGTTCCCTAAATTATTTAGAGTAAAACTATTGACTAATTGTGAGAACAAACAAGGAGAGAAAAAGCATGAGATGAGTGAAATAGTGTGTTTCTGCAACACATCAATAAATTCCTATCACGTGTGCAGTTAAACTGTATAATATAAGATGTATGAGCTGGGGACATTTTACTGGAAGGCAGCTTTGCAGATATATGAGCTCCTGAGTGGCGCAGCGGTCTTAGGCACTGCCTCTCAGTGCAAGAGGCGCCACTGCAAATCCAGGCTGCATCACATCTGGCCGTGTTTGGGAGTCCCATAGGGCGGTGCATACTTGGCCCAGTGTTGTCTGGTGTAGGCCGTCGTTCTATATAGGACTTGGCCCAGCGTTGTCTGGTGTAGGCCGTCGTTCTATATAGGACTTGGCCCAGCGTTGTCTGGTGTAGGCCGTCGTTCTATATAGGACTTGGCCCAGCGTTGTCTGGTGTACGCTGTCGTTCTATATAGGACTTGGCCCAGCGTTGTCTGGTGTAGGCCGTCGTTGTAAATAGGACTTGCCTAATTAATTAAATAAATGTTATCTTTAAAAATTCTTTTTTTTAAGTGTTCTGTTTATTATAAAGATTTCACAAATCTTTTTTTATTGCACATAAAATTAACTATTATATTTTAAATGTAATGCAGATGAGAATGAACTATGTCGACCAAATCTAGTGCAATGTTTGTTGTACCTGATCACTGTCAACTACACAAAAAAATAACTCTACACACTTAATCAAAGTCAATACATGCTCTTTGATTTTTTGTTATTCCTACAGTTTTTATAACCACAAACAAATAGGATAAATGGACACAGTCCTGGAACAGATTCCTCTGAGCAGGCGTTTGAGTGCAGTGGGGGGCCTAATATCTGCAGCACAGGAGAGAGAGAGAGCCATGGGAAGGACTCATTAGCATATGAATCAGATTCCAGATCCAGGAAAAAGGCCCATTGTTAGGAATACCAGCAGTGTGTGAGTGAAACCAACGAGTGATGTGAAGGACTGAAGGTCAGTTAGCACTCCCATAGTTCTCAGGAGCCAGGGGAAAATGTGACAGAATATCAAACAAATGCTTAAGTATGGCTGTGGCCCCTTCTAGACCTAGCTTGTTCTTGGCATTTGAGACTGGTGGGTAGTGTGGGTACACACACTAGCCTTAAGGCATCAGCATGCTTCAGTTCGGCTGGCGGCTAGCCGAAGTCAGCTAGTCAAACCGAACAAGTGTGTTTGCAAACTCCCTTAAGGTTTGAGTAAAGACGTAAACTTTGAAGTAACTCTTTTTTTAATCATTGTTGTCTTACATTTATTGATAGTGGCTTCAGGCGATGTTGCAAACCCTCATCAGGATCTGTATGTGAGACTGGTTGCCCTCTGTCTTTCTTGAAACATTTATTTAATCCATTGGTGTAACGGTTTTCTTGAGTCGAAGGAGAGGCGGACCAAAACGCAGCGTGGTGATTATTCATGGTTCTTTAATGAAGAAACTATACATGAATAGACTAACAAAAACAAGAAACGTGAAAACCTAAAACAGCCCTATCTGGTGCAAACACAGAGACAGGAACAATCACCCACGAAACACTCAAAGAATATGGCTGCCTAAATATGGTTCCCAATCAGAGACAACGATAAACACCTGCCTCTGATTGAGAACCACTCCAGACAGCCATAGACTATGCTAGATACCCACTAAGCCACAAACCCAATACCTACCAAAACCCCAAGACAAAACACACCACATAAAAAAACCCATGTCACACCCTGGCCTGACCAAATAAATAAAGAAAACACAAAATACTAAGACCAGGGCGTGACAGAACCCCCCCCCCCAAGGTGCGGACTCCCGACCGCACAACTAAACCCATAGGGGAGGGTCCGGGTGGGCGTCTGTCCACGGTGGCGGCTCCGGCGCGGGACGTGGACCCCACTCTAACAAAGTCTTAGTCCATTTTCCTCGCATCCTTAGATAGGCGACCCTCGCCGCCAACCTTGGCCTAGTAGTCCTCACCAAGGGCCCCACTGGACTGAGGGGCAGCTCGGGACTGAGGGGTAGCTCGGGACTGAGGGGTAGCTCGGCACTGAGGGGTAGCTCGGCACTGAGGGGTAGCTCGGCACTGAGGGGTAGCTCGGCACTGAGGGGTAGCTCGGCACTGAGCGGTAGCTCGGGACTGAGGGGTAGCTCGGCACTGAGGGGTAGCTCGGCACTGAGGGGTAGCTCGGCACTGAGAGGAAGCCCAGTATTGAGAGGAAGCTCAGTACTGAGAGGAAGCCCAGTACTGAGAGGAAGCCCAGTACTGAGAGGAAGCTCAGGCAGGTAGTTGGCTCTGGCAGATCCTGGCTGGCTGGTGGTTCTGGCAGATCCTGGCTGACTGGCGGTTCCGGCAGATCCTGGCTGACTGGCGGATCCTGGCTGACTGCCGGATCTGGAAGATCCTGGCTGACTGGCGGCTCTGGCTGCTCCGTGCTGACTGGCGGCTCTGGCTGCTCCGTGCTGACTGGCGCTCTGGCTGCTCCGTGCTGACTGGCGGCTCTGGCTGCTCCGTGCTGACTGGCGGCTCTGGCTGCTCCGTGCTGACTGGCGGCTCTGGCTGCTCCGTGCTGACTGGCGGCTCTGGCTGCTCCGTGCTGACTGGCGGCTCTGGCTGCTCCGTGCTGACTGGCGGCTCTGGCTGCTCCGTGCTGACTGGCGGCTCTGGCTGCTCCGTGCTGACTGGCGGCTCTGGCTGCTCCGTGCTGACTGGCGGCTCTGGCTGCTCCGTGCTGACTGGCGGCTCTGGCTGCTCCGTGCTGACTGGCGGCTCTGGCTGCTCCGTGCTGACTGGCGGCTCTGGCTGCTCCGTGCTGACTGGCGGCTCTGGCTGCTCCGTTCTGACTGGCGGCTCTGGCTGCTCCGTGTTGACTGGCGGCTCTGGCTGCTCCGTGCTGACTGGCGGCTCTGGCTGCTCCGTGCTGACTGGCGGCTCTGGCTGCTCCGTGCTGAATGGCGGCTCTGGCTGCTCCGTGCTGACTGGCGGCTCTGGCTGCTCCGTGCTGACTGGCGGCTCTGGCTGCTCCGTGCTGACTGGCGGCTCTGGCTGCTCCGTGCTGACTGGCGGCTCTGGCTGCTCCGTGCTGACTGGCGGCTCTGGCTGCTCCGTGCTGACTGGCTGCTCCGTGCTGACTGGCGGCTCTGGCTGCTCCGTGCTGACTGGCGGCTCTGGCTGCTCCGTGCTGACTGGCGGCTCTGGCTGCTCCGTGCTGACTGGCGGCTCTGGCTGCTCCGTGCTGACTGGCGGCTCTGGCTGCTCCGTTCTGACTGGCGGCTCTGGCTGCTCCGTGCTGACTGGCGGCTCTGGCAGCTCCGTGCTGACTGGCGGCTCTGGCTGCTCCGTGCTGACTGGCGGCTCTGGCTGCTCCGTGCTGACTGGCGGCTGCTCTGGCTGCTCCGTGCAGACTGGCGGCTCTGGCTGCTCCATGCAGACTGGCGGCTCTGGCGGCTCCGTGCAGACTGGCAGCTCTGGCGGCTCCTTGCAGACTGGCAGCTCTGGCGGCTCCTTGCAGACTGGCATCTCTGGCAGCTCCTTGCAGACTGGCAGCTCTGGCAGCTCCTTTCAGACTGGCAGCTCCTTGCAGACTGGCAGCTCCTTGCAGACTGGCAGCTCCTTGCAGACTGGCAGCTCCTTGCAGACTGGCAGCTCTGAACAGGCAGGAGACTCCGGCAACGCTGTAGAGGCGGAAGGCTCTGGCAGCGCTAAACAGGCGGGAGACTCCGGCAGCGCTGTAGAGGAGGAAGGCTCTGGCAGCGCTAGATAGGCGGGAGACTCCGGCAGCGCTGGAGAGGAGGAAGGCTCTGGCAGCGCTGGATAGGCGAGGCGTACTGTAGGCCTGATGCGTGGTGCTGGCACTGGTGGTACTGGGCCGAGAACACGCACAGGAAGCCTGGTGCGGGGAGCTGCCTCCGGAGGGCTGATGCGTGGAGGTGGTACTGGATAAACCGGACCGTGCAGGCGCACTGGAGCTCTTGAGCACCGAGCCTGCCCAACCTTACCTGGTTACATGCTCCCGGTCGCCCTGCCAGTGCGGCGAGGTGGAATAGCCCGCACTGGGCTATGCAGGCGAACAGGAGACACCGAGCGCAAGGCTGGTGCCTGGAGACGGCCCAAGGAGACGCACTGGAGACCAGCTGCGTAGATCCGGCTTCATGGCACTTGGCTCAATGCTCACTCTAGCCCGGCCGATACGTGGAGCTGGAATGTACCGCAACGGGGACACCGTGCGCTTCACAGCATAACACGGTGCCTGCCCGGTCTCTCTAGCCCCCCGGTAAGCACAGGAAGTTGGCGCAGGTCTCCTACCTGGCTTCGCCACACTTCCTGTGTGCCTCCCCCAAGACATTTTTGGGGCTGACTCTCGGGCTACCTACCGCGCCGCATTGCTTGTCTCTCCAACTCCATTCTCCTATACCCCTCTTCGCACTGCTCCAGCGAATCCCAGGCGGGCTCCGGCACTCTTCCTGGGTCGACCGCCCACCTGTCTATTTCCTCCCAAGTAGTATAGTCCATATTCTTGCCGTCCAAAACGTCCTCCCACGTCCATTCCTCTTTACGCTGCTCCAGCCTTTCACCACGCCTCTTGGTCCTGTTGTGGTGGGTGATTCTTTAACGGTTTTCTTGAGTCGAAGGAGAGGCAGACCAAAACGCAGCTTGGTGATTATTCATGGTTCTTTAATGAAGAAACTATACATGAATAGATTAACAAAAACAAGAAATGTGAAAACCTAAAACAGCCCTATCTGGAGCAAACACATAGACAGGAACAATCACCCACGAAACACTCAAAGAATATGGCTGCCTAAATATGGTTCCCAATCAGAGACAACGATAAACACCTGCCTCTGATTGAGAACCACTCCAGACAGCCATAGACTATGCTAGATACCCCCACTAAGCCACAAACCCAATACCTACCAAAAACAAAACACACCACATAAAAAAACCCATGTCACACCCTGGCCTGACCAAATAAATAAAGAAAACACAAAATACTAAGACCAGGGCGTGACAATTGGATATACACTAATGTTCAAAAGTTTGGGGTCAGTTAGACGTTTTCTTATTTTTGAAAGAAAAGCTTTAAAAAATTGTCCATTCAAATAATATCACATTTATCAGAAATACAGTGTAGACATTGTTAATGTTGTTGTAAATGACTATTGTAGCTGGAAATGGCAGATTTTTACAAATTGAATATCTACATAGCCGTAAAGAGGCCCCTTATCATCAACCAAAACTCCTGAGTTCCAATGGCACGTTGTGTTAGCTAATCCAAGTTTATCATTTTAAAAGACTAATTGATCATTAGAAAACCATTTTTACAATTATGTTAGCACAGCTGAAAACTGTTGTTCTGATTAAATACGCAATCAAACTGGCCTTCTTTAGACTAGTATCTGACCTTCTTTAGACTAGTTGAGTATCTGGAGCATCAAATCAAATTTTATTAGTCACATGCGCCGAATAAAACAGGTGTAGACCTTACAGTGAAATGCTTACTTATAAGCCCCTAACCAACAATGCAGTTTTAAAAAAATGCAGAAAATAATAAGCGGTAAAAGTATCAAGTAATTAAAGAGCAGCAGTGAAATATCAACGTCAAAGCCATGAAGTGCTTTGAAAGGCTGGTCATGGCTCACATCAACACCATCATCCCAGAAACCCTAGACCCACTCCAATTTGTATACCGCCCCAACAGACCCACAGATGATGCAATCTCCATTGCACTCCACACTGCCCTTTCCCACCTGGACAAAATGAACACCTACAGTGGGGAGAACAAGTATTGGATACACTGCCGATTTTGCAGGTTTTCCTACTTACAAAGCATGTAGAGGTCTGTCATTTTTATCATAAGTACACTTCAACTGTGAGAGACGGAATCTAAATCAAAAATCCAGAAAATCACAGTGTGTGATTTTTAAGCAATTAATTTGCATTTTATTGCTTGCCATAAGTATTTGTATCACCTACCAACCAGTAAGAATTCTGGCTCTCACAGACCTGTTAGTTTTTCTTTAAGAATCCCTCCTGTTCTCCACTCATTACCTGTATTAACTGCACCTGTTTGAACTTGTTACCTGTATAAAAGACACCTGTCCACACACTCAATCAAACAGACTCCAACCTCTCCACAATGGCCAAGACCAGAGAGCTGTGTAAGGACATCAGGGATAAAATTGTAGACCTGCACAAGGCTGGGATGGGCTACAGGACAATAGGCAAGCAGCTTGGTGAGAAGGCAACAACTGTTGGTGCAATTATTAGAAAATGGAAGAAGTTCAAGATGACGGTCAATCACCCTCGGTCTAGAGCTCCATGCAAGATCTCACCTCATGGGGCATCAATGATCATGAGGAAGGTGAGGGATCATCCCAGAACTACACGGCAGGACCTGGTTAATGACCTGAAGAGAGCTGGGACCACAGTCTCAAAGAAAACCATTAGTAACACACTACGTCTTCGTGGATTAAAATCCTGCAGCGCACGCAAGGTAACCCTGCTCAAGCCAGCACATGTCCAGGCCCGTCTGAAGTTTGCCAATTACCATTTTGATGATCCAGAGGAGGAATGGGAGAAGGTCATGTGGTCTGATGAGACAAAAATAGAGCTTTTTGGTCTAAACTCCACTCGCCGTGTTTGGAGGAAGAAGAAGGATGAGTACAACCCCAAGAACACCATCCCAACCATGAAGCATGGAGGTGGAAACACCATTCTTTGGGGATGCTTTTCTGCAAAGGGGACAGGACGACTGCACCGTATTGAGGGGAGGATGGATGGGTCCATGTATTGAGAGATCTTGGCCAACAACCTCCTTCCCTCAGTAAGAGCATTGAAGATGGGTCGTGGCTGGGTCTTCCAGCATGACAACGGCCTGAAACACACAGCCAGGGCAACTAAGGAGTGGCTCCTTTAGAAGCATCTCAAGGTCCTGGAGTGGCCTAGCCAGTCTCCAGACCTGAACCCAATAGAAAATCTTTGGATGGAGCTGAAAGTCCGTATGGCCCAGCGACAGCCCCGAAACCTGAAGGATCTGGAGAAGGTCTGTATGGAGGAGTGGGCCAAAATCCCTGTGTGCAAACCTGGTCAAGAACTACAGGAAACGTATGATCTCTGTAATTGCAAACAAAGGTTTCTGTACCAAATATTAAGTTATGCTTTTCTGATGTATCAAATACTTATGTCATACAATAACATGCAAATTAATTACTTAAAAATCATACAATGGTATTTTCTGGATTTTTGTTTTAGATTCCGTCTCTCACAGTTGAACTGTACCTATGATAAAAATGACAGACCTCTACATGCTTTGTAGATTTTGCAGGTTATTAAATACTTGTTATCCCCACTGTATGTGAGAATGCTATTCATTGACAACAGCTCAGTGTTCAACACCATAGTTCCCTCAAAGCTCATCAATAAGTTAAGGTCCCTGGGACTAAACACTTCCCTCTGCAACTGGATCCTGGACTTCCTGACGGGCAGCCCCCTGGTGGTGAGGGTAGGTAACAACACATCTGCCACGCTGATCCTCAGCACAGGGGAATAGAGTGACGAATAGACTGACAAGTTTCAGAAGAAAGTCCTTTGTTTCTGGCCATTTTGAGCCTGTAATCAAACCCACAAATGCTGATCCTCCAGATACTCAACCAGTCTAAAGATGACCAGTTTTATTGCTTCTTCAAACAGATCAACAGTTTTCAGCTGTGCTAACATAATTGCAAAAACATCTTCTAATGATCAATTAGCCTTTTAAAATTATAAACTTTGATTAGCTAACACAACGTGCCATTGGAACACAGAAGTGATGGTTGCTGATAATGGGCCTATGTATGCCTATGTAGATATTCCATAAAAAAATCAGCTGTTTCCAGCTACAATAGTCATTTACAACATTAACAATGTATACACTGTATTTCTGATCAATTTGATGTTATTTTAAATGGACAAAAAATGCGCTTTTCTTTTCAAAACAAGGACATTTCTAAGTGACCACAATCTTTTGAACGGTAGTGTACATACTACCTCAAATAACCGGTTCCCCGGGCACATTGACTCTGTATCGGTTCCCCCCTGAATATAGTCTCGCTATTGTTATTTCACTGCTGCACTTTAATTACTTGTTACTTTTCATCTCTTATTTTTATTTGTATCTTTTTGAAACTGCATAGTTGGTTAGGGGCTCGTAAGTAAGCGTTTCACTGTAAGGTCTACTTGTTGTATTCGGCGCATGTGAAATATAACGATTTGATTTGAAAATAACAATCGCGAGACAATGCTGCGTTGAGTTGTTGCAAGTTGGATTTTTCTGTCAGATTTTTGCAGTTCGTTTTCACGTGACATAAGATATACTTTACAAACCAACATACTTCCTTAGAACTTTCTCCCTTGCACTTTCCTCCCAGCAAGTACAGAACTTCCGACCAAACTTGGAACAAGGCGTAAAACACTACTTAATGGACTCTTTCAATTGAGCACACAAACTAGAACAAACACGTTCATTCATCCCCTTTCCAAAATGCTAATGTGGCAAGGCCTTGAGCCTTTTTAAGGGGCTACCCTGTCATGATATTGTGTAAGGCTGTAGGGAGGTTGCCATTTGTTCAGTAGCCACACAAGGTGATGTCCTCACGGTAACCATCCCATGCTAGTTAGCAATTAAGACTTACCAGGTCGAGTGAGTTTCCTCAACCACCATTGGCAAGGAGCCATCTGTAGCATTAGCATGACTAGATATAGGAGGGCATACTACTAGGTAAAGCAACCAAATCAGATGCTTGACAATGGCAAGTGCCAACACTGTAATGTAATGTTGACACACCAGCCACTGGAATGCAACTCAACCGTAATGCCATTGAAGCCATTATCAGTCATCTTATCAAGATTGTGGTAGTTCTTTGGAAAGCACTTGGCACTATGTCGAGTACTCAAGTCTTATATACTATAATGAAGAAAAACATATCATATCTCTTAAGTGTTAATGTGCTGTCTTTTTAGCAAATTTAAGTCTGACAGTCCAGATAGAGTACAAGGAAGGCTCTTGTCTTGTTTACCTCAGTTAAGTGTTTTGTGGCGGCCCTGTCAGAGCTTGCTATAGATGGGGTAATATTTGAGGAATGTGTGTGCTGGTAGGGTGCACTTTGTGGTATAGGGATGACCCTGTGCTGTTTCCAGCATGTTACAACAGAAGTTTTCATTCCCATTAACTCCTAGCTTGTCATAAATGTGTAGTAAGGATGTGCCATCTACCGTGTTTAGATTAATATCTGTATTCATTGATTCATCAGATTTGAAATAATTTAATTACTCCATTTGAGAGCTTGTACAATATCAATAAGGTAGGACTTAGGGTACTATGGGGTGAGACGCCCCCTGGGATTCTCACAAATCCTTTTTTCAACAGTTCCTCTGGCTGCTTCTAGTCTTGATCAATCTGTTTCATCAACATTCTGTTTCATCAACAATGATTTTGAGGTAAATTGATAACATTTTTGGTCATTTAGAAAAAGTTGCAGATATAATCCAATGAAGTTTGATCCTTATTTTTGTTATATATACACTGCTCAAAAAAATAAAGGGAACACTAAAATAACACATCCTAGATCTGAATGAATGAAATATTCTTATTAAATACTTTTTTCTTTACATAGTTGAATGTGCTGACAACAAAATCACACAAAAATTATCAATGGAAATCAAATTTATCAACCCATGGAGGTCTGGATTTGGAGTCACTCTCAAAATTAAAGTGGAAAACCACACTACAGGCTGATCCAACTTTGATGTAATGTCCTTAAAACAAGTCAAAATGAGGCTCAGTAGTGTGTGTGGCCTCCACGTGCCTGTATGACCTCCCTACAACGCCTGGGCATGCTCCGCCTGGGCATGCTCCTGATGAGGTGGTGGATGGTCTCCTGAGGGATCTACTCCCAGACCTGGACTAAAGCATCCGCCAACTCCTGGACAGTCTGTGGTGCAACGTGGCGTTGGTGGCTGGAGCGAGACATGATGTCCCAGATGTGCTCAATTGGATTCAGGGCTGGGGAACGGGCGGGCCAGTCCATAGCATCAATGCCTTCCTCTTGCAGGAACTGCTGACACACTTCAGCCACATGAGGTCTAGCATTGTCTTGCATTAGGAGGAACCCAGGACCAACTGCACCAGCATATGGTCTCACAAGGGGTCTGAGGATCTCATCTCGGTACCTAATGGCAGTCAGGCTACCTCTGGCGAGCACATGGAGGGCCTTGCGGCCCCCCAAAGAAATGCCACCCCACACCATGACTGACCCACCGCCAAACCGGTCATGCTGGAGGATGTTGCAGGCAGCAGAAAGTTCTCCACGGCGTCTCCAGACTCTGTCACGTGTCACATGTGCTCAGTGTGAACCTGCTTTCATCTGTGAAGAGCACAGGGCGCCAGTGGAGAATTTGCCAATCTTGGTGTTCTCTGGCAAATGCCAAACGTCCTGCACGGTGTTGGGCTGTAAGCACAACCCCAACATGTGGACGTCGGGCCCTCATACCACCCTCATGGAGTCTGTTTCTGACCGTTTGAGCAGACACATGCACATTTGTGGCCTGCTGGAGGTCATTTTGCAGGGCTCTGGCAGTGCTCCTCCTGCTCCTCCTTGCACAAAGGCGGAGGTAGCGGTCCTGCTGCTGGGTTGTTGCCTTCCTACTGCCTCCTCCACGTCTCCTGATGTACTGGCCTGTCTCCTGGTAGCGCCTCCATGCTCTGGACACTACGCTGACAGACACAGCAAACCTTCTTGCCACAGCTCGCATTGATGTGCCATCCTGGATGAGCTGCACTACCTGAGCCACTTGTGTGGGTTGTAGACTCCGTCTCATTCTACCACTAGATTGAAAGCACCGCCAGCATTCAAAAGTGACCAAAACATCAGCCAGAAAGCATAGGAACTGAGAAGTGGTCTGTGGTCACCACCTGCAGAACCACTCCTTTATTGGGGCTGTCTTGCTAATTGCCTATAATTTCCACCTGTTGTCTATTCCATTTGCACAACAGCATGTGAAGTTTATGTCAATCAGTGTTGCTTCCTAAGTGGACAGTTTGATTTCACAGAAGTGTGATTGACTTGGAGTTACATTGTGTTGTTTAAGTGTTCCCTTTATTTTTTTGAGCAGTGTATATATGTAGTGAAGCGTTAAGATACATCATTGTCACGTTCTGACCTTAGTTCCTTTATTATGTCTTTGTGTTAGTTTGGTCAGGGCCTGAGTTGGGGTGGGGAATCTGTTCTTTTTTCTATATAGTATTTATGTGTTTGGCCTGGTATGGTTCTCAATCAGAGTCAGGTGTCGTTCGTTGTCTCTGATTGAGAACCATACTTAGGCAGCCTGTTTTTCCCACTTGAGTTGTGGGAGATTGTTTTCTGTGTCTTCACCATACAGAATGTTTCGTTTTCGTTTTGTTCTTTCACTTTGTTATTTTGTATTTTCGTGTTCAGTGTCTTTTCATAAAAATGACGAACACTTACCACACTGTACATTGGTCCGATCTGTCATACTCCTCACCAGAGGAAGACGAATTTCATTACAATCATCCACTTGTTTAGAGAGAAAAATGTTGATTGTTTTTGAGTAAAGTAGTAATATGTCAGGTTAGTATGTTGGACAAGATGCCACCCCTCCAATGGGGTGATCTAGCCCCTTTATGGTTGATAATTTGTTTCTAACTGTAATTTAGGCACTGGATAGCCCAGTTACCTAACTAGCAGAAAGTCCGAGGTGAAATAAATTCTAACCAGCTAGTTAGCATAAGCTAATGTCTGATAGCATAGCCAGCTAGCCCCCAGTTACCAAGCTAGCAACCTCACTAGCAGAAAGTCTGAGGTGAAATAAATGCTGGCAAGCTAGTTAGCATAAGATAATGTCTGCTAGTATAGTTATCTAACCCCCAGTTAAGGATTAAGAATCAGAGTTAGAATAGGGGCCATGGTTAGGAATAGATTTGGAGTTAGGGTCAGATAGGGGTTAGGTTACGGTCAGAATATTAGTAAATTTAGGGTTAGATTAGGGGCCAGTTCTCCATCATTATTCAGATACTTAAAAAAATAGTTTAGCAGAAAATATATGATCGTGGTGGCTATGGCGAAGATGCGCTTCGTCATGCGCTGAATGCTATTGAAAATGGACAGGGCATTAAGACAGCTGCCCATGCTTTTAATGTGCCACACAAAACCCTGAGGTGCCACCGAGACCAGCAGGCAAAAACCCCAGGCCATAGCCATTTGGGTGGGTTACCAGTCTTCACTGGCTCTTTTGAATGTGACCTGGTGAGCTATATCCATGAAATGGAAAGAGCCCTTTTTGGACTTAAATCATGGGATGCCCGAAAACTTGCCTTTTGACTTGGTGTCACAAAAGTCAAAATAACATTCGGACCAAGGCGCAGCGTGATATGGGTTCCACATCTTTTTATTCGTGAAACACAAAAAAAACAATAAAGAGCAAACGACACGTGAAGCTATGGAGTGCTCACAGGCAACTACACATAAACAAGATCCCACAAAAAACAGTGGGGAAATGGCTGCCTAAATATGATCCCCAATCAGAGACCACGCTAAACAGCTGCCTCTGATTGGGAACCATACCATGCCAACATAGAAATAAAACAACCTAGATTACCCACCCTAGTCACACCCCGACCTAACCAAAATAGAGAATAAAAAGGCTCTCTATGGTCAATGCTTGACACTTGGCGGAGAGGTTTGGAATCCAAAACACATTCAATAAAGAAAGGCAGGCAGTTGGTTATATTCCAATGAATTTGCTCTTGAAATTCATTTAAAGAGCTGGGATTTAAAATCTTGCCTTATTCAAATGATAATGTGTTTAGTTTAACTGTACATAATGGAGTGTAAGGAAAAGGTAAAATAACAAAGTTTCTTTATGTGCAGATGAGGTAAAAAACATAGGGACACTTCTGTGAAACCCTATGACATAATCTTCTATTGGGGTAAGTCGCCCCCAGGGGTAGTTGCCGGTCAGGCTGTGTAAGGGCTGTTTGACCAAGAAGGAGAGAGATGGAGTGCTGCATCAGATGACCTGGCCTCCTCAATCAACCGACCTCAACCCAATTAAGATGGTTTGGGATGAGTTGGACTGCAGAGGGAAGGAAAATCAGCAACAAGTGCTCAGCATATGTGGGAACACCTTCAAGACTGTTGGAAAAGCATTCCTCGTGAAGCTGGCTGAGAGAATGCCAAGAGTGTGCAAAGCTGTCACTTTTTTGGTTACTACATGATTCCATATGTGTTATTTCATAGTTTTGATGTCTTCACTATTATTCTACAATGTAGAAAATAGTAAAAATAAAGAAAAAACCTTGAATGAGTAGGTGTGTCCAAACTATTGAATGGTAGTACTGTATATTATTTAGTATATGTAAAGACCAGATTTAATCAAGAATAATCTGATGGGTGACAATATTAGCCTATCACTTGTGAATGATGCCCAGCATATGAAACAATGCCTACACCTCATGTAGCCTGACAACTAAAGTTGCCAAATAACTTCTTAAAATTAAGCACATTAATCCTCTTTAAAAGGGGTGTAGAGCCTAACTGGCATACATATGCAGCCCGTGAGTTCCAAGTTTGGGGAAGATCATTTTCACCATAAAAATGCACCTTTTATAATAAAAACATTTACATGCATAATTGCATTTGCAGTCACTTTTGATAATGGTGTTTTCCGCTAACTGAACATTCGCGCTTATAGCCTACTACCATGTGCGCATTGCATTGCTGCACTTATCATGTGAAGAAATAATATTTGATCAACATTTAAAGCTAAACGTCTGTTGCGTAGGCCACATTGCATAAAACATTTTGGGGGATGCTAGTGGTTGTATTAATTTGGGACCTTTCGCATCCCACAATTGTCACAGACTAAGTTTGGAATATTTATTTCTTGCACAGAATAGAATATGTAAATTTTTGTACTATGGGAGATAGTAGATTGACATAGGCTAGTGCTTTTGCTGTTCGTTAGGCTGTGACAGTCCTGTGGGCGAAAACAGCTCATTGATGAGAGAGGTCAAAAGAGAATGGCAAAAATTGTGCAAGCTAACAGGTGGGCCACAAACAGACAAATAATGGTACTTTACAAAATTGGTGTGCAAAACGACATCTCGTTATAGCCCATCCATTGATCCTTGTCGTGGATGGGCTAGTGCAGCAGATGACCACACCGGGTTCCACTCCTATCAGCTAAAAACAAGAAGCGGCTCCAGTGGGCACGCGACGATCACCATCACTGGACAATTGAGGAGGGAAAACATTGCCTTGAACATGACAGTGAGTTCAGTTTACTTGAGTGGCCTGTGCAGTCCCCAGACCTCAACCCAATAGAGCATCTTTGGGATCAGAACGGGCGGTTTGCAGCATGAATGTACCACCTTTCAATCTGCAGCAACTGCTTGATGCCATCGCATCAGCATGGACCAACATCCCATTTCCGACACCTTGTAGAATGCCCTGAAAGATTCAGGCTGATCTGGAGGCAAAGAGGGTCCGACCCTGTACTAGATGGGTGTACCTAATAAACTGTCTGCTGAGTTGTTTCAAGCTAAACTATTGCTGATAGTGAACATGAACAACCAAAATAAAATCTAATGTAAGCCCAGATGTACTGTAGCCAGATGAGACTTGTCTCTGTTGCTACTTTTATTCCGGTAAAACACAATTTTCAACATAGTATATGATAAAAATAACCTAGCAAGTTACATTGGTTGACACTCAACTAATAATGCCTAATATTGCCCAAGCCATTTTATGAAGGTGACATGCAGATGTGCCAAATCAGGAATAGGCCTAATTCTTGTTGGTCAACGCAGGAAGCTATGCACAGCACACAGTTTGACTAGGCTACTGATATTGCCTGGGGTTGTTCAGCATGCAAAATGACTTGTAGATCAGTTACTGTCAACATGCAACATTGAAGGAGAGGACGCAGTTGTCACAAAAGATGAGCAGTATGGGCTCCCGAAAAGAAAGTGGGCTCCGGATGGGCTCCAGAAAGAAAGTGGGCTCCCGATGGCACAGCGGTCTAAAGCACTGCGTCACTAGAGACCCTGGTTCGATTCCAGGCTGTATCACAACCGGCCGTGATTGCGAATCCCATAGGGCAGCGCACAATTGGCCCAGCATCATCCAGGTTAGGGTTTTGCCAGGGAAGGCCGTCATTGTAAATAAGAATTTGTTCACAACTGACTTGCCTTGTTAAATAAAGTCATTTGAGCAACAAAAAGTCAACGTTTGTATTGATTTTCTGAACGATGCATGCTACATTTAGTTCGGTTTGGGGTGACAGACCAATGCACTCATATCCTTAACATTTGAACTGGGATCGATGCAAATTGGTGAATCGTTACATCCCTAATAATTACTATGGCTTTCAAATCTGGATTCTGTCAAGTTTTTATAGGTAGCAAGGCTGCAGGTATAAGCCATTTGATGAAATGAGCCTAACGATCTGTCCATTCAATTAGGTCGTAGTGCCTTCTTTACTTTCCTTTGTGCCATAGTTTGAGCAGTGGTGTCATCTCCAAAGCGTGTGTAAGTGGGACAGTGGGAGTGAACTGTATGTGTGTGTTTTGTAAGAATAGAATAGAATGGTTTGATTGCATCCTTTGTCTAAGCCCCTCAATTATGAATCGTAATCCACAAGGATTGAGAAAGAGATCCAACAGCTGTTCATTTCAAACTGGATAAAAGGTACTTGTCGTGACCTGCCACTAAAGCCCCGGACATCCCTGGAACTTGGCGGCTCCTTCGTTCCTCTGTTTCCTTCTCCCTCCTAGCTGATGAAAGGAAAGAGATGAGAGAAAGTGAGTCAGATGCCGTCAACGTGTCAACAAGTATATTCATGTTCAGTTCTCTCCTCTATTGCTCTGTTGTAGAGAAAATAAACCACCAGGAATTCAGAGTTGTAAACCAGCGTCTAGTTATTTTACCGGTGCTACTGTGTTTTGAGAAAATATTTACAGTACATAAAGTGCATATATTGTAAATAACTGAGAAATTGTTGACAGCACATGGATGTTTTGTCTTAAAAAAACAAGGGAAACCAAGTCAGGATTAAAATGGGCTAAAAAAAACAAAGAAAATGCTAACAGCACAAGCTATAGGATAGAGTAAAACTATTTGAGTAAAACTATTTGAAAGGGGTACAGAATTTAACTAGGAAAGTCAGTTAAGAACAAATTCTTATTTACAATGACAGCCTACCCAGCCAAACCCTCCCCTAATCCAGACAACACTGGGACAATTGTGCGCCACCCTATGGGACTCCCGATCACGGCCGGTTGTGATATAGCCCAGGATCGAACCAGGGTCTGTAGTGATGCCTCTAGCATTGCGATGCAGTGCCTTAGACCGAAGCGCCACTCGGGAGCTGAAAGTCATTCATAAAGATATCATGCCTGTTTTTAAAAAGGTTATGAAAAAGGTGTTAGTACAGTGTTACTGGATGTACTGCATTAGCTTCTGGTATTTGTTGGGGGAATCATTCCCTTATCTCTTTCTCAGCACTGTGGTGGAAAGAGCTGAGGTGTGAAGTGGGCTGCCAGTAGACCCCGAAAAGGGGTCTAGTGTCACTGAGTTTGAGTGTCACTGTCCATATCCCAGTTCTTGCAGCAAACTGATTTAGCTGCTGAATGGCCCTTTCATTGTCACTCTCAAGCGCTGCCAAGTGATGAGTTCCATGTAGGGGAGCTGTGAAAAACCATTATAATTGTTTTGTAAAATGTAATTCCATTGGGGAATAGGATATAACGAAGTCTGAATTCCTATGTATATCCCAAAATGTTTTGTTAACTGTTACAGCTCACTTTGATTATTTCCATATTTATTGTAAAGAAAGAAATCAACAAAAAGGGTAATGAGTGATTAGTAGCCTGTCCAAAGTCTTAATTTCCCCCCTCAGGGACCAAGTTTTTGTTTGGTGGTTTAAGTGTTGTAAATACAATACTGTCCCTGCCCAACCAATCACATGCTTCAAAATTAAATTGAGCAAACGGCTCTTCCCATGTCCTCACACAATCCACTAAACTCTTAACCCCTGCACTGAATGAGCTCTTTCCCACTCTACCGAATGACACTTTTCACAATATGGCGGGACCAACAATGAGAACATTCACTCTAAAAACAACGGCAATGACAACGGCAATGTTGAAAGGTCAATTGAAAGCATGAGAGCTAAGTTTAGTACTTTAGCATAACAACGATAGCAGTAGCCCTGTACTGTATTATTTGTCTCTCATTCACTCACCTCTTCAAATGACTGTACATTTGGCATGATTTAATTACAAACACAGATTGACTGTGGACATGCCCAAAATCCCACAATCGATATTGTCATCAGCTGCAGGTCAATTAAAAAAACTGGGAGTGGCTCCAAAAGGGGAGTACACTAATTAATTGGCTCACATAGACTTCCCCTGTGAGTACAATACAGTAATGTTATCTAACAATGCCCACGTGCAGCAGCGTCTCACTACAGTCAATGTTTTTGTTTTTCCTTTTGAAAGGAGCAGTCTTTGAAATGTGAGATGTTTCTAGCACGCTTCACTGTAACCTAACAAGTGTGTGTGCGTGTCTGTCAAGTTACAAACCCTGCCCTTACATAATACCGGTAGTACAGGTTGGCGCTTGATGTCAGAGAGCTGCCAGGTGCTGTCTGTTAGTGTGGCTGTGGTACCTGTTTAGATACGCACTCCTTTTGAGAGGGCACAAGGAATACATGTTAGGTTTGGCAGGTATTGACCTCAAAGGTAAGCCCATGTCTCTTTCTGACCTTTGCCGGTTATGATGAATTGAGAGACTACTGTTCGTGCTGTTGGGAAATGCAGCGCTGTCCTGTAATGTATCCCTTTTCAGCAAGGCTCAATGGAAGTGTTACCCAAGGAACTTAGTTTTTTCACAAATATGAAGGAAAAAGGTGTCATTGGGAACTAAGTTAACATCCAGTGGTGTGATCTGAGGCACCCTCTTTGTAACATTTACAACAGTTAATTATTTTATTTGCATTGCTCTTGTTGACTGCATAAATTGATAAAAGAGATGGCTAAAGGGATTAGTGCTTTGACCACATAACCATAGATCAAATGATAAGAGAGTCATCTTTAATTTTACTTACCACAGTGAAATATGCCAAGATAGCAGAATCTCATTGGGATGTGATTAACATTTGCAATCAGTGGAAGGGTCGTTCCACCAATCTGGTGCCCTTTTGAGAAGTGTGACTTGGTCCAAATTATGTTTTTTTTTATTTTTAGATATCCCATCTCAAGAGATTAAATAAAAAATGACTATAGTAAGTGCCCATTAAGTGCAGATTAAAGTAACAGGTTAAAGTGTAACAGGGTTGACAATTTCTTCTTAAATCAGCAAAAAATCCCCTTGTGACAGGGAGAATGGAAACTTGTTGTGTGCAACAGGGAGTGGCAATTGAATGTAACCTGAAATGGAAAATGAAATTGTTAAAACATTTCTAGCCTGTCTATCTATTGGTAACAGGGTTGACGTGTTATGCTCGACCAGCTCATTTTTCCACCACAAAACACGAGCATAAGAAACAATGTCTTTTTAGCGTTTTTTTTTCCTAATCATAGTCACACACCTCATGTAGCCTAGACCATAAGCCTATAAGTTGTGATACAAACCTTATAAAAACATAAGTAGCCAAATAAATTCTTAAAATTAAGCACATGAATCTACTTTACAAGGGGTGTAGTGCCTAACTGACATACATAAGCAGTGCGTAAAAATAAAGAAAAACACTTGAATGGGTAGATGTGTCCAAACTTTTGACTGGTATTGTGTATTGCACAGCTGAGAGTCAAGTGGAGGCAGGTTGCTGACAGGTGTATAAAAATCACAGCCATGCAATCTCCATAGACAAACATTGGCAGTAGAATGGCCTGTATTGACGAGCTCAATGACTTTCAACCTGGCACCGCCATAGGGTGCCACCTTTCCAACAAGTCAGTTTGTAATATTTCTGCCCTGCTAGAGCTGCCTCGGTCAACGGTAAGTGCAGTTAATGTGAAGTGAAAACGTCTAGGCCACAACAAGTTCACAGAATGGGACCGGTGAGTGCTGAAGCGTGCAGCTCATAAAAATGGCCTGTTCTCGGTTGCAACAGTCACTAAGGTGTTTCAAACTGCCTCTGGAAGAAACGTCAGCACCATAACTGTTTGTCAGGAGCTTTCTGAAATGGGTTTCCATGGCCGAGCAGCCGCACAAGAATAAGATCACCATGCGCAATGCCAAGCGTCGGCTGGAGTGGTTTAAAGTTCGCCGCCATTTCGACTCTGGAGCAGTGGAAACATGTTCTCTGGAGTTATGAGTCACACTTCACCATCTGGCAGTCCAACGGACTAATCTGGGTCTGGAAGATGCCAGGAGAACGCTACCTGCCCGAATGCTTAGTGCCAACTGTAAAGTTTGGTGGAGAAGGAATAATGGTCTAGGGTTGTGTTTTTTATGGTTCAGGTTAGGCAAATCTTAACTCTACAGCATGCAATGACGTTCTAGACAATTATGTTCTTCCAACTTTGTGGCAACAGTTTGGGGAAGGTGCTTTCCTGTTTCAGCATGACAATGCCCCCATGCACAAAGCGAGGTTCATACAGAAATGGTTTGTCAACATTGGTGTGGAAGATCTTGACTGGCCTGCACAGATCTCGGACCTCAACCCCAGGCCTAATCGCCCAACATCAGTGTCTGACCTCACTAATGATATTGTGGCTGAATGGAAGCAACTCCCGCAGCAATATTCCACCATCTAGTGGAAAGCCTTCCCAGAAGAGTGGAGCAGGTGTCCACCTACCTTTGGTAATGTAGTGTATGTTTTTTTTTTTTACCGTTGGTATTTCTAAACACCCAGTATACAGTATACCGCCCAAGCCTAGCCGATATTGTGTAACAGACAGCTCACAAAAAGGCCCATTATGTGTTGACGATACAAGTAGCCTATTGTGCCTAAGTTTTCAGACATGTAAAACCATGCAGGGAGTGCAATGTATGTACTTCTCTAACAACAGTATCCACCCCTCAAGCCAGTGCAGTACACAACTACAAAAGATGAGGCTTGATGAAAGCAGATGTCATCCACCGCTCCACTCTCTTCAATGGAGCTAAGACCCATTTGTATTATAATCATTAAAATAGGGTGGGTGTAAATGGGTGTCATCATGCACATGTTTAGTGAAGGGAGGCATTGGGTGGTAGTGCAGGGTGAGGAGGGGTATGGACAGAGAGGCATGCCTGTACTTCCTCTCCCCTCATTCTTTAATGCTCTGTGAATAGCCCTGTGGCCGTGGCTTTGTCCAAGTCATTGTCGTTCAGCTTAGAGAGCCTCTTTGCCAAGTGAGAGGCTTTGCCGACATATGTCACTTCAGTGAATCTCCCATAGCTCCTTTAGCCGCTTGAGTGGAGGGGCGGACGAGAGGCGTTCACTGGGCGAAAAATAAGCAACGTGAAGGGTGAGCTGGAATGCTCACTGTCTGTTCCTGTCCGGTGTGCCTGAACTTGCACAGCACAGATTTCTGACGCATTTAAATGGACTTTCAGTGCAGGTGATTTGCTCACAGCCTATAGGCATCCACAGTTGAAAGATTTCAGTGAGTACACTCGAATTTCCATGCCCTTTACTATATGTTGTTGCTTTTTTAGAAAGGAGCTGTTTTTTTTCAATGGATTGATGATTAATAGTATGTTTGGAATTTCAAGTCAGTAAGTAATGAGGTACAATGCAATGTGTGTTTTGAGTTGCTGTGGTAAAGGGATTAGCAGGGTGGTGGACCCACACTCATTCCTCGGCTGACTATTGGTCATGTAAACACAATCCCTGGCGATTGGAGGGTTCAATATCCTGACGTGGTCTGGTAATAGATCCCTCTGCTTCCAAACAAATGTTGGGAGCATGTTACCTGTTTATATTCCAAAGCCTTGCGTTACATACTGTACCCCGATGAAGCTCAATCATTTTCATAATCCAAAAGGTTATTTATGTATACAAAACAGAGGCTTTGTTTAGCTTGAATGAGTTACATCCTTGGTAAGGTCAGGCATGATGTTGATTATTTGTTGTCAGGATCAACAAAATCTGGAAAAGGGTCAAATTGTTAATTTAAGCAAGGTTGCCTGCATTTTATGGACTGTTTTACATATATATATATTTTCTACAATGAAAAAATGAATTAATCACAATATTTCAGTATGTACAGAGTCTTTTTTTGTCTTTTTTTGTTGTTGAAATATATGTGGTACATCGTGTGATGCTGTGACTGTTTTACCATACCGTAGTTGCTTTATCATGAATTAGGTTTATTTTTTTCGCAAAAAGGCAACCAACTATTCAATTCCAAATTAAATTCAATTCACAAATTGAAAACTTAACCTCACTGAGAATATTGGACAATTTCCAATGTGTTACTTGACTCTCAATTCCATTGTTGAATTAGACTAATCCTAGCCCTGGTGTACAGTAATTGCCAAATTAACCTGCATTTACCCATATTACTAACTAGGACCAACCGGCAACGTTACACTCCATTGTGGGAGGTTGGCGGGAGATACATCATTGGTTTGTGTTTGGACAAGGCAGACTCCCGCTCCTGTGACTGAGTGATTCGTTTGTAGAGTGAGCCCTTTGGCAGTGCCACTGTACCCACAGGCTGAAACCCACAATACCCACAGGCCTACTACTATATACAAACTTAAGTCTACCCACTCTAGCAATCATCCATAGCAGCATCTTATATTATGTGCCAATAAGGTTTTCTGTAAGCATGCCATTTGATGCTGCCATCCCAGTTTTACAATCAAATCAAAGTTAATTTGTCTAGTGCACCGAATACAACAGGTATTCGGTATTCACCTTACAGTGAAATGCTCACTTACAGGCACTAACCAACAGTGCAAAAAAGGTAATAGGTGAACAATAGGTAAGTAAAGAAATAAAAACAACAGTAAAAAAGACGGTGATAAAACAGTAGCGAGGCTATAACACAGTAGCGAGGCTATAACACAGTAGCGAGGCTATAACACAGTAGCGAGGCTATAACACAGTAGCGAGGCTATAACACAGTAGCGAGGCTATATACAGTAGCGAGGCTATATACAGTAGCGAGGCTATGACAGTAACAAGGCTATATACAGGCACCGGTTAGTCAGGCTGATTGAGGTAGTATGTACATGTAGATATGGTTAAAGTGACTAAGCATATATGATAAACAGAGAGTAGCAGTAGCGTAAAAGAGGGGTTGGCGGGTGGTGGGTGGCAGGACACAATTCAGATAGCCTGGTTAGCCAATGTGCAGGAGCACTGGTTGGTCGGTCCAATTGAGGTAGTATGTACATGAATGTAAAGTTAAAGTGACATTGCATATATGAAAAACAGAGAGTAGCAGCAGCGTAAAAAGAGGGTTTTGGGGGGGGGGGGAACACAATGCAAATAGTCCGGGTAGCCATTTGTTGACCTGTTCAGGAGTCTTATGGCTTGGGGGTAAAAACTGTTGTTTCCTGAGGGGAATAGGCTTTGTTGTGCCATCTTCACGACTGTCTTAGTGTGTTTGGACCATTCTAGTTTGTTGATGTGGACACCACGGAACTTAAAGGTCTCAACCTGCTCCACTACAGCCCCGTCAATGAGAATGGGAGTCATCTCCTTAGTCTTGGTTACGTTGAGGGAGAGGTTGTTATTCTGGCACTACCTGGCCAGGTCTCTGACTTCATCCCTATAGGCTGTCTCGTCGTTGTCGGTGATCAGGCCTACCACTGTTGTGTTGTCTGCAAACTTAATGATGGTGTGTGTGTTGGAGTCATGCCTGGCCATGCAGTTGTGGGTGAAAAGGGAGTACAGGAGGGGACTGAGCATGCACCCCTGAGGGGCTCCAGTGTTGATGATCAGCGTGGCAGATGTGTTGCTACCTACCTTCACCACCTGGGCACGGCCCGTCAGGAAGTCCAGGATCCAGTTGCAGAGGGAGGTGTTTATGTTGATTGCATCATCTGGAGATTGCATCATGGATATTGCATCATCTGTGGATCTGTTTGGGCGGTATGAAAATTGGAATGGGTCTAGGGTTTCTGCGATAGTGGTGTTGATGTGAGCCATTACCAGCCTTTCAAAGCACTTTATGGCTACAGATGTAGAGTGCTACGGGTCTGTTGTCATTTAGGCAGGTTGCCTTCAGGGACTAAGGTGGTCTGCTTGAAACATGTTGGTATTACAGACTCAATCAGGGACATGTTGAAAATGTCAGTGAAGACACTTGCCAGTTGATCAGCACATGCCCAGAGCACACGTCCTGCTAATCCGTCTGGCCCCGCAGCCTTGTGAATGTTGACCTGTTTAAAGGTCTTACTTGCGTCGGCTACGTAGAGCGTGATCACACAGTTGTCCGGAACAGCTGATGCTCTCATGCTTGCCTCGAAGTGAGCATAGAAGTGATTTAGCTCTTCTGGTAGGCTTGTGTCACTGGGAAGCTCGCTGCTGTGCTTCCCTTTGTGGTCTGTAATAGTTTGCAAGTCCTGCCACATAAGACTAGCGTTGGAGCCGGTGTAGTACGATTCAATCTTAGCCCTGTATTGACACTTTGCCTGTTTGAGGGTTCGTCAGAGGGCATAGCAGGATTTCTTATAAGCTTCCGGGTTAAAGTCCCGCACCTTGCAAGCGGCAGCTCTACCCTTTTAGCTCAGTGTGAATGTTGCCTGTAATCCATGGCTTCTGGTTGGGGTATGTACGTACGTACGTACGTACAGTCACTGTGGGGACAATGTCCTCCATGCACTTATTGATAAAACCAGTGACTGATGCACTTATCGATAAATCCAGTGACTGATGTGGTGTACTCCTCAATGTCATCGGAAGAATCCCGGAACATGTTCCAGTCTGTGATAGCAAAACAGTCCTGTAGTTTAGCATCTGCTTCACCTGACCACTTTTTTTTATAGCCCGAGTCACTGGTGTTTCCTGCTTTTTGTTTGTAAGCAGGAATCAGGAGGATAGAATTGTGGTCGGATTTACCAAATGGAGGGCGAGAGAGAGCTTTGTACACATCTCTGTGTGTAGAGTACAGGTGATCTAGAATTGTTTTCTCTCTGGTTGCACATTTAACATGTTGATAGAGATTAGGTAGAACAGATCTTAGTTTCCCTAAAATCTCCGGCCACTAGGAGCGCCGCCTCTGGGTGAGCGGTTTCCTGTTTGCTTATTTGCTTATACAGCTGACTGAGCGCGGTCTTAGTGTCAGCGTCCGTCTGTGGTGGTAAATAAACAGCGACAAAATGTATAGCTGAAAACTCTCTAGGCAAATAGTGTGGTCTGCATTTTAGCACAAGATACTCTACTTCAGGCGAGCAAAATCTAGAGACTTTCTTAGATATTGTGCACCAGCTGTTGTTTACAAATATGCACAGACCGCTGTTCTATCTTGCCGTGTAGCGTATATCCCTCTAGCTGAATATCCATGTCATCATTCAGCCACGATTCCGTGAAACATAAGATATTACAGTTTTTGATGTTCCGTTGGTAGGATATTCGTGATCGTACCTCATCTAATCTAATCAAGGGTAATCCCAAAACACTGGCATGTTTTACAACAATGATGTACCAATGAATTACACCCATTGAGAGAGGACGTGTGATATGGGACATTACTGTTATTCAGAAGAGAGTAAGGAAAGACATGGTGATTGCCTAGCCGGGTTGCTTCAGTATTTGCTTGGGCAATGGTGCTATATTTAGATTATTTTAGGCTGTCTGAGGGGTTGTCTATCAAACTGTACCCAGTGCATTTTATATATGATTTTACTAGTACATATAGGCAATTTAACCATTTTGCTTCCGTTTATTTACTGATTTGTATAGGCAAAGCAAATTGTCCCTTGGGCAATTCAAGATTTACTTTTCTCCACTAAAAGTCAGTATAGGGATGCTGTTCATGTTGCCGAAACGGTCTATGACTCTGTGATACAGTACACGCTTTTATTTTTTGTTTTCCTATGCTACCTGGCAAAAATGCTTGCTCACTAACCCAACTTCCTTTCATGAACAATGATGCGCCAGGCCAGCTAGTTAACATCAGCCTACTACATCTAGCTACGTATTGAACTTCCATTCTCTCAGGCCAGGGGCACAATGTAGGAATTTATAGTTGGATCAGAATTACTGTTTATAATCGTTTGCCAATAAGTAATACCACAAGTTCAAATCCCTATCTCCATCCATGGCTAATTTAGGAAACGGACGATTTTAGCTAGCTAGCCACCGGAGGACAACGGCACAACAAGATGTAACAATTAAAGGTTGACCGATTAATCGGAATGGCCGATTTAATTAGGGCCGATATCACGTTTTCATAACAATCGGTAATCTGCATTTTTGGACACCGATTATGGACGATTACATTGCACTACACGAGGAGACTGCGTGACAGGCTGACCACCTGTTATGCGAGTGCAGCAAGGAGCCAAGGTAAGGTGCTAGCTAGCATTAACTTATCTTATAAAAAACAATCAATATTAACATAATTACTAGTTAACTACACATGGTTGATGATATTACTAGTTGTCCTGCGTTGCATATAATCGATGCGGTGCCTGTTAATGTATCATTGAATCACAGCCTTCTTCGCCAAACGGGTGATTTAACAAGTGCATTCACGAAAAAAGCACTGTTGTTGCACCAATGTGTACCTAACCATAAACATCAATGCATTTCTTAAAATCAATACACAAGTATATATTTTTAAACCTGCATATTTAGTTAATATTGCCTGCTAACATGAATTTCTTTTAACTAGGGAAATTGTGTCACTTCTCTTGCGTTCTGTGCAAGCAGAGTCAGGGTATATGCAGCAGTTTGGGCTGCCTGGCTCGTTGCGAACTGTGTGAAGACCATTTCTTCCTAACAAAGACCGTAATTAATTTGCCAGAATTCTACATAATTATGACATAACATTGAAGGTTGTGCAGCAATATTTAGACTTATGGATGCCACCTGTTAGATACAATATGGAACGGTTCCGTATTTCACTGAAAGAAAAAATATATGGTTTTCGAAATGATAGTTTCCGGATTTGACCATTTTAATGACCTAAGGCTCATATTTCTGTGTGTTATTATAATTAAGTCTATGATTTGATAGAGCGGTCTGACTGAGCAGTGGTAGGCAGCAGCAGGCTCATAAGCATTCATTCAAACAGCACTTTCGTGCATTTTCCTGCAGCTCTGCACTGTGCTTCAAGCATTGCGCTGTTTATGACTTCAAGCCTATCAACTCCTGAGATTAGGCTGGCAATACTGAAGTTGTCACGTTCTGACCTCTATTTCCTTTGTTTTTGTATTTATTTAGTATGGTCAGGGCGTGAGTTGGGTGGGCAGTCTATGTTTGTTTTTCTATGTTTTGGGGCAGTTCTATGTTTTCGGCCTAGTATGGTTCTCAATCAGAGGCAGGTGTCATTAGTTGTCTCTGATTGAGAATCATACTTAGGTAGCCTGGGTTTCACTGTGTGTTTGTGGGTGATTGTTCCTGTCTTTGTGTAGTATTCACCAGATAGGCTGTATTAGGTTTTGAGTTCTCACGTTTCTTGTTTTTTCGTTAGTTTGTTCATGTATAGTGTCGAGAATAAAATACAATGAACAACCACCACGCTGCGCTTTGGTCCGCTTCTCCTCCTCCTACAGACGAACGCCGTTACAGAATCACCCACCACAACAGGACCAAGCGGTGTGGTAATGGGCAAAGGAAAAAGCAGCAGCAGGAGCAGCGCGAGGTGGTATGGACATGGGAGGACGAATTAGACGGAAGAGGACCCTGGGCTCAGCCAGGAGAATATCGCCGTCCCAAAGAAGAACTGGAGGCGGCGAAAGCGGAGAGGCGCTGGTATGAGGAGGCAGCGCGGCGTCGTGGATGGAAGCCCGGGAGTCAGCCCCAAAAATTTCTTGGGGGGGGGCTAACAGGGAGTATGGCTACGCCAGGTAGGAGACCTGAGCCAACTTCCTGTGGTTACCGGGGGGCTAGAGAGACCGGGCAGGCACCGTGTTATGCTGTGGAGCGCACGGTGTCCCCAGTGCGGGTGCACAGCCCGGTGCGGTACATTCCAGCTCCGCGTATCGGCCGGGCTAGAGTGGGCATCGAGCCAAGTGCCATGAAGCCGGCTCTACGCATCTGGTCTCCAGTGCGTCTCCTTGGGCCGGCTTACATGGCACCAGCCTTGCGCACGGTGTCCCCGGTTCGCCTGCATAGCCCAGTGCGGGCTATTCCACCTCGCCGCACTGGCAGGGCGACCGGGACCATTCAACCGGGTAAGGTTGGGCAGGCTCGGTGCTCAAGAGCTCCAGTGCGCCTGCACGGCCCGGTCTATCCGTCACCACCTCCACACCCCAGCCCTCCGGTGGCAGCTCCCCGTACCAGGCTGTCTCTCCGGCCCATCCGTCCAGAGCCTTCCTCCTCTCCAGCGCTGCCGGAGTCTCCCGCCTCTCCGGCGCTACCAGAGCCTTCCTCCTCTCCAGCGCTGCCGGAGTCTCCCGTCTGTCCGGCGCCTCTGCCGGAGTCTCCCGTCTGTCCGGCGCCTCTGCCGGAGCCTCCCGCCTGTCCGGTGCCGCTGCCGGAGCCTCCCGCCTGTCCGGTGCCTCTGCCGGAGCCTCCCGCCTGTCCGGCGCCTCTGCCGGAGCCTCCCGCCTGTCCGGCGCCTCTGCCGGAGCCTCCCGCCTGTCCGGCGCCTCTGCCGGAGCCTCCCGCCTGTCCGGCGCCTCTGCCGGAGCCTCCCGCCTGTCCGGCGCCTCTGCCGGAGCCTCCCGTCTGCCCGGCGCCATCGGAGCTTCCCGTCTGCCCAACGCCGCCAGCGCCGCCCGTCTGCCCAGCGCCGCCAGCGCCGCCCGTCTGCCCAGCGCCGCCAGCGCCGCCCGTCTGCCCAGCGCCGCCAGCGCCGCCCGTCTGCCCAGCGCCGCCAGCGCCGCCCGTCTGCCCAGCGCCGCCAGTGCCGCCCGTCTGCCAGGAGCCGCCAATGCCGCCCGTCAGCCAGGAGCCGCCAGTCAGCCAGGGGCCGCCAGTGCCGCCAGTCAGCCAGGGGCCGCCAGTGCCGCCAGTCAACCAGGGGCCGCCAGTGCCGCCAGTCAGCCCAGCGCCAGCGCCGCCAGTCAACCAGGGGCCGCCAGTGCCGCCAGTCAGCCAGGGGCCGCCAGTCAGCCAGGGGCCGCCAGTGCCGCCAGTCAGCCAGGGGCCGCTAGAGCCCCTCCGCCCGGAGCAGCTGTCCCTCTGTCCCGAGCAGCTGTCCCTCTGTCCCGAGCAGCTGTCCCTCTGTCCCGAGCAGCTGTCCCTCTGTCCCGAGCAGCTGTCCCTCTGTCCCGAGCAGCTGTCCCTCTGTCCCGAGAAGCTGCCCCTCTGTCCCAAGCAGCCCCTCTGTCCAGTGGGGTCATTGAGAGGGGTGGGCATGGTGAGTAAGCCACGGAGGCGGACAATAAGGCGGACTGAGACAATGGCGAAGTGGGGTCCGCGTCCCGCGCCAGAGCCGCCACCGCGGACAGACGCCCACCCAGACCCTCCCCTATAGGTCAAGGTTTTGCGGCCGGAGTCCGCACCTTTGGGGGGGGGGGGTACTGTCACGTTCTGACCTCTATTTCCTTTGTTTTTGTATTTATTTAGTATGGTCAGGGCGTGAGTTGGGTGGGCAGTCTATGTTTGTTTTTCTATGTTTTGGGGCAGTTCTATGTTTTCGGCCTAGTATGGTTCTCAATCAGAGGCAGGTGTCATTAGTTGTCTCTGATTGAGAATCATACTTAGGTAGCCTGGGTTTCACTGTGTGTTTGTGGGTGATTGTTCCTGTCTTTGTGTAGTATTCACCAGATAGGCTGTATTAGGTTTTGAGTTCTCACGTTTCTTGTTTTTTCGTTAGTTTGTTCATGTATAGTGTCGAGAATAAAATACAATGAACAACCACCACGCTGCGCTTTGGTCCGCTTCTCCTCCTCCTACAGACGAACGCCGTTACAAAAGTATCTATTAGAACATCCAATAGTCAAAGGTATATGAAATACAAATGGTATAGAGAGAAATAGTCCTATAATAACTACAACCTAAAACTTCTTACCTGGGAATATTGAAGACTTATGTTAAAAGGAACCACCAGCTTTCATATGTTCTCATGTTCTGAGCAAACTTAAACGTTAGCTTTCTTACATGGCACATATTTCACTTTTACTTTCTTCTCCAACACTGTTTTCGCATTATTTAAACCAAATTGAACATGTTTCATTATTTATTTGAAACTAAATTGATTTTATTGATGGATTATATTAAGTAAAAATAAGTCTTCATTCAGTATTGTTGTAATTGTCATTATTACAAATATATATATAAAAAATTGGGCGATTTAATCGGTATCAGCTTTTTTTGGTCCTCCAATAATCGGTATCGTAATCGGCGTTGAAAAATCATAATCGGTCGACCTCTACTAACAATTTAAGTTTTTCTGTAAATTACGTTCTACTTTTGATGTGATTGGTGTGAAGACAAGTCCAAACTCGCTTCCCTTTAAAGTTTTATTTTGGTGCGCCAGGACAATTCACAGTTGAGCTCACTCAGTTTAGCTCAATGCTGATTGGCTATTATTATTATTATTTTATTTTTTATTATCAAGGGAGGCTAAATGCTGGCTGGCTTCCGTTGCATTCAATGGGGCAACAATGTCATTCTCAATTTTACCAGACAGCACCAGATAGATGGGATACACATACTGATGCTTTCTCCAGTGAGATACATTCAACCTCTTGCAAATTGAAGGAAAATGACTTCCCTTGCCTCCATGAGTACACACCACTGGGTTACTGACAGTTTTATATTTCCCTGTGTCTCTGCACATCTAGGTCCTATCCCTCTAAGTGTTGACAGCTATCTGCTGATCTAGTGGGTCAAAGCTGTGGTGCTGTCAGTAGTGTCGCCTGCTCTCCTGGACAGTCTCTGCTCAACGGCGGTGGAGTGATGAGGTCGCTGTGGAGCTTGGGCCTTGCTTTCCTCTTGGCCTTGACCTCCAGGGCCGGAGGACTCGATATCCCCCTGGAAGGTAAAGTGCAGTATTGGCAACCTACACTGAGTGTACAAAACATTAAGTACACCCCACCCTTTTGCTCTCAGAACAGCCTCAATTAGTCAGGGCATGGACTCTACAAGGTGTCAAGTTTTCCACAGGGATGCAGCTGTGTCAAGTTGACTGGATGTCCTTTGGGTGGTGGACCATTCTTGATACACAAGGGAAACTGTTGACTGTGAAAACCCAGCAGCGTTGCAGTTCTTGACACAAACCGGTGCACTTGGCACCTACTACCATACCCCAAAGGCACTTCAATATTTTGTCTTGCCCATTTTCCCTATGAATGGCACACATACACAATCCATGTCTAAATTGACTAAAGGCTTAAAAAACCTTCTTGAACCTGTCTCCTTCCCTTCATCTACACTGAATGAAGTGGATTTAACAAGTGAAATCATTAAGGGATCATAGCTTTTACCTGGATTCACCTGGTCAGTCTATGTCATGGAAAGAACATGTTCATAATCTTTTGTACAGTCAGTATATTTCATAGTCTATAGGGGAATGTTTTAGACACACCCTATGCCCATGATGGGCAGTAAAGAGAGAGTATATGGTCCAGCTGTCAGAGACATGGACTGGCTAACTAAATTCATGCCTATGACGGGTCATTTACTTCAGGCATGTGTAACATGCAGTGCAAGATTGGTATGTCTTGTTGGTTTAATCGCTGTCTGCACTGCAGTTCATTATTAGCTCAGACATGTGGGCAAATAGAGCTAGTTTCTCAATATTAATCTTCCAACAAGCATAAGTTATACATTTCCTGCTGTACATTGCACAAAACATGACCAAATCCCCATAATGGTAGTCAAGTTGTTAAAGTGTTTGTTTGATTTCTATCTTTTCATCCCGCAGTGGAGCAGCTACCGACCATAACAGTGCAGACTGCTGGCCCTGTCATTGCCTTACCCTTTGAAGGCAGTTTTTCCATGAGATGTGAAGCCAAAGGCAACCCACAACCAGTGTGAGTGAGATGACTGCGATTCATCCTAGGATCTCCCTGTTTTTTGCCCTTATGCTTATGGATTGTTCACACTATCATCATTAACCCAATGCTTATTGTTGCAGCTCAAGCTAAATATCATAACTGTAACCAAGCATTACAAAATGCTTCATTGCCCCAACAGATACAGATGGACAAAAGATGGCAAGGCCATAGATCCCCTCTTCGACTTGGGGGTCAAAAAAGAGAGAAACAATGGGAGTTTTGTGATTCATAGCGGGCGCCTTGCGCAGTTCCAGGGGATGTATCAGTGCTACGCTTCAAACAATCTGGGAACAGCAGTATCAGAGGAAATTGAACTCATTGTACCAAGTGAGTGCCACTCTCATGTTGTAAGAACCTGGCATAGTGAACAGTTTTGCATCTTACAGCAAGACTGTGAGTGTTACATTTAGAATCCTATCTAAAGGTGTTGACATGAGTAAAACATGCCTAACCATTGCACAGGTACCCCAAAGTTCCCCAAAGAGAAGATTGCCCCAATAGTTGTTAAAGAGGGACAGCCTGTGATTCTGGAATGCAATCCACCACAGGGGATCCCTCCACGAAAGATCTACTGGATGACTATTGGTGAGAAAATAGACCACTAGTTCAATCTTTACAGCACCATCCAACTGAAACAGTTTAGAAGGGAATATGTCACTTTATACACATTTCAATTGAAATAGAGTACAGTAACACTTTACATTAGGTTGCTCCTATACCTCTGTTGTAATATTGTTATTACTCAAGTCACAACATAGTATTGACATGTTCTCATGTAGTAATTCAGTAGTTGTTTTAAACTGACATAGTAATGGGAATGAGCTTTTTTGTTATTACACAAGAAGAATTAGGGCCGCTCAACATAGTTCCTTTTAAATTTGGACATTTTGTCACCTTTTTCTCACCATAGCCAAAAGAGGGTCTAATGACATCACAGCACTGTATGAAGGAGTGTCTCAATGGGGATAAGGCCATATGCTTAGGCTCTCAGCCGTTCTAGTTCCATCTAGCCAAATCACACACTTTTCAAGAAATGCTTGTTTTTTAGAGCAGCTTCTCATAAAGTGGTCCAAATAAAAATAAGAAATTAAATAAGAATTCTAAACTAGAAATTAGAAAATGAAATTTCCGTAAGAAAATCTAAGTTGAGTCAGTCTGTACCAGAGCTAGTTAAAGCGGACCAGAGCTAGACCAATGACCCGAGCTACGCCCTGGACCAGAGCATTGACCAGAGCTAGTTAGTGCGGAGACCAGAGCTAGCTAGGTGCTAGTTACGCCCTGGATCAGAGCTGGACCAGAGCTAGCTAGTCAGACCACTCTATCAAGACGGAATAAACTGCGTTCAATAGTGGATAAAAACAAAGTGGAGCGAGCTTTCAGGTCGCGGGCCCCAACCACAATAGTACACTAGACTCGACCCTCATTCTTAACAGCCCTACTTCTTCATTTCTCAAAGGAAAAACATCATCCAATTTATAAAGACTATTGACATCCAGTGGAACCAATACGAACTGCAAGCAAGATCCACATAGAAAACCCATTGAAAACAGAGTGACCTCAAAAAAACAAAATCCTGGATGGTTTGTTCTCGGGGTTTCGCCTGCCAAAATAAGTTCTGTTATACTCACAGACATCATTCAAACAGTTTTAGAAACGTCAGGGTGTTTTCTATTAAAATCTACTAATAATATGCATATCCTAGGGTCTGGGCCTGAGTAGCAGGCAGTTTACTTTGGGCACACTTTTCTTCTGGACATGAAAATACCGCCCCCTAGCCTAGAGAGGTTATTGGCTGCCATATTTAAAGCCACAGTATGGTCAGTCATGTCATGTGACCCTAGTTCTTCCTTTACACTTCCAATAAGAAACACACATTTTCGCCTTGTTCAATATTAAACACAAATTGTCGCTTTCTGTTGCAAAACATTTTCCATTGTGTGTCCTCATGAAAACGATATATTGTTTCCTCCAGGTCTCCAACATATTGAACAGGATGAGAGGGTGTCCATGGGCCATGACGGCAACCTCTACATCTCCAACGCCCTGGAGAAGGATAGCCGGAGAGACTACTGCTGCTTCGCCGCATTCTCCGTCATACGGACCATCGTTCGGAAGACAGCCATGTCAGTGGTCGTCAAGAGCTGTAGGTTGACAGTGTAATGCCCTACATCAATGTTTCTCAACCTGTTTTATACCAGGGACAGGCAAGCTATAGTCCTTCCTCTAAACATTAGACCAAGAGGACATCCTCATATTCTAAGTGCAACATTAAGGCTCCGATACACTTACATTACAAGTAGCACTTGAAAAAACGGATGAAATAGGTGTCTGTAAGAAAGGTCAGCAACATACCACTCCCAGGTTGAGAACCCTGCACTACATGTCGAGTATGCATTGAAAGGGCATGTTCAGGACACTAGATGCAGTGATGGTGTAAGGAGAAGGAGGAGTGCTGTCCCCACACATGTCAAAGACAATTGTCAGATTCAAAAGTCTATCAACATTATATATGGTTTTATTTTACAAAAGTGCAAAGTGTGCAGGTGAAAAAAGGTGCAGGCATGTACTTCAGATCAAAGGAATAGACATGGCTCCATTGGCTCAAGGTGGGTCTTCATATTTAATTTACATTTCAGTAAAACCTGCTTGTGAGCTAGATGACTGACAGCAGTGGGGCGTTGCTTTAACATTATATTTGACTTTAACATGAATGATAATATCCCATTACAGTTCATAGTATTTGACTGACTAAAGGCCCAAACTTATTTGTAGGAAAAGTCAATACATGTTTAATATTCACACGTTGAATGAGATTCATCTATGCAATTTTATCAGTACCAGTCAAAAGTTTGAGCCACCTACTCATTCTAGGTGTTTCTACATTGTTGAATAATAGTGAAGAAATCAAAACTATGAAATAACACATATGGAATCATGTACTAACCCAAAAAATGTTAAACAAATAAAAATACATTTTATATTTGAGATTCTTCAAAATAGCTACCCTTTGCCTTGATGACAGCTTTGCACACTCTTGGCATTCTCTCAATCAGCTTCATGAGGTAGTCACCTGGAATGCAATACAATTAACAGGTGTGCCTTGTTAAAAGTTAATTTGTGGAATGTCTTTCCTTCTTAATGTGTTTGAGCCAATCAGTTGTGTTGTGACAAGGTAGGGGTGGTATACAGAAGTAGCCCTATTTGGTAAAAGACCAAGTCCATATTATGGCAAGAATAGCTCAAATAGGCGAAGAGAAATGACGGTCCATCATTACTTTAAGACATGAAGGTCAGTTAATCCAGAAAATGTCAATAACTTTGAATGTTTCTTCAAGTGCAGTCGCAAAAACCATCAAGTGCTATGATGAAACCAGCTCTCATGAGGACCGCCATAGGAAAGGAAGACCCAGTTACTTCTGCTGCAGAGAATAAGTTCATTAGAGTTATCTGCCACCCAAATAAATGCTTCATAGAGTTCAAGTAACAGACACATCACAACATCAACTGTTCAGAGGAGACTGTGTGAATCAGTCCTTCATGGTCGAATTGCTACAAAGAAAACACTACCAAAGGCCACCAATAAGAAGAAGAGACTTGCTTCTTCCAAAAAACACGAACAATGTACATAAGCCCGGTGGAAATCTGGAGTCCAAATTTGAGATTTTTGGTTGCAACCACTGTCTTTGTGAGATGCAGAGAAGGTGAATGGATGATCTCCGCATATGTGGTTCCCACCTTGAAGCATGGAAGAGGAGGTGTGATGGTGTGGGGGTGCTTTGCTGGTGATACTATCTGAGATTTATTTAGAATTCAAGGCACACTTAACCAGCATGGCTACCACAGCATTCTGCAGTGATACTTCATCCCATCTGGTTTGGGCTTAGTGGGACTATGACTCAAAACACACCTCCAAGCTATGTAAGGGCTATTTGACCAAGGAGAGTGATGGAGTGCTGCATCAGATGATCTGACCTACGCAATCCCCTGACCTCAACCCAATTGATATGGTTTAGAATGAGTTGGACTGCAGAGTCAATCAATCAATCAAATGTATTTATAAAGCCCTTTTTATATCTGCCGATGTCACAAAGTACTGTCAGAAACCCAGCCTAAAACCCCAAACAGCAAGCAATGCAGATGCAGAAGCATAGTGGCTAGGAAACCCCCCCCTAGAAAGGTAGGAACCTAGGAAGAAACCTAGAGAGGAACCAGGCCCTGAGGGGTGGCCAATCCTCTTCTGGCTGTGCCGGGTGGAGATTATAACAGTACATGGCCAAGATGTTCAAATGTTCATAGATGACCAGTAGGGTCAAATAATAATAATTGCAGTGGTTGTAGAGGGTGCAACAGGTCAGCTCCTCAGGAGTAAATGTCAGTTGGCTTTTCATGGCCGAGTGAAGGAAAAGCAGCAAACAAGTGCTCAGCATACGTGGGAACTCCATCAAGACTGTTTGAAAAGCATTCCTCATGAAGCTGGTTGAGAGAATGCCGAGTGTGCAATGGTGTCATCAAGGAAAAGGGTGGCTACATTGAATAATAACATATATTTTGATTTGTTTAAATGTTTTTTGGTTACTACATTATTCCATATGTGTTATTTCATAGATTTGATGTCTTCACTATTATTCTACAATGTAGAACATAGTACAATGTTAGGAAAAATCCTTGAATGAGTAGGTGTGTCCAAGCTTTTGACTGGTACTGTGTGCTAGGAGAGTGTACCAAAACACTCAAGTGTGGACAAACACCTACGGCAGTTGCTCCTATGGTTTCAGAAATATACCTACTATACATCTTATGCCTGTCCTTTTCTGCCCATGGAAGCCTATGCCATTCCAGAGAGAAGACCGAGCCTTCTGGTACCCTCTGGTGTTCAGTCAGAGGTACGGCTGCTGAAAGGAGAGGAGCTGGTGCTAGAGTGTATAGCAGAGGGATTGTAAGTGGAGTCTAATCATTTCTCAATTTAGTATGAAGAATATTTCTTCATAACTTCAGTGACTGGATCTGCAATAGAACATGTTGTATTACATTTGATAGAATAATGTGTGTATCATTTTTCACTAATCATATCTTGTTTTCTCTCATCTTGTTACTCAGTCCAACTCCTGTGATTGAATGGACAAAAAGGACAGAGAAGCTACCGAAACGGGCAAATCTAAAAAACTATGGGAAACGTTTAACCATTAATAACATTGAAGAGGAGGATGATGGGAAGTACACGTGTGAGGCGAGGAACTCTGTCGGAGACACAGTCCACTACTTCAACGTCATGGTGGAGGGTAAGTAGACTGAGGCAGGTTATACTTTCAGTGTGTCCCCCACAAAAAAGTTTGTTGTCCCCTTTACAATGTCCAAGTGAAGCCTTTGCCCTTCTATATACAGTGTATGTTTAACAGTTTTGAATACATTTTAAAAACCTCCCTTGTGCTGTTGTGTTCACTTACAGCAGCTACATTGTCAAAGGAAAACATTCATTTCTTATTAGAGCCTAAAGCATTCTAGAAGGGGTCATTTATCATCTTTACAATGATGGACAAATCTCCAGGTGACCGTCTTTGCTAGATAGAAAGGATTATGGATGCCATTACATAGGTTGTGCTGCCCTGCTCAGACGTTAGATGAATCAACCAATGGTTGCATGCCACGTCATGGACTGTGCCGCCAGGTACCAGAATGCTATAACGTATGGTTTAGTTAGCTGATACATAAAAAAATACCTTTCCAGGCGTTGTAAGATCGATCTGGCATGAGTCAGCAACGTCTGAGCAGGGGAACACAATCCTAGACTGACTAAGACTCTCTTTACAGTGCATTCGGAACGTATTTAGACACCTTAACTTTTTCCACATTTTGTTTCATTACAGCCTTATTCTAAAATGGATTAAATTGTTTTTCCCCCTCATCAATATACACACAATACCTCATAACGACAAAGAAAAAACTGGATTTTTTATTTTTTTTCAAATGTATAATAAAAAAAATAATAATAATATCACATTTATGTAAGTATTCTGACCCTTTACTCAGTACTTTGTTGAAACACCTTTGGCAGCGATTACAGCCTCGAGTCTTCTCGGGTATGATGCTTCAAGCTTGACACATCTGTATTTAGGGAATTTCTCACATTCTTTCCTGCAGATCCTCTCAATCTCTGTCAGGTTGGATGGGGAGTGTCGCTATACAGCTATTTTCAGGTCTCTGCAGAGAGGATTGATGGGGTTCAAGTCCGGGCTCTGGCTGGGCCACTCAAGGACATAAATTCAAATCAAATGTTGTTTTTCACATGCTCCGAATGCTTACTTACAAGCCCTTAAACAAAAATGCAGTTTTAAGAAAATACAACATAAAAAGTAAGAGATAAGAATAACAAATCATTAAAGTGCAGCTGTCAAGGCTGTTGAAAGGAGAGGACCAAGGTGCAGCGTGGTGAGCGTACATTTTCATTTATTAATCAAAATGACGCCAAACAAAACAAATAACACTACAAAAACAAACCGTGAAGCTCAAAGGCTATGTGCCCTAAACAAAGTCAACTTCCCACAAAGAAAGGAGGGAAAATGGGCTACTTAAGTATGGTTCCCAATCAGAGACAACGGTAGACAGCTGTCCCTGATTGAGAACCATACCGGCCAAAACATAGAAATACAAAAATCATAGATAACAAAACATAGAATGCCCACCCCAAATCACACCCTGACCTAACCAAATAGAGACATAAAAAGGCTCTATAAGGTCAGGGCGTGACAGTACCCCCACCCCACCCCCCAAAGGTGCGGACTCCGGCCGCAAAACCTGAACCTATAGGGGAGGGTCTGGGTGGGCATCTATCCGCGATGGCGGCTCAGGTGCGGGAAGCAGACCCCGCTCCACCTCTGGCTCACCCCGCTTTGGTGATGCCTCTGGTGTGGGGAACCTCACCGCCGCCCCCGGACTGGGCACCCTCGTTGCTGCGGGCCCCGGGCTGGGCACCCTCGTTGCTGCGGGCCCCCGGACTGGGCACCCTCGTTGCTGCGGGCCCCGGACTGGGCACCCTCGTTGCTGCGGGCCCCGGACTGAGCACCCTCGTTGCTGCGGGCACCGGTCTGGGCACCCTCGTCGCTGCGAGCCCTGGACTGGGCACCCTCATCGCTGTGGGCCCCGGACCGGAGGCCGTCGCTGCAGGCTCCGGACCGGAGGCCGTCGCTGCGGGCTCCGGACCGGAGTCCGTCGCTGGGGGCTCCGTGCCATGGATCATCACTGGAGGCTTCTTGCCATGGATCATCACTGGAGGGAGGAGACGTAGGAGGATTAGTTCTGGGCGCAGGCACAGGACTCAACAGGCTGGAGAGACATACAGGAGGCCCTGTCCTAGGCAGAGGACTGTGCAGACGCACTGGAGACACATTGCGCAGAGCCGGCGCAGCAGTAAATAACAATATTGGGGCTATATACAGGGTGTACCGGTACAGAGTCAATGTCAATATGCGGGTGCACCATTGACGAGGTAATTGAGGTAATATGTACAGTTGAAGTCGAAAGTTTACATACACTTAGGTTAGAGTCATTAAAACTCGTTTTTCAACCACTCCACAAATTTCTTGTTAACGAACTATAGTTTTGGTGAGTCGGTTAGAACATCTACTTTGTGCATGACACAAGTCATTTTTCCAGACGTTTCAGAAGTTTACATACACTAAGTTAACTGTGCCTTTAAACATTTTGGAATATTACAGAAAATTCTGTGATGGCTTTAGAAGCTTATGATAGACTAATTGACATAATTCGAGTCAATTGGAGGTGTACCTGCGGATGTATTTCAAGGCCTACCTTCAAACTCAGTGCCTCTTTGCTTGACATCATGGTTAAATCAAAGCAATCAGTCAAGTCCTCAGAAAAAAATTGTAGACCTCCACAAGTCTGGTTCATCCTTGGGAGCAATTTCCAAACGCCTGAAGGTACCACATTCATCTGTATAAACAATACTATGCAAGTATGAACACCATGGGACCACGCAGTCGTCATACCGCTCAGAACAACGGCAAAGGACCTTGTGAAGATGCTGTAGGAAACAGGTACATAGTATCTATATAAACAGTAAATCGAGTGCTACATCGACGTAACCTGAAAGGCTGTTCAGCAAGGAAGAAGCCACTTCTACACCTGCACATGGGGACAAAGATCGTACTTTTTGGAGAAATGTCCTCTGGTCTGATGAAACAAAAATACACTGCTCAAAAAAATAAAGGGAACACTAAAATAACACATCCTAGATCTGAATGAATGAAATATTCTTATTAAATACTTTTTTCTTTACATAGTTGAATGTGTTGACAACAAAATCACACAAAAATTATCAATGGAAATCAAATTTATCAACCCATGGAGTTCTGGATTTGGAGTCACTCTCAAAACTAAAGTGGAAAACCACACTACAGTCTGATCCAACTTTGATGTAATGTCCTTAAAACAAGTCCAAATCAGGCTCAGTAGTGTGTGTGGCCTCCACGTGCCTGTATGACCTCCCTACAACGCCTGGGCATGCTCCTGATGAGGTGGCGGATGGTCTCCTGAGGGACTCCTGAGGGATCTCCTCCCAGACCTGGACTAAAGCATCCGCCAACTCCTGGACAGTCTGTGGTGCAACGTGGCGTTGATGGATGGAGGGAGACATGATGTCTCAGATGTGCTCAATTGGATTCAGGTCTGGGGAACGGGCGGGCCAGTCCATAGCATCAATGCCTTCCTCTTGCAGGAACTGCTGACATACTCCAGCCACATGAGGTCTAGCATTGTCTTGCATTAGGAGGAACCCAGGGCCAACCGCACCAGCATATGGTCTCACAAGGGGTCTGAGGATCTCATCTCGGTACCTAATGGCAGTCAGGCTACCTCTGGCGAGCACATGGAGGGCTGTGCGGCTCCCCAAAGAAATGCCACCCCACACCATGACTGACCCACCGCCAAACCGGTCATGCTGGAGGATGTTGCAGGCAGCAGAACGTTCTCCACGGCGTCTCCAGACTCTGTCACGTGCTCAGTGTGAACCTGCTTTCATCTGTGAAGAGCACAGGGCGCCAGTGGCGAATTTTCCAATCTTGGTGTTCTCTGGCAAATGAAAAACGTCCTGCACGGTGTTGGGCTGTAAGCACAACCACCACCTGTGGACATCGGGCCCTCATACCACCCTCATGGAGTCTGTTTCTGACCGTTTGAGCAGACACATGCACATTTGTGGCCTGCTGGAGGTCATTTTGCAGGGCTCTGGCAGTGCTCTTCCTGCTACTCCTTGCACAAAGGCGGAGGTAGCGGTCCTGCTGCTGGGTTGTTGCCCTCCTACGGCCTCCTCCACGTCTCCTGATGTACTGGCCTGTCTCCTGGTAGCGCATCCATGCTCTGGACACTATGCTGATGGACACAGCAAACCTTCTTGCCACAGCTCGCATTGATGTGCCATCCTGGATGAGCTGCACTACCTGAGCCACTTGTGTGGGTTGTAGACTCCGTCTCATGCTACCACTAGAGTGAAAGCACCGCCAGCATTCAAAGTGACCACAACATCAGCCAGGAAGCATAGGAACTGAGAAGTGGTCTGTGGTCACCACCTGCAGAACCACTCCTTTATTGGGGGTATCTTGGTACCCCCAATAAAGGAGTTACATTGTGTTGTTTAAGTGTTCCCTTTATTTTTTTGAGCAGTGTACAACTGTTTGGCCATAATGACCATTGTTATGTTTGGAGGTAAAAAGGGTAGGTTTGCAAGCCGAAGGACACCATCCTAACCGTGAAGCTGTGAGGCCAAAATTCACCAAACTTATTGTGGGAAGGTTGTGGAAGGCTACCCGAATTGTTTGACCCAAGTTAAACAATTTAAAGGCAATGCTACCAAATACTAATTGAGTGTATGTAAACATCTGACCCACTGGGAATGTGATGAAAGAAACTAAATCTGAAATAAATAATTCTCTACTATTATTCTGACATTTCACATTCTTTAAATAAAGTGGTGATCCTAACTGACCTAAGACAGGGAATTTGTACTAGGATTAAATGTCAAGAATTGTGAAAAACTGAGTTTAAATGTGTTTGGCTAAGCTGTATGTAAACGTTCGACTTCAACTGTACATGTAGGTAGAGTTATTAAAGTGACTATGCATAGATAATAAGAGAGTCGCAGCAGCGTTCCAGAGGGTGGGATGGCAATGCAAATGATCTGTGAAGCCATTTGATTAGTTGTTCAGGGGTCTTATGGCTTGGAGGTAGAAGTTATTTAGGAGCCTCTTGGACCTACACTTGGCGCTCCGGTACCGCTTTCCGTGCAGTAGCAGAGGAAGCAGTCTATGATTAGAGTGGCTGGAGTCTTTGACAATTTTTAGGGCCTTCCTCTGACACCGCCTGGTATAGAGGTCCTGGATGTCAGGAAGCTTGGCTCCTGTGATGTACTGGGCCGTATGCACTATCCTCTGTAGTAGAGTTAGCAAGATGTTGCCTCGTTTTGCGTTCTTTGGAAACTATGCAGTATTTCGTTTTTTTTATTGTATTATTTCTTACATTGTTACCACAGTAAATCTTAAGTATTATTACATACTGCCGGGAAGAAGTATTGTATAAATCAAATCCAAGTTTATTTGTCACGTGCGCCAAATACAACAGGTGTAAAGCTTACAGTGCTTACTTACAGACTCTAACCAATGGTGCGAAAAAAGAAAGGTGTGTGTGTGTGTGTGTGTGTGTGTGTGTGTGTGTGTGTGTGTGTGTGTGTAAGTAAAGAAATAAAACAACAGAAAAAAGAGTAGCAAGGCAATATACAGACACCTGTTAGTCAGGCTTATTGAGGTAGTATGTACATGTTGGTATCGTTAAAGTGACTATACATATATGATGAACAGAGAGTAGCAGAAGCGTAATAAGAGGGGTTTGCGGGTGGTGGGACACAATGCAGATAGCACGGTTAGCCAATGTGCGGGAGCACTGGTTGGTCGGGCCAATTTAGGTAGTATGTACATGAATGTATATTTAAAGTGACTATGCAAATAAGATAAACAGAGAGTAGCCTAAAAGAGGGAGGCCGAGCAACTGCCGTACCAGGCAGTGATGCAACCAGTCAAGATGCTCTCGATGTTGCAGCTGTAGAACCTTTAGAGGATCTCAGGACCCATGCCAAATCTTTTTAGTTTTCTGAGGGGGTTTAGGCTTTCTCGTGCCCTCTTCATGACTGTCTTGGTGTGTTTGGACCAACCTAGTTTGTTGTTGATGTGGACACTAAGGAATTTGAAGCTCAGAACCAGAAACATCTTTCTGGTAAGAAGAAGGGTGTGGGCGTATGCCTTATGATTAACGACTCGTCATGTAATCATAACAATATACAGCAACATACAAGTCATTTTGTTCACCTGACCTAGAATTCCTTACAATCAAATGTCTACCACAATATCTACCAAGAGAATTCTCTTAGATTATAATCACAGCCGGTATAGCCCCCCAAGCAGATACCTCGACGGCCCTGAAATACCTTCACTGGACTCTATGTAAACTGGAAACCATATACTCTGAGGCTGCATTTATTGTAGCTGGAGATTTTAACAAAGCTAATCTGAAAACAAGGCTCCCTACATTTTGTCAGCATATCGAATGTGTGACTCGAGCTGGCAGCATTCTGGATCATTGCTACTCTAACTTCCGCGACGCATGCAAAGCCCTCCCCCACCCACCTTTCGGGAATCTGACCACCACTCCATTTTGTTGCTCCCATCCTATAGACAGAAACTGAAACAGGAAACGCCCGTGCTCAGGTCTGTTCAACGCTGGTCTGACCAATCGGATTCCACGCTTCAAGATTGCTTCGATCACGTGGACTGGGATATGTTTCGGATTGCCTCAGACAGCAAACTTGATGTATACACCGACTCGGTGAGCGAGTTTATTAGCAAGTGCATCGGTGATGTTATACCCACTGTGACTATTAAAACCTTCCCTAGCCAGAAACTGTGGATTGATGGCAACATTCATGCAAAACTGAAAATGCGAACCACTGCTTTTAATCATGGTAAGGCGACCGGAAACATGACCGAATACAAACAGTGTTGCTATTCCCTCTGCAAGGCAATCAAACAAGCTAAGCGTCAGTATAGAGACAAAGTAGATTCGCAATTCACCTGCTCAAACACAAGATGTATGTGGCAGGGTCTACAGTCAATCACGGATTACAAAAAGAAAACTAGCCCCATCGCAGACACTGACGTCTTGCTGCCAGACAAATTAAACAACTTCTTTGCCCGCTTTGAGGACAATACAGTGCCACTGACACCAAAACCTGTAGGCTCTCCATCACCGTAGCCAATGTGAGTAAAACATTTAAACGTGTTAACCCTCGCAAGGTTGCTGGCCCAGACGGCATCACTCAGAGCATGCGCAGACCAGCTGGCTGGTGTGTTTACAGACATATTCAATCAATCCCTATCCCAGTCTGCTGTGCCCACATGCTTCAAGTGGGCCACCATTGTTTCTGTCCCCAAGAAAGCTAAGGTAACTAAGCTAAACGACAATCGCCCCGTAGCACTCACTTCTGTCATCATGAAGTGCTTTGAGAGACTAGTCAAGGATCACATCACCTCCACTCTACCTGATATCCTAGACCCACTCCAATTTGCCAACCACCCCAATAGGTCCACAGACGACGCAATCGCAATCACACTGCCCTATCTCATCTGGACAAGAGGATTACCTATGTAAGAATGCTTTTCATTGACTACAGCTCAGCATTTAACACCATAGAACCCTCCAAACTTGTCACTAAGCTCGAGACCCTGGGACTCGACCCCGCCTTGTGCAACTGGGCCCTGGACTTTGTGACGGGCCGCCCCCCAAGTGGTGATGGTAGGAAACAACTCCGCTGATCCTCAACACTGGGGCCCCATAAGGGTGCGTTCTCAGCCCTCTCCTGTACTCTCTGTTCACCCATGACTGCGTGGCCATGCACGCCTCCAACTCAATCATCAAATTTGCAGACGACACTACAGTGGTAGGCTTGGTTACCAACAACTACGAGACAGACTACAGGGAGGAGATGAGGGCTCTCGGAGTGTGGTGTCAGGAAAATATCACCACACTCAACGTCAACAAAACAAAGGAGATAATCGTGGACTTCAGAAAACAGCAGAGGGAGCACCCCCCATCCACATCGACGGGACAGTAGTGGAGAAGGTGGAAAGTTTTAAATTCCTCGGCGTACACATCACAGACAAACTGAAATGGTTCACCCACATAGACAGCATGGTGAAGAAGGCGCAATTCGACTCTTTAACCTCAGTAGGTTGAAGAAATGTGGCTTGTCACCTAAAACGCTCACAAACTTTTACAGATGCACAATCGAGATCATCCTGTCGGGCTGTATCACCGCCTGATACGGCAACTGCACCACCCACAACCACAAGGCTCTCCAGAGGGTAATGAGGTCTGCACAACATATCACCAGGGGAAAACTACCTGCCCTCCAGGACACCTACATCGCCCGATGTCACAGGAAGGCCAAGAAGATCAGCAAGGAAAAACACCCACCCGAGCCACTGCCTGTTCACCCCGCTATCATCCAGAAGGCGAGGTCAGTCCAGGTTTATCAAAGCTGGGACCGAGAGACTGAAAAACAGCTTCTATCTCAAGGCCATCAGACCTTTTAAACAGCCATCAGTAACATTGAGTGGCTGCTGCTGACTCAAATCTCTAGCCACTTTAATTTTTTTTTTTTTTAATTTGACCTTTATTTAACTAGGCAAGTCAGGTGAGAACAAATTCTTATTTTCAATGACGGCCTAGGAACAGTGGGTTAACTGCCTGTTCAGGGGCAGAATGACAGATTTGTACCTTGTCAGCTCGGGGGTTTGAACTTGCAACCTTCCAGTTACTAGTCCAACGCTCTAACCACTGCCGCCCCAGGTATAAATGTATCACTAGACAATGCCACTTTATATAATGATTATGTACCCTACATTACTCATCTCATATGTATATACTGTACTCTATACCATTTACTGCATCTTGCCTATGCCGCACGGCCATCGCTCATCCATCTATTTATATGTACATATTCTTATTTATCCCTTTACACTTGTGTGTATAAGGTAGTTGTTGTGAAACTGTTAGATTACTTTGTAGTTATTACTGCACTGTCGGAACTAGAAGCACAAGCATTTCGCTACACTCACATTAACATATGCTAACCATGTGTATGTGGCCAATAAAATTAGATTTGATTTAGAGACTTGTCCCGAAGCGTTGTCTTGGCTGTGTGTTCAGGGTCATTGGATGGTGAACCTTCGCCCAAGTCTGAGGTCCTGAGCGCTCTGGAGCAGATCTCTCTCTGTACTTTGCTATGTTTATCTTTCCCTCGATCCTGACTAGTCTCCCAGTCCCTGCCGCTGAAAAACATTCCCACAGCATGATGCTGCTACCAGCATGCTGCTGCTACCAGCATGCTTCACCATAGGGATGGTGACTGGTTTCCTCCAGATGTGACCCTTGACATTTAGGCCAAAGAATTCAATCTTGGTTTCAATAGAGCAGAGAATCTTGTTTGTCATGGTCAGTGTCCTTTAGGTGTCTTTTGGCAAACTGCATGCGGGCTGTCATGTGCCTTGTACTGAGGAGTGGCTTCCCGTCTGGCCACTGTACCATAAAGGCCTGATTGGTGGAGTGCTGCAGAGATGGCTGTCCTTCTGGAAGGTTCTCCCATCTCCACAGAGGAAATCTGGAGCTCTGTCAGTGACCATCGGGTTCTTGGTCACCTCCCTGACCAAGGCCCTTCTCCCCCGATTGCTCAGTTTGGCCGGGCGGCCAGCTCGAGGTAGAGTCTTGGTGATTCCAAACTTCTTCCATTTAAGAATGATGGAGGCCACTGTGTTCTTGGGGACCTTCAATGCTGCATGCAATTTTTGGTACCCTTCCCCAGATCTGTGCCTCGACACAATCCTGTCTAAGAGCTGTACGGACAATTCCTTCGACCTCATGGTGTGGTTTTTGCTCTGACATGCACTGTAAACTGTGGGACGTTATACGGACAGGTGTGTGCCTTTCCAAATCATATCCAATCAATTGAATTTACCACAGGAGGACTCCAAGTTCAACCCCAAGCTCAATTTTGAGTCTCATAGCAAAGGGTCAGTAATATTATGTAAATATGGTATCTGTTTTTGTATAAATCTGCAAACAATTCTAAAAACTTGTTTTCACTTTGTTATTATGGGGTATTGTGTGGAGATTGATGTGAAACATTTTTTAGTCCCTTTTAGAATAAGGCTGTAATGTAGCAAAATGTTGAAAAGATCAAGGGGTCTGAATACTTTCCGAATGCACTGTATGTCTCACAGAGCCACCAAGATGGCAGCCGGAGCCACCCAAGGGCCAGTTGGCTGTTGTTGGCTCTGACGTGCACATCAAGTGCTCTGCCTCGGGAAAGCCACGGCCGGTTACCTCATGGAGGAAGAACGGACAGCCTCTGGACGGTGAGTGAGATGACCTCTGACATATGAAACCTGACCTCTGTCCTTGCCGGTTACTTCAGTGCCCAGTCCACCCACTTCACTTGACTATATAGGATACAATATTATCTTTGTAGTTTTGTGTAATACAATAGTCATTCCACTGTGTTTTTATTTTATTTATTTTATTTTACCTTTATTTAACCAGGTAGGCAAGTTGAGAACAAGTTCTCATTTACAATTGCGACCTGGCCAAGATAAAGCAAAGCAGTTCGACAGATACAACGACACAGAGTTACACATGGAGTAAAACAAACATACAGTCAATAATACAGTATAAACAAGTCTATATACAATGTGAGCAAATGAGGTGAGAAGGGAGGTAAAGGCAAAAAAGGCCATGGTGGCAAGGTAAATACAATATAGCAAGTAAAACACTGGAATGGTAGTTTTGCAATGGAAGAATGTGCAAAGTAGAAATAAAAATAATGGGGTGCAAAGGAGCAAAATAAATAAATAAATTAAATACAGTTGGGAAAGAGGTAGTTGTTTGGGCTAAATTATAGGTGGGCTATGTACAGGTGCAGTAATCTGTGAGCTGCTCTGACAGTTGGTGCTTAAAGCTAGTGAGGGAGATAAGTGTTTCCAGTTTCAGAGATTTTTGTAGTTCGTTCCAGTCATTGGCAGCAGAGAACTGGAAAGAGAGGCGGCCAAAGAAAGAATTGGTTTTGGGGGTGACTAGAGAGATATACCTGCTAGAGCGTGTGCTACAGGTGGGAGATGCTATGGTGACCAGCGAGCTGAGATAAGGGGGGACTTTACCTAGCAGGGTCTTGTAGATGACATGGAGCCAGTGGGTTTGACGACGAGTATGAAGCGAGGGCCAGCCAACGAGAGCATACAGGTCGCAATGGTGGGTAGTATATGGGGCTTTGGTGACAAAACGGATTGCACTGTGATAGACTGCATCCAATTTGTTGAGTAGGGTATTGGAGGCTATTTTGTAAATGACATCGCCAAAGTCGAGGATTGGTAGGATGGTCAGTTTTACAAGGGTATGTTTGGCAGCATGAGTGAAGGATGCTTTGTTGCGAAATAGGAAGCCGATTCTAGATTTAACTTTGGATTGGAGATGTTTGATATGGGTCTGGAAGGAGAGTTTACAGTCTAACCAGACACCTGATGTTGCATTTGGTCCAGTTGTTGCTCAGCATCCTATAAATCAAATCACGTTGATTTTGTTCACATGCCCTGAGTACAACAGATGTAGACTTTACTGTGAAATGCTTACGTACAAGCCCTTTCCCAACAATGCAGTTAAAAAGTACGAAAATTAAAATAGATAAAATAAAATAGTAACCCAATAAAATAACAATAATCAGGCAATATACAGGCCAGATACAAAGACTGCCAGTACTATAGAATCTGCATTCGTGTTTGGTTTTAAGCATTTCTTTCTGGTTCTTTCAGATGGCCCGTCATCGAACAGACAAGTGCTTGATGACACCATAGTGTTGCACAGGGCCAGGCCAGAGGACAGTGCCGTCTACCAGTGTGAAGTCTCCAACAGACATGGCACCATCCTGGCTAATGCTAACATCATGATCATAAGTCAGTACTGGACATTAGCACTTTGTGTGTGTATTTGTATTTATTAAAGCAGCAGCTACTCTTCCTGGGGTCCAGCAAAATTAAGGCAGTTTATACAATTTTAAAACATTACAATACATTCACAGATTTCACAACACACTGTGTGCCCTCAGGCCCCTACTCCACTACATAACTACAGTACTAAATCCGCGTGTGTGTGTGACTGTATGCATGTGTCTGTGCCAATGTTTGTTGTTTCACAGTCCCCGCTGTTCCATTAGGTGTTTTTTTCATGTTTATTTATCAAATTTTACTGATTGCATCAGTTACTTGATGTGGAATAGAGTTCCATGTAGTCATGGCTCTATGTAGTACTGTGTGCCTCCCCTAGTCTGTTCTGGACTTGGGGACTGTGAAGAGACCTCTTGTGGCATGTCTTGTGGGGTATGCATGGGTGTTCGAGCTGTGTGCCAGTAGTTTAGACAGACCGCTCGGTGCATTCAACATGTCTCATAAATATACCTCTCATAAATAAAAGTAGTGATGAAGTCAATCTCTCCTCCACTTTCAGCCAGGAGAGATTGACGTGCATATTATTAATATTAGCTCTCTGTGTACATCCAAGGGCCAGCCGTGCTGCCCTGTTCTGAGCCAATTGCAATTTTCCTAAGTCCTTTTTTGTGGCACCTGACCACACGACTGAACAGTAGTCAAGGTGTAACAAAACTAGGGCCTGTAGGATCTGCCTTGTTGATAGTGTTGCTAAGAAGGCAGAGCATCACTTTATTATAGACAGACTTCTCTCCATCTAAGCTACTACTGCATCAATATTTTTTGACAGTTTACAATCTAGTGTTACTCCAAGCAGTTTAGTCATCTCAACTTGCTCCGTTTCCACATTATTTATTACAATATTAAGTTGAGGTTTAGGGTTTAGTGAGTGTTTTGTTCCAAATACAATGCTTTTAGTTTTAGAAATATTTAGGGCTAACTTATTCCTTGCCACCCACTCTGAAACTAACTGCTGCTCTTTGTTGAGTGTTGCAGTCATTTCAGTCGCTGTAGTAGCTGATGTGTATAGTGTTGAGTCATCCGCATACATTGAAACTCTGGCTTTACTCAAAGTCTGTGGCATGTCATTAGTAAAAATTGAAAAAAGCAAAGGGCCTAAACAGCTACCCTGGGGAATTCCGGATTCTAACTGGATTATATTTGATAGGCTTCCATTAAAGAACACCCTCTGTGTTCTGTTAAACAAGTAAATCTTTATTTTTACACATTATAGCAGGGGGTGTAAAGCCATAACGCATATGTTTTTCTAGCAGCAGGCTATGATCAATAATGTCAAAAGCTGCACTGAAGTCTAACAAGACATCACCCACAATCATTTTATCATCAATTTCTCTCAGCCAATCATCAGTCATTTGTGTAAGTGCTGTGCTTGTTGAGTGTCCTTCCCTATAAGCATTCTGAAATTCAGTTGTTTGTTTACTGTAAAATAGCATTGTATCTGGTCAAACACAATTCTTTCCAGAAGTTTACTAAGAGTTGGTAACAGGCTTATTGGTCAGCTATTTGAGCTAGTAATGGGGGCTTCACTATTCTTGTGCAGCAGAATGACTTTAGCTTCCCTCCAGGCCTGAGGGCACACGCTCTCTAGTCGGCTTAAATTGAAGATGTGGCAATATCGTCGGCTATTATCCTCAGTAATTTTCCCTCTAGATTGTCAGATCCCGGTGGCTTGTCATTGTTGATCGACAACAATAATTTTTCACCTCTTCCACACTGACTTTACGGAATTCAAAAGTACAATCCTTGTCTTTCATAATTTGGTCTGATATACTTGGATGTGTTGTGTCAGCATTTGTTGCTGGCATGTCATCCCTAAGTTTGTTATCTTGCCAATGAAAGTAGTTTGCAATATCAGTGGGCTTTGTGATGAATGAGCCATCTGATTCAATGAAGGAGCCGAGTTGTTTTTTTTCTCCAAAAATGTAATTTAAGGTGCCCCAAAGCTTTTTACCATCTTTGTTTCATAGTGTAGTTTATTTTTATTTAGTTTAGTCACATGATTTCTTAATTTGCAGTATGTTTGCCAATCAGCTGCTAGACTTCATTGCCATACCTTTTGCCTCATCCCTCTCAACCATACAATTTTTCAATTCCTCATCAATTCAAGGGATTCAACACTTTTTTTCTTAATGGGTGCGTGCTTATTAGTAACTGGAATAAGTCGTTTCATAAATGCTTCAAGTGCAGAGTCTGGTTGCTCCTCATTACACACCAGCAAATATTCTGGTCTTATTTTCAATGACGGTCTAGGAACAGTGGGTTAACTGCCTTGTTCAGGGGTAGAATGATAGATTTTTCCCTTGTCAGCTTGGGGATTCGATCTTGCAATCTTCCGGTTACTAGTCCAACACTCTAACCACTAGGCTATCTGCATCCTATGGATTTGGATACTGCTTTAAAGCAAATATATCTGCAGCGTTAGTAAAACTGTGATCAATACATGTTGCTGATTTAATTCCTGTGCTGTTTGTGCCTACCCTGGTAGGTTGACTGACAACCTAGCACAGTGCAGGCACTGGTTACAGTTTTTTCCTGAGTGTGTGTGTGTGTGTGTGTGTGTGTGTGTGTGTGTGTGTGTGTGCGGCTATAGCACACAGCCCTGGTTCACCCAGGAGTCTGATAGGGAGTTTATGGATGTCATATCCATATAAATATATTATTACACATTTATACAATGGGTGGTTTGGAATTCCCATTGTTAGAGCCTCTCCTGCCCATGATATGAGACAACATACATGTACACATGGCCACGTTCATATAAAGTGGCATCGTTTATGTCATTACCTAGCAACCTACTACCACTACTACTTTTAAAATTATTAAATTAAATTAAATTAAAATTAAGTCTTAGCACCTGTAAGTCATCATGGATGATTTTAAAGTAACTTTTGATTTGTTTTATCCACTAACGTTTGAAGAATGGTGCCAATGAGAAGAGGAGGAGTATATGAAAGAAATGAAGCAAGAAGAAGTGCAAGTGGACCAGCAACCTGAGCCTAGCATTAACGTTAGACATGCAGAAATCAGTAGCGCTGCTATAGACGACATAGAAAAGGAGAGACATTGGGCAATGAAGTGCTTTCTGGAATGGCTGTCAGAAAAGGGGATAAACATCGATCTGGCAACTGTTTCAAAACAGGAGTTGGGTAATATTCTCTGGAGTTTAAACACAGGTAAGAAGACCGATATGGAATCAGCAGCTTCGCTGGACTGCGGGAAGGCCTCAACCGCAACTTAAATGAGCCTCCATTGAGACGATCTGGGGTTGTATCATTTGATTTACACAACATGCCTACCACTTTGATGATGCAAAATATTTTTTATTGTGAAACAAACAAGAAATTAGACAAAAAATCTGAAAACTTCAGCATGCATAACTATTCACCCCCCCAAAGTCAATACCTTGTAGAGCAGCCTTTTGCAGCAATTACAGCTGCAACTCTTGGTATGTCTCTGTAAGCTTGGCACATCTAGCCACTGAGATTTTTGCCCATTCTTCAAGGCACAATTGCTCAAGTTCCTTCAAGTTGGATGGGTTCCCCTGGTGTACAGGAATCTTTAAGTCATACCACAGATTCTCTATTGGATTGAGGTCTGAGCTTTGACTAGGCCATTCCAAGACATTTAAATGTTTCCCCTTAAAGCACTCGAGTGTTACTTTAGCAGTATGCTTTGGGTCATTGTTCTGCTGGAAGGTGAACCTCCGTCCCAGTCTCAAATCTCTGGAAGACTGAAACAGGTTTCCCTCAAGAATGTCCCTGTATTTAGCACCATCCATCATTCCTTCAATTCTGACCGGTTTCCCAGTCCCTGCCGATGAAAAACAGGGTGTTCTCAGGGTGATGAAAGGTGTTGGGTTTGTGCCAGATATATTGTTTTCCTTCATGGCCAAAAAGCAAAAGCAAATCGCAAACTGAAGCCAGACTCATTCATAATAATACAAATATGGATCGAGATACGCAACACTAAGTTTCAATGAAGAAACCAAGAACTACAAAAATTGATGGAAAGAGACGGAGAGAATCGTTGAGGCTGCATGTATGAAAACCTAGGGAACGAGCTCTGCACGATGGCATCGCTAGAAAAATATATCTCTAAATTACATGAACATGCCCCAGCCTTTTAGCTATACCCCAGAAGAAAGCTCTCCGATGATGACAACCTGTTATATACCATGGAGTCAATGGGACACCCTTTCATCAATGTTGCCCCATCTGTGCAAGGTATACATTTTTTTCAAATAGCTAGGCTGCTATGCGGTATATGAATAGAATAAAACATATATTGTCATTCGGGGTTGGATAGGTTACTTTCTAAAAGTACTCAGTAATGTAATCTGATTACATTCAGTTACTTTTTTAGATTACTTTCCCTTTGAGAGGCATTAGAAGATGACAAAAATGTATGTTACCAATTGAATGACATCTTCTGCAGGATAAATCAATGTTAAAGTTTACATAGCTGGCCATATATGGATGCACATTTATACTTTATGGGTTGGTTATGTAGGCTTCTTCTAACCCATCGCTTTCTACTACATATAATAATACGATTAAATTATATATTTACATTAATATATATCATTTATAAGTCCAAAAATGGATGTAGCAACTACAGATTGCCCCTTTAAGTCTATCCAAAGTGTGTGAGTTTGAGCATGTGTCCATTAGGCCTATGGATGTAATTTTTTTATCAGCATGAATTTAATTTGAGCATTAAAAGCCCCACTTTTATTCCATAGGCCGGCATCCGCACTATGCAGATGTTGCAAGCGTGCATTTTTCACTAGCTGTCTGTCACGTTGTATAGTAATTGGAGACAGGTGCACGAATACGACATAGGGGTTTTTAATTTCACTACCCAAAAGCGTACGTCATGAACATGACGGGGACAACGTCCAAAACAAACACGTGTATATGTATATGTGTGTGTGTGTGTGTATATACATACATGCATATACACAGTTGAAGTCAGAAGTTTACATACACTTATGTTGGAGTCAATTAAACTTGTTTTTCAACCACTCTACACATTTCTTGTTGACAAACTATAGTTTTGGTAAGTCGGTTAGGACATATACTTTGTACATGACACAAGTAATTTCACTTACAATTCACTATCAAATCTTATTGGTCACATACACATACAGTGCCTTGCGAAAGTATTCGGCCCCCTTGAACTTTGCGACCTTTTGCCAAGTTTCAGGCTTCAAACATAAAGATATAAAACTGTATTTTTTTGTGAAGAATCAACAACAAGTGGGACACAATCATGAAGTGGAACGACATTTATTGGATATTTCAAACTTTTTTAACAAATCAAAAACTGAAAAATTGGGCATGCAAAATTATTCAGCCCCTTTACTTTCAGTGCAGCAAACTCTCTCCAGAAGTTCAGTGAGGATCTCTGAATGATCCAATGTTGACCTAAATGACTAATGATGATAAATACAATCCACCTGTGTGTAATCAAGTCTCCGTATAAATGCACCTGCACTGTGATAGTCTCAGAGGTCCGTTAAAAGCGCAGAGAGCATCATGAAGAACAAGGAACACACCAGGCAGGTCCGAGATACTGTTGTGAAGAAGTTTAAAGCCGGATTTGGATACAAAAGGATTTCCCAAGCTTTAAACATCCCAAGGAGCACTGTGCAAGCGAAAATATTGAAATGGAAGGAGTATCAGACCACTGCAAATCTACCAAGACCTGGCCGTCCCTCTAAACTTTCAGCTCATACAAGGAGAAGACTGATCAGAGATGCAGCCAAGAGGCCCATGATCACTCCGGATGAACTGCAGAGATCTACAGCTGAGGTGGGAGACTCTGTCCATAGGACAACAATCAGTCGTATATTGCACAAATCTGGCCTTTATGGAAGAGTGGCAAGAAGAAAGCCATTTCTTAAAGATATCCATAAAAAGTGTTGTTTAAAGTTTGCCACAAGCCACCTGGGAGACACACCAAACATGTGGAAGAAGGTTCTCTGGTCAGATGAAACCAAAATTGAACTTTTTGGCAACAATGCAAAACCTTATGTTTGGCGTAAAAGCAACACAGCTGAACACACCATCCCCACTGTCAAACATGGTGGTGGCAGCATCATGGTTTGGGCCTGCTTTTCTTCAGCAGGGACAGGGAAGATGGTTAAAATTGATGGGAAGATGGATGGAGCCAAATACAGGACCATTCTGGAAGAAAACCTGATGGAGTCTGCAAAAGACCTGAGACTGGGACGGAGATTTGTCTTCCAACAAGACAATGATCCAAAACATAAAGCAAAATCTACAATGGAATGGTTAAAAAATAAACATATCCAGGTGTTAGAATGGCCAAGTCAAAGTCCAGACCTGAATCCAATCGAGAATCTGTGGAAAGAACTGAAAACTGCTGTTCACAAATGCTCTCCATCCAACCTCACTGAGCTCGAGCTGTTTTGCAAGGAGGAATGGGAAAAAATGTCAGTCTCTCGATGTGCAAAACTGATAGAGACATACCCCAAGCGACTTACAGCTGTAATCACAGCAAAAGGTGGCGCTACAAAGTATTAACTTAAGGGGGCTGAATAATTTTGCAGCCCAATTTTTCCGTTTTTGATTTGTTAAAAAAGTTTGAAATATCCAATAAATGTCGTTCCATTTCATGATTGTGTCCCACTTGTTGTTGATTCTTCAAAAAAAATACAGTTTTATATCTTTATGTTTGAAGCCTGAAATGTGGCAAAAGGTCGCAAAGTTCAAGGGGGCCGCATACTTTCGCAAGGCACTGTACGTATCACAATTCCAGTGGGTCAGAAGTTTACATACACTAAGTTGACTGGGCCTTTAAACAGCTTGGAAAATTCCATAAAATGATGTAATGGCTTTAGAAGCTTCTGATAGGCTAATTGACATAATTTGAGTCAATTGGATATGTACCTGTGGATGTATTTCAAGGACCACCTTCAAACTCAGTGCCTCTTTGCTTGACATCATGGGAAAATCAAAAGAAATCAACCAAGACCTCAGAAAAAATATTGTAGACCTTCACAAGTCTGGTTCATCCTTGGGAGCAATTTCCAAACGCCTGAAGGTACCACGTTCATCTGTACAAACAATAGTGCTCACTTATAAACACCATGGGACTACGCAGCCGTCATACCGCTCAGGAAGGCGGCTCGTTCGGTCTCCTAGAGATGAACGTACTTTGGTGCGAAAGGTGCAAATCAATCCCAGAACAGCAGCAAAGGACCTTGTGAAGGTGCTGGAGGAAACCGGTACAAAAGTATCTATATCCACAGTAAAACGAGTCTTATATCGACATAACGTGAAAGGCCGCTCAGCAAGGAAGATGCCACCATCCCAACCGTGAAGCACGGGGGTGGCAGCATCATGTTGTGGGGATGCTTTGCTGCAGGAGGGACTGGTGAACTTCACAAAATAGATGGCATCATGGGGAGGGGAAATTATGTGCATATATTGAAGCAACATCTCAAGACATCAGTCAGGAAGTTTAAGCTTGGTCGCAAATGTGTCTTCCATATTGACAATGACCCCAAGCATACTTCCAAAGCTGTGACAAAATGGCTTAAGAGCAACAAGGTCAAGCTATTGGAGTGGCCATCACAAGCCCTGACCTCAATCCTATCGAACATTTGTGGGCAGAACTGAAAAAGCGTGTGCGAGCAAGGAGGCCTACAAACCTGACTCAGTTACACCAGCTCTGTCAGGAGGAATTTGCCAACATTCACCCAACTTATTGTGGGAAGCTTGTGGAAGGCTACCTGAAACGTTTGACCCAAGTTAAACAATATAAAGGCAATGCTACCAAATACCAACCGCACCAGCATATGGTCTCACAAGGGGTCTGAGGATCTAATCTCGGTACCTAATGGCAGTCAGGCTACCTCTGGCGAGCACATGGAGGGCTGTGCGGCCCCCCAAAGAAATGCCACCCCACACCATGACTGACCCACCGCCAAACCGGTCATGCTGGAGGATGTTGCAGGCAGCAGAAAGTTCTCCACGGCGTCTCCAGACTCTGTCACGTGCTCAGTGTGCACCTGCTTTCATCTGTGAAGAGCACAGGGCGCCAGTGGCGAATTTGCCAATCTTGGTGTTCTCTGGCAAATGCCAAACGTCCTGCACGGTGTTGGGCTGTAAGCACAACTCCCACCTGTGGACATCGGGCCCTCATAGCACCCTCATGGAGTCTGTTTCTGACCGTTTGAGCAGACACATGCACATTTGTGGCCTGCTGGAGGTCATTTTGCAGGGCTCTGGCAGTGCTCCTCCTTGCACAAAGGCGGAGGTAGCGGTCTTGCTGCTGGGTTGTTGCCCTCCTACGGCCTCCTCCACGTCTCCTGATGTACTGGCCTGTCTCCTGGTAGCGCCTCCATGCTCTGGACACTACGCTGACAGACACAGCAAACCTTCTTGCCACAGCTCGCATTGATGTGCCATCCTGGATGAGCTGCACTACCTCAGCCACTTGTGTGGGTTGTAGACTCCGTCTCATGCTACCACTAGAGTGAAAGCACCGCCAACATTCAAAAGTGACAAAAGCATCAGCCAGGAAGCATAGGAACTGAGAAGTGGTCTGTGGTCCCCACCTGCAGATCCACTCCTTTATTGGGGGTATCTTGGTAATTGCCTATAATTTCCACCTGTTTTCTATTCCATTTGCACAACAGCATGTGAAATTTATTGTCAATCAGTGTTGCTTCCTAAGTGGACAGTTTGATTTCACAGAAGTGTGATTGACTTGGAGTTACATTGTGTTGTTTAAGTGTTCCCTTTATTTTTTTGAGCAGTATATTTCTGTTCAAAATGTTGTATATTTCTGTTCACATTTCCATATATGCATATCCTTGCTTCAGGGCCTGAGCTACAGGCAGTTAGACTTGGGGATGTCATTTTAGGCGAAAATTGAAAAAAAGGGGCTAATCTTAAGAGAGAACTCTTGGCTTCGCCTCGTGGCTATGACCACATCACAGCCATGATAAAAAATTCATAACACATGGCCTCATGTATTATTGCTTAATTTGACTAATGTTTGATGGATCTGACAGTGATTTCTCCGTAAGATGTACCGTATAATAGTGAGTGTGCTGGCATGTGGGAATACATGCAAGTGTGTTTATTGTACTGTTGCAACCTCTGCTGGCCACAGAACACACACACAACCAGTCCTATCCGAGAAGCAGATGCAGCATAGCACAAACAGATCCTTGACGAGGCTATGCTTGGACATTCCAAGCTAACAATTACTTTTCTCAAACTAGAACAGCTTACCTAAAACCACCCAAATTCTTCCTCATGATAGTATCACCAATAAACCAATCATTAACCTATACCATGGTTGATAGCTTTATGTTTTTGCTTCCCCCACAGATCTCCCACCTCGGATGCTGACTAAGGATTACCAGCGATATTCAGTAGTGCAAGGGAGAGACATCATCATGGACTGCAAAGTATTCAGCTCCCCTCCATCCACTGTTTCCTGGTGAGTTGAGCCACCAGCCTATTTCTCCTCCACTGCTGTTGTTGGTGAACACCTGTAGTGACTGGTATGGAAAGCACTGCAAAAGGTTATCTTCAATAATAATGTATTTGCCATTACATTTTGCCAATCACTTTTTGGTGTGCTGTTCATTTGATTCACTATGAACAAGGAATCAGCACGCATCCAGTTTTGAAGTCAAATTTGTGAGTGAGCGATTTGTTTTTTATTATTGTTTTTTATTGTTTATTATTTGGGTGGTGAACAATGCCCGAATCATCCTTAATTCTTTCTCTCCTGCTGTTTATATATCATACATCACCCTATTCTTCATTTGTCCTCCATCTGGGCAGTTCTGTGACACGTTTCCTCCGTTCATCTCCTTATATTCTGATTATCTCTTTCACTAACATCACCCCTAATCCTTCTCTTTTGGTGTGTTTAGATAGGGAACACTCTCTTAGACCCATTGACATTGACCCATTCAAATGTCATATAGGACTCATGAGTTCCACTTGTTTCATTCGCCAACACCTTAACAAAATGAGGAAGAGTGCAAACCAACCCTACTGGAAGTTCCACACACAATTCCATTTGCAATTTTAACATGACATGTTAAATGACTAGATAAAATGTTTTCCAAATGTGTAATGAATTTAGGAACTAAAATTTCACTTCAAACAGGCTTTTCAGGTGTCTTTGAAAGCAAAGATGGGTGGAATGCATTTACAGCGCTTTAGAATTCAATTTGTGTTGCAATAAAATGTTTTTGTGTAATTATTGTATATCCAACACAGTTTTAACATGTACATGTCCGGTAGGAAAACAACAAATAGCAACTCTGAAATGCTTGTCTTCTAGGAACAAGGATGACACTACGGAATCTGTTGAGGGGGAACGATTCTCAGTTTTTAAGAATGGATCGCTGCAGATCAACCAGGCAGGGAAAGAAGACAGTGGGGAATATGTATGTTTCGCCACAAATTCGGAGGGAAAATCAGCCATCACAGCCTTGTTGGACGTCAAAGGTATTTCTGCACCTTAGACAGGATTGAATGGCTTATCATTAGCTTTTTTCATTTGCACTCTGAAGGAAATTGGGTTTAGGACAAATAATAAGGATGTTGGCTTTCAACCATATTGCTTTTATTCATCTAGTCCTTTCAGATAAGTGGTGACAGGAAAGGTAGCAGGGAAAATATGGCATTCATTATCATCCAGACATAGTTCAGTTCAGCCTGTGTAAAATGTCTGTAACTCTCTCTCACCGGACTTACATAGCTAGCATGAGACTTCAAATATGGCCCGCAAGACTTTCAAATGTAACTGAACATCAGAAGAGTTTAAGATCTTGTTTTATTCACCCGGTAAATGTATTTGTATGTTTCAGATCCCACCCAAATCGTGGAGCCGCCGCAGGACCTGCACATATTAAGTGGAACCACAGCCCAGCTTACATGCCAAGCAGAGTATGATATATCTCTTAGGAACGAGTTTCAAATAGTCTGGAGCAAGGATGGGGAAGAGATACCCCCATTCACAGAACAGTCCAGGTAAGATACCCTAATGGGATTGTTACCCCATTTTGTATTCATCACTATACTATTACAAGAGTGTAGCAAGTTGGCTCACCTCACAAAGATTACGGAAATATTCATAGAAACCACCTATTAAGATTGACAGCTTTACCAAAGATACAAGTGAATGTATTATGAGTCTTTCTTTATAAATGTGCTTTTATTATTAGATATTTTCTGGATGATGGAATGCTACAAATTATCAATGTAAACCAAAGCGACAAGGGAACATACACATGTACCGCCAGAACCAATCTAGACCAGGACACCGCCTCTGCACTTGTTACTGTACTGGGTAAGCAGCATCACCCTCTGTTTCAGTAAAGCCATTGTACTACGTCTGTAGTGCTGAAGTGCACAATTCAAGCCCCGGAGGTCCTCAGTCTAGACGGTTTTGATTTATCTTTGGTACCTACGGTGCTTAATAGGGATCTTACTGATTGGCTGAAGAGTGCACCAAGAGTTTACCAAACGGAAGAAAATAGACTGAAAGAGGGAAGGACTACCTGGACAAAAATGTATAATTTTAGTTTTCCTTTGCAAAACATTTTTTTTTTTCATTGCATGCCCCAATGAACATGTCCCAGGTGTCACAGGTCCCTAGTTACTATATAAGGCGGACAAAGACTAAATGTAGCAGGAATGCGGTCCTCAAATGACTGAAACTGTGCACCCCACCATCATAATGTGATTACAATGTTGCTGTTATGTTGTTTCAGATGTCCCTGATGCGCCAGAAGATGTGGAGCTGTCTGAACAAAAGAGCTGGAGTGTCCGGTTGGCCTGGGTACCCGGTGACGACCACAACAGCTCTACCACTGGTAGGCCTGGCTACCACAGTCAGCTGTCTTCACCCTCAACCTTTTGCTATAGGAAGGAGGGATGTCCTCAAATGTACACCGTACCTGTGGGACTAGAAAGAGAAGATCAAATGTGGTCCCAGTTTCAGCATACTACAAACATATACTGAACAAAAATATAAATGCAACATGCAACAATTTCAAAGATTTTACTGAGTTACAGTTCATATAAGGAAATCAGTCAATTTAAATGAATAAATTAGGCCCTAATCTATGGATTTCACATGCAGATATGAATCTGTTGGTCACAGATAACTTTAAAAAAAAGTTTGGTCGACACCAGTCAGTATCTGGTGTGACCACCATTTGCCTCATGCAGCGCGGCACATCTCTTTCACATAGAGTTGATCAGGCTGTTGATTGTGACCTAGGGAATTTTGTCCCACTCCTCTTCAATAGCTGTGCGAAGTTGCTGGATATTGGCGGGAACTGGAACACGCTGTTGTGCACATCGATCCAGAGCATCCCAAACGTGCTCAGTGGGTGACGTATCTGAGTATGCAGGCCATGGAAAAACTGGGAAATGTTCCGCTTCTAGGAATTGTGTACAGATTCTTGCAACACATGGGTCTGTGGATTATCATGCAGGAGCATGAGGTGATGGCGATGGATGAATGGCACAACAATGGGCCTCAGGATCTCATCACGGTATCTCTGTGCATTCAAATTACCATCGATAAAATGCAGTTGTGTTCGTTGTCCGTAGCTTGTGCCTGCCCATTCCATAACCCCACCGTAACCATGGGGTACTCTCTTCACAGCGTTGGTATCAGCAAATCGATTGCCAACACGACATCATACATGTGGTCGACGGTTGTGAGGCCGGTTGGATGTACTGCCAAATTCTCTAAAATGACATTGGAGGCGGCTTATGGTAGAGATATTAGCATTAAATTCTCTGACAACAGCTCTGGTGGATATTCCTGCAGTTAGCATGCCAATTGCAGGCTCCCTCACGTTTAACATCTGTGGCATTGTGTTGTGTGACAAAACTGCACATTTTCGAGTGGCCTTTTATTGTCCCCAGCACAAGGTGCACCTGTCTAATAAGTATGCTGTTTAATCAGCTTCTTGATATACCATACCGGTCAGGTGGATTAATTATATTGGCAAACGAGAAATGCTCACTAACAGTGATGTAAACTAATTTTGTGCAAAACATTTGAGAGTAATTCACCTTTTGTGTGTAGGTAAAATGTCTGGGATCTTTTATGTCAGTTAATGAAACATGGGACCAACACTTCATATGTTTTGTTTATATTTTTGTTCAGTGTACTAAAAACATTGATTGTCATGTAACACTTGGGGGTGTTCTTCCTCAATATACAGTATTATAACCCCTTTCCTGAAACTGTAAAAAGAGATTTCTATAATGTGAAATATATGCACAGACAAGGTACACTATTGTGAAGTTGAAACGTCTAGGAGCAACAACGGCTCAGCCGTGAAGTGGTAGGCGACACAAGCTCACAGAACGGGACCGCCGAGTGCTGACACGCGTAGCATGTAAAAATCGCCTGTCCTCAGTTGCAACGCTCAATACCAAGTTCCAGACTGCCTCTGGAAGCAACATCAGTACAATAACTTTTCGCTGAGAGCTTCATGAAATGGGTTTCCATGGCCGAGCAGCTGCACACAAGTGTAAGATCAACATGTGCAATACCAAGCGTTAGCTGGAGTGGTGTAAAACCGCCATTTTACTCTGCAACAGTGGAAATGCGTTCTCTAGAGTGATGAATCACGCGTTCACCATCTGGCAGTCTGACGGACGAATCTGGGTTTGGCGGTTGCCATGAGAACCCTACCTGCCCGAATCCATAGTGCCACCTGTAAAGTTTGATGTTGGAGGAATAATGGTCTGTGGCTGTTTTTCATTGTTTAGTCTCCCTAGTTCCAGTGAAGGGAAATCTTAACGCTAAAGCATACAATGACATTCTAGACGATTCTGTGCTTCCAGATTTGTGGCAACAGTTTGGGGAAGTACATTTCCTGTTTCAGCATGACAATGCCCCCGTGCACAAAGCGAGGTCCATACAGAAATGGTTTGTCGAGATCTGTGATGAAGAACTTGACTGGCCTGCACAGAGCCCTGATCTCAACCCCATCGAACACCTTTGGGATGAATTGGAATGCCGACTGCGAGCCAGGCCTAATCGCCCAACACCAGTGCCCGACCTCATTAATGCTCTTGTGGCTGAATGGAAGCAAGTCCCCGCAGCAATGTTCCAACATCTACTGTGGTGGACAGCCTTCCCAGAAGAGTCGAGGCTGTTATAGCAGCAAAAGGGGAACCAACTCCATATTAATACCCATGATTTTGGAATGATATGTTCGACGAACATACTTTTGGTCACGTAGTGTATTTCAATATTTTCTAATGTAGACATACAATGTAGTACTTTTTCAGTAAACAGTATATTTATTTCTGAATGGCTAATTTATGATTTTGTATACTGTACGAGCACAGAGTTCATAGTGGAGTACGAGGAGAGTCAGTGGGATCCTGGGACCTGGCGAGAACTCCAGCGAGTCCCTGGCAACCAGGTCACAGCTTTGTTGACATTACACGGCCACCTGAACTACCAGTTTAGAGTGTATGCAGTTAATGGCATTGGGAAAGGGCCCCCAAGCAACCCCACAGACCGATACAAAACCCTTCCTGCAGGTTTGACTTTATCTGTAACCTGTTATAATCATCTTAGTATACGTTTATAACTGTCTACTTTATATATAGGTTAAGAGGATTTCAAAGTTTTCAATGAACTGGCCATTGTCATGTGAAGAGTTATTTTGGCCATATGCGCCCTAAAGGAATTGTCTTAACACAGAGCAAACTATATAATAATGCATATGTCCTCACAGCTCCTGATAAAAACCCAGAAAACATCAAAATTCAGGGTCATCTGCCCCATCAAATGGATATCAGTTGGGAGGTGAGAGAGACTCATAACTGCGTCTATAGCTACCCTTAAAGGCAGCAATTGTATGCTGTATGTCTTAGATACAGGTAGAGTATGTTGTAGATACCTTATGTGTTTAATGACGTACTTTCTGTTGTGTTGTCCTCTGTCACAGCCACTATTGCCTGTGGAGCACAATGGTCCAGGCCTGGAGTACAAGTTGAGCTACAGAAAACTGGGAGTAGAAGATATCTGGAAAGAGCATCTTGTCAAGAGACACGCCTTTGTCATCAAGAACACCCCCACATTCGTCCCCTACGAGATCAAGATCCAGAGTCGCAACAGTCACGGCTGGGGCCCAGAACCCAAAGTAGTGACAGGGTACTCCGGGGAAGACTGTGAGTAACAGACCACCAGAGTTTTTCCTTTAATCCCGTGAACTTCATACATATGGCCTCTTTTTGGCAATTATCAGTCCCTCGTCCCAAAGTGTGTACGTTCACTTCCCTTATATGCAGTTGAAGTCGGAAATGTACATACACTTAGGTTGGAGTCATTAAAACAAGTTTTTCAACCACTCCACAAATTTCTTGTTAACAAACTATAGTTTTGGCAAGTCAGTTTGGACATCTACTTTGTGCATGACTAAAGTAATTATTCCAACAATTGTTTCACTTACAACTTACTGTATCACAATTCCAGTGGGTCAGAAGTTTACATACACTAAGTTGACTTTGCCTTTTAAACAGCTTGGAAAATTCCATTAAATGATGTCATGGCTTGAGAAGCTTCTGATAGGCTAATTGACATAATTTGAGTCAATTGGAGGTGTACCTGTGGATGCATTTCAAGGCCTACCTTCAAACTCAGTGCCTCTTTGCTTGACATCATGGGAAAATCAAAAGAAAGCAGCCAAGACCTCAGAAAAACAATTGTAGACCTCCACAAGTCTGGTTCATCCTTGGGAGCAATTTCCAAATGCCTGAAGGTACCACGTTCATCTGTACAAACAATAGTATGCAAGAATAAACACCATGGGACCATGCAGCTGTCATACCGCTTAGGAAGGAGACTCGTTCTGTCTCCTAGAGATGAACGTACTTTGGTATGAAAAGTGCAGATCAATCCCAGAACAGCAGCAAAGGACCTTGTGAAGATTCTGTAGGAAACAGGTAGAAAAGTATCTATATCCTAAGTAAAACGAGTCCAATATCGACATAACCTGAAAGGCCGCTCAGCAAGGAAGATGACACTGCTCCAAAACGGCTTAAGGACAACAACGTCAAGGTATTGGAGTAGCCATCACAAATCCCTGGCCTCAATCCTATAGAACATGTGGGGTAGAACTGAAAAAGCGTGTGTGAGCAAGCAGGCCAACAAACCTGACTCAGTTACACCAGCTCTGTCAGGAGGAATGGGCCAAAATTCACCCAACTTATTGTGGGAAGCTTGTGGAAGGCTACCCAAAATGTTTGACCCAAGTTAAACAATTATAATACACCTATATAAATCAAATAAATAATTTGTTCTACTATTATTCTGACATTTCACATTCTTTAAATAAAGTGGTGATCCTTACTGACCTAAAAAAGGGAATTTTTACTAGAATTAAATGTCAGGAATTGTGAAAAACTGAGTTTAAATGTATTTGGCTAAGGTGTATGTAAACTTCAGACGTCAACTGTATACAGTATAAATTCAAAGTTTCTTCACTGATTTGAAAGGAACTAGTGAATGAGTACGCACTTCAGGAGAAGGAGATATTATTGGGATGTACACTTTTAAGGCTGGATAGGTGTATCATAATGTGCAAGTAGGGGAGATGAGTGTTTTACCAAGCCCACCCAGGGGAGGCATGTTGCTCCTCTATGTGAATGAAAAAAAAATTATACTCTTTTGTTATATATATATATATATATATATAAAGCAAATAATCATCATTGGTTGTATCATACATTTTCCATTTCCATTGTTTATCTACTGTTATGATGTGCAGATGGTGTTGTAGTGTATCCTAGTACTACTCTGTTAAGTGACCCAACTGCCATTTTTGACAAAGAGACCAATATTATTAATTTATGTGAACATTGCATCTCCCCCATTTTCTTGTCTTCAGTTGTCTTTTGGCATTGTTTTCGGGATAATGTATCAGGTTAAGTGTCTGTCATTTTTTTCCTGGATATCACCCCAGTCCTATGTAGGTGTACTTCAAGTAGTCCCCTCACATGAGAAATTGGAACCGTTGCAGAGAGTTTGCAAGTCAAATTCTCACCTTTGTCTGAGCAAATTGTGAGATTTGACACATAATGACACAAAGGATAATGGATCTTAGTTTTGTTTTTCACACCCTCCGTACTATAACCCCCCTCCCCGCCCTCTACATAGACTGTACTAATACGTACCCTCCATAGTTTCATACAGAAGTGGAAATGATTTTGTTTTATATAGTTTGTTTGTTCCTTCTTGATGTTGTATTTCTTTGTAAATATGTGCTACCTACCCTTTGTCTAGTGTGTGTGTGCGTGTGCGTGCGCTTGTGTGCCTGCTACTGATTGGTGCCTGTCCTCTCCAGTGCCTACAGCTTCCCCACAGGACGTGGCAGTGGAGGTGTTGAACACCACCCTTCTCAGAGTCAGTTGGACAAGGGTTGCCCAGGCAACATTGCGGGGTCATCTGGGAGGCTACAATGTGAGTGTTCAGGGTTGTGTTCATCAGGTACCAAATGGAAGAAAATGGACTGAAATAGGGAGGAACTAGCTGGTCCGCTTTCCATTGTATGGCCTAATGAGCATTTTCCAAGTTTCTCAATCAGGATTTTACTTGAGGTGGGCCCATCTGCCTAGCTCTGTTGCTCTTCACCCAAAGTAGGGCCATTACATCTCACTTAATATAAATACTGGGTCACCTGTACATATCCCTGGGTAGCCTACTCCACAGGCTGTATTCCTATTTGAGAAATGTGGAATAATAAGGCTGAATTTAAGGTTGCCTGTGTGTTTTTCAAGTCAGGGTACTCTGTGTAATCTACCATTTTGTGTACATTATGTGCCCATTTAGCATAGCATGTTTTACATTGAAGTTAGTTAGCAGTTAGCATTAATTATTGGTCGACAAACCGCATTTTACATTAGACAGTTAATGCACGAACCGGTTTGGATTTTTACTTTACGTTTGGTAAATGTTATATAAATGTAATAACTGAGTAATGAAACTCCTCAAAAGTATGGCAATCGTCCGTTCTTATCACCAGTAAAAGACTGCTAACAGTTGCGAATGGCTAATTTGCTAGCAGAGCAACTTTGCTTAACAAGTCACACAATAAGTGTACTCTACACATACAATTATCTGCAAGGTCCCTCTGTCGAACAGTGAATTTCAAACACAGATTCAACTACCAAGATCAGGGAGGTTTTCCAATGCCTCGCAAAGAAGGACACCTATTGGAAGATGGGTAAAAATAAAAAAGCAGACATTGAATACCCCTTTGAGCATGGTGAAGTTATTAATTACACTTTGGATAGTGTATCAATACACCCAGTCACTACAAAGATACAGGCGTCATTCCTAACTCAGTTGCCGGAGAGGAAGGGAACCGCTCAGGGATTTCACCATGAAGCCAATGATGACTTTAAAACAGTTACAGGAGAAACATTTGAATGGATCAACAACATTGTAGTTACTCCACAATACTAACCTAAATGACAGAGTGAAAAACAAGGAAAACTTTCCAGAATACAAATATTCTAAAACTTGCATAATTTTTGCAGTAAGGCACAAAAGTAAAACTGTGAAAAATGTGGCAAAGAAATGTACTTTGTCCTGAATACAAAGCGTTATGTTTGGGGCAACTCCAACACAACACATCACTGAGTACCACTATTTATATTTTCAAGTATGGTGGTGGTTGCATAATTGTATGGGTTTGCTTTTCATCGACAAGGACTAGGGAGATTTTTATGATAAAAATAAATGGATTAGAGCTAAGCACATGCAAAATCCTAAAGAAAAACCTTGTTCAGTCTGCTTTCCAATAGACACTGGGAGACAAATTCACCTTTCAGCAGGACAATAACCTAAAAACACAAGGCCAAATATACACTGGAGTTGCTTACCAAGATGACATTGAATGTTCCTGAGTGGCCTAGTTACAGTTTTGACTTAAAAAAAGCTTGAAAATCTCTTGCTATACATGAAAATGGCTGTCTATCTAGCAATGATCAACAACCAACTTGACAGAGCTTGAAGAATGTTAAAAAGAATAATGTGCAAATATTGTACAATTCAGGTGTGCAAAGCTAATTTCTAAAAACATGTTTTCACTTTGTCATTATGGGGTATTGTGTGTAGATGAGGAACAAACAATCAATTTAATACATGTTTAATTCAGGCTGTAACATAACAACATGTTGAATAAGTCAAGGGGTATGAATTCTTTCTGAAGGCACTGTATGCCATGAATAGTGCCTGTGAGAGCGCGGGCACCAATGAGTTAGTGCGGGTGCCGAAAGCATCTTAGAAAATGGCACAATGCACCTTGTGGCGAAAGTATGAACTGCCGTTGAATCCATTGAAAATAAATGGTCATAGAGGACAATCATTATTATGATAAAGGAAAATTGATTTTTTTCACATATTAGAGGCATACAAAGACAAATAAATGTTTTACAGCATGGAAATAATAAATAAGTGAAGTAAATGTATGAAAATGCGAAACATTTATTTTTGGGTGAAGTTTAATTGAACAGTATAAGACAATCAGAAGAGAGAAAGCCCCATTTAAAACCACTTAGAATGTATTTGTTGCCTCTCTGGGGACATGCACTACTCATGAAGCATATTTAGAACTTGTATTATTAAAAAACAAAATATTGTCAAATATCCATACCATTAAAAAAAAGAAAAATATGATATGATATTTTGGCCATATCACCCAGCCCTAGTTATCATTAGTCAGCAGCAGTTAATTCTCAAAGTCATTCTTGAGTTGCAATGGATTTCAGCATGGAATTTAGAAAAAATATCTAATTCATAGATTTTATTTATTTAAATGTATTTGGGTGCGTCTTTCCATTTTTAAATCAATTTATATGGCAACTTAATGACTTCAAATGTTTTATTTTATTGTGATAACCAGTCATTTCCTTTCGTCAAAATAGAGTAACACCAATTACACTTAGTTTAGTAACACCAAATCATTAGCCTGAAATCTAGAACCTGTTTTGCTAACATTCCACTCATTGTACTCCATGTCATGCTAAACATGCTATGGGTAGCATGACAATGTGTGGCAAGGAGTGGAATGAGAACTCAAACAGACTGGTACCCAGGTTACCAAATCATCATTGAAATCCTCAAATGTATGACAAACTATAAGGGTGTGATTAACAAATAATTGTATGTCTTTGTAAGGAGTGGTTTGTATGTCAGTAACACCAATGGCATAAAACTTAGACACATATTTGTAAAAAATAAAAAAGGAATTTTAAGTCTTCTTTGTTTTAATAGAATATATTAAATACTTTTTTCATTTTCTAGCATTCAAAATAATAAGTCCCCAGAACATGTCACTACAACTCTACTGGGAAAACAAATTTGCTTGCATTAAATACATTAAACAATAGATAAACAGAACGTGTTTCAGTTTCAAGGACTTGCATTATGTTTGATCATTGATAAACAGTTCAAATTAAACAAAAACATGAATGATGCGTTTAACTCTTTGCCATTTTAAAGATTTTTTCATGGTTGCACAGTTGACCAACCCCCCCTCTCAGGCACTGATTCTTCTGGCGTCCTTTTCGTTCTTCTTCAGATAGCTTTACAGTTCAAAGTGGATGGCCCATGATAATGTCCCAATTTCAATGTCTCATCTTTACCACTCATTACGTCTTGTCCATTCGTCAACCAGTATACCAGCATCATAAGAAAAGGTTAGAACAGATCTACCTCTATGCTCACTCCATGTGGACTCTCCTCTCACACTCCTGAGAGAAGCATGAAAGAAAAGCAGTTGATAGCTTAGATCTGATACTGTACATCGATTTCTGGCTTGGTTCCTTTCTCTCGGTAGAAGTGGTTCGGAAGGCCTTCTTCAACGCCTTTGTCACTCTTCTTCAGCCAGTTAGAGGGGGTTTTGAGGTACACACACTATTGTTTCCAATTATCTCTTCCATGCATTAAGATACCGTCTGATGTCACTTTTCATGATCACCTCGAAAGAACAGATCAGAACAACAGTTTAGTTCAGTTCATTAACTACATGATAAATGATTACTTTTACCAATTATTAATACACATATCTAAACATATTTCAAAGAGAATATCAACACATTCTATTGAAACTATTCTTTCAAATTGGCTTATACTCCCCATCTCACTGTCAACTCCATCGTAGAGCCAAGGATCAAGAAGTTAGACCTATACCCCTCCGGAATAGAACCAAACAAACACAACAATACAATACACTCAACAATACAATACACTCCTTCACATATCACTCAAGGTGTATAAACTTCAATTCAAAACCTCAAACTGAATCCTCCCCCATGTTTTACACATATATCTCCATGAGAGTAATGTAAAAAACAAAACTACTAATGGAAAAAAAAAAAATTCAAATAACCTTTTCAAATTATAATCACCAAACTGAAAACCCCCCACAAATAAAAATTATTTAACCCCTATGGTCATAGGAAAATAGACTTAAAGCAGCATACCCTTAGTTAAAGGCAATGCCCTCTCCTTCTTCACAGTGGTCTAAATTACAAATATGGCTAAGAACTATAAACTCAAACATATTCATCAATTACACAAATTATCTTGAAAGCAGTATTACAAATGACCATAAATTCCTTATCCAAATGGCCTCCCAATGCGGGTGATCAAGCCACAACGGAAGGTCATTATAGAGGTCATAGGTCATACAAAACCCTTCAAAGAAGTGTTTTTTACTATATTAGACAAATTGCAAACAATAGTCAAATAGTTCCTACATGTTGTATCCCGGGTTCCCAGAACATTCCTTTATCAAAAGAATTAAAGTGTTTAATTAAAAACTCATTAAAATTCCATGTGCGTGCATGCCCCTTTAAGATACCTTTGCACTAAAACAAATGGAAAACTCTACCACATCCAAAGGAAATGTGAAATAAATCTAACATAGTATTTTAAAATCACCAACAACTAGTCATAACAAATGTTTTAGATAACTTCCATCCGTCCCGGAAGAAAGAATCCTACTCAAACACATCAGATAATACAATGTTTAATTAAGTAAAATCAACACCTAAAATCAACAATAAACAGTAAACAAATAAACAAACCACTTTAATCAGCAATCTAATCATTTCAACCTGTTGATATAAATTTAGTAAAAACTATCCTGATTTTTAACAAATCTAAAATCTTTCAAAAGTTAGCGCTGTCTCATCACCATAAAAATCAAAACAATTTTCCACTCATATCCACAAAGTTTTCATTCCCCAAAGGTCAATACTGTTCAGCACATACTTTAATGATCTTCCTTCTGTCTGTACAGGGTCTGAAGTTCAAATGTATGCAGATGATACAGTGATAAATTCATGCAAATAACAAACTACACAAGAACTCACTACTATAATGGTTCAGATGACAAACTTGCTCAGAGACTCATGTTTACATATCTCAATAAAATAAAACACAATCAGCATGTTTCTCAAAAAACAACAACTGATGCCCCTGAGACAGATGTCTATGTATCAGGGGAAAAGCACAAATAACCAAATTTAACCTAGCTAATTTCCCAAAACATATTAAATTGTTTTGACTATAGAGGTAACAAAACTAGAATTAAAATCTATGATACTCCCCCACTTAACATACTAACTTACTAGTTTGACCCAAGCTTGCTTTTCAACATTAATACACTTTCAGTCTTCTTGTAACGGTTTTCTAGGTGTGAAGGAGAGTCGGACCAAAATGCGGCGTGTCTATTGCAATCCATGTTTAATGAAGTAACACACTAAACACAAACACTACCAAAACAATAAACTTAACGAAAACCGAAACAGCCTATACTTGTGTAACCTAACAAAGAACAATGACATCAGGACACTAAGGACAATCACCCACGACAAACTCAAAGAATATGGCTGCCTAAATATGGTTCCCAATCAGAGACAACGATAAACACCTGCCTCTGATTGAGAACCACTTCAGACAGCCATAGACTTAGCTAGAACACCCCACTAGCTACAATCCCCATACATACACACCACCTACAAAAACCCATGCCACACCCTGGCCTGACCAAATAAATAAAGATAAACACAAAATACTTCGACCAGGGTGTGACAGAACCCCCCCCCTAAGGTGCGGACTCCCGAACGCACCTCAAAACAATAGGGAGGGTCCGGGTGGGCGTCTGTCCATGGTGGCGGCTCCGGCGCGGGACGTGGACCCCACTCAATCAATGTCTTAGTCCCCTCTCCTCGCGTCCCTGGATAGTCCACCCTCGCCGCCGACCATGGCCTAGTAGTCCTCACCCAGAACCCCACTGGACTGAGGAGCAGCTCGGGACTGAGGCAGCTCGGGACTGAGGGGAAGCTCAGGAGTGAGAGGAAGCCCAGGAGTGAGGAAGCTCAGGCAGGTTGATGAATCTACCAGATCCTGGCTGACTGGCAGATCTGGAAGAGTCTGGTCGACTGGCAGATCTGGAAGAGTCTGGTCGACTGGCAGATCTGGAAGAGTCTGGTCGACTGGCAGATCTGGAAGAGTCTGGTCGACTGGCAGATCTGGCAGATCTGGAAGAGTCTGGTCGACTGGCAGATCTGGAAGAGTCTGGTCGACTGGCAGATCTGGAAGAGTCTGGTCGACTGGCAGATCTGGAAGAGTCTGGTCGACTGGCAGATCTGGCTGCTCCATGCTGACTGGCTGCTCCCTGATGACTGGCAGCTCTGGCTGCTCCATGCTGACTGGCTGCTCCATGCTGACTGGCAGCTCTGGCTGCTCCATGCTGACTGGCTGCTCCATGCTGACTGGCTGCTCTGGCTGCTCCATGCTGACTGGCTGCTCCATGCTGACTGGCTGCTCCATGCTGACTGGCTGCTCCATGCTGACTGGCAGCCCCATGCTGACTGGCTGCTCCATGCTGACTGGCAGCCCTGGCTGCTCCATGCTGACTGGCGGCCCTGGCTGCTCCATGCTAACTGGCGGCCCTGGCTGCTCCATGCTAACTGGCAGCTCTGGCGGCTCCTTGCAGACTGGCAGCTCTGGCGGCTCCTTGCAGACTGGCAGCTTTGGCGGCTCCTTGCAGACTGGCAGCTCCTTGCAGACTGGCAGCTCCTTGCAGACTGGCAGCTCCTTGCAGACTGGCAGCTCCTTGCAGACTGGCAGCTCCATGCAGACTGGCAGCTCCATGCAGACTGGCAGCTCCATGCAGACTGGCAGCTCTATGCAGACTGGCAGCTCTATGCAGACTGGCAGCTCTATGCAGACTGGCAGCTCTGAACAGGCGGGAGACTCCGGCAGCGCTGTAGAGAAGGAAGGCTCTAACAGCGCTAAACAGGCGGGAGACTCCAACAGCGCTGGAGAGGAGGAGGGCTCCGACAGCGCTGGACAGGCGAGGCGCACTGTAGGCCTGATGCGTGGTGCTGGCACTGGTGGTACTGGGCCGAGGACACGCACAGGAAGCCTGGTGCGGGGAGCTGCTACCGGAGGGCTGGGGTGTGGAGGTGGCACAGGATGGGTTAGACCGTGAAGGCGTACTGGAGATCTTGAGAGCGGTGCTGGCACAGAACGTGCAAGGCTAGGGAGGTGCACAGGAGACCTGGTACGTGAGACTGGCACCATCTTCACCAGCCGACTAACACGCACCTCAGGACGAGTATGGAGCGCTGACCCAGGTGCCATCAAATCCCCGACACGCTCCGTCGGGCAAATTCCATGTTTAAAACACCAACACAGCAACTCCCTAATTTCTCTCTCCTCCAATTTCCCCATTAACTCCTTCACAGTCTCTGTTTCGCTCACCTCCAACACCGGCTCTGGTTCTGGTCTCCTCCTTGGCTCCTCACGATAAACAGGGAGAGTTGGCTCAGGTCTGGCTCCTGACTCTGCCACACTCTCCCTGAGCACCCCCCAAGGAATTTTTGGGGCTGACTCTGGGGCCTCCGTCCGCGCCGCCTTGCTTGCTTCGCAAACTCCATTCTCCTATATCCTTCCACGCACTGCTCCATCGAATCCCAGGCGGGCTCCGGCACTCTCCCTGGGTCGACCGCCCACCTGTCTATCTCCTCCCAAGAAGTATAGTCCAAACTGTACTCCACTTTGGGCTGTTCCTGCCTGTTGACACGCTGCTTGGTCCCTTTGTGGTGGGTGATTCTGTAACGGTTTTCTGTATGTGAAGGAGAGTCGGACCAAAATGCAGCGTGTCTATTGCAATCCATGTTTAATGAAGTAACACACTAAACACAAACACTACCAAAACAATAAACTTAACGAAAACCGAAACAGCCTATACTTGTGTAACCTAACAAAGAACAATGACATCAGGACACTAAGGACAATCACCCACGGCAAACTCAAAGAATATGGCTGCCTAAATATGGTTCCCAATCAGAGACAACGATAAACACCTGCCTCTGATTGAGAACCACTTCAGACAGCCATAGACTTAGCTAGAACACCCCACTAGCTACAATCCCCATACATACACACCACCTACAAAAACCCATGCCACACCCTGGCCTGACCAAATAAATAAAGATAAACACAAAATACTTCGACCAGGGTGTGACACTTCTGCCAACAGGCTCCAAACTACTCAACCTGCAATCAACTTTAATGACCTGACATTGTTCCACATAATGGAAACAGATTATAATGTTAGACTACATGACCTTTCCTGCTCAAATTCACTGGTGTTACCTAAACAATCAAACCAAGAATCAATAACCATCAGAATACATTATCACAATGTTTCCTTACTCACACCTACATCACTTTCAGCTCAACATATTTATTTTTTCCCAGTGGGCAAAAATATATAACCCCTCTCATTTCAACGTTTTTCCTTACCTCCATGTAAGATTTAAAACCAAACTTTATAACTTCCTCTTCTCTTTCCTCTTCACACTTATGAAATGTCCAAGACTTTAAAAATAACAATCTATAAGAATGAAAAACATTTCGGTGGGCACCTCTCTATTGCCATTATCTCTCCGCTATTATTTAGAATTTCTTTAATTTAGGTAACTGTCTCCTCTATTGATACAGTAATTTAAATACGACTCAATTCTCAATACATTATCCAGCAGATAATTTAGTGAACAGACATCGTCTTGCATCAAAATTTGCTTCGTTATTATTTTTAGTTTAATTAATTAGTCTATCAATTTAACCTAAACAATCTATTAAAAAGTTCAATTTATCCCTTCTATCAATTTGAACCAAACAAGCTATTAAAACGTTCAGTTTATATCTTATACAAACACTAGCGACCATAACTTTCCAGGCAAAACATACAAATTGTTTAATTACAATCAAAAACTCGGGACTCCAGCTTGGAAGCTATGCTCACCACCATACCACCAACCCAACGCTATGTAAATTACTAAGATTCTCTGCAAATAAACCCACTTTACAAGTAAAATCATGACACGTCACTATCGGCAATTCCCAGAAAAATAGACCTAGTTTTAAAGGTCCAAGCGTTACTCCGGCTATGATTCTCATATGCCAAATGAATAGATTTGCAATCAAAGAATAAAATTGACATTTATTGACTAGGAAACAGATCTTGCGCCTTTTAATAAAAGTAGATTTATGTTTACTTATGCAACGTATTTCAATTACTTTACTACATCACGCAATGATAATTTGTTTGATGGAAAACCTTAGGCTTTGTACGACATTATAAATTACGTTGAGATTCCCTCGAATTCTCTCTTACTTTATGGAAAACCGTTTATTCAATAAATCCCGCAACTATTATAACATTTTCAGACCTTAAGGGCAGTTTTATTTCAAATGTTGTACTCAGACGGAGATAATCAATATGCGTTTTATAGTTACATCGTTAGGGTAAGATAACCAAAAGTTGACACACTCTAATCAGTTTCTAGAGCTCAATTTCCTAGATTTTGTAGACTATTTTAATAGTGCTTAAACCCACATCTTTATCAAATTATCCATTTAAGATACCAACTCAAAACCTACATACGTCTACGAATGGGTGGTTTAAATTGTATCTAATTATATTCTCAGCATTACTTTATCAAATCTCTAGTAATTGATTATACAAACATACAATTTATCATAATTTCAAATAATTCACAGAATCTACATAAAACACAAGAAATCTTAGGTACTCACACAGAACTTTAAGGATCACCCACACAGGATTGGTCAGATGTTCACATAGAACATCAGAAAATACTTGAAAGGTTACTCACACAGAGTCAACCTACCCCGCTCACACAGAACGCTCCGGCAAATATTACCTAGTGATCCCATAACAAAATACTCACAGAGTAACCCAGGGCATACCTGGCTAGCACATTTAAAATAATTGGAATTCACCACCTCTGAGGGTCACTTAGACAATAACACAGACACACAGAATTAGGTCCTTCTTCCAATAGGGCTTCACCAAGTACCATGTTTCACACAGAACACACAGTTACCCTGGCCCCTCACTCCCACAGACCGCACCAATCCCCACTGTGATCAATTCAGTGTCAGGACAGCTCTTGGTCACTCGCAACCGGACAGTGGCAGAGTATCTTTGAGTCCACAAACTCTCAGATTACTCTCCTCTGACTCGGCCCTTCTTACGCCTCTGAGGTGCGCTCCTTACAAAGGAATTCACACTTAGAGTACACGTAACAGAGGCATATTTAAAAAACTTGACTTCAAGTGTGTGGTTCGCTCACCTCACCTCTCAACTCAGTTCGAGATGTGGTATCCACTCGGCTCGCTTCCTCTCAGATCAAAGGTGGGTCCATCTGCTTCGTTTCCGAAGTGTGGTTTACCTAAGATCCCAAGTTTGAGGGATCACTTGTGCATGATTTATTTACCTAGATCGTCAGGAACAGTCACTAAGTGAAGATTCATTATCCTATCCTCGTCGCCAAATGTCGTGGAAATTTCCTGTATTACCAAATCACGAGAGAGCAAACCACACACAAGTCAGAGTTATCATAAAGTCCATCTTTAATTATATGAGCTTCACCATATCCCTGTGACTCTCAGATCAATTCAGTGTCTATAAATTAATTATCTGAGAGTGCCAACATAATGGCAACTAAGATCCTTTATAGCAAAGACACACCCATCTAAACTCGCATGACAAATAACAGATCTTAGGAACATTACACAAAGAACCTTTTACTTGAAAAAAAGGAGTATCCTATAGCCAGACAGCATTAGCTATAAATGATTGTTTAGTTTGCTCTCCTAAAACGAAGTTCTTATCTCGTTCTTGGTACCACTTAGGACCAAAACATTACCTCATCCAGTGGCATATATCAATTGTCAATCCTAGATACTACCATAAAAAATACAACCCCTCCTGGACAAGCTTACGGAGAGGAGTGACTGGCACACAGACATTGTGGAGCCAAGAGATAATTGGTTCCCCCTCAATCATCCCTTCACAAGGTTTAAAAGATACGTTTACATATGAAGACAAGCCTGACCTCTCCCCTCTCTGGGCCCCAAGTAACTTTTTCCACATAAGCATACTTATGAAAATTGATAAAACATCTTATTTATCAATGTTACCTAAATCATTCTGATTCTGCTACCACAACATTCACCACAGTCTAAGGTTCTGAGTGCTCTGGAGAAAGGTTTTCATCAAGGATCTCTCTGTATTTTTCTCCGTTCATATTTGCCTCGATCCTGACTAGTTACTCAGTCCCTGCCACTGAAAAACATCCCCACAGCATGATGCTGCCACCACCATACTTCCCCGTAGGGATGGTGCCAGGTTCCCTAAAGATTTGGCACTTGGCATTCAGGCCGGCCAAAGAGTTCAATCTTGGTTTCATCAGACCAGAGAATCTTGACCCTCATGTTCTGAGATTCTTTAGGTGCCTTTTGGCAAACTCCAAGCGGGCTGTTGTGCCTTTTACTGAAGAGTGGCTTCCATCTGCCCACTCTACCATAAATGCCTGATTAGTGGAGTGCTGCAGAGATGGTTGTCCTTCTGGAAGGTTCTCCCATCTCCACAGAGGAACTCTAAAGCTCCCTGACCAAGGCCCTTTTACTCAGTTTGTTTGGCCGGCCAGCTCTAGGAAGAGTCTTGGTGGTTCCAAACTTCTTCCATAAGAGTGATGGAGGCCACTGTGTTCTTGGGGACCTTCAATGCTGCAGACATTTTTTGGTACCCTTCCCCAGATCTGTGCCTTGACACAATCCTGTCTCTGAGACCCCAGGACAATTCCTTCGACCTCATGGCTTGGTTTTTGCTCTGACGTGCACTGTCAACTGTGGGACCTTATATAGACAGGTGTGTGCCTTTCCAAATCATATCCAATCAATTGAATTTACCTAAGGTGGACTCCAATCAAGTTGTAGAAACATCTCAAGGATAATCAATAGAAACAGGATGCACCTGAGCTCAATTTAAAGTCTCATAGGAAAGGGTATGAATACTTATGTAATTAAAGTTTTTTTATTTTTAATACTTTTGCAAACATTTCTAAAAGCCTGTTTGCTTTGTCATTATGGGGTATTGTGTGTAGATTGCTGAGGATTTTTGTTTAATTTAATCCGTTTTAGAATAAGGCTGTAATGTAACAAAATGTGAAAAAAGTCAAGTGGTCTGAATACTTTCCGAAGGCACTGTATTTGGACAGTGAAGCAACATTTTAAAATGTGTCTCTATATTCCAGATTTTGGGATTTGAGATCAAAGGTTTCATATAAGGTGACAGTACAGAATGTCACCTTTTATTTGAGGGTATCTTCATAAATATATGTCCTCCCATTTGAATAATTAATTTGAACATATTCACTTATAAAGTATTAAAGAAGTCAAAAGTTTAGTATTTCATGCATTGACTACAGTCACAGATGTCGTACGAACAGGACCAAGGAGCAGCAGATGTTATTCCACATATTTATTTCAAAGTGAAACTTTAAGCAAAACACAATAAACGGACATTGAAACGTGACTACGTGGTGCACAAACACAAAACAATATCCCACAAAGCAGGTGGGAACAGGGAACCCTTAAGTATGATCCCCAATTAGAGACAATGAACATCAGCTGCCTCTAATTGGGATGCATACCAAGAGCACCAAATATATAACCTAGAACGCCCCCTAGTCACGCCCTGACCTACTACACCATAGAGAACCAAGGGCTCTCTATGGTCAGGGCGTGACAACTACATCAAGCTTGCGACTCTACAAACTAATTTGCAGTTTGTTTTGATTGTGTTTTGGGTTATGTTTTGTCCAATAGTAACTGAATGATGACTAGAGTTATTTTCTTTAAGTGAGTAGGTGAGATGTTTCTGATCCCATGATTAAGAAAAATCATGAATAAATCATAAATAATGATGAGTGAGATGCCGTTCAGAGGCGGCAACAAAAATCTCATCCTTATTCACAATTCATGATTATTCATAATCATGGAAGCATCCACATGGATGTAAAAGTGTTCAGAAATATATTCTATTCTTACTTGCAATAAAAGTGACTCCAAAATTTCGCAAGACATGCTGACATTCTGTACTGTCGCATAATATGAAACATTCCATCTCAAATGCTGGAGTATAGAGCCAAATTAAAATGGTTAGCTTCACTGTCCAAATACATATGGAGGTGAGTGTATATGTCCAATAAAAATATATAATAAATAAATAAAAAAAGGTCCTGTGAAACCATCTCCATCACAAACAAAACTTTTCTCATTTGAATATCATCTTCAAAATGGCTGCCATATAAGTCTCTTCATATTCTATCCCTCCCTCAGGTGCACTGGCTGAGGAAACGGAGTCTCCTACATTCCAACAGAATTCCTGAGGAGAGACATTTCCTGACGTTCCCAGGGAACAGGAGCCATGCCATGGTACCTGGCCTCAGACCCTTCTCGGAGTACAGACTTACCGTCAACGTCTTTAACAAAAGGGGCAACGGCCCCAATAGTGACCCCGTCACCTTCCAGACTCCAGAAGGAGGTAAATATTTGGCAGAGGAATGTGTGCACTCACAGGTTTACTTCAAGGCATAACAGTACAACAATGCAAACTTTGTGTAGCAGATGTGAGATAGTTAGCTGTGTCCTGTAGTAATAGCCATTGTGCAGTGACATCACCCGCCCTGAGAACTGTGGTGTTGTCACAGAACACAAAATATTACTGTAAGTGTGAGTGTTTGTCTTATACTGTATATTAATACAACATTTGTGTGCCTTGCTGAAAAATGAAGTTCAAAATATGTGAACGCTAAAGCCTATAGATTTCACAGCAAGGTAAGCCTAAGGAGTATGTTCAATACGATTATGACGGATGTGTAATGTTTGTTTTTCTATTTTTGACAGTTCCCGAACAAGTGCCCATTCTGACAGTGTCAAACGCCCAGAGAGACTCTATCACCCTGGTGTGGGCACCCCCCTTTGAGGCCAACGGCATCCTTACGGGATATCTCCTGCAGTACCAACTCAGTATGTACACACATGACCACCCTAGTATTACTTGATGAGTATGTACTCATGTGACCCCTCTAGTATTACTACAGTAGATGAGTATGTACACACAACTTCACCACAATTTTACCAGCTGAATATTACTCTTGACCTACTATTACCTAGCGGTCAGTTTAGACTGGTCATTTACTGTAGTACAGTTTGCTGTTGTTCCAATAGCTGCACTATCAAAACCTGCACTAGATGGTGCTGTTTAAATACTCAATGGTCAATTGGGTTCTCTCTAAAGCTCAATTATTGGTATTGCCCACTGGCAGAGGGTTACCTCTATAGGCATATCAATTGTAGTTTATGTTTTTCCCCTAATAGAATGGAAACATTTACTAAATCAAAAGAAGACATGGCTAGTGTTCATATGTCATTATATGCTTTCTATCACATGGAATTGAAATGAAATCATTCACATCTTATATGAAGAGAACACTTATCTTATGGAGAGAACACTGAGGTAAGAGGCTTTCATCACATTCATTACATTTTCCTTTTACCTGCATTTTTTTTTTGCCTGACATTTCTGGAGGCATTGTGTGAAATGTTATGGGAGACCCTTCCCTGCAGTTGTTCTAGCACCCACTGAGCCAGTCAAGCCTCTGAATGCAGCCAGCATGCCCTTTTCAGTGCTTGTCATCAGATATCAGCATTTCACTGATATTAAAGTACAAGGAGCCAGTGGGAATATAAGCATTACAATAGAACTGGTTCAGAGAGCCTAACCGGCTGGCAAATATACAGTACTACAACAAGGACATCTTATTAAAGCTTAAACCTTATTAAACCTTATAGAGGTATCTCTTTATGTACATGCTGCTTCAGAGCAACGTCTTTAGGAATAACATGGAAAGGCACTAATACAGAAAAAAGGGAGGCAGTGAATTGTAAGTGCAGTAATTGGAATCTGTAATCGATGGGTAAAATACTATAATACTAACATCTCCATTTATTTACCACGAGACCTGACAATGAAAACCTCTGGAGCCTAATTACAGCATATGAGTAGGCCCCAGACTCTTAGTCAAGTCTTGTAACTAGAGTCTTGTTTTCCTCGTCAGCTCACAAAAGTCATGACCCGTGTCATGTGAATGTTTGACTGTGAGCTCTGCCTCTCCAAACAAATTTGTATTTTTGTGTATGTGTGTGTGTTTATCTTCTTATTGGGTGGTCCTCTGTACCTCAGTTGGTAGAACATGTCGCTTGCAACGCCAGTATAGTGGGTTTGATTCCTGGGACCACCCATACGTAAAACTCGGGCTCCCGAGTGGCGCTGCGGTCTAAGGCACTGCATCTCAGTGCTAGAGGCGTCACTACAGACCCAGGCTGTATCGCATCCGGCCGTGATTGGGGGGTCTCACAGTGCGGCGCATAATTGGCCCAGGGTCATTAGGGTTTGGCCGGGGTAGACCGTCATTGTAAATAAGAATTTGTTCTACACTGACTTGCCTAGTTAAATAAAGGTTCAATAAAAAATGTAAACAATTATGCACGCATGACTGTAAGTCGCTTTGCATAAAAGTGTCTGCTAAATGGCTTCTATTATTTTCTTCTTCTATAGTAAATGAGACGTTGGCGATGGGGGACATGCAGGAGGTGAACGTCAGCAGTGCCGACACCACCCAGTGGTTCCTGCAGGGCCTGGGGGAGATGAGCAAGTACATGTTTTACTTGAGCGCCTGCACCAGGGTGGGTTGCGGACCCCAGCGCATGGAGGAGGGTAGCACGGTCACAGAAGCAAGTGAGTAGCCAATCCACAGGGGGATGGATCATGGTTGAGGGAGTTGATGGCTGTGTTAAACTCAATGATTACTTTACGCTACGGAACAAAACACTACGCAACGCAGCTACGGTTGCTTGTAGTAGGTGTCGGTACGCTTGTAGCTCACAACCAAATATAATCTCAGCACTCTTCAAACAATAATCCAAACAACATTGTTGATTTATTAGAGTCCACAAAATGCTTTTTTTTTGGAAGTAATAATAACTGTGTGATTCTAGGCTATTTTAAAATGGAAAAGTTGGTAAAGTTTTTACAGCAGTTTTCTGCTGTGAGGAAGAAATCTTTTTTTATTATTTATTTATTATTATTTTTTTATTTTACCCCTTTTTCATGGTATCCAATTGTTGTAGTAGCTACTATCTTGTCTCATTGCTACAACTCCCGTACGGGCTCTGGAGAGACGAAGGCTTGCAGATATACAACCCAACCAGCCGTACTGCTTCTTAACACAGCGCGCATCCAACCCGGAAGCCAGGCCCCTGGCAACCTTGGCTAGCGTGCACTGCGCCCAGCCCGCCACAGGAGTCGCTGGTGCGCGATGAGACAAGGAGATCCCTACCGACCAATCCCTCCCTAACCTGACGACACTAGGCCAATTGTGCGTCGCCCCACGGACCTCCCGGTCGCGGCCGGTTACGACAGAGCCTGGGCACGAACCCAGGGACTCTGATGGCACAGCTGGCGCTGCAGTACAGCGCCCTTAACCACTGCGCCACCCGGGAGGCCAGTGAGGAAGAATTCTGTTCTATTTTTTGCTGATATGGGCATGAACGCATTCAAGTAACATATCAAACTGGGATAATGTTGTAGGTTACACATTGTTATATCATATGGGGGAGATGTGGGAAGTTAAAAGGCTAGCTTGTTTTTTTACAACGAACTAGTAGACAAAACAAGGTAATGGTAAATAACCCTAAACTTTCTCCTACAACTGCAGACATGGTTTTGAAATCGCATCCATTCGTGTCAAGACAAATACTACTACACATGTATAGTTTACACTGTGCAAACAAATATTCAACAACAGCTTCAAACCCTTTTGTTGTTTTGTGGTTGACATCTAGATTATGAGACAAACTGTATATTCTGACAACTTTTAGCAAATATCAGGCAGCCACGTTGATGAAGCTGAATGAGAACTCATTGTTGAGACAACCAGTTTTTGAAGTGTTGAAGGGAGTTGTAGTCCGTGCTTGGAGTCAGTGCTCCTATTGGGACATTATAGTGTCTGTCATTACTGAACATGGTAGAGTATATGGCTCTGAATGGAGATAAAAGGGCCTATTGGGCACGTGTGCCTTCTGGCCAAGTCCGTCATTGTTATCTACAATAGGCAATAGGGGAGCTGGAACGCAATGAGTTTGGAGACATTGATGGGAGGTGATAGAGAGTATGGAGTTGATACTACATACAATGGAACATTCATGGCACTGTGAGATGCATCCTGGGAATATGGGAAAGTGTGGGTTGTGTGTTTTTGTTTCTGTTTGTATTTGAGTGTGGGTGTTTGCCTGTGAGCGAGAGAGAGGATGAGAGAGACTGACATGCGTGAGAGAAAGAAATAAGTGTATGGTACAAAGGAAATAGAAAAAGAGAAACTACTGAGAAACTAAACAAGAACAACAGCTGTGATACAAGAACAACAGCTGTGATACAAGGACACAACAGCAGTGATATCAGAACAATGTGTTGGGACTCTTCAACTGGTCTAAAACCATCTATTTTTGTCTGTCTCCTCATGGTGTAGCAAAAAAGTGTGAGAAAAAAATGTATGTTGCATTTAAGACCGATAGCAAAACCTCCTACCAAAAATCCCTTAGAAAAACAGTGTATCACCAGAGATTCAATTACACTGAGTGCACAAAACATTAGGAACACCTGCTCTTTCCATAACATTGACTGACTAGGTGAATCCAGGTTAAAGCTATGATCCCTTTTTCTTTTTTTAACGATTTCATTTGATATTTTATAAACAATACAAAACATACACATACTGTACAAACGACTACATTGTACAAACATCAACTACATCACACCTGCCCAGACCCACTTGCACACCCACCCTGATCTCCGGCGGCCACATCACTTTCCGCCACATGGCCTGAAACTGCACCATTTTGTTTCTTTCCGTAGCCCACGCACTTTCAGTATTTAAATATTAAATCATTTGATTTTTCCATTGTGTTAATGATGGCGCGTTTCAAGATGAGTGATGAAGAAAATTGTCCAACCCATTGGGTATCTCACTACACCCCCACATGCCATGTCTTGAAATATGAAGACAGACGGATTAAAAGCAAGTTTACATTGTAATACTTCTGACAGCCAACTTTCTAGCTACACCCACAATTTCCGGACTTTATATCATTCCCAGAAAGCATGGATTATTGAGTCATTATTTGTTTTACACCTAAGACCTGACTCTGGCTTTGTGCTGCAGAATTTGTTAATTTTGTCTTTTGTACAATAAATTCTATACACTAGTTTATACTGGATTAAGCGTTAAAATTATCGTTAACTCTAATTTCCTTAGTTATGCTCCAACTTTCCCTCCATCTTGTGCCAACATCAGTTCTTTTTAAGTCTTGGTTCCAATAGTTATATTTTTTCCTAAGAGATTGTCAGTTGGACATGCTCTCTGCAAGGTTTTGTATATCTTCCCTATCATATGAATATCTTTTCCTGACTCAAATTGTAACAATGTGAGCTGAGAGTCGCGAAGCAAATTCAGGGAGTGAATACATTTAATAAAGGAACGGATCTTTAAAACAAGAAACACGAGCAGCCTGGTGACCTAGAGGCCGGAGAAGGGAGCACACGGGACACAAATAAGATTCCCTCAAGGTTGCTCTGATGTCCAAAAGATTTCAAATCGAAATGTTGTGTTTAGTCACTTTTAAGTTGCATGTATTTGAAACTATCTACATTGTTCAGTCCAAAATGACTTTTTAATTTTGTCATGAAAACAAATGTATTTCCTGTTACCAAGTCATTAATGGTTTCTATGCCTTTAGTTTTCCAATGTGGACAAATTTATCAGTGAATTCTGAAAAGCTATCCAAGTATTGTTCCAAAAGATTGTGTTTTACAGAGTGATATTGATTCTTGTAGAATACTTAAAATGTTCTTTCCATATTTTTATAATGTTCTTAACTATGACGTTGTTAATGTCCTTGGCTTTATCCTTTGAAAATTGACACGTAAAAAGATTCCCGGGATAAGCATGTGCATCTTCAATATGTACCCATTGTTCCTCTTTATTGCATTTACTGTAACTATACACTGAATCTACAAAACATTAAGATCACCTACTCATTCCATGACATAGGTGAACCAGGTGAATCAAATCAAATTGTATAGGTCACATATTTAAAAAAATTTTTTTAACTAGGCAAGACATACACATATTTATCAAACAAAATAAAATTGTATTGGTGACATACACGTGATTAGCAGATGTTATTGCGGGTGTAGCGAAATGCTTCTGCTTCTAGCTCCAACAGTGCAGTATTATCTAACATGTAATATCTAACAAATTACACAACATACACCCAAATCTAAGTAGGAATGAATTAAGACTATATACACATGGATGAGCGATGTCAGAGCGGAACGGACTAAGATGCAAAAGAATAGTATAGAAAAAACAGTATATGCATATGAGAGGAGTAATGCAAGATATGTAAGCATTGTTAAGTGAATGAGATGCCGTAGAATAGTTTAGCCTGTCCGGAAGCAAGATGTCAGTCTCAGCGACGTGGCTGGTTTTCCTGCCACATGCATCTCATGTCTGAGCCATTGAATTGCGACTCCACTTTACCTCTATACTGACGTTTAGCTTGTTTGATTGCCTTGTGGAGTGAATAACTACACTGTTTATATTACCAGTCGCCTTGCCATTGTTAAAGGCGGTGGTTCGCGCATTCAGTTTTGCATGAATGCTACCATCTGTCCACGGTTTCTGGTTAGGATAGGTTTAAAAATTCACAGTGGGTACTCCTATACACTTCCTTATGAACTCAGTCACTGTATCCGTGTATGCGTCTAGATTATTTTTGCATGCTACCTGGAACATATCCCAGTCCACGTGATCAAAACAATCCTCAAATCAAATTGTATTTGTCAAATACACATGGTTAGCAGATGTTAATGCGACATGTTGTAAAAGGAAATTCAGCCATGTCGCCGAGACCGACGTCTTGCTTCCGGACAGGCTAAACTATTCTACGGTATCACATTCACTTAAATAAATAAGGTTAAATAAAAAAATAAAAGTATGTGACCTATACAATTTGATTTGAATCACCTGGTCAGTCTATGCCATGTTGTAGCGAAATGCTTGTGCTTCTAGTTCCAACAGTACAGTAATATCTATCAATTAATCTAACAATACCTCAACAACTACCTAATACACACAAATCTAAAGGAGTGAATGAGAATATGTAAATGTAAGTATATGGATGAGCGATGGTCGAGCAGCAAAGGCAAAGTGAAATAGATGGTATAAAATACAGTATATACTTGTGATATGAGTAGTGTAAGATATGTAAGCATTTTTAAAGTGCCATTATTTGGAGTGGCATTGTATAAAGTGACTAGTGATCAATTGATTAAAGTGGCCAGTGATTGGGTCTCAGTGTAGGCAGCAGCCTTTCTGAGTTAGTGATTGCTGTTTAGCAGTCTGGTGGCCTTGAGATAGAAGCTGCTTTTCAGTCTCTCGGTCCCAGCTTTGATGGGACTGAGAGTGTGGATTCCGATTGGTAAGACCAGCATTGAATAGTACAAAGCACGGGCACTTCCTGTTTGAGTTTCTGCCTATAAGACGGGAGGAGAAAGATGGATTTGTGGTCAGATTTGCCAAAAGGAGGGCTGCGTGGTCCTTGTAAGCATCCGGAAGTTTGAATAGCAATGGTCGAGAGTCTTAGTAGTGAGAGTAGGACAGTCAATATGTTGGTTGAATTTTGGCAGCCTAGTCCTCAGATTTGCTTTGTTAAAATCCCCAGCTACAATAAATGCAGCCTCAGGATATGTTGTACACTTAAACTATGACATACAAAATGAGAGAGAAATCCACAAAATCACATTGTAGGATTTTTTATGAATTTATCTGCAAATTATGGTGTAAAATAAGTATTTGGTCACCTATAAACAAGCAAGATTTCTGGCTCTCACAGACCTGTAACTTCTTCTTTAAGAGGCTCCTCTGTCCTCCACTCGTTACCTGTATTAATGGCACCTGTTTGAACTTGTTATCAGTATAAAAGATACCTGTCCACAACCTCAAACAGTCACACTCCAAACTCCACTATGGCCAAGACCAAAGAGCTGTCAAAGGACACCAGAAACAAAATTGTAGACCTGCAACAGGCTGGGAAGACTGAATCTGCAATAGGTAAGCAGCTTAGTTTGAAGAAATCAACTGTGGGAGCAATGATTAGGAAATGGAAGACATACAAGACCACTGATAATCTCCCTCGATCTGGGGCTCCATGCAAGATCTCACCCCGTGGGGTCAAAATGATCACAAGAACGGTGAGCAAAACTCCCAGAACCACACGGGGGGACCTAGTGAATGACCTGCAGAGAGCTGGGACCAAAGTAACAAAGCCTACCATCAGTAACACACTACGCCGCCAGAGACTCAAATCCTGCAGTGCCAGACGTGTCCCCCTGCTTAAGCCAGTACATGTCCAGGCCCGTCTGAAGTTTGCTAGATAGCATTTGGATGATCCAGAAGAAGATTGGGAGAATGTCATATGGTCAGATGAAACCAAAATAGAACCTTTTGGTAAAAACTCAACTCGTCGTGTTTGGAGGACAAAGAATGCTGAGTTGCATCAAAAGAACACCATACCTACTGTGATGCATGGGGGTGGAAACATCATGCTTTGGGGCTGTTTTTCTGCAAAGGGACCAGGACGACTGATCCGTGTAAAGGAAAGAATGAATGGGGCCATGTATCGTGAGATTTTGAGTGAAAACCTCCTTGTATCAGCAAGGGCATTGAAGGTGAAACGTGGCTGGGTCTTTCAGCATGACAATGATCCCAAACACACCGCCCGGGCAACAAAGGAGTGGCTTCGTAAGAAGTATTTCAAGGTCCTGGAGTGGCCTAGCCTGTCTCCAGATCTCAACCCCATAGAAAATCTTTGGAGGGAGTTGAAAGTCCGTGTTTCCCAGAAACAGCCCCAAAACATCACTGCTCTAGAGGAGATCTGCATGGAGTAATGGGCCAAAATACCAGCAACAGTGTGAAAACCTTGTGAAGACTTACAGAAAACGTTTGACCTCTGTCATTGCCAACAAAGGGTATATAACAAAGTATTGAGATAAACTTTTGTTATTGACCAAATATTTATTTTCCACCATAATTTGCAAATAAATTCATTATAAATCATACAATGTGATTTTCTGGATGTTTTTGGATGTCCCTCATTTTGTCTGTCGTAGTTGAAGTGTACCTATGATGAAAATTACAGGCCTCTCTCATCTTTTTAAGTGGGAGAACTTGCACAATTGGTGGCTGACTAAACACTTTTTTGCCGCACTGTATGTGATATTTAGAATCCAGGTGAAAGCTACGATCCCTTATTAATGTCACTTGTTAAATACACTTCAATCATTGTAAATAAAAGGAAAGAAACAGGTTAAATAAGTATTTTTAAGGCTTGACACAATTGAGACATGGATTGTGTATGTGTGCAATTCAGAGTGTGAATTGGAAAGACAAAAACTGTAAGTGCCTTTGAACGTATGATAGTGGTGTCAAGCGCACCGGTTTGTGTCAAGAACTGCAACGCTTCTGTTTTTCACGCTCAACAGTTTTCCGTGTGAATCAAGAATGGTCCACCACTCAAAGGACATCCAGCCAACTGAGGGAAGCATTGGAGTCAAAATGGGCCAGCCCCAAAGAATTGACACTGTTCTGAGGGCAAAAGAGGGTGCGACTCAATATTAGAAAGGTGTTCCAAATGTTTGGTATACTCAGTGTATAAGCTCTTCATAAAGCACATTTCATAATTTCAGTTGTTTTGAAAAGATCAATACCTGGCTTTAGTGTGGTGCTTTTTATCCCTTGCATATGTCTGACTGATTAAAAATGTACCATTTGGCTGTCATCATCATTGATATATGATGGTTGTAGTTTTTTGTGTTGTGTGTATTGATGGATTATGGCTGTGTGTGTATGTATGTGTGTGTGTACGTGCGTGCATGCATCGTGTATGGTATTTGGTGTTTGACTGTGCCTGGAGACTAGCTTTCCTCATGTTTGTGACGTGGTGCCTTATTTGAACTCTTCTCCCTCTGAAGATTTCTCCTCCATTCCAGCTGTGGCACCCACTGAGAGGACTATGTATCCATAGGCTTCCTGGATAGAATTCCAAATACAGTACCTTACCGGAAATCTACTTAAAAATGCGTTGGAAATACATGAATTACACAATACACGTTTTATTGTAACACATTGAATTATAACATGTTGAATGTAAAAGGCATTCTACCCTATCTTTGCTTCAACAATTACCTTAAAAGCTATAGTTTGGAGTGGATTTTTAGATCCTTAATACATTTCAAATGTTTTGGAAATAGTTTATGAAGTCATTTCCCATGCCATTGGAACATGTTAGAATTGCAAACGGAATGTGTTAATTGTGTGGGATATTTTGATAGGTTAGTAGTGTGATGATCATTGCCCTAACATTAGTAACAGTATACCAGTGGTGTCATGCCCATCGAAACTAAAGAGGCACATGCCCCCTTCCCAGCGGGCAGAACGGGTTGAAATTATGTCATTAGAATCTGTTTTACATTAATTTTGACATCATTTCAACCAGCTTTGCTCGCTAGGCTAATTCTGGGATTTAGGCTTGTAATTCCAAATAAGATATGGAATTAATGCAAAAATGTAATGGCCCTTCAAAAGAATGTGTTGAATGACGCCACTATAGTATACAGTAGTGGTAGCAGCGTCATTTTTAACCATAAATAGGCATTTGTAATTGGTGGCGAGATGTCAATTTGTAGAGCCTGGACACAATTGTTTCAGCATTCAATAACACTGCATTGATACCTAGCACTGAGCCTACCATTAGTAGACCTCCGTCGTAAATGTTGACAAAGTACAATTTGAAATGGGTCATTACGTAAACAAGACTATTGTAGAAATTTAGAAACTGTTTCAATGGGTACACTGGAACTTGAGGTGCGTCTTTCATTTCAGGGCATAACTGCTCTCTCATTCCTCCCAGCTTGATTCCTGTGAATGCAACTCCTTCCTCCTTAGGTATACTTTATACCTGTACCTACCCGCCTGTCCAACATTACTACTCTGGACGGCTCTGACTTAGAATACGTGGACAACTACAAATACTTAGGTGTCTGGTTAGACTGTAAACTCTCCTTCCAGACCCATATCAAACATCTCCAATCCAAAGTTAAATCTAGAATTGGCTTCCTATTTTGCAACAAAGCATCCTTCACTCATGCTGCCAAACATACCCTTGTAAAACTGACCATCCTACCAATCCTCGACTTTGCGATGTCATTTACAAAATAGCCTCCAATACCCTACTCAACAAATTGGATGATCACAGTGCAATCCGTTTTGTCACCAAAGCCCCATATACTACCCACCATTGCGACCTGTACGCTCTCGTTGGCTGGCCCTCGCTTCATACTCGTCGCCAAACCCACTGGCTCCATGTCATCTACAAGACCCTGCTAGGTAAAGTCCCCCCTTATCTCAGCTCGCTGGTCACCATTGCATCTCCCAGCTGCAGCACACGCTCCAGCAGGTATATCTCTCTAGTCACCCCCAAAACCAATTCTTTCTTTGGCCGCCTCTCCTTCCAGTTCTCTGCTGCCAATGACTGGAACGAACTACAAAAATCTCTGAAACTGGAAACACTTATCTCCCTCACTAGCTTTAAGCACCAACTGTCAGAGCAGCTCACAGATTACTGCACCTGTACATAGTCCACCTATAATTTAGCCCAAACAACTACCTCTTTCCCTACTGTATTTCATTTATTTATTTATTTTGCTCCTTTGCACCCCATTATTTTTATTTCTACATTGCACATTCTCCCATTGCAAATCTACCATTCCAGTGTTTTACTTGCTATATTGTATTTACTTTGCCACCATGGCCTTTTTGCCTTTACCTCCCTTATCTCACCTCATTTGCTCACATCGTATATAGACTTGTTTATACTGTATTATTGACTGTATGTTTGTTTTACTCCATGTGTAACTCTGTGTCGTTGTATGTGTCGAACTGCTTTGCTTTATCTTGGCCAGGTCGCAATTGTAAATGAGAACTTGTTCTCAACTTGCCTACCTGGTTAAATAAAGGTGAAATAAATAAATACTACCTACTCACACTTCTAATATGATGCTCCTTTGTTTTTTGCTATATTTCTATTATGATGAATTTTCCACTCTGTGTCTCTGACAACAATACAATTTCCAGACATTAAGTAGTCGGATCTATTTAGATATTATTGCATGTGGGATGTCATAAATGGCAGCTCAGAAGACCCTGCCTAAGTTATATATCTCCCTGTACACCAAATCCAATTCCACACAATCAAGTAGAGGATGCCTGCCTTGCTTTCTAACAGTCTCCTTGAAGGGTGCCTAGTGGCTGCAGTGTTCTTTACTTGGGGGATCCGATTTGGCTTCACTAATCCTCTCTTCCCTGCCTCTCTTTTCTTTCCCCTTCCTTTCTTCTCTCTTTATCAGTCCCAGCCCTGTTTAACATAAGCTCCTATGTGAGTGACACCTTTGTAAAAATCAGCTGGACTGCCGGGGACGAGCAACAGGACTCTCAGCTTTATGTCGCTTATATGAACAACCGTAAGCTACTCTCTAACCCCCACAGCTTTTTTAAAAAGTAGCACATTGCTAGTGTATTACTCTTTTTTTTTTGTGGACGCATGTAGTTATATGTCATAAGTAGGGCTGTTACGGTGACCATATTACCGCCACACCGGTGGTCACGAGTCATGATGGTAGTCAAATTCCATGTGACCGTTTAGTAACGGTAATTAGGCTTCTCCAAGCTTTGATGCTGCTGATGGTCATTAGTAGCTTACTGAACTGGCAAACTACTCTATTGTCCCTCTTATCACTCTGACAACAATGCAAATGTAATCAAAAATCGAATCAAACACTTCATGAGAGCTTATGAGCTAATGTTGCTCAACATTTCTATAGGCCATGTAACTCCGTGAGAAAACAGAGTGATGGCCTCTATTAAAAAGAGGATGATTCCATCAGCTTTCTATAGGCTAGACTTACTATATTTATTTATCCACCATCGTAATATTAAGCAAATGGCTTCTCTTTAAAACAGGAGTAAAGTCTACCTGGCTGGCATGAAAATGAACCATGGGAAAGGCATCCTTCATTCGCTACTTAAGTGCATAGATTACATGTTTTTTCCCCCCCGCTGCCCCTATTCAATACAGGTGCATGATAATGGTCCATTCTAAATTAAAACAAATTTCACACATATATTATTTAGTATATGTAAAGATAAGAATAGTGTGATGGGTGACAATATTAGCCTATCACTTGTGAATTATATATTATCAATGATGCCCAGCTTAAGAATAACTGCGCATGCATTAAAAAAAAGAACTTTTTCAAATCATAATCGCACACCTCATGTAGCCTAGCCCATAGGCATATGTGTTATGATAAGGTTTGTATCACAACTAAAGTGGCCAAATAACTTCTTAAAATGAAGCACATGAATTCGCTTTACAATGGGTGTAGTACCTAACTGGCATACATACGCAGCGCGAGTGTTTTCAAGTTTGGGGAAGCTCATTTTCACCATAAAAATGCACCTTTATAATAAAATCATTACATGCATAATTGCATTTGTGGTGTTTTCCTGCTAATGGAACATTTGCCCCTTCTGTGTGTGCGCATTGCTGTGAAGAAATAGCCTATTCGTTTATCAAGGTTTTAAGCTAAAGTTCTCATCTGTTGCGTCGGGCTCATTGCTTAAAACAGGTTTTTTTTATGCTAGTGGTTGTATTAATTTTGGACCTTTCGCATCCCACAATTGTCCCAGACTATGTTTGGAATATTTATTTCTCGCACAGAATAGGTCAACTTTTGTACTATGGGGATAGTAGATTGACATAGGCTAGTGCTTTTTATGTTTGTTAGGCCTACTCATCTTGTTGGCTGATGAAAAGTAAATGTGGAAAGTTCTTCCAATATCTTCAATATGCGCCACGGAATTGGATAAGGATGCACGCAGTTGCGTCCCCGATGTGTCAGTCTTCACTTGTAGCCTGTGAGGAAGACCCAATCATGTGACTGAGAGCCATGTGAGTGAGATGTGCTTCGGGCAGGCAGTAGGGAGAAGGGATTTATAATTATTATATTCAGCGAAAGGGCATAACGGCTACTCGCCACAAAATACATGAATCTTTTTAGGGAAATTAGGGCCACACAAAGGGGATGCAGCCGGGAAATCCGAGGCATTATCAAGTGCTTGTCAAATTGTGAATGAGAGACTGATGAAGTGTGTGCGACCTGTGCAAGTAACAAAGCAGAGCTCATGCCTTTCATGGAACTTTTTTCAAATCATCATTAGAGTCATATCATACAGCCTTAGAATGTATTAAAAATCTAAACATATAGCCCAACATTTGTATCACAACTAAAGTTACATAAATAACTATAAATTAAGCATATAGGGAGTACCTGTTTCTTTGTTAACCGCTCCACACAGAATGCATGTGTGGAGAAAAGATCCTTTCTATTTTATTCAACTAGGTTCAATTGTATTCTTCATACTATAAAATAATATAAAATAATGTTACGGAATTCTAAGCAAATATTTTCTGTTAAATGAACTAGTGTAACTCAAAGCTATATGGCAGAGCCAGATCAAGACCTAACATAAGGACCATGCAGAGTATGCTATTCTGTTCTTCTGAAATAGACTACATTTTCTTCATGTCTTTAGACCTGTCTAAAATAAATACTGGATTTATTGTGATGGTGTTGGCTATATTGCATGGATTTATTTGACTTTTTAAAATGTAGATGTTCCAAAGGTCTGCATCAGTAACTTGTAGGCTATGTGTGGAAGACAGGAGATGCTAAATGTGTTTATGTTAATTAACGGTAAATTACAGTGAGACCGGTAGTTTTTTGCTTGACAATCAGCAGCTGACAAAATTTCATGACCGCCACAGCCCTAGTTATAAGGATATATAAGGCTTGACTGTACTGTATGCACAAACTGACTGCTATTGCATTTCAGTAACTTACAATTATTTATACTTTGTTTCCATTATCTGAAATGTAAACAATGTATTTTTCAGTGTTGTTGTCGTAGAAGTAGCGTTTAGCATGGCGATAGTCCTTACCATGTGCTGCTAGCCTGACTAATAACACATGATGGTTGTGCGAATCCTGTAGGTGAAGGTAACTGGAGGATTTCAGAAGCAGTAAACACTTCTAAGAATTTCCACTTGATTGACGGGCTGGAGCCTGGGACGGTGTACACTGTGCGTCTCTTGGCTAAGTCACGGCTCGATAATGCTAGTATTTTCGAAGACATTATACAGACCAGGGTCAAAGGTAAGAGAGAATAGTCCCATGTTGTGCAATTGGTAGCCATCAACTGTCCATTCCACTCACAACAACAGAATACCAGATTGACAAGCATTTGTCGACAAATATCGACAGCGTCTGTGGTGAGATGTTTTTATTTCCTGTGTCCTTCATTTTATATTATTTTATAAGTGATTGACAAATGTTACCAGGGGAAAGTGAAATAATCAAACAATAGGGGATATCATTGTACTATGGAGGTCTATTGAGAAAAACATGTTATTTTCATGACCTCAACGGACTTCCATATGGTTCACATGCCAATCTGTTTTCTAATGTACTCGTTGTTATATGAGTTGTTTGGGGCATGGGGCAAACTAACCTCATTTGTCTGTTTGGGGTGGGTTAGGTTTGGCCAGTCTTCACTTGGGAGTTTCCACCCAGGGCTGGTTCATCGGGATGATGTGCGCTGTGGCTCTCCTCACCCTCACCGTGCTCATCGCATGCTTCGTGACCCGCAACAAGGGTGGCAAATACGCAGGTACGCCACCTCACCCAAACATGTCTTCCAGTGTCCAAGGTCAGTTTTGTCTTTGAACTTTGCTGGTTTTGGCATCTATTTAATTCGATAGAGGAAATAAATTGCTTTTCAACTCGTCAACCAAACATTAACCTATTGTTTTCAATGGTGATTTTTTGTATTTATTAACAAATTGAATGCCTGTTAATTTCCTGATTTGAGTGAAATAAAATGGACCCCGAACCTGGCCAACGGCTTCAGCTTTGTTGTAGTGAGGTGCGTACTGGCGGCAGAGAAGTCAGGCGCAGGAGAGCGAAAACTGATTTACAGCGGTGTCGTTTAATATCCATAAACCACCGTCAACAGAACAATACAAATAAATGGGTCAAACAAAACTCGGTAATACCAGCATACCGTGCACGAGCACTACAAGGAAACAATTATGGACAAGGACATGGGGGGAGAACAGAGGGTTAAATACACAACATGTAATTAATGGAATTGGAACCAGGTGTGATGGAAGACAAGACAAAAGCAATGGAAAATGAAAAGTGGATCAGCGATTGCTAGAAGGTCGGCGACTTCAACTGCCGAACACCGCCCGAACTAGGAGAGGGACCAACTTCGGCGGAAGTTGTGACGTGTGGGAATGCTCTTTGCATAACGTGCATGCCAATCAGTCCATGCATGTGGGAAATCAGACAAACCCCATTCAACCCTGTGTGTGAAACATCGGCAAGGTGCTAGAGGCCTTCTTTCCTTCCCAATTGTCCCTCCTCTCTGTGCTGTGGCCCTCGTGTCCCAGCCCGGCACCGCTGATTACTGGGGTTGTCAAAAAGACAGGTTGGAATCAGCCAGCTTTGTTCCCCTTCTCCGCCTTCACCTGGAGCCGGCCCCGGCTCTTCTCAAGCCTTTGTGCACCCGTCTTGGCCTCACAAAGGTGTTGCTGTCTCACCCGCTCTCTTTCGCCCCTACCATTTCCGCCTGTGGGAGCTGTTAACATGAACACTGAATATTTCATCACCCCTGTATTCCCTCCTTTACTTGTCCTGATGCTTTTCATGAAACCCCTCTCCTTTGTATCTCTCAAAAGCCCCTTTATTTTTTAATCATATTTACACATAGAGCTGTTGGAAATCGCTTTGAAAAGACGCACAAAAGAGCACTCAGGATGGTTGAGGAGATATTTTTGGTCATTTGAGATGTTTGTTGTTCATATCCTTCTGTGGTTTCAACTGAGAAAATTACACATTTGTGTTACATACGTGTTGTGAAATAAAGGACACACTAACATAAAGTGCCGTAATAGGGTGTCGGGCCACCACGAGCTGCCAGAACAACGTCACTGCGCCTTGGTATAGATTCTACAAGTGTCTGGATCTCTATTGGAGGGATGCGACACCATTCTTCCACAAGAAAATCCCATAATTTTGTGTTTGGTTGATTGTGGTGGAAAACGCTGTCTCAGGCACCGCTCCAGAATCTCCCATAACTTTCAATTGGGTTGAGATCTGGTGACTGAGACGGCCATGGCATATGGTTTACGTTGGGTTTCGTGCTCATCTAACCATTCAATGACCACTTGTGGACTGGGGCATTGTCATCCTGAAGGAGACTACTACCATCAGTATAGAAATTCTTCATCATAGGTTGAAGGTGATCACTCAGATTGGCTATTTATTGGTATTTTTGTTTACTTTTTGTTTGCCCTCTTGAGTGGACCTGCGACCCACACTATACCAGCTCAAACAACTGAAGTGTTTCCTTTATCTTGGCCTACAGTAGAACCCTCTATGAATGGGTCTTCATTCAACCGTCTATGAAGGGTTCTACCAAAAACCTTTTCATCTCTAACATACAGTATATTTTTCTAAATGAATCCAATCTGTTAGTAGTTAGACTTATTTCACCTTTTACTGAGATGTCTTTTCCAGTTTAGATGATTTAGGTAGCCTCACTAATTAATCTTCCCTACCCTGTCAGTCATTCTGAATGTGGGTTGCAGGACTTGAATACCTGATGTGGCTTGTAAACCAGGAGATTCAGACTACTGCGATAGAGTATAGCTAGGCCCTCAAAGAAAGGCCTTTGAAATTAAACTTTTTATGACAATACATTACATATATCAAAGGCTAATAAGGCTGGTTGAACTGTTCATACAGGGTTCTAAGAAGAACCCTTCAAAGATAAAACGGTTCTCATAGAGAACTCTTCATAGAGAGTTCTAGGAAGAACCTTTAGATGATAAAAGGGTGATTAGTAGAACCATTTATAGAAGATTATAGGAAGAACCCTTCATACAGTGGAGGGTTCTAGGTTGAACCCTCTGAAAAGGGTTTACCTAGCACCAAAAAGGGTTCTCCTATCGAGACAAGCTGAAGAACCCTATATGGTTCAACTAAGCAGAGTACCTTTTAAAGGTTACCTTTTTAAAGGTTCATCCTGTCACTCGATATTTCAGGGATGGAATGCAATCAAACATGTACTCCTGAAAACCACACTGACTCTTCCTGGTACATGTCATTTGATCAATCAAAATAATACTGTTTTGTACTGAAGGTAGGACCTGCTTTTTCTCAATGCAGGGACAATGTTACTTTCTCACAACCGGGATCTGCCACAGTGTCATTTTGAACGATGTCCGGTCACATTTTCTATTACCCTTCATGAATAAGACAATATAAATGCTTATAAATGCTTTATACACTATAATAAATGTTCCTAATCTTTATGAATGGTAATGCTAATGAATGTTTACCATTATATAATGAGGAACTATTTATCAATTGTTTATACATTTTGTTGTTGTGAAGTGTTACGACAATCTCCTTCCCTTAAATGTAATTGAATGAAAACATTCTAAGAGTCTGTATAGAGCTTTCTGGTACTAGGCTAATAGTTATAGTCATGTTTCAATCTTGCAGTAAAGGAAAAAGAGGATCTCCACCCTGAAGTTGAGTCCCAGGGCATGAATGATGACACATTCTGTGATTACAGGTGAGCCATTTGCTATTGTTCTTGAGAATGGTGAGATTTAATATGGAAGTGCTTACATTGACAGCAATATGTATTTTCACTATAATGTATTTATGATTGAGCTTTGTGGCAATGAGATTAGAAGAACTTCCATACTTTTCATGATTTTCTTACTGTACATCTCTCTTGTCCCAAAAGAAAACCTTATATGCATGCGCTTTTCTTGGATCAGCACAGAAATGAAAGCAGCTAAGTAAACAAAAAATGTAGGTAGTCGTTGTCCTTAAATTGATGTGGTACTGTAGAGTAGGATATTGTGTACAGTATATGTTTTGTCAATGTGTGTCTGGGTGGGTGAATGTGCACTTCCGTAAAATCGCAAACACATTTGTTGTATGTTGCTCCCTATGTAGTAGATGTGCTTTAAAATATGATTTATTCTGAGACATGTAGGACAAAATACTTCCTTCAAAGCTGGAAAAAAAACTAAACGGGCGGTCAAAGGCGAGACATCTTTTGATGACCAAAGTCATCAAAAATCAGTGATGTACTTCCATCTCTCTCATGTCTGTGTGACCACGCAGTGCCCAGTTAACGCCTCTCTCATAGAGAGCAAGGCGCTGCAGCTGAGGTCGAGGAGGGAGTTGGATTCAGATCAGAGCCCAAAATGAACCCGAGACTCTAGCAGCAACTCTGCAGTCATTTTATCACAGCATGGCGATGTCACGGCTTAGCTATAACGATTGTCTTCCTCTTCTGATGAGGAATAAGAAGGATCGGACCAAAATGCAGCGTGGTACGTGTCCATGATAACTTTAATAACTCAGAACGAGAAAATACCAAAAGAACAAAGTGCAGGAATGAAATGAAAATTGAAACAGTCCTGTATGGTGCAAACACAGAAACGGAAAACAACTACCCACAAATCATAGTGGGAAAACAGGCTGCCTAAGTATGGTTCTCAATCAGAGACAACGATTGACAGCTGCCTCTGATTGGGAACCATACCAGCCCAAAACCAGAAATACAAAAACATAGAACAACACATAGAATGCCCACCCCAACTCACGCCCTGACCAAACTAAAATAGAGACATAAAAAGGAACTACGGTCAGGACGTGACAATAGCTGTTTTCGAATACTCATACTAACCGTAATATTTGTGACATGAATTGAGTAAATGTTCCTGGATGCCGTACTAAACTTGCCAAAATACGAACTATACACGCATAGGACACTATTTCCGTACTTGTAGGGCCCATAATGCAATTCTTCAGAAAATGGCCGTGGCTTCACAACATTTTCAGATTTGACGAAATTGGCGGAAAATATGCAGCCAATGTCCGACGAGCGAAAACAAATTAATTGAACTAACTAATGACAAATGTTAAGAAAATGTTGGGCAGTGTAATAAAGTAATGACTTTTAAATCCTTATGAGCCGCATAGCATTACAGCAGTATGTACTAGTATGTTAGTTAGTTACCTAACGTTAGTTGGATACTAATACATCGAACTTGACAGGCAGTATATTAACTATATGCTATCTAACGTTTATTGACTTGATTATTCACATTCTTAGCTAAGTGGTATAGTTGTTGTGCATTTCAATGGACTTTGTTAATTCATTGTTAAATCATCAATGCTCTGGAGAACATAACAGCCTAACCAGCTCTGCTATGGTGAGTAAAATGGTCAGCGTGAGGTGTGTCATTTGTGTCTGGAAGTAGCTAGCCAACGTTAGCCAGTTAGCTTGGGTGCTTGACTGCCGTTGAACGCTCTGATCAACCCTACTCCTCGGCCAGAGAGTCCAGGGTGCGCTTTGAACGCTCTGAGAGCGAAACACTCAGAATTTACAGTCTGACAAAGCTCTGGATTTACAAACCCCGAGAGCGCACTCCGGCACTGCAGATTTGAATTTACAGACACTCACGAAATCGTAAAATGTTTAGCTAGTCATTTGTTATGCTAAAAAGCTAGCAAGAGGTTCCATAGCAACAGCATCAACTTCCGATACACAGGTAAAGCTCTAGTATGCTCAACTAAAATAATACCGTTAGTTTACAGTATACTAAAATGAACTAATAGTATGCTGTATATACTCATTAAGTATGTAGTATACAGTAGGTTTAGTATGGGTATTCGAACACAGCCCATGATGGGTCGCACCGGCTGCCGCACTTCACCAATAAACATAACACTTAGTGTTATACAGGCACTTGTTTGCCAGCTCTGATGTAGAAAAAAGAAAGAGAGATTGGTAGCAATTCAAATGAGGCCAGTGTAAACTGAAACATTACCTAATATCATACAGATATGAGAAGATTAATGTTGGATGATTTAATAGATTATTGAAAATTATATCTTAAAGGCCTGATATGTAAATCTTCACATCTACATCTTAATGCTTCCCCTAATCAATTGTCTCGTGTTTGTGTTGACTATTCAGTATGTACAACAATTTGATAAATTATCATATCACACTGAATTATGAATGCTAAATGGGACAGAGATAATGTAGAGTATTACCACATATTGATGGTCCTGGGCTTTAGTGAGGGTGATAAGAAATCCTTGGTACTGAGGTGACCCTTTGTCTTGTCGAGAGACACCTGCAAGCTGGCCATGTGCCCAGTCTTAAATTGGCATCTAATCTCCTTGGCCCCGGCGTGCTCCCCTGGGAATACCAGGAATGACAGGCTGTTTGTCTGGGATTGCATATGGCCTCTCTGTACGGAATGAGCAGCACTCGGGCAATTTCCATCTAAAGAGATTTGAAATTGCCTTCCGTCCTGAAGCCTTGGCAATTAGCAATTAGTGAAGTGAAGGGATTGTACGGTAGTAGCCCCCCATCCACCCTTTCCCCATCAAAACCACACCCCCACCCGCTATGTTAAAGCCATGCTAGCTGTGTGTGTTTCCGTGTGCATGTGCGTACACGTCTGTGAGTTTGTTTGTGTGAGCATTTCTGTGTGCGAGTGTGTGTATATCAGTGTTAAAGCTGCAATATGTCACTTTTTGGGCGACCCAACCAAATTCACATAGAAATGTGTGTTATAGATCTGTCATTCTCATTGAAAGCAAGTCTAAGAATCGGTAGACATGTTCTATGTGCGCTATTTCTATGCCTCCCGTTTTGAAGTTCAGTTTTTGCATCTTTTACTTTCAGTTTTGTACACCAGCTTCAAACAGCTGAAAATACAATATTTTTGGTTATGGAAAATATATTTCGCAGCGGTTTATATCAGGGATGGGCAACTTTGATGCGGGTGGTATCTACAAAAAAAACTTAACTCATCATGAGGGGCTGCAGTGGTTCGTGGGTCATCCATACCTCCCCACCCATTGTAGCGGCGCCCCTTTGTGATAGCAAAGAAAACAAAACATTTATTTAAGTTAATTTTCTGCTAAATATTGCCGTTTTAAATCAAGTTTGCTGCAATTCTACACGTTTTGCATTGCGGAGGAGAGAAGATTTTGCAATTTTCTAACATTTCATGCAATTCTACTAATTTTGCCATGGGATGGAGAGAAAACAATATCTGTTTTACAATTCATTTAATGTAATTCTACACATTTTGCCATAGTGGGTATGCAAATGTTTACAATTTTTAATATGATAACTGATGATCAATTGGCATGTCACGTGATCAATTGGCATGTCACGTGATCTGGGTTAGGCATCTTTTATTCAGTGAAACACACAAAACAATAAAGAATAACGAAAGGTGACGACAATGGCGTGCTGACATACAACTACCCATAAACAATATCCCACAAAACACAGGTTGAAACAAGCTACCTAAATATGATCCCCAATTAGAGACAACGATTTCCAGCTGCCTCTAATTGGGAATCATACAAAATCACCAACATATAAAAACAAAACTAGAACCCCACATAGAACATATAAACTAGACTAACCCCCAGTCACGCCCTGACCTACTCTACCATAGGAAATAAAGGCTCTCTATGGTCAGGACGTGACAGGGCACCACCCCAGTCGGTAATTCTACCATGCTTACTACAATTTTAGACAGTTTGCCGCTAGACTAATTTTACCAATCTAAACAATTTCCTGACATGGGCAAATTGAGTGACTGCTGATGCACAACCACATTTCGAAATTGTGCCTTGTGTATTCTAATGCTCAACAGTAAGTTGAGACCCCAACTGAGTTCCCAAAAAATGTAATCAATAAATGAAAGAAACTACAAAAGGGCGCCAGTTGCCCATTCATGGTTTAGATGGTACAATAATTCTCTACACTATACTTGCTTGTTTTGTCACACAAACTGAAATTAGATACTATTTCTACATAGTGCATATTTAATTTAGTCAACTATAACTACATTTTACGAAAAAATATTCATTTAATTATCTATTTTCCCTGGACAAAAACTAATGACGATAACGAGACGAGATATATAAATATAACAAATTAGTTTTCATTTCAGTTGAAGAAAATGTGATGAGACAAGAATTCCACGAGACTAATGGACATTATATTTGCCATGAAGTGTCTTTTTATCTGTTTTGTTCAGGCATACGCATGCATGCCTTTGCAGAATATTTTTAAAATAACTGTCCAGTGAAAATCTCACTTTTTAAAAGTTCATATTCTGTTAACTCATAACCAAATAATGTTGACGTTTTAGAAAAAACACTTCAAAAATTCAACCTCAAACTTGTATCAAACCAGCTGTTTCAAAAATGCTTGCTATTTACTTATATAATGTGACGTAATGTTGGCTCATTGGCTGAGCTGGCCAATCAGCTGTTTACTTTCATTAATATTTTTAATGACCGGTATTCGCCTTCACCATTCTGTTGTTGGAGTTAGGGCTGTGCGGTGTACCATATTTAAGTAATAAGGCCCGAGTGGTTGCGGTAAATGACCAATATACCACGGCTAAGGGCTGTTCTAACGCACGACGCAATGTGGAGTGCCTGTGGATACAGCCCCCAGCCGTGGCATATGGGCCATATACCACAAAACCCAGAGGTGTCTTATTGCATTATAAACTGGTTATCAATTTAATAAGAAGAGTAAAAATACATGTTTTCTCATACACGTTGTATGTGGTCTGTTATAAACTGTGTAGCTGTAGCGCTGAATGCTGATTGGCTGGCAGTCAGTGGTATATCAGACTGTATAACAAAACATTTATTTTTACTGCTCTACTTACATTGGTAACCAAAGTCTGTTAAAGTCTGTAAATAAATAATAATATCTCCTCTCTTACTTTCATATTGGCCATTTTTGCTCTGATCACGTCAGAAGCTGCATTGCCATGTTGCAGTGGCTTTTTCCCAATTTTTAAAATACGAATGGTGTTTCAATATTTATTTGCCACATCCACAGGACACAACAAGTGTAAAACAGTAGAGGAGAGTAGGGTAAGTTGAGTATTTCATTCAGCATCACTCCGTCAATGGAAATATAGTATTCTTTATAACAATGATATCTATATACAGTGCCTTGCGAAAGTATTCGGCCCCCTTGAACTTTGCGACCTTTTGCCACATTTCAGGCTTCAAACATAAAGATATAAAACTGTATTTTTTTGTGAAGAATCAACAACAAGTGGGACACAATCATGAAGTGGAACGACATTTATTGGATATTTCAAACTTTTTTAACAAATCAAAAACTGAAAAATTGGGCGTGCAAAATTATTCAGCCCCTTTACTTTCAGTGCAGCAAACTCTCTCCAGAAGTTCAGTGAGGATCTCTGAATGATCCAATGTTGACCTAAATGACTAATGATGATAAATACAATCCACCTGTGTGTAATCAAGTCTCCGTATAAATGCACCTGCACTGTGATAGTCTCAGAGGTCCGTTAAAAGCGCAGAGAGCATCATGAAGAACAAGGAACACACCAGGCAGGTCCGAGATACTGTTGTGAAGAAGTTTAAAGCCGGATTTGGATACAAAAATATTTCCCAAGCTTTAAACATCCCAAGGAGCACTGTGCAAGCGATAATATTGAAATGGAAGGAGTATCAGACCACTGCAAATCTACCAAGACCTGGCCGTCCCTCTAAACTTTCAGCTCATACAAGGAGAAGACTGATCAGAGATGCAGCCAAGAGGCCCATGATCACTCTGGATGAACTGCAGAGATCTACAGCTGAGGTGGGAGACTCTGTCCATAGGACAGTCGTATATTGCACAAATCTGGCCTTTATGGAAGAGTGGCAAGAAGAAAGCCATTTCTTAAAGATATCCATAAAAAGTGTTGTTTAAAGTTTGCCACAAGCCACCTGGGAGACACACCAAACATGTGGAAGAAGGTGCTCTGGTCAGATGAAACCAAAATTGAACTTTTTGGCAACAATGCAAAACGTTATGTTTGGCGTAAAAGCAACACAGCTCATCACACTGAACACACCATCCCCACTGTCAAACATGATGGTGGCAGCATCATGGTTTGGGCCTGCTTTTCTTCAGCAGGGACAGGGAAGATGGTTAAAATTGATGGGAAGATGGATGGAGCCAAATACAGGACCATTCTGGAAGACCTGAGACTGGGACGGAGATTTGTCTTCCAACAAGACAATGATCCAAAACATAAAGCAAAATCTACAATGGAATGGTTCAAAAATAAACATATCCAGGTGTTAGAATGGCCAAGTCAAAGTCCAGACCTGAATCCAATCGAGAATCTGTGGAAAGAACTGAAAACTGCTGTTCACAAATGCTCTCCATCCAACCTCACTGAGCTCGAGCTGTTTTGCAAGGAGGAATGGAAAAAATTTCAGTCTCTCGATGTGCAAAACTGATAGAGACATACCCCAAGCGACTTACAGCTGTAATCGCAGCAAAAGGCGGCGCTACAAAGTATTAACTTAAGGGGGCTGAATAATTTTGCACGCCCAATTTTTCAGTTTTTGATTTGTTAAAAAAGTTTGAAATATCCAATAAATGTCGTTCCACTTCATGATTGTGTCCCACTTGTTCTTGATTCTTCACAAAAAAATACAGTTTTATATCTTTATGTTTGAAGCCTGAAATGTGGCAAAAGGTCGCAAAGTTCAAGGGGGCCGAATACTTTCGCAAGGCACTGTACATGTGAACTGAGCTGAAAAGTGACTGGTAGCAGGAATATATAACTATGCATGGTAATATGTACAGTTCATTTGGAAAGTATTCAGACCCCTTGACTTTTTCCACATGTTGTTACGTTACAGACTTATTCTAAAATGGATGAAATTGTCCCCCCCTCAATCTACACACAAGACCCCACAATGACAAATACAAAACAGGTTTTTAGACATTTTTGCCAATGTATAAAAAATGTAATATCACCTTTTACATACTGTAAGTATTCAGACCCTTTACTCAGTACTTTGTTGAAGCATCTTCAGCAGCGATTACAGCCTCGACTCTTCTTCTGTGTGACGGTACAAGCTTGGCACAACTGTATTTGGGGAGTTTCTCTCATTCTTCTTTGCAGATCCTGTCAAGCTCTGTCAGGTCTCTCCAGAGATGCTCAATCTGGTTCAAGTCTGGGCTCTGGCTGGACCACTCAAGGACATTCAGAGACTTGTCCCGAAGCCACTCCTGCATTGTCTTGGCTGTGTGCTTAGGGTCGTTGTCCTGTTGGAAGTGAACCTTCGCCCCAGTCTGAGGTCCTGAGCGCTCTGGATCATCAAAGATCTCTATGTACTTTGCTCCATTCATCTTTCCTTCGATCCTGACTAGTCTCCTGGTCCCTTCTGCTAGACAACTTGCCACCACCATGCTTCACCGTAGGGATGGTCCCAGGTTTCCTCCAGACGTGACGCTTGGTATTCAGGCCAAAGAGTTCAATATTGGTTTCATCAGACCAGAGAATCTTGTTTCTCATGGTCTGAGAGTCTTTATGTGCCTTTTGGCCATCTCCAAGCGGGCTGTCATGTGCCTTTCACTGAGGACTGGCTTCCGTCTGCCCACTCTACCATAAAGGCCTGATTGGTGGAGTGCTGCAGAGATGGTTGTCCTTCTGGAAGATTCTCCCATCTCCACAGAGGAACTTTGGAGTTCTGTCAGAGTGACATTGGGTTCTTGGTCACCTCCCTGACCAAGCCCTTCTCCCCCGATTGCCAGCTCTAGGAAGAGTCTTAGTGGTTCCCAACTTCTTCCATTTAACTGTGTTCTTGGGGACCTTCAATGCTGCAGAAATGGTTTGGTATCCTTCCCCAGATCTGTGTCTTGACACAATCCTGTCTCTGAGCTCTATGGACAATTCCTTTGACCCCATGTCTTGGTATTTGCTCTGACATGCACTGTCAACTGTGGGACCTTATATAGGCAGGTGTGTCTCTTCCAAATCATGTCCAATCATTTGAATTTACCACAGGTGGACTCCAATCAAGTTGCAGAAACATCTCAAGGATGATGAAAGGAAACAGGATGCACTACACTCTCAAAGCAAAGGGTCTGAATACTTATGTAAATAAGGTATTTCTGTTTTTTATTTGCTAATATATTTGCAGCAAAAAACTGTTTTTGCTGTCATTTTGGGGTATTGTGTGTTGATTGATGAGGAAAATGTTTTATTTAATCAATTTTAGAATTAGGCTGTAACGTAATATAGTGTGGAAAAAGTCATGAGGTCTGAATACTTTCCAAATGTAAACAGGAGTAATAGTGACCAGTAGCAGGATAAATATACAAATGTTATTGGAAATTGATAATCAATGGACAGCAGCGTAATGGGGTAATACATCTCATCAATAATATTTTTAGCAGCAGCGTAGGTTGTGTCTGAGTGGGTAGAGATCTGTGGATGGGCATAGAGTCAGTGTGGATAGTCTGTGGGAGAGGGAGAGCAGTAGTTTTTAGCCATTTAACGGTCTTATAGCCAGGGGATGGAAGCTGTTTAGGAGTCTGTTGGTCTGAGCCTTGATGTACCACCTACCGGACGGGAGCATGGAGAAGAGTCTTTGTCAAATTTTCAGGCCTTTCTAAGACAACGCCTGGGATATAGTATTACTGTAATAATTCTGTCATTGTTGAAAAGCTCAGATACTTCCCTCTTTAAGTGAATCATTGTAATTCATCCCCCTCAGATGGTTATGACGAGGAGAGAATTGGAGCCGTAAATTGTTTCAACTTTATCCAGCTATTTAACCATAGCCAGGATTAACCATAGAGTATGCTACAATCTACCACAATAGCAATGTTGCCAGCTAAGATATAGGAGGTTATTGTAGTTGGACAAGGCTATCTGAATTTAAGCATCTCTTAACACAGGAAGTTAGAGGTAAATATAAATTATTAAATGAAAAAAATGACTGACTGAAACTAGACTAAAACGGTCCAGACTTTTAGTCGACTGACAATAACATTAAGGATTCTTCAATAAAGTCTTTGTTGTTCATTGAGAAATAGTGCACCAAAAATCGAAGTTAGATTCCTCTGCAAAAACGTCTAAATTAATGACAGATTTCTTGAGTTATCTTAGATTCATTCGGACTATTTTGAGGGTATTCTGGCTACGGAATCTCAAAATAGAATAACAGCACTGTGGCTGCTTTTTTCTTGTATTTGAAGTGAAAGTCTTAAGGGAGTATGCTTTCACGCCAGCCAGACTGAAGCATACTGACGCCTTAAGACTAACATGAAATCTAAAATAGCAGCCAAAATTGTGTGTGTGTGTGTGTGTGTGTGTGTGTGTGTGTGTGTAACCAAAATGAGCCTCTGTCCTTTGTGCTGTGTGACAGTGAGGAAAACCCACTGAAGGCTAGCCAATGTTCCCTGGATCGGGGCATGGGAGGGGACAGCGATTATGGGGACGAAGAAGAATGCCAGTTCAACGAAGATGGCTCATTTATCGGTGAATACTCTGGTCACAAAAACAGAGGCTCTGTAAGACCCAGCCCAGTCACTGCGTGAAGAGACGAATGCTTCCTTCGGACTTCCCTCTGAAGGGTGTGTGACAGCAAAAGGAAATGAATGGCATCATCTGTGTGATGCATGACGTTGATCAGAAATGTTAAATTCCTGTCAATCACAATTGTATATGATGCATATTTATTTTGTACCTCCACATTGTGACGGATTTATTAGTAAATGTTTTCACATTCTTGTAGACAGGATTGGAAATCTGCAGTTTCAATATACAGTACCAGTCAAAAGTTTGGACACCTACTCATTCAAGGGTTTTTCTTTATTTTCACTATTTTCTATATTGTATAATAATAGTTAAGACATCAAAACTATGAAATAACACATATGAAAACATGTACTGTAGTAACCAAAAAACTGTTAAACAAATCAAATTATATTTTCTATTTTAGATGCTTCAAAGTAGCCACCCTTTTCCTTGATGACAGCTTGCACGTTCTTTGCATTCTCTCAACCAGCTTCACCTGGAATGCTTTTCCAACAGCTTTGAAGGAGTTCCCACATATGTTGAGCACTTGTTGGCTGCTTTTCCTTCAGTCTGTGGTCCAACTCATCCCAAACCATCTCAATTGGGTTGAGGTACGGTGATTGTGGAGGCCAGGTCATCTGATGCAGCACTCCATCACTCTCCTTCTTGGTCAAACAGCCCTTACACAGCCTGGATGTGTGTTAGGCCACTGTGCTGTTGAAAAACAAAATATAGTCCCACTAAGCGCAAACCAGATTGGATGGCGTATCGCTGCAGAATGCAATGGTAGCCATGCTGTTTAAGTGTGCCTTGAATTCTAAGTAAATCACTGACTGTGTCACAAACAAAGCACCATCACACCTCCTCCTCAATGCTTCACGGTGGGAATCACACATGTGGAGGTCATCTGTTCACCTACTCTGTGTCTCAAAACATGGCGGTTGGAACCAAAAACCTCCAATTTGGACTCATCAGACCAAAGGACAGATATCCGCCGGTCTAATTTCCATTGCTCGTGTTTCTTGGCCCAAGCAAGTCTTTTATTGTTATTGGTGTCCTTTAGTAGTGGTTTCTTTACAGCAATTCGATCATGAAGGCCTGATTCACACTGATTCTCCTCTGAACAGTTGATGTGTCTGTGACTTTTATTTAGGCTGCTATCTGAGGCTGGTAACTCTAATGAACTTATCCTCTGCTGCAGAGGTAACTCTGGGTCTTCCTTTCTTGTGGAGGTCCTCGTGAGAGCCAATTTCATTATAGCGCTTGATGGTTGAACTTGCACTTGAATAAACTTTCAAAGTTCTTGAAATGTTCAGTTTTGACTGACCTTTATGTCTTAAAGTAATGATGGACTGTTGTCTCTCTTTGCTAATTTGAGCTGTGCTTGCCATAATATGGACTTAATATGGGCTATCTTCTGTATACCACCTGTCATGGTTCCTCCTGGCACCAGAGGGAGGCAGGTGTGTCTTATTATTTCATCATTGTGTCCCTGCTTAAAGAGGTGTGTTTTCTGTGGTCCTTTGCAGAAGCTTGAATTGTTTACCGTGTGCATTTGTTTCCTGAGTGAATTTTCGATACTTAGTGTTTGTTGTTTTTTCTGGTCTCTTCTCTGCACCTGGGTCCAACCTTACCACGTCACACCACGCCTACCTTGTCACAACACAACTGATTGGCTCAAACGCATTAAGAAGGAAAGAAATTCCACAAATTAATTTTCAACAAGGCACTTTTGCATTTTGATTTAACAATGTTTTGGTTGCTACTTTTTCCATGTGTTATTTCATAGTTTAGATGTCTTTCTTATTCTACAATGTAGAAAATAGTAAAAATAAAGAAAAACCCTTGAATGAGTAGGTGTGTCCAAACTTTTGACTGTTACTGTAAATACACTATATATATCTTTAAAAAGAAAAGGTAGACAGCAGACACATATATCATTAATAACGATGCATGATTTCTTATGTTTTTACTTTCTTAGAAAAGGTCAACAGATATGAGGCATAAACATTTTTTATACCACGGTATTGTTGAATACTTGTTTATGATTGGCTTGTATTCTAGAGTGTGTATTATGTAAGGGATAATCAATGAGTTGCTCTGCGTTCTATGGAAAATAATGAAGGACCTGGAAGTTGTGTTCCACGGATTATTTTCCAGAAAACCCAGAGTTGATAATCCCTTTCATACCAGGGCTATAATTTAGCACATTTGCCACTAGAAATGTGTTCATTTGCTGGTATACATTTTTTTATTAAACTTTTGCTTTCAAAAGCAGCTCAAACCGAACATGTAAGAATGAACTATAGCCATCGAATTCTACCGAGGTAATATAGCGTGGGCTACAAGGTCTAATCGTGAATGCTGATTGGTTAAAACCGTAAATGGTGTCTATTCCACCATTTACCACCGGCTAAATCTATGATGTTAAAATGCCTATATTCGTGGCCAAAAGTTTTGAGAATGACACAAATATTAATTTCTACAAAGTTTGCTGCTTCAGTGTCTTTAGATATTTTTGTCAGATGTTAATATGGAAAACTGAAGTATAATTATAAGCATTTGATAAGTGTCAAAGGCTTTTATTGACAATTAGATGAAGTTGATGCAAAGAGTCAATATTTGCAGTGTTGACCCTTCTTTTTCAAGACCTCTGCAATCCACCATGGCATGCTGTCAATTAACTTCTGGGCCACATCCTGACTTATGGCAGCCCATTCTTGCATAATCAATGCTTGTGGGTTTTTGTTTGTCCACCCGCCTCTTGAGGATTGTCCACAAGTTCTCAATGGGATTAAGGTCTGGGGAGATTCCTGGCCATGGACTCAAGGTCCATCATGCTGGAAAAGGCATTGTTCGTCACCAAACTGTTCCTGGATGGTTGGGAGAAGTTGCTCTGTGTTGTGTTGGTACCATTCTTTATTCATGGCTGTGTTCTTAGGCAAAATTGTGAGTGAGCCTACTCCCTTGGCTGAGAAACAACCCCACACATGAATGGTTTTAGGATGCTTTACTGTTGGCATGACACAGGGCTGATGGTAGCGCTCACCTTGTCTTCTCCGGACAAGCTTTTTTCCGTATGCCCCAAACAATCGGAAAGGGGATTCATCAAAGAAAATTACTTTACCCCAGTCATCAGCAGTCCAATCCCTGTACCTTTTGCAGATTATCAGTCTGTCCCTAATGTTTTTCCTGGAGAGAAGTGGCTTCTTTGCTGCCCTTCTTGACACCAGGCCATCCTCCAAAAGTCTTTGCCTCACTGTGCGTGCAGATGCACTCACACCTGCCTGCTGCAATTCCTAAGCAAGCTCTGGTGGTACCCCGATCCCACAGCTGAATCAAATTTAGGAGACGGTCCTGGCGCTTGCTGGACTTTCTTGGGCGCCCTGAAGCCTTCTTCACAACAATTGAACCGCTCTCCTTGAAGTTCTGGATGATCCGATAAATAGTTGATTTAGGTGCAGTCTTACTGGCAGCAATATCCTTGCCCGTGAAGCCATTTTTGTGCAAAGCAATGATGACGGCACCTGTTTCCTTGCAGTTAAACATGGTTGACAGAGGAAGAACAATGATTCCAAGCACCATCCTCTTTTTGGAGCTTCCAGTCTGTTATTTGAACTCAATCAGCATGACAGAGTGATCTCCAGCCTTGTCCTCGTCAACACTCACACCTGTGTTAACAAAATAATCACTGACATGATGTCAGCTGGTCCTTTTGTGGCAGGGCTGAAATGCAGTATAACTGTTTTTGGGGATTCAGTTCATTTACATGGTAAAGAGGGACTTTGCAATTAATTGCAATTCATCTGACCACTCTTCATAACATTCTGGAGTATATGTAAATTGCCATCATACAAGCTGAGGCAGCAGACTTTGTGAAAATTAATATTTGTGTCATTCTCAAAACCTTTGGCCACAACTGTATTTACTCTGTTCCATCTGACTGCTCAATCCACTGTCTCGTCAGCCCTGCCAAGCAATTTATAAACTTGATCTCCACTACATTATCTCACATTTCTTTTAGACTAACATTTTGTTTTCAACAGCGGAGATTTGTATAAACCTTGCTGTCTGACATTTGCAACATTGTTTCAATATTCAAATTCTATCTCCAGCTGTCTCATAGTAATGAACATGTCAGGAGTCGAAAAGAGACAAAGGCATTATAGCCGTGGTATAAGTGGGATAATCAACCCTGAGCTCTATGCATTCTATGGAAAATAATGCAACTCCGTGGAAGGTTAGTGCCACTCTGCTGCGCACCTTGGCACACACCTTCCACGTTGTGTATTATTTTCTATAGACTGCATATCCCCTCGTTGATTACCTTTACATAATTACTTGTGCCTACTTTTGTATATTTAATTTTCACAATGTTAAAAGGGTTTTTAATTGTATTTTTAAATCATCACTGTATGTCTAATACATCACTGTGTTTGTTTATTTCATGAAAATAACTCCAAATATATTTTTTGTCATTTATTTCTCTGAGACTCCTTTCGACATTGAAATTCTCAGTCTGATCGTTTGGGCGTTGATACAAATTAAAATATATTTACTATAAATACACAGCCCTGATTGTCGGATTTAATTGTCTAGACCCCTTCACTCAACTCTGGACCTCGAAGACAGTTCCACTGTGTTTTTTAAATTGTTCTCCTATAATCAGGGACTGATTTAGACCTGGGACACCAGGTGTGTGCAATTATCAGGTAGAACAGAAAACCAGCAGGCTCTGGACCTCGTAGGGTAAGAGTTGAGTACCCCTGCTCTACAGCCTACTCAGCTTAACCCTTCAAAGTAGGAGGATTACGCGTGCAAATAAAATATGACTGGTCATTGGTCAGAATAATAAGATCTGATTGTGATGTCATGATCTTGGTCAAAAACTTCATCCCACCTGAACAGGCTGAAATTCCAGACATTCTTTAAAAAAATCTGTTACATCATTTTCACAACTTCATAGTGTTATTCGACCTCATTGTGGAAATATCATCAGAATAACAGGAAATCAAGTTTTTGATGGCACTGCCCTTTTAATACTTCACAACACTGTATATATTGTAGAAAACAAAAGTTGGCTTTGTATGCAATGTGTGAATGTTACTGTGGTTGATTGCATTTTATAATGTTAATACTGATGTCTAATGTGTTTTTGTAAATGATAGGATCAAACTTATTACAGGTGTTTCCATCCCTGCTTTGGAAAACTGTCTGCTAGTAAATTAAATGTAAAATACTAATTTAATAATTGAAATAATTATATACTAGTGAAATTCTAAAAAATGTAAATACAAATTATAATGAAATCACCCTATACACATCGATAGTACAGTAGAAGGTATACAAGCTGTGTATGCTGTAAAATCGTGTTAGGGCATTGGTCAAATTTAGGTCAGTTTTCATTTTAATTTCCTGTCAAAATCATGGCATGAACCAATTTCATTCAACAGAAGGTTGGCATTCCTAATAAATGTCTAAGGTTGCTGCAGTTGTTATAGTATTCAAGATAATGATATGTTTCACTCTATCACTTGTCAACATTTAAAAATGTATGCTAGCAGCATACCACCCTGCATACCACTGCTGGCTTTCTTCTGAAGCTAAGCAGGGCTGGTCCTGGTCAGTTCCTGGATGGGAGACCAGATGCTGCTGGACGTGGTGTTGGAGGGCCAGTAGGAAGCACTCTTTCCTCTGGTCTAATTTTTTTTATCCCAATAAATTGTGTGATTGACACTGCCCTGTATAGGGTGCTGTCTTTCAGATGGGATGTTAAACGGGTGTCCAGACTCTCTGAGGTCATTAAAGATCCCATGGCACGTATTGTAAGGGTGTTAACCCTGGTATCCTGGCTAAATTCCCAATCTGTCCATCAAATCATCATGGTCACCTAATAATCCCCAGTTTACAATTGGCTCATTCATCCCCTTCCTCTCCCCTGTAACTATTCCCCAGGTCATTACTGCAACTGAGAATGTGTTCTCAGTCAATAAATAAATTAATGGCTAAATATTATTTTTTTAAACAGCTGCTAGTTGGCCATTCCAAGAACATTCTATCGTGCCTGAATGTAAGTGTGCATCCCAAATGGCACCCTATTCCCTATATAGTGCACTAATTTTGAACAGATCAGTGCACTAGGCCTACATTTGGGACAAATCCTAACTGTGAGTGGTTCTCACTAAACAGGAGATGAGTCGATTCTTCCCATCTCTATTAGTTTGGAATATCCCCTTCATCAAAGGTGCTATTTCCCGGAAAATGAAAATTGGGGGAGGAATTACACTGAACAAAAATATAAACGCAACATGGAAAGTGTGGTTCCCATGTTTCATGAGCCAAAATAAAATATCCCAGAAATGTTCCATACTCACAAAAAGCTAATTTTCTCTTTTTTTTGCCACAAATTTGTTTACATCCCTGTTAGTGAGCATTTCCCATTTGCCAAGATAATCCATCCACCTGACAGATGTGGCATATCAAGAAGCTGATTAAACAGCATGATCATTACACAGGTGCACCTTGTGCTGGGGACAATAAAAGGCCACTCTAAAGTGTGCAGTTTTGTCACACAACACAATGCAGCAGATGTCTCAAATTTTGAGGGAGTGTGCAATTGGCATGCTGACTGCAGCACACCAATTACATTTTCCATCACTTTCCCTCCTCTTATCACTCAATCTGTGATTATTATCATTACATTTTAAGGTAAGCATTAGATTATAGTTTATATCAAAAGTTTATATACTTCTATTAAAGTAAGGGAAATCAACCCATAAAAGCAGTCACTTCATCATTTCAAACCCTTTATTCTGGGTTATACAATCTAATTAGTATGGTAATACTGTCATCATAATAAAGGTTATACTATTAATGGGTGTGAGAGAAAAAGCAGTTGATAGCTTCGACTGGATGCTGTGTACAGGTTTCTGGCTCGGACTCAGGTCTCACGGTAGATGGTGAAGGACAGGGCCATAGTGGTGAAGGACAGGGCCATAGTGAACACCATTGTTACCATTACTTCCGCCGGTTAGACGGGGTGAGTCTCACACTGTTCTCTGTCAAATTATCCTTCCATGCATTTAGATCTACTCACTCTACTCTATTTAGTTTAGGGCATTTATGATTCAGGAAATCCAGACAAATTATTCACTGTATGACGAATGTGACCGACTGGCTCGATTCGGTTTGATGTAGAAAAATGTTGTTTTTTACATTGGATAACAGTAGGGACTCCGAGCTAGGAAAGGGTATATCACCAACTACAGTTGAGAAAGAATGGGAAAGGAATTCTGCTTTGAAAGCTTCTCACTTTTGACAAAATTGCCTTTGAATGTTTTGGTACACCTACCGGAGAGCTCTTCTTTGTCGGCATCTTTCACACCCTCTTAAGCTTTAGCCCCACGCATCTCTTTAAAGGTTGATCCGAGTGTTCTGTCCTAACAACAGCAGACAAGCTAACTGGGTGATGTTGGCTAGCTTGCTAGCACCTTCCAGACACAATCGAGAGAACAGCTCACTCTGGTCATTTTACTCACCCTAGCAGATCTGGTTATCCAGAGCGTTGGTGACTGCAACTGTGCTGCTGGCAACAATTTACGCTTTTTTTTACCAATGTTTACTGACACCAGTCATATTCAACAGGCGTGGAGCGCTCTTAAATTCGTCAGTTATTCTGCGCTCTGGCACACTCAAATAAGAGTGCTCTGAAATCGGAGTAGATAGCCAGAACAAATTGACCAGCTACGTCTATCAACAGTTGTCACAAGGACATCATTAATGTTCTATTGAAATGATTACTTGCATAGTAGAGTATTTTGTTAAGACGGGTAGCTAGCTAGCTAGCTAAACAATGAACTATAATCCCGACTCATTATGTTACTACCCTGCATTAATCTTCAGGTAGCTAACCAACCAGGTTCAGTGTTAGCTAGTTAGTATTAGGCTATAACTAGCAAAGCAAATGTCTCTGAGATATGAATAATATTACTACACAGATCATACACATAATGTTAGCTAGTGAGCCAGCCAGCTAACTTTAGCTAGCTAGCTAACCGTACACTTTAACTTGAAATGAAAATTACTTTATGACAAAATTAGAAATGTGTAGTGTCTGAAAATGTAGCTAGCTAGACTATCTTACCCATATACATGGATGGACACTTCTCCCTCTGTCACGGATGCCATGGTTGCCCTTAGTTTAAAACGTAATCCGGAGACAGGTGTTTTCTCTATCTCTTTAGCTATTATACTCTAATTCCACTGATTTCATATTCGGAAATAGTGCTCCTTTCATATCTCCATACAGAATCCCTGTATAACGTTATAAATCAACTTAGGTATTTATATCCTCATCACCAGCAACAATCACAGCGCAGCAGCCCGAGAGGTACACATATCGTGTTCCCGAGGAAATCTTAGCGTCTGGGGGCATTCATGAACTTCATTGTTACAGCCCTTACCCATCTCAGCTGTTACAGCCCATACTGTTACCCTATCAAACTTTTCAATGACTTCTCCTGTCAGTGCTCACTACATGTAGATCAACGGGCGGTGGTGGACAGAACCCCTAGATAAAGTTATAGATTAAAAAACTCAGCTCATAGAACTGCTTTGGGTATTCATTACACAATAATCTCCCATATTGCCTCCCTCACACCGGATTTAGTCCCATGATAGCTCTCATTCAAGCAATAATTAATAGTTACATTTCAATCATCTTTTTATCCAAATTTCAATCAGCTTAGTATCCTAATTTTAATCATGTCCTTTCCACACATGCACGACTCTCACAAGCTGGAGAGGTCAGAGTCAAACTTAGATGCATAAAGTACCGGTCTGAAGTGAGCTCCGTCGGAACAGTCCCAATAGATCTTTTATATACTGCTTATAGACACATTACATAGGCATAGTTCGTAGGATTGGTTCCGGCATGTGTTTGGCACAAAATACATTACAGACAGCATACTTTTCATACGTTTAAAAACATTAATATGTGGTGTGTGTGTGTGTGTGTGTGCGCATCTATCAGTTACACATATATGTCAGTACATACACACAACAAGTAGGTCACATGGGGGAGAGGCATTGTGCCATGAGGTTTTGCATTATTTGTTTTTTGAAGCCAGGTTTGCTGTTCAATTGTGCTATATAAGATGGACGGGAGTTCCATGCACTCATGGCTCTGCATTATACTGTACATGTTGTAACGTCCGTCGTTCAAATGAGACCAAGGTGCAGCATGGTAGGCGGAAATGTTCTTTATTAAAATGGTCCACCAAAAAAACAATAAACAACTCAACGAACGAAAAGCTTAGGAGTGCAACCCATGCAACAAACAAAGACAAGATCCCACAACTGAAGGTGGGAAAAAGGACTGCCTAAGTATGATCCCCAATCAGAGACAACGATAGACAGCTGCCTCTGATTAGGAACCATACTAGGCCAACAAAGACAAAGAAAACATAGATATACAAAAACTAGAGTACACACCCTAGTCACACCCTGACCTAACCAAAATATAGAGAATAAACAGGGATCTCTAAGGTCAGGGCGTGACACGTACTTGAATTTGTTCTGGACCTCGGGACTGTGAAAAGACCCCTGGTGGCATGTCTGGTGGGGTAAGTGTCTGTGTCAGTGCTGTGTGTAAGTTGACTGTGCAAACAATTTGGAATTTCCAACACCTTAATGTTTCTTATAAAAACAAGAAGTGACAGTCAGTCTTTCCTCAACTCTTAGCCAAGAGAGACTGGCATGCATAGTATTAATATTAGCCATTTGATTACAATGAAGAGCAAGACGTGTGCCTCTTTTCTGTTCTGGGCCAGCTGCAGCTCAACTAAGTAATTATTTGCCTCTCTTGACTGGACAATATTCAAGATAAGATAAAATTAGAGCTTGCAGGACTTGCTTTGTGGAGTGTGGTATCAAAAAAGCAAAGCATCTCTTTATTACAGATGGAATTCTCACCATCTTTACAACCATTCAATCTATATGTTTTGACCAAAACAGTTTACAGTCTAAGGTAACATCATCAACTTGTTCAACAGCCACAGCATTCATTACCAGATTCAGCTGAGGTCTAGAATTTAGGAAATGACTTCTACCAAATACAATGCACTTAGTTTAGACATGTTCAGGACCAGTTTACTACTGGCCACCCATTCCAAAACAGACAAACTCCTGTTTAAGGGTTTCAGTGACTTCATTAGCTGTGGTTGCTGATGCGCATATGGTTGAATCATCAGCATACATGGACACACATGCTTTGTTTAATGCCAGTGGTAGGTCATTGGTAAAAATAGAAAAGAGTAAAAGGCCTAGAGAGCTGCCCTGCGGTACACCACACTTGACATTAGAGAAGCTTCCATTAAATAAACCCCTCTTTTCTATTAGATAGATTGCTCTGAATCCACGTGATGGCAGAGGTTCAAAAGCCATAACACATATGTTTTCTCAACAACAGGCTATGGTCAATAATATCAAAGGCTGCACTGAAATCTTCTTATTATATATTTCTTTCAACCAATCAGTAATTGTAATGGTCTTCTTCCTCCTCTGACGAGGAGTAGTGAGAAGGATCGGAGGACCAATGCGCAGCATGGTAAGTGTCCATATTTTTTATAAAGAAATTGAACAGTGAACAAAAACAACAAAGTGAACAAACAAAACCGAAACGGTTCTGTCTGGTGCAGAATACAAACACTCAACAGAAAATAATCACCCACAAATCAAGGGTGAAAACAGGCTGCCTAAGTATGGTTCTCAATCAGGGACAATGATTGACAGCTGCCTCTGATTGAGAACCATACCAGGCCAAACACAGAAATACCAACTCATAGAAAAACAACCATAGACAACCCACCCAACTCACGCCCTGACCATACTAAAACAGACATAACAAAAAAACTAAGGTCAGAACGTGACAGTAATTTGTGTCAGTGCAGTACCTGTTGAGTGCCCTTCCCTTTAAGCATGCTGAAAGTCTGTTGTTAATTTGTTCATAGAGAAATTGAAATGTAGTTGGTCAAACACCATTTTTTCCAACAGTTTGCTAAGGGCTGGCAGCAAGCTGATACTGTAAGTCTGCTGTTAGAGCCAGTAAAGGCAGCTTTACTACTCTTGGGTAGAGGAATGACTTTGGCTTCCATCCATGCCTGAGGACAAAGAATTTCCTCTAGGCTCAGTGAGCCACCATTGCCAAATGTGCGTCCTTTAAAGAAAAAATAATGGTTAAAAGCCTGGTCAAAAGACTCGCCGGCTTTAAAATAGGCATGAACAATCAGTTGCCAAAGGAAATCGCAGAACGACACTAGACTAAAATGGAGACGTGTAGCTCTCGTAGTCGACAAGCTAGACATTGATAACCAACTGTTCCCAGACACCAAGACCACTCCATTGCTATTCTAAATAAAATGTAACATCCAACACTATTAATGTATTCCTGGTCTTAATGCTGGTGAATTACAGTCACTCTGATATCCATAAGTCATTTCTGGCTGTATGTAATAACACAAAACATTTTATGGGCCAATAATGTAAGAAATAACACACACAAAAACAAAATACTGCAAAGTTACTTAGGAGCGAGAAGCAGAGCTCCCATATCAGAGATCCCATATTATTTTACTGTTGAACCAGAAAGCTGGTTGCAATTTCAGGTTAATCCACCAGAAAAGACAAATATTATGGTTAATATTTTGTATGCTCAAGGATTTCAGTTTGTTTTGACTGCTATATGAGTGTAATAAAAAAAGTGAAGAAAATGTTTTATGCAAACACTTTCATTCCCCATTTCACACAATCAAAAACAATGCCTGGATGTTGTATTGCTCCTCTATGTCTAGACAACTGTTATTGTTGTACAGCAGTTTTATTCAATCATTTTAACTATGGAAATAAATGAAACCCAATTAGAAGGACATTTCAGATGCTGATGGACTTCAAATTTATGTTGGTACTGTAATAAGTCAAACACTTTGATGGCATTACGTAACGCAACTTCAACAATCATGGTTACATGATAATACCATTTAAGTTTCACAGTTAATAAGCAAATTATTATAAAATAAAGAGAAACCCCATACAACCTATTATCAAAACTGAACAATCAATAATACCCCTTCAAAACACCAGTCTCAACGTCAACAGTGAAGAGGCGACTCCGGGATGCTGGCCTTCAAGGCAGGGTGTCTGTGTTGGTTTGCCCATCTTAATCTTTTATTGGCCAGTCTGAGATACGGCTTTTTCTTTGCAATTCTGCCTAGAAGGCCAGCATCCCGGATTCGCCTCTTCACTGTTGATGTTGAAACTGTTGTTTTGAAGGGGTACTATTTAATGAAGCTGCCAGTTGAGGACTTGTGAGGTGTCTGTTTCTCAAACTAAACACTCTAATGTACTTGTCCTCTTGCTCAGTTGTTTACCAGGACCTCCCACTCCTCTTTCTATTCTGGTCTTTATATTCTCCCTTCACAGAACAGCCAGTTTGCGCTGTTCTGTGAAGGGAGTAGTACACAGCGTTGTACGTGATCTTCAGTTTCTTGGCAATTTCTCGCATAGAATAGTCTTCATTTCTCAGAACAAAAATAGACTGACGAGTTTCAGAAGAAAGTCTTTGTTTCTGGCCATTTTGAGCCTGTAATCGAACCCACAAGTGCTGATGCTCCAGATACTCAACTAGTCTAAAGAAGGTCAATTTCATTGCTTATGTAATCAGAACAACAGTTTTCAGCTGTGCTAACATAATTTTAAAAGAGTTTTCTAATGATAAATTAGCCTTTTAAAATTATAAACTTGGATTAGCTAACACAACGTGCCATTGGAACACAGGAGTGATGGTTGCTGATAATGGTCCACTACACCTACGTAGATATTCCATAAAATATCTGACGTTTCATTAACAACACTAACAATGTCTACACTATAGTTATGATCAATTTGATGTTATTTTAATGGACAAACAAATGTGCTTTTCTTTCGAAAACAAGGACATTTCTATGTGACCCCAAACTTTTGAATGGTAGTGTACCTGTGCCTGTCACCTGGGCCGGTGGGGGGTTTTCCAGTCCTGTGGGCGCGCTCCACCTCAATCTTCCTGTGGTGCATCTTCCGTTTCTCTGAGATAATTTACCTCACTTTGTCCTCAGATTCCATCCAGGTCTCATATGGAGATTCTGCAGTTCCATCCACAACCATGTTCTTCTGCCTGGATTGTCCCTGGAGATAATCTGATTTCTCTGTCATTGTTATCATGGATTCACATACAGAACTGATGTCCTCTATCAATGACTTATAGATTGCTGCCATCTTGCCGTTCTCCTGTTTAAACTCATTGAGCTAACCTTGGGAGAACTGCAAACTCTTTCTTCAGGACCTGGACATCTCTGGTCTGGTCATCCATTATTTTATTAGTTGACTCCACCAGTATTTGGACACAACACTTGAAGCTATTTTCTTGTAGTTGTAACTGCTAGTAGGAGCCAAAGTATGGAGTCTTCTCTTCTCCGGTGCTGAACTGGACACATTCTGTTGAATTTACTGTAACACTTAGAAATAAACTTAAAAATGAAATGTGGTTCACCCTTACATCCCATGTTATTACCACAGTTTAAGTACGATTGTGGAAGAGGTCAAATCTGCATTTTATTTGCATTTCTGTCCTTAATCAATATTTCCGTATTACTGTATGCATAATGCATGCATATTCACTGTATGTTTTTCAGAGATAACTGCTAAATATTTGGAGGATATGTTTGTTATTATACTGAATTCAGCAACATTTATATGATTTGTTTCTCTTTTTACACAACTCTATGAATGGTTATTCGTATTGTTGCGAATTTAGCATATTTCACTTTTGAGGCAAGCACGTTATCCATACCCTGCTTCCAATAGGCCATAGTGTGCTTACAGTATATCTGCCTGGGTATACTATGGCAATGACTTTGGATAGCTATAAAAGAGAGTATACCAATGATCTACCATAATTGTATCTTAAAGTTTGACTAAATTATCTCACTTGATCAAACGAAACTCAAAAGGAAGAGGCCAGCACTTATGTCCCTAATCTACTTGACAATTATCCCACAGGGGGTTGAGTGATACAAATAGAGACACACTGTGGCTTATAGAGAGAGACACAATGTGACAGCGGTCTAGACAAGTGACAAGTGACAAATTGAGAAATCGAAGGCAAACATAACATACAGTAAATATGAGCATGAACATTTGCTTTAATTTCATATTCCCAATTCCAATCCTTTCAGATGAAAGCTCTCTATTAGCCACTTACTCTTTTGACATGTTTCTTTAATGAAAATTGCATCCCAAAATGTTGTGATTGAATCCTGACACTGCATCCAAGTAAATTGCTACTGTGATCATGGTTTTGATTTCAAGAGGACAGCCATTTCTGATTAAATACGCAATGTCTGTGTCTTTATGTATCCAAAGTCAACACTCCTTAACAACATATTGGTGAGTTTTAACTGGTTAAGAAAACTAATTATTTCTGAAAACTGACAGCAAACCTTCAAAATCTTTCACAAATCCTTACTCTTCCTTTAATGGACTTTCTCTGAGTCTTCACAATACCCTGCCGCCCATTATCTTGTGGTTTGCATACAGTATTCTGCCATTTGTATACCCATAGCCCTGCAAGCTGAAATAGGCACTCTAGCAGTAATCAAACAAGACTAGGGGCAGTGCAGTTGAAAAGCACTTGGGTGCCTCATGGCAAGATAAAGGTCATTTTAAGAGATAATCCTGCATTGTTGGGGATTACCCCTTCATCCGTTTTAAAATTGCTTTCTCGGTGGAACGCTAAAACCACTGAACAACAATAAAAGATTATTCTACTCAAAGCCTCGCAGAGGAAGGCCTTGAGTGTCACATGAGCAGTTCCCCCCCCCCCCCCCCCCCCCCAAGCTCAATGCGCAGTTTAACTAGAACGGAATAAGATCAAGCCCTAACTGTGCGATGTAGTAGGGAGTTGTAGTTTCCAACAGGCCAATATTCTGCATAGTTTAGCGCAGAAAATGTGGTAATTAACTACAATGACCATAATCCATTGCTCGCCTACTTTTCTGGTCAGTGTGGGCAGAGATCTTATATATATACATATAATATACATAAGTATTCAACCCAGCAATTACAGATGTGAGTATTTCTGGGTAAGTCTCTAAGAGCTTTGCACACCTGGATTATACAATATTTACACACAATTATTTTTGTTAATTCTGTCTCTGTGAAGTTGATTGTTGATCATTGCTTGACAGTCATTTTCAAGTCTTGCCATAGATTTTCAAGCTGATTTAAGTCCAAACTGTAACTAGGCCACTCAGAAACATTCAGTGTCGTCTTGGTAAGCAACTCCAATATATATTTGGCCATGTGTTTTAGGTTACTGTTCTGCTGAAAGGTGAATTTGTCTCCCAGTGTCTGTTGGAAAGCAGACTGAACCAGATTTTCTTCTAGATTTTTGCATGTGCTTAGCTCTATTCCTTTTCTTTTTCCCCCAAAAAACTCCCTTGTCCATAATTATATGTGTGGGGTACAGAGATGAGGTAGTCATTCAAAAACACTATTATTGCATACAGAGTGAGTCCATACAACTTATTATGTGACTTGTTTTTACTCCTGAACTTATTTAGGTTTGCCATAACAAAGGGGTTGAATACTTAATGACTCAAGACATTTCAGCTTTACATTTTTTATTCATTTGTAAAAACTCCTAAAAACATAATTCCACTTTGACGTTATAGGGTATTGTGTGTATGCCAGTGACACAAAATTTAAATTTCATGCATTCTAAATGCAGGCTGTAACACAACAACATTTTAAAAAAGTCAAAGCGTGTGAATAATTTCTGAAGGCACTGTGTAGGCTGAGCTGTATCAGTAATTTCATTATTTTGTATGTTTCAGTCAGTGTCGATTTTAGCATGTAAATCTTGAAGGGGCCCCCCAAAAAAGGGTAATGCCAGCAAAGCCACAACACAACACTAAACAATACATGAATTGTATATAAAGGTGACAAACGGTGTACACAAACTGTTAGGGCCTACATAAAGTTGTCCCAACAGCAGTCCCAACACCTTACCACTGCTACACCTGGCTATCAGCGGAGCCTTGTCTGGCAGCGAAACAGTTCATTCAGCCTAATTTACTGCCTTGAAAAAAAAATAAGTGTGGTTTCGATTAGGACATTAATGAGCGAGTTAGGACGGACGTAGTCAATATAACTATTTGTTCAGCACCTTTGAAATGTACAGCGACAGAATTCAGAACATGGGCCGTTCTTATAGTGTTCTCCCTGGACACCAAGTCAGAACCTTAAATAAATAAAGGGGGCATATAAGCAGACAATGAAAGCTCTTACGATATTCAATGATTGCATTTCTCTAAAACAGGCTATAGGATACATGTGCACCACCAAGTCAGAACAGTATGCGAAATTAAGAGGTGAAAATAGACCAAATTATTAGGGTGAGGCACATGGGCTACAAACAGCTTACTACACAACACACACTTAGTATTACTTTCTTATGTCACACCCTGACCTTAGAGAGCTTTTTATGTCTCTATTTTGGTTTGGTCAGGGTGGGATTTGGGTGGGCATTCTATGTTCTTTTTTCTATGTTTTTGTATTTCTTTGTTTTGGCCGGGTATGGTTCTCAATCATAGACAGCTGTCTATCGTTGTCTCTGATTGGGAACCATACTTAGGTAGCTTTTTCCCACATGGTTTTTGTGGGTAGTTGTTTTCTGTTTAGTGTTTTGCACCTGACAGGACTGTTTCGGTTATTCACTTTGTCATTTTTGTTTCAGTGTTCTGTTTAATAAAAAGTCATGAACACTTACCACCCTGTGCTTTGGTCCGATTCCTCCTCTTCAGAAGACGACACCCATTACAGAACTACCCACCACCAACAAACCAAGCAGCGTGGTATGGAGAAGCAGAGGGTTCAGGACTCCTGGACATGGGAGGAGATATTGGACGGAAAGGAACCCTGGAGACAGGCTGGGAAATATCGCCGCCCGAAAAAGGAGCTGGAGGCAGCTAAATCTGAGAGGCGGCGATATGAGGCAAGGCAGCGCAGCAGGCATGAGAGGTAGCCCCCATTTTTGGGGAGGCACACATGGAGATTGGCGGAGTCAGGCGTTATGCAGTAAAGCGCACGGTGTCTCCAGTGCTCGCTCATAGCCCGGAGCGCTATATGCCAGCCTCCCACAAGTGCCATGCGATAGTGGGCATCCAGCCAGGGTGGATTGTGGCAGCTCAGCGCGCTTGGTCTCAGGTGCGCCATTTCGGCCCAGGGTATTCGGCCCAGGGTATCCTGTTCACTTGAACAGGAAGGTGGCGCGGCGGTCCTTCGTCTGCAAATTTTGTCATCAATGTCTGACATTCTCTTGATTTATGGTGCTTTCAAGACTGAGAACTGGGAACAAAAAAAAAAGTTGGATCATGATAACATCCGTGATCTTCAGGTCGTAGCTCTAGAAAGTGACCCGAGTTCCAGAATTATATTTCCGAGTTGTATGAAAGTTCAAAGGTTTTCCCCCAGTCATAGCTCGTTTTTCCCCGAGTTCCCAGTTGTCTTGAACTCACTTATGTCAGATTTTGTTTTGAGTGTGGCTGAAATCATGTTTCATTGACAGCATTTAAACCAGGAAAAGAGACCCTTAATCTTAGACTTGGGACCACACAGCCACTACACTGAATAGCAGGCTAATGATTGCTTTGTAATTCTTGCAGTTAGCCACTGATTCCTTCCAAACCACTCATTGTTGAAAGGATTTGCCAGTAGATTGTCAACTTGATTCTTGATGATGACTGCTAGCTAAGATTTTGAAAGAATGATGTTGTATGATCAGTCCAATCAAAGCCACTGTAGATATAACTTGATTTGACATAATTTTATCTGTGGCCAATGACCTTGAGCCTTCTGGGATGGGCACTTGTATGTAATGTAACTCTTTGGCAGCTCCCAAGGGCTTGAATTTTAGAGCTCTATCCTTAGACTTGGCAGAACCGTAGTGTCCCCATGAGTGACAGAACACTGGGCCAATCATGGCGCAACGCTCCATATTTTCTGCTGCTTGCCCAACCAGCACAGAAAGCACTGAGCTAGGCTGAAACACCTGCATTTTGGAGATGCCTTACTTAAGAAAACAAAAAAGAGACCATGTTTGTATGCGGCTTTATTAACTCATTGATATATATTTTTTTCCATTGTTTGCAAACTGATATGTGACACTGATGTATGGCTGGGGGCAGTATTGAGTAGCTTGGATGAATAAGGTGCCCAGAGTAAACTGCCTGGTACGCAGTCCCAGAAGCTAAGATATGCATATTAGTACTATATTTGGATAGAAAACACTCTGAAGTTTCTAAAATTGTTTTAATGATGTCTGTGAGTATAACAGAACTCATATGGCAGGCAAAAACCTGAGAAGAAAATCCAACCAGGAAGTGGGAAATCTGAGGTTGGTCGTTTTTCAACTCATTCCCTATTGACTATACAGTGGGATATTGGTCATGTTGCACTTCCTAAGGCTTTCACTAGATGTCAACAGTCTTTAGAACCTTGTTTGATGCTTCTACTGTGAGGTGGGGGTGAATGAGAGGGAATGAGTCAGGGCTCTGGCAGAGTACCATGAGCTCGTGACGCTCGTTCACGTGAGAGCGAGCTCTGTTCCATTGCATTTCTACAGACAAAGGAATTCTCCGGTTGGAACATTGTTGAAGATTTATGTTAAAAACATCCTAAAGATTGATTCTATACTTCGTTTGACATGTTTCTACGGACTGTAACAGAACTTTTTGACTTTTCGTCTGCTCCTAGTGAACGCGTGTCATGAATTTTGATTTGTGAACTGAACGCCCTAACAAAAGGAGGTATTTGGACATAAATGATGGACATTATCGATCAAAACAAAAATGTATTGTGGAACTGGGATTCCTGGGAGTGCATTCTGATGAAGATCATCAAAGGTAAGTTAATATTTATAATGTTGTTTCTGAATTCTGTTGACTCCAACATGGTGGATATCTGTTTGGGTTGTTTTGGTCTCTGAGCGCCGGACTCAGATTATTGCATGGATTGCTTTTTCCGGAAAAATGGCTGTGGTTTTCTGTGACTTGCCTCTGACCTGACATAATCGTTTGTGGTGCCTTCGATGTAAAGCCTATTTGAAATCGGACAATGTGGTGGGATTAACAAGATGTTATTCTTTAAAATGGTGTGAAATACTTGTATGTTTGAGGAATTTTAATTATGAGATTTCTGTTGTTTGAATTTGGCGCCCTGCACTTTCACTGGCTGTTGTCATTCCGATCCCATTAGCAGGATCTCAGCCATAAGAAGTTTGCCAAAATAACATGCAAAACAGGCAAGTCCAAAAATAACATGTCCTGAATGAAGAGTCACCACTGGTTTCAATTTCACTCCATTTAATCTATGAAACACTTGAGGTTTATGGAATCCTATCCCTGACTCAGTTTTTGAATGGAGTTTGGCTCGCCTTCAAATTACGGTTACATAATAAGAAGACATGCTATATGACCATTGGCTGAAACAGCTCAGCATTTGGGAATGTAAGGATCAACATAGTAAAGCAATCAAGGCGCAGAATATACTTGCACGTGAGTTGGAAGGTAAGAGGACAAAATTTTATCATGCAATTGACTGTTTAGTTTAAGGAGCCTATTGGATAGAAGCCAATGGAGGAGAAAGTGGCATGTTTACTGTGAAATCCTAATAAATAATAGACGTCCTGTCTTAGGTTCACAGCGAGGGGAAATTTGACAGGTGTTTCTCGTGATGCACTTAGATCTTCGAAGAAGCGCGCTTCTATGCAAGCTGCGAAGCATTCACAACAGAGAATAGCATAACACTCCTGCTTTTTAATGGCACACATCCATACAGAATACATTTTTTTCATGAAGAGCACACAAACACTCTGAAGGGCTGGCTGAAACCACTTCTGTAGAGATGGGGGGTTAAAGAGGGCAGAATTTTAGGTTATACTGCTGAATATTTTATTGAAAACCTGGCGGCAGCATTAGCAGCCTCCTTCTTCATTGTGGAAAATGGAACGCCTTTGCTAGGCATGGACTTAGTTACGACCTTGGAGTAGGGATTTTGCTGGTAATACAGTGCTGTCCTCTCCTATGCCTGTTAAGGTACAGCACCTAGCAACTCCCAGCGTGCAGAAACTAGGGTGTGCCAAAGGGTTCATTCATCGCGTGGAAGTCAAAGATGACATTACTCTTGTGCAACAAAAACTACCTTGACTACCACTGTCTGTTAAAAAAGCAGTCACTGCTGACCTGGTTCATTTACTCAACTCTGATGTCACTGAGAAAATCGATGCCTCCCTGTGGGTTTCACCCATAGTGGTTACCAAAAAGAAAAATGTGGATACCCGCAAGTGTGTGGATTTGCTCTTGCCAAACAAAGCAGTGATTATTGACAGTTATCCACTTCCTCACATGGAAGATCTCTTTGCTGAGAAGCAAGGCACTACTGTATTTTCAGCCATTGATTTGGTTAGTGCCTACCATCAGGTACTCCTTCATGATGAGAGCCGGGACTTGAGAGCGTTCATACCGCACAATGGCCTTTTCAGATTTCGCCTTTCTGCTTTTCAAAATATGATGTTCTCCCTCCTGCAGAACATACAAGGTGCACAAGCCTACCTGGACGACTTCATAATATATGGAAAAACGAAAGAGGAACATGTCCGCAACTTGCAAGCTGTTCTCAGAGCTCTGGTCTGCTGCTAAACAAAGAAAATAGTCCCTCCTCCTTTCGCTGCTACCACCCTGCGCTCCTTCCTTGGCTTAACTAGGTGGTACTTCAAATTTGTCTGCAACTACCTTACAGAGGTTGAGCATATGCGTGCCTGCCTCAGGACAGATGACCCTTTCACATTCAACAGATGTTGCGCAGGAGAGCTTTGAGAAAGTCAAGCAGCTGATTGTCAATAGCTCTATCCTGGCTATATTCAACCCTGCTATTCCTACTCCGGTGTCCACAGATTGGGTGGTGTGCTTAGGCAAATAAATCTATATGGAACAGAACATATAGGGGCGTCTACATCCCGTTTTCTCTCTGCAGCCAAGCACAAACTACTCTATAGTAGAAAAGGAAGTGCTTAGCTGGCCCAAAATGAGAACCCCCCTGTCATCCAAACAGAACAATAGCTCTGTGAGCTCTACTGGTGGCCTGGAATGGACACGTCCGTACAAACTACAATATCAACATGTCAACTCTGTCAGACAGCTGACAAAACTGAAAAAATGCATGTCAGGCCTCTCTAGCCCGTTACCCTTCTTGAAGGCCCATGGCAAAATCTTTGAATTGACATTGCTGGTCTGTTTGAAACTGCCCCAGCAGATTGTCACTGCGCGATCCCCCTTGTGGATTACTATAGTAAATGGTTTGAGGTTGTGTTTACCACTAATGTAAATACCCAGACTGTCATTAAATTCTCAACTGATGTGTTCAGCCCACCGGAAATTATCGTAAGCAAGAATGGTGCCCAATTAACTTCAAAGGAATGGACTGTTCCTCCATTACAGAGACATTTAAAAACTCCAAAGTGTCTGTGTACTACCCACAAGCAAATCGCGTAGTGGAATACTGCGAACCACGTTTTAAAAGACTGTCTCCAAATGGCAATGCGAGAGGGAAAGCCTTGGAAATCATGTCTGCTACTGGTGTTGCGCCCTGTGTGCTTCGTGCCAGAGTGCACGCCACACAAGAAAAAGTGGTATTCTACACCAGGGACCATCAACTAGATTCAGCCACGGCCAATTTATTTTCTTGAGCGGATGGTCGAGGGCCGGAACTTAATTACAAATAATTTGTAGACCGCAAATTGACCGCAAGAAGCTTAGCTAGCAGTCATCATCATTAATCATTCGGCAATCTACTGGCAAATCCTTTTTAATCCTTGCCATATGAAGAGAAATTATAGATAAAACGTATCGGTGCTCATCGGCCTTTGGACATAAACATTACACAATAAGTTGGAAATCGCAAATTCAAAAATGATTGGTTGGAAGGAATCAGTGACAGTGGCTGTGTGGTCCCAAATCTGTGATTAAGGGGCTCTTTTCCAAGTTTAAAATGATAAACAAACAACATTGGCCATGCTGTCAATGAAGCATGATTTGTGCCGCGCTCAAAACAACTGTTAACTCGGAACTGCGAAAACTTGACTTCAGTGAGTTCAAGACAACTGGGAAGTCGGGAATAAACAAGCTCCGATGGGGAAAATATGTTTTGAATGGTCATCCAACTCGGAATTGAAAATCCGGCTTCTTCATAGAGCTACGACTTGAAGATCAATGATGTCATCATGATTCGACCTTGTTTTTTCCCGAGTTCCCAGTTGTTTTGAAAGCACCATAAATCCAGAGAATGTCAGACTTTGACAAAATTTGCCCGTGAAGGACTACCCTCCAGCTTCCTGTTAAAGTGAGCACAGCGCAACAGGGTGAGTCCAAAAATGTATTGTATGCTGTTGCATAAATGATATAATATGCTTATTCTGGTGCACATGTATCCTATAACCTGTTTTAGAGAAATGCAATCATTGAATATTGTAAGAGCTTTCATTGTCTGCTTATGTCCCCTTTATTTATCCTATGGTTCTGACTTGGTGTCCAGGGAGAACACTGAAAGAACGGCCCATGTTCTGAATTCTGTCGCTGTACATTTCCAAATGTGCTAAACAAAGTGCTAAACAAGTAGTTATATTGACTACGTCCGTCCTAGCTCGCTCATTAATGTCTTATGGATTGCCTCTTATCTGCTTGTCATCCCCATATGCCATAGTTTGTACAATTGTCATTAGAAACCACATTTGTTGAAGCAAGTCAGCCATAGCAGATATGTTTTTTTTAAAGGCAGTAAATGAGGCTGAATGAACTGTTTTGCTGCCAGACAAGGCTCCGCTGTAGCAGTGGTGGTAAGATGTTGGGACTGCTGTTGGGACAGCTTATGTAGGCCCTAACAGTTTGTGGGCACCGTTTGTCACCATTATAGCGCAATTAATGTATTGTTTGGTGTTGTGTAGTGGCTTTGCAGGCATGCATCCCACTTTTTTGCCCCACCACGATTTGCATGCTATAATCACCACTGCTTAGAGAGAGCTTTACTTCAAATCAAATTTTATTTGTCACATACACATGGTTAGCTGATGTTAATGTGAGTGTAGAGAAATGCTTGTTCTTCTAGTTCCGACAATGCAGTAATAACCAACAAGTAATCTGACCTAACAATTTCACAACAACTACCTTATACACACAAGTGTAAAGGGATGAAGAAAGATAAATGAATGAGCGATGGTACAGAATGGCATACGCAAGATGCAGTAGTGGCATTGTTTAAAGTGGCTAGTGATACATTTTTACATACATTTTACCATTATTAAAGTGGCTGGAGTTGAGTCACTATGTTGGCAGCAGCCACTCAATGTTAGTGGTGGCTGTTCAACAGTCTGATGGCCTTGAGATAGAAGCTGCTTTTCAGTCTCTCGGTCCCTGCTTTGATGCACCTGTACTGACCTCGCCTTCTGGATGATAGTGGGGTGAACAGGCAGTGGCCCGGGTGGTTGTTGTCCTTGATGATCTTTATGTTCTTCCTGTGACATCGGGTGGTGTAGGTGTCCTGGAGGGCAGGTAGTTTGCCCCCGGTGATGCATTGTGCAGACCTAACTACCCTCTGGAGAGCCTTACAGTTGTGGGTGGAGCAGTTGCTGTACCAGGCGGTGATACAGCCGACAGGATGCTCTCGATTGTGCATCTGTAAATGTTTGTGAGTGCTTTTGCTGACAAGCCGAATTATGCTCCCGAGTGGCACAGCATTCTAAGGCACTGCTAGAGGCGTCACTACAGACCCTGGTTTGATTCCGCTCTGTATCACAACCATCCGTGATAGGGAGTCCCATAGGGCGCCACACAAGTTGAGGCTGATAGCAAAGTCAGTGCAGAGCTGCATCCTTTTTTCATGAAGCCTGGTTGCAATGCCTGTAACCCGCGATCGGATTGGAAAGAATCTTGACCTTAGTCCTTTCAACAATGTGTTTACACTCTTAATGGGCAATTATGTAGGGGATCAAACCATGGTCTGATGTAACTGTCTTGCGAGGAAAGAACCCAGGAAAGCCTGTATATTCCACCTCTGCGTAGTACAGTATATTATGTGATACAATGTTAGCTGAAATAAAGTACAAACAATATGTAGCTTTGTTGTTTATGAAAAGAGTTCCCCTTTTAATATTATGCCCGCATCCTTAGGCCAAAGTAGTTTGATTTCACTCCAACTTGACTAGGCTACATTGTGAGGATTAGATAAGCGACTTTAAAGTGGTGCGTAGGATGTGAATAATTATCACCTTGTCTGTTGAGCCTTGGGCTGACAAAGCAAGAAACTGGCACATACACTTTACGCCATACTTGTTAGAAAGATTATCAAACCCTCAATAGAATATCCAACTGGTATATAGCTTTTGCCAATATCATTATTTGTCATCATTCTCCATTGTTTCTTTCTGAACATTTTTATTTATTTGAGAGTACGTCACGGTATATCAAAATCAATGGGAATATTGTATTGTTACGCAATTGCACCTGTTTTGAGTGTCCAACCATATACATATGTGAGAATAACAATTTCCAGACCTTGCAACCTTGCATACTGCTCATTTTTGGAGCCATAATCTCTCGACACAAAAGGCCAGTCCACAGTGCAATGAAAACCCAACCTGATGATCTCTCAGAGAACTGTGTTGGGCTCATAGGTGGCAAGTTAAAAGTGGACAGTTGGTAACAGAGCTCTGATATTCCTCTATGTAATTATGTGTGAGGCAGTTTTACTTGAGTGTGATGCAGTTTTACTTCAAAGTGTTGAGGTTTTATTAATAAGCAACTGATGAGCGGGGCGATATCAAACAGAGGGGGATATTCAGTCGTCAAAGGTTTTTTCCAGTAATTTCTTTTCTATTAATTTGTTGCTGCAGTGCAACCTATTCATGAAATATTCATGATGCCTTCATTAAACACCTCTATTTGCATATGATGCAGAACTGTATAGGGCGCATTACGCTTTTTGATCCTGTTGTCCATGTGAAATTATTTAATACAGAGCCAGATAGCCAAGAAACCACAGTTTGAAAAAAACCTACCCAAAAGTGTAAAAAACCAATTGAAAACCCAAGCCAGAAAAGTAAAGTTTAAAGGCCCAATGCAACTGTTTTTGTATCAATATCAAATCCTTTCTGGGTAACAATGAACCTTTCACTAACTAATTGACCTTTCACTGACTTTTTTAAATCAGAAATTATACTTTTTTTACATTATTTGCTAGCTTAGCTGGTTAGTTAGCTCTCAGTCTCATTGAACACCAAGCGTTGCTAGTGCTAGCTTAATATACTGTGCTAGCTTAATAACTTAATATAACTTGTTTTATCAATGTATGTTAGCTAGCTAAGTTAGCAATGTCATGAATACAACTCCCATCTGATGTCAACATCATGATATGATTTGAGAGCACTAGTTAGCTCCAAAGGCTATAGCTTTGACTGCATGCTAACATTGAATTCAGAGCCATTCAGTGGCTTGCAACTGTACACTACAAACATTTCACCAGGTTCCCGTGAAGCAATTGTAATGACAGTCCACCACAACATACCCAATAGTTCCCTGATTAGCAAGGTGTAGTCTGTGTTTAATTTCATTCTGTGTTAGAAACACAGTTTGAGATCATTGCGAGGGGATATTGCCAGTGGTTGCCATTGCCATTTCTCAAGCAAGAATTTTGCTGGGATTGTATGGGAGTGGTTTGGAGCTCTCTGTTTAGAGCTTTCTATGTTATTGGTCTATTAACCAATTTACTGCATGGTGATGTCACCATAGAAAGCCGAAACTCCCATGCAAACCTGCTGATTAGAAGGTCCTGTGTAGATTGTATTCGCAACCAGCAACTATAAGGAAATAACACTGATCAAATTTTTCCACACTTTTACAGTGTTAGTTTCATCAGAAAAACACCATTTCTACTGCACTAGGCCTTTAAAGCAAAAAGAAAACCATATCATGTGGAGATGAAAGAGGGACTCCTTTGGTGCAATAGCCTACTTCATTAGAGAAGTGGATGAATAAATATAGTAGCTGAGTTGAGGACTTTTAATTAAGGTCTCTTTCGGAACAGCAATAAAACATTTCACCTCAATCAGGCCGAGTTCACACATACCAAGAATAACAATCCAATCGCAACATATTACACTTTACAGCAATGTGTTTTCTCTTCCGTTGTGTACATTTTAACGGTTATGGCTGACACATCTGACCTAGCTGTCTATCTTGTCCCTGTTCAATTAAAGGCATAATAAGTTATTTGTTGTTCAGCAAAATGTCAGTCCCACCACTTTTCTATTATAAAGCTGAGGGACGGGGCTGGAGATTTGTTACCACTCTTAAATTCATAAATATAGCTATGGATACAAAGCCATGTCCATGAGTTGAAAATCATGGTTTTAAACATATTTTGAAGCATTGTGCATTTGTTTGTTTGCAATATATTGTTTAGATAACAGGAAAACAATCTTATATTTGGGTTTTGATGTGACATCAGTTATATTCTTCAAGAATCAGTATATCATTGTAGAAATGACCATGGAACAGCTGCAAATATGGCAGATTGTAGATATATCAACAACAACAACAAAAAACATTTTCAGATCGTATATATTCACATCTCCATATTTGTGCTTTTCAAATATTACAAGATGCAAACATTTTTGACTGGTGTTTACTCGTATTTGTATACCTATATGTACAGGAACATAATGATAATTTAGCTCTTCTGATCTTGGATCAAATTTTTAATAAGATCTTTACTACAACATCAAAACAACAATATATGCTTATTACAGTGTAAAGCTCATCTCAATAATATCTCAGGGCTCTCAGGCACAGAGTCACATTAGTAGAAATCACATGCAGCTGTGTTACAAGATTAAACACAGGGATGTGTGTTGATTAAGGTGATATAAATCCTTATTATTTAGTTTAATAATATTTTTATTAGAGTGTAATTATTTCTATAGTCTGTAGTAGAGGTCGACCGATTCATCTGAATGGCCAATTTAATTAGGGCCGATTTTCGATTTTTCATAACAATCGGTAATAGGCATTTTTGGACACCGATTATGGCCGATTACATTGCACTCCACAAGGAGACTGCGTGGTAGGCTGACTAGCTGTTATGCGAGTGCAGCAAGGAGCTAAGGTAAGGTGCTAGCTAGCATTAAACTTATCTTATAAAAAAAACAATCAATCTTAACATAATCACTAGTTAACTACACATGGTTGATGATATTACTAGTTCATCTAGCTTGTCCTGCATTGCATATAATCGATGCGGTGCCTGTTAATTTATCATTGAATCACAGCCTTCTTCGCCAAACGGGTGATTTAACAAGCGCATTCACGAAAAAAGCACTGTTGTTGCACCAATGTGTACCTACCCATAAACATCAATGCCTTTCTTAATATCAATGCACAAATATATATTTCTAAACCTGCATATTTAGTTAATATTGCCTGCTAACATGAATTTATTTTAACTAGGGAAATTGTGTCACTTCTCTTGCGTTCTGTGCAAGCAGAGTCAGGGTATATGCAGCAGTTTGGGCTGCCTGGCTCGTTGCGAACTGTGTGAAGACCATTTCTTCCTAACAAAGACCGTAATTAATTTGCCAGAATTCTACATAATTATGACATAACATTGAAGGTTGTGCAGCAATATTTAGACTTATGGATGCCACCTGTTAGATACAATATGGAACGGTTCCGTATTTCACTGAAAGAATAAACATTTTATTTTCGAAATGATAGTTTCCGAATTTGACCATATTAATGACTTAACCTGTTAGAGCTCTAGGGGCGCTATTTCATTTTTGGATAAAAAACGTTCCCGTTTTAAGCGCGATATTTTGTCACGAAAAGATGCTCGACTATGCATATTCTTGACAGTTTTGGAAAGAAAACACTCTGAAGTTTCAGAATCTGCAAAGATTTTGTCTGTAAGTGCCCCAGAACTCATTCTACAGGCGAAACCAAGATGATGCATCACCCAGGAATTAGCAGAATTTCTGAAGCTCTGTTTTCCATTCTCTCCTTATATGGCTGTGATTGCGCAACGAATGAGCCTACACTTTCTGTCGTTCGCCCAAGGTCTTAGCAGCATTGTGACGTATTTGTAGGCATATCATTGGAAGATTGACCATAAGAGACTACATTTCCCAAGTGTCCGCCTGGTGTCCTGCGTCGAATTCGGTGCGCAATTGCCAGCTGCTTCCACTTTACCATTTGATTCAGGGGAGAAAGCATGTGTCCAAGAACGATGTATCAATGAAGAGATATGTGAAAAACACCTTGATGATTGATTCTAAACAACGTTTGCCATGTTTTCAGTCGATATTATGGAGTTAATTTGGAAAAAAGTTTGCGTTTTGAGGACTGAATTTATGGATTTTTTTTGGTGGCCAAATGTGATGTATAAAACGGAGCTATTTCTAATACACAAGGAATCTTTTTGGAAAAACTGAGCATCTGCTATCTAACTGAGAGTATCCTCATTGAAAACATCAGAAGTTCTTCAAAGGTAAATGATTTTATTTGAAGGCTTTTATGTTTTTGTTAATGTTGCGTGCTGGATGCTAACGCTAATGCTAACGCTAAATGCTAACGCGAAATGCTAACTCTAGCTAGCTACTTTTACACAAATTATTGTTTTCCTATGGTTGAGAAGCATATTTTGAAAATCTGAGATGACAGTGTTGTTTACAAAAGGCTAAGCTTGAGAGATGGCATATTTATTTCATTTCATTTGCGATTTTCATAAATAGTTAACGTTGTGTTATGCTAATGAGCTTGCTGATAGATTTACACAATCCTGGATACAGGGTTTTTTTCATAGCTAAACGTGACGCAGAAAACGGAGCGATTTGTCCTAAACAAATAATCTTTCAGGAAAAACTGAACATTTGCTATCTGAGAGTCTCCTCATTGAAAACATCTGAAGTTCTTCAAAGGTAAATGATTTTTTTGAATGCTTTTCTGTTTTTTTGTGTAAATGTTGCCAGCTGAATGTTAATGCTAAATGCTACGTTAGCCATCAATACTGTTACACAAATGCTTGTTTTGCAATGGTTGAGAAGCATATTTTGAAAATCTGAGATGACAGTGTTGTTAACAAAAGGCTAAGCTTGAGAGCTAGCATATTTATTTCATTTCATTTGCGATTTTCATGAATAGTTAACGTTGCGTTATGGTAATGAGCTTGAGTCTGTATTCACGAACCCGGATCCGGGATGGGGAGATCAGAAAGGTTAAGGCTCGTATTTCTGGGTGTTATTATATTATAATTAAGTCTATCATTTGATAGAGCAGACTGACTGAGCGGTGGTAGGCAGCAGACTCGTAAGCATTCATTCAAACAGCACTTTCCTGCATTTGCCAGCAGCTCGTCGCTATGCTATAAGCATTGCGCTGTTCATTACTTCAAGCCTATCAACTCCCGAGATTAGGCTGTCAATACTAAAGTACCTATTAGAACATCCAATAGTCAAAGGTATATGAAATTAAAATGGTATAGAGAGAAATAGTCCTATGATAACTACAACCTAACACTTCTTACCTGGGAATATTGAAGACTAATTTTAAAAGGAACCACCAGCTTTCATATGTTCTCATGTTCTGAGCAAGGAACTTAAACGTTAGCTTTATTACATGGCACATATTGCACTTTACTTTATTCTCCAACACTTTTTTTTGCATTATTTAAACCAAATTCTAACACATGTGGGATATTAGGAGGGGGTCATTTCATGACAATAACCACAAGAGCAGCCGCTCACCGATTTGACAGCTCCAACTCAGTTTAAATCTAGTACAGGCTTAACTGAATGAACAACAAAGACAGAATACAATATGACATTTTATTAAATAGTTTGGGGAATGGTCTCATCTCTGAGGATTGATCCTTGGAGCCAGATGCTGTTGACAGGTAGACCTTTGCTGGGCTGCTGGCATCGAAACCCCCTGCTGGGAATGGAGTTCCAATGAAATTAAGGTTATTAAAGCTGGTGGTGTTGGGAAGGTGTAGGGCTGTGGGTAACTTTTGTTGTTACACACAAGTGAGCGAACATGGGTAAGTTTGACATATAAATACACCCCAAGATATACACCCATTGGTTGAGTGAGAGAAAGGCGATTATTTCAAGTGCTCACCCATAGGTTAAACAGCAAGCATGAGGAATGTGCGTTATTGTGCCATGCTCATAGGCTAAAAGGTAAATAGGTGAATTACATTCCGCTTGTGGCTAAATTGAAAAGAGGGGAAGAAACAAAACGCTATGCTGATGGTATGTTTGCATACGTTCCCACTATGCTCGTAGAATAGGAAATGTGAATCATGTTATGCTTACTGGATAAAGTTAAAGCGAGCATTCAGGCCAACCTTATTGATTTAACCTAAACAACAGACGCCGCGTTAACAAAAGCAATGATAAACAATGCTTTTGGCGGCTACCGCAGGTTAATGCTGATCTGATTGAATCCTGGCCTAAGATACAGTGTCATAATTAATTAAGTTGTATTTTTATGCAGGCTAAGTTATAGTTATGTTACTCTTATTTGGTTACGGGCTCTCCATAATGTTAGTCTGCGTCTTTTAGCGTAAATAATATAATTTGTTCCATATGACTTTGAGGCTGAATTTGTCCTCCCCATTGTCTCTCGACATTGATACACAACATAGGTGCAACTCTCTCAATTAGTGGTCAGTCATCCCACTATGGAATCCATCAAGTCTGCCTCATTCACTTCTGTTCTTTGCAGCCATCTTCTACACATTTCTGTCTGTGAGAAATCTCCCCTAACAAGCATGATTACTCGAAAGCCTCTTACTGTCCTTTCCCATTATACTTACTGAGCTGTGATAGACCAGATTATATGTCAAAGAATGCTCTCTTTTTTCTACTTAATGTATGCTAGGGATTTTTTGGTCATGACGCTATTATGTGCACCTTCATCAAAAATCCACTTCTATTGTCCTGTTGCCAAAAGCCTGTTAATTATGAGGTTGAACAAAAAAAAACATATTGTTAGTAGTGATTAGTATATAATTTATACGATATTGAACAGTACTTTAGTTTGTATTATGTAAAAGATTTTCAACAAAGAGCACACTAAAACTAGACAGCAAGTGCAAACGAAAACAGATTTGATGGCTTTTCAACTTTTTGCCACAGCAAATATCCTTATTTCTCTCATCCATTTTAAGTAATCATTAATTTATTATGATTCCTGGGTGGAGGTAGCATGTAGAGGCTGAGTGCCATCACTTAAACCTCTGGGAAATTGCATTTTCTAAAACATTTAGCAGTTGGTTGCACCTCTATGGGGTCAAGTATTTGAAAAGAACTCTAATATGCAATTTACAAAGACAGTTACATCTAATTATTCTAACGTATTTTTGAGAGAGCATTTTTTTTCTGTGTCAGTTGATGTGTGCAAGGGAAAAACCATCCCACTGTCATCTTGCAGGCCAACCAAGAGAAAGAAATTATATATTTTTTAAACTAGAGTCATGTAAGAAGAGCTAGTTGTTTAGAATAGATAAACATTATATTGTTGAGGTTATAAAAGGAGTGAACTGGGGTGTAATCATTAGTCTAAAATTTTGCAACGGAGACCGTTAACTCCAAATGGAAAACAATTTGCAACGAAAATGAGAATTTCTATTAGACAAATTCAAGTAGGTCCGTCCCGGTTTTGTTCTGTTTGCTTACGTTTGGTTCCTAGTGAAGACACTGCTGGTGTGGGGAAGTGTATTATGCTAGGAAAGAGTATTATTCTCTTCAAGGACTTTGGATGAGGAGCATCAATGGAGCTTTACCATTTCCTCATATTTCAATATTTCATATTCTGTCTACTTCATAGCTAGCTGACAATAGCACATATCATCTTGTGTAGTACCATACAACACAACACAATACATTACCTGCATAGGTAGTCAGTTGGATCCAAAGAGATAGGCATGTTTGCTGGCATCATCTCCAGTCTCTTACAATGAACATGGTAAATCTTATTGTCACTTCTATTATCTTTTATTGAGGGCACATGGGTTTTGCACTGCCAGGTAGCTCAATGATATACTGTTTCTGGACACCTTCCATGTACTGAGTAGGGTATAATCAGAAAACAACACAATGGGCCATAAACATCCCACATCTGTAGTGTTTTTGCGGACATAACTGTAGTATACTGTATTATTTACTGTAGTGCTGTAATGTAAAAAATTAAAAAATGAATGTAAAAAACATTCAGGGGTAGCTTTCCACCATTTTTTCAGTGGCTGCCTATCACCACATTAATTGTAATAGTATTAATAGTACGCACCATGGTATACTATGGTAAAATATAGTACATCCTATAGTACACTATGGTAAAATATATGGGCAGTCTATTGCCATTTAGTACACCATTCTATAGTAAGTGCTTTTACAGTTTTTTTCCATTGTGTAAAAGCATTTTTTTTTTGGAACAATGTAAATTTTCAAACTCTGTAGCCATTTGCAAAACGTGAATACATTCATCAAAATGAAATCAAAGCGTCAAAATTGCTAATACATCAAAATAACACTGCCTGTAAAAAGAATTACGCAACCATAGTTATCTGTCACACCCTGATCTGTTTCACCTGTTCTTGTGATTGTCTCCACCCCCTCCAGGTATCGCTTTTTTCCCCTGGGGTATTTATCCCTGTGTTTCCTGTCTCTCTGTGCCAGTTCGTCTTGTATGTTCAAGTCAACCAGCGTTTTTTCCCCGTGCTCCTACTTTTCTATTCTCTTCTACTAGTCCTCCCGGTTTTGACCTTTGCCTGTTTTCTGGACATTCCCGTCTGCCTGACCATTCTGCCTGCCCTGACTTCGAGCCTGCCTGCCATTCTGTACCTCTGGATGGTTTAAACTTTTTTCCTGCCCACGACCATTCTCTTGCCTACCCCTTTTGGATTGTTAATAAATGTCTTTGACTCTAACCATGTGCCTCCTGTGTCTGCATCTGGGTCTCACCTTGTGCCCTTATACTTATCTCTTGAGTCCAAGCAGACAAAACAGAAAGTTAGTCTCTGTTTGAAAAATCCCATTAGATCAATACATTTTCTTTGCAGTCACTAAATCACGATGATCAAAATTGGAAGTACTATCCAAAGGTGCAGAATTATGAGCAATTACTCTAATTTTATGCATATTTCACCAAACAATTGCGTACACATCAATATTAATTCAGATTTTTTTTTAAAGAAGCACAGGATTTATTCATAATTATCATCTCAATCCAATTCCATGTATTCAATACAAAGGTTGGTTTGCTCATAGTTTTGTAGAATTTCAATTAGTGCACAGAAACACAATCCACATTAGAAACAAGGAAAAGTGAATACAATAGAGGAGTAAAGACCAATGCTGGGAGACGAGAAGTAAGTATAGGGAGTGAACATTTAATGGATAATAGACAAGAAACAAACAAGGACAGTGTCTGGACAGGGGAAAACGTTAACGACATCAATGCTGACCCGGGACAAACTGAGGAGCAGACAGAGGGGCAATCAACAAAGTAATGGAGTCCAGGTGAGTCCAATATTGCGCAGATGAGCGTAATGATGGTGACAGGTGTGCGTAATGATGGGCCGCCTGGCGCCCTCGAGCAGGAGCAGGCGTGACAAGAAGCACACAACTGATATGAATGTATAGTCCTAAATCCACACAAAAGCCAAGCTCTATAATGGATGGGCACAATGATGGAAATGTTGATTTAGGAGTAACCCAAAATTATTAACCCAACTTATTTTTCTGCATCTCAGCATGTCTGCAATATTGTAAAAAAAAATAATAATTAGGCAGTCCCCACTGCCTAGATCTTTCCATATATTGTACATGGTGTGACACTAATGGGATGATTTAGAATGTCTTGCAGTAGTGTTTATTGATATGCCGGAAACATCTAACACAATTGCACACATTTCTCTTCTGATGAAAACAAGATGTTAATATTCTGTGATCAAAACACTTAACAGGGAATTCTGTATTCATTGATTACATTAGTATTTAATATTTTGCAAAAGGTGGTCTAAGAGATACAAGGCAGGTAATAAGGCAAGAAATAATCAGAAGTTTTCTAAATGTATTAACACATTTGATCATTGCTGTTCTGCTATAGGTACATTTCAACACAAATCCAAGAATTGCTTGTTCATGACTGAGAAACTGTAATGACTGAAAGGTACTACAGTGTGTAGTGTATTCTACAGTATACATGTACTACAACATTCTTTAGTACGTACAGTATAGTATGCTACAAAATTCTATAGTAACACTACACATTCAAGGAATACTACATTGTGGAGTACGTTATTCTACACTGTACTATAGTTTACTACAGAATACTACATAATTCTGTAGTAAGTACTATAGTAATCTAGAGTATTTTTAATTTTTTTGTTAATGTGGGAGCAGACAGAGGGCAATTTCTTCCATTGTTCATTCTGTAGTCTCACACGAAAAGTTGCAGGTACACTGTAAAGGGTTTATAGTTTAACCACTTGTTGGTGGAAGGTTCCTCTCTTGTAATACTAATTACTCTTTTCATCAATAGACTATCTAAGACATTGGGTGTGTTTCTTTTGCACCTTTCTTTTTGGATTTCATCCATGTAGCTGCCACTCAAACTGTAGGGATCGACACTTGTAGACGAGAAGCAGGTACAGGGAGAATATTAATAAGCAACGGACATGAAACGGAACAGCGTCTGGACAGGGGAAAAATAATGACATCAATGCTGACACGGAACAAACGGGGGAGCAGACAGTTATAGAGGGGGTAATCAACCATGTGAGTCCAATATTGCACAGCTGCGCATAATGACGGTGACAGGTGTGCGTAATGAAGGGCCAGAGATGGAGCTAGCGTGACGCAAACAGATCAAATGCAGCTAAACCGCATGCATGCCTTCATGGTGAGTATTTTGTCATAATGGTTTTGAAGTCAGCCATGTCGTCATCAACATATATGTTTTATTTAACTAGGCAAGTCATTTAAGAACACATTTTTATTTCCAATGATGGCCTACCCTGGACAAACCTGGACGGCACTGGGCCAATTGTGTGCCGCCCTATGGGACTCCCAATCACGGCCAGATGTGATAGAGCCTGGATTTGAACCAGGGACTGTAGTGGCGTCTCTTGCACTGAGATGCAGTGCCTTAGACCGCTGCGCCACTCAGGAGCCCATTTCCAGCCTGCCCTTCTCACGGGGTTATAATGAGGGCATTACATCACTGCAATAAAAACCAATTGTTTGATTTGAAAGAATCTAATACTGATGTGGTCTTCAGAAAGCGATACTGTTGTAATATGAGTTGGAATGGAGTGTTCGTAAGGTATTTTAGACATATTCAGAAGGAGCTTTATTCAACAAAATATGATTAATGGGGGATTCCAAATTAATCTGGTCCAAGAATAGTTGCTTCCTCAAATTAAATCCATATAACGGTCCTTCAGGGGAAGGATGTTTGGCATACATTTGAAATCTGTATCCAAATGAATTAAAGTTTGGACATTTCTGACATTTTGGCCTTACCCAGGCCTCGTACACTAGAATGATTGATCTAGATGCTACAAAGCCAGTCTTGGTGTCATTTGAATCCTTACTCTGTGTGTTCTGAAATTTGAATAGTGTTTAAAATAAGAAGTCAATATCCTTCTTAAATTAACTTATGGATACTTCAAAATATAAACATGAACATGTTAAATATCTAGAATATTGTGCTCATTTTTAGACATTGTTTTAAACAATACTGTACATACTTTTTAGTGGAACATCTCTTCAATTGGAGTGGCGGTTTGACTTTTGAGTACCATGAGTCTTGATGATCTGTGTGTTTGAGTGTCATTAAGCTGAGGATCAATGTGTTAACAAAGCAGAGGTTGGCTAACTACAACAGAAATGGCCCACAGCATAGAATTGGGTCTTTTCTACGAAGCTGGATAGTGGAATTGGTGAGAGAATTTTTGTGAATTCTGAGATCAACTCGGTACACTGTTGACACGAAGGTGGCTCACCTTTTTTGCCAGGTAAATGTCTACTTTACTTATTTTAAATGTAAAACCTCACACACAGTAAAACTTTTGTATGACTTAATACAATTATTTTATCGATAGGAGTGGGAAAAGGTTGCTTGTGCATTGATAAGCACACAAATGTACGCCAAAGACGACTGACAATACGTGTAATAAAAGACGGCTCTTCTAATAACCTTTGCCCACCATAACCTGCTAAATTTGCAAAGGAACTTTTCTTTCATGTTGATTTCTGCAAAACTAAAAAATATGGCACTGACCCGGCCACTGATTGCTGTTTCAGCGTTGTTTCAATGATAGTTTGGAGTTTGATTTGCATGTGCAGTTACAAGCTTGGCTTGAATTAGCGGTAGCCGCAGTATCAATATCAACCTTCGGAACATGGATGAAGCCTGAGCTGGAATGTGCTGCTAACTGAAGATGGCTAGCTTTAAACAATTAGATGGCTAATGGTTGGGTGTTTTAGAATAGTTATTGAATATCTCTCTATCATCTATCTCTCTTTATCGCCCTCTCTCTCTCACTCTCTCTCTCTCTCTCTCTATCGCTCTCTCACACACACACATGTAAGCACGCACACACGCAATATATTTAAATATTGGAGCATATAATGTATTTGTATGATCACACAGGGATATTTTCTGAGGAGTGTTCCTCCCCAGCATTCTAGGTGACCAAGTAACATCTCATCATTTCAGTTGAGGTGTCCCACTTTCAGACAGAGATAATTATGGGAAGTGATCAATGGGGGAAGAAGGTCCTGATACAACAGAGCTAGATATCACAGAAACAGTCATTCACTTAATGTGTTATTCATTGCTGCTTTAAGATAAGGTATGTGAGGGTTCAAGATTATTTGTAATTGAAACATGGTATTGCAACTGCCAGCCTGTCCTAGAAAACACAAAGGCAATACCTCAGCATTTGAAAAGAGAACACAACACTTTGCGTTGTAGCTCTCCTAGAATCCTAAAATGTTTTTCACTTATAGTTGATACTGTAAGTAAACAGACTATTATAATGGTGGACCATCATAGCTGACCTATCGAGACACAGCATAGAAAAACTGTTGGAGTGGAATCGAAAATGCACAACACAGTAACTAAAGCTGTAAAGCCGTGGACATCCCATGTTTATTAGAAGAGGACAGAAGGCAATGTTCTGTTTGTGGGATATTTTTGTGGGGGAGTGTCTGTGCGTCCGGCCTTTTACATTCATTATGGTGATTATCAGTGGCAGCAGCGATGACTCCAGAATGCTGTGTCCACGAAGCTAGCGTCAAAGAGGCACATGGTTCACCCACTGTGGCCTGTATAACAGGCACAACCATGTGTGCACAATTCTGCTACACCACAGACTCTGCCTGAATACATAAACTGAGATTTGTCTCACTCCTGTGACTTGTTACTTACTGGGTGTTGTGGTCAATTCTCTGTAGCTATAAGCATCAACATCTCTACATCCCCCACTTGAGAGTGAGAACGAGGAATTATCAGCCAACTCCAACTCAACTCCAATATTCTCCTGAGAATCCAAAGTTGCTTCTGTAAAAATACTTTCAAACAGCTGGCAAAATATATATCCTCTGCTTTTTAAAGGGGCAATCTGCGAATGGTGCATACATATAACCATTGATTCTTGAAGAACATACATTTTAAATGCCTCATGAGCTTAGTTCAACTGTTGTTCCCCACATCACAAACCCAAATATAAGCTTGTTATATTGCTTTGTTTGTAAACAATGTGATTGTAAACAAACACTGTACAGACTCAAAACATGATTAAAACTATTATTATGCTCTCTCTGTCTATGTATTTGAGAGTGGTTACATTTCACCAGCCCTATTCCTCAGTTGTCTTTCCAAATCAGTGGCGTGGGGACCGTGTTGTTGTTGTTTGAAAGGTGCAATCGAATTGGTCATATTTACAGTGCCTTGCGAAAGTATTCGGCCCCCTTGAACTTTGCGACCTTTTGCCATATTTCAGGCTTCAAACATAAAGATATAAAACTATATTTTTTTGTGAAGAATCAACAACAAGTGGGACACAATCATGAAGTGGAACGACATTTATTGGATATTTCAAACTTTTTTAACAAATCAAAAACTGAAAAATTGGGCATGCAAAATTATTCAGCCCCTTTACTTTCAGTGCAGCAAACTCTCTCCAGAGGTTCAGTGAGGATCTCTGAATGATCCAATGTTGACCTAAATGACTAATGATGATAAATACAATCCACCTGTGTGTAATCAAGTCTCCGTATAAATGCGCCTGCACTGTGATAGTCTCAGAGGTCCGTTAAAAGCGCAGAGAGCATCATGAAGAACAAGGAACACACCAGGCAGGTCCGAGATACTGTTGTGAAGAAGTTTAAAGCCGGATTTGGATACAAAAAGATTTCCCAAGCTTTAAACATCCCAAGGAGCACTGTGCAAGCGATAATATTGAAATGGAAGGAGTATCAGACCACTGCAAATCTACCAAGACCTGGCCGTCCCTCTAAACTTTCAGCTCATACAAAGAGAAGACTGATCAGAGATGCAGCCAAGAGGCCCATGATCACTCTGGATGAACTGCAGAGATCTACAGCTGAGGTGGGAGACTCTGTCCATAGGACAACAATCAGTCATATATTGCACAAATCTGGCCTTTATGGAAGAGTGGCAAGAAGAAAGCCATTTCTTAAAGATATCCATAAAAAGTGTAGTTTAAAGTTTGCCACAAGCCACCTGGGAGACACACCAAACATGTGGAAGAAGGTGCTCTGGTCAGATGAAACCAAAATTGAACTTTTTGGCAACAATGCAAAACGTTATATTTGGCGTAAAAGCAACACAGCTGAACACACCATCCCCACTGTCAAACATGGTGGTGGCAGCATCATGGTTTGGGCCTGCTTTTCTTCAGCAGGGACAGGGAAGATGGTTAAAATTGATGGGAAGATGGATGGAGCCAAATACAGGACCATTCTGGAAGAAAACCTGATGGAGTCTGCAAAAGACCTGAGACTGGGACTGAGATTTGTCTTCCAACAAGACAATGATCCAAAACATAAAGCAAAATCTACAATGGAATGGTTCAAAAATAAACATATCCAGGTGTTAGAATGGCCAAGTCAAAGTCCAGACCTGAATCCAATCGAGAATCTGTGGAAAGAACTGAAAACTGCTGTTCACAAATGCTCTCCATCCAACCTCACTGAGCTCGAGCTGTTTTGCAAGGAGGAATGGGAAAAAATGTCAGTCTCTCGATGTGCAAAACTGATAGAGACATACCCCAAGCGACTTACAGCTGTAATCGCAGCAAAACGTGGTGCTACAAAGTATTAACTTAAGGGGGCTGAATAATTTTGCACGCCCAATTTTTCAGTTTTTGATTTGTTAAAAAAGTTTGAAATATCCAATAAATGTCGTTCCACTTCATGATTGTGTCCCACTTGTTGTTGATTCTCCACAAAACAATACAGTTTTATATCTTTATGTTTGAAGCCTGAAATGTGGCAAAAGGTCGCAAAGTTCAAGGGGGCCGAATACTTTCGCAAGGCACTGTACTGCTGTTCAATGGCATTTCAAAGAGTGATCTATATCCATTGATTTTTGTGATTCTCCGTATCATAAGCCAACATATATTCATTTTTTTTAAACCGTGTAAACCAGAACAACAATGATCAAATGGTTTTGTTCTACTGTATGATTGACTGTATGTTTTGTTTATTCCATGTCTAACTCTGTGTTGTTGTATGTGTCGAATTGCTACGCTTTATCTTGGCCAGGTCGCAGTTGCAAATGAGAACTTGTTCTCAACTAGCCTACCTGGTTAAATAAAGGTGAAATAAAAAAATAAAAAATACACTTGTAGAACGTCTCATTATTTTCTCACCTTTGTACCTGAATTGCATATCTTAGACCCCCTTTTGCAAAACATGAAATACAATTGTCATTGATTCCTATGTATTGTTAGATATTACTGCACTCACTGTTGGAACACAAGCATTTCGCTACACACAGCAACAACATCTGCTAAGTATGTATATGTGACCAATATCATTTTATTTGATCAGAAAATAAATGTGTGCAAATGTGTTCACTGTTTCCAGCAATCAGTAAATACTAGTGCACAAAATAGTAAATGGTTCTGTCAGTGTAAATCAAAGTACAATATAGGGAAAGATCTAGACAATGGGGCCACAGAATGACTGACAGATTTTTTTCAAGCATTTTTTGGAACTGTGTTTTAACATACCTATAGCAGAAAACCTATTAAATGCTTCGTTTTTTCCAATCGTTTTGGTATCTTTTTCCAAATGTAAGTGGTATATTTTCTGAACTCTCATTGCAAAAATCCAAACTGATGACACTTGTAACCCCCCGTTTTATGATCAGAAACTTTGATTGTGCATTACTTGGATTTGAACAAATCATTCATCCCTGAGTCATTCATGCAAATAGATCAGATCACCAATACATCAGAATCTGATAGGCTCATCGTTTGGTCATTTTAACTAACATTTACAGTTTTTCTAAATCGCGTACAAGCATGTTTCAGAACTGTGGTTAAGCGTACCAACAGCAGAATAATAATGATTGTAATGCTTAAATGCATTTGCATAATGGCTGATCATTTTCTTGCATTTGTACCTGGATTGCATATCTTCGACCGACTTTTTCAAAAATGTAAATATCATATTTGGTTTTATTATATGACTTTGGAGCGTTTTTCAAATCTAAGCGGGATGCTTAAAAAACTACAAGTACAAAACTCTCAACTGATGACGCTTGTAAAACTCCCTGTCTCATGTTCAGAACCTTTGATTGTGTATTAATTAGAGTTGAACATATCTTTCACCCCTGAGTCATTCATGCAAAGACATTGTTTTTGGTGAAATACCATGAAAACATTTCTTTAGTCACCAATACATCTGATAATGACAGGCTCACTAACATTTAATCAAATTGCAAAGAAAAATACAAAAGAGCATTCTCTTTGCTTGATTAAATGTATTAGCTTACAGTGTATATGTCACGCCCTGACCATAGAGAGCCCTTGGTTCTCTATGGTATAGTAGGTCAGGGCGTGACTAGGGGATGATCTAGTATATCTATGTCTATGTTGGTTCTAATGTGGTTCCCAATTAGAGGCAGCTGTTTACCATTGCCTCTGATTGGGGATCATGTTTAGGTAGCTGTTTTGTGGGATATTGATTGTTTGTTAGTGTGTTTGGGCACTATGTCCTCACGGTCTTTGTTAGTTTAACTTAAATAAATATGTGGAACTATACTCACGCTGCGCCTTGGTCCGCTCATTTCCAAGAACGTGACAGTATAAATGAAGTTCAGATAATGAGTGGAATATGTTGTTACGATTTGGTTTTACCTTCCAAAATAAATTGATGTAATAATATTTAACCTTACAGTGTTCAGAAGTTTTTGAACTATATGTTAATTAGGCATTACATCATTTTGGTTGAGTTATCAGTTTTGAGCAGTTTGATTAAGTAATAATTAAATGTATTGTTAACAAATGACAAGAAAATCGTATCAAAAGTAATGTGAATATTTCATTTTGAAAAGCAGATACTCCGATCGAATATGTATCCAAATTGAAAGAGGCAAGGTAAAGTATCACAAATAAGAGCTAGATAAAGCCAGAAGAATAATTCAGTTGTTGAACATACAGATAACTGCCAAAATAAAGGAAACACCAACATAAAGTGTCTTATTAGGGCGTTGGACCAACACGAGCCACAACAGCTTCAATGCACCTGATTTCTTTCCAGGTCCAGCTTCAATGCATCAATGCATAGATTCTACAAGTGTGTAAAACTCATTCCTCCACAAAAATTCCATAATTTGGTGTTTTGTTGATGATGGTGGAAAACACTGTCTCATGCGCCGCTCTAGAATCCCCCATAAGTGTTCAATTGGGTTGAGATCTGGTCACTGAGCCATTTTTTTCATAGTATTCAAACTATTCAGTGACCACTCGTGCACTGGATGGGGGCATTGCCATGGTAGCCAAAATAATGGCCTGCCAAGCAATTTTTATACATGAACCTAAGCGTGATGGGATGTTAACTGCTTAATTAACTCAGGATCCACACCTGTGTGGAAGCATCTGCTTTCAATATACTTTGTATCCCTCATTTACTCAAGTGTTTTCATTATTTTGAGATTTACCTGTAGCTATAGCCATCAGTCTTGAGTGTTTTCATGGCCATCATTCACTCACTGTTTAGTTTGTCAAGGTCCTGACTTTAGCGTTAGCTATCCTGCTACAGAGCTTTTTGGTGCTGGGAAGCGCATGAATCACTTGAACGTGACTTATGTTTGGGAGCAATAAAAATGTCTCAACAGGCAAAGCTATAGGCAATGGAGGCTATCTAGTTTTTTTACAACATTGCGAACATGCAGGGATGCAGAAAATAAAGTAGAGTTACTAAGTCTCCAGTCTTTGACCTTCCATTACAAAACTGTCCTTTGGTGTGGCTTGAGGCCTTTACATTATGAGTTGTGCTCCTCCACTGTAGTCACCTTTCCTTATTTCTATTGGGAATTGTGTTTCTGCTTGCCGATAGAAAGGCTACAAACCTATAAGGAGACCAACCTGTGTGTTGAATACATGGAATTGGATTTTGATGATACCGATGAATGCACACAATGTGCTTATTTTCTGTTTTCTTTTTGATCAGTAATAATATTTGATGTGTATGCATAAAAGGAGAGTAAATTCCCATAATTCGGCACCTTGTTGTATTTGTAGTTCTATTTCCAATTTGAAAAACAAATGAAGGCTTGTGGTTTTATCGCAGGGAAGTTGCACAGATTTAGTCAGTGACCATTTCAATGTGTTTTTACATCTATTCCTGTAATATCCTGTGCATGCTATGATAGCCTTCATTATGGCAATTTAATATACTAATCATTGTGCCTCTCTTGGCCTACACTGATATGGAGCCTACACGTGAAGGGCGTACTGATTGGCCACCTGCCCAAGCTATGGGTAAATTTTCATTTTATCAGAGAGGGCAATATAAGAGTACAGTTTGAGAGTGAGTCACTTAATCAGTGGAATTATTATGAGTTGACTAATGCTAATTCCACTGGGTTGTACAGATATAGGCACCCTTTGTCTTGTTTCAGTGTGAAACATGAGTCATGGGTTTATGGCAGCCTATAAATGTAGTAGGCCATCTGCTTCACACTTCATCGCATGGCGCAAAAAAAGACCTATGCAACATTTAAAGTTGCTCATCCTTATACTCATCCCTGAATCCTGTTTTAGGTATTTGGCAATTTAGTTGGCATTTTCCATACCTTTTCTCCATTTTCCACCCCTTTCGCCAGGTTTGGCAACTAACTGTCTACCTTCAATTTGCTTGCTCTGAGGTGGGAGGGGCACCAATATTTGAGGTGTGTCCTTAAACTAGTGTAAAAGTGACAATTTCATTCAACGCAAAGGGGGGGATTTTAGACTTAGCGATAACGTTGTTGGTTATGGCATGGATTTTGACAGCGGAACCGTAGCCTATCCAGCCGTGACACACAGTGCCCATATGCTAAAGGAAAACCAGTCCCGTCGCGGACCACGATGTCTTGCTCCCAGACAAACTAAACAACTTCTTTGGTCACTTTGAGGGCAATACAATGCCACTGACACGACCCGCTACCAAAACCTGCGGGCTCTCCTTCACTGCAGCCAATGTGAGTAAAACATTTAAACGTGTTAACCATCGCAAGGCTGCCGGCCAAAACGGCATCCCCAGCAGCGTCCTACAGAGCATGCGCAGACCAGCTGGCTGGTGTGTTTACGGACATATTCAATCAATCCTTATCCTAGTCTGCTGTGCCCACATGCTTCAAGAGGGCCATCATTGTTCCTGTTCCCAAGAAAGCTAAGGTAACTGAGCTAAATGACTATCGGCCCGTAGTACTCACTTCCGTCATCATGAAGTGCTTTGAGAGACTAGTCAAGGACCATATCACCTCCACCCTAGACCCACTCCAATTTGCTTACCACCCCAATAGGTCCACATACGACCCAATCACACTGCACACTGCCCTAACCCATCTGGACAAGAGGAATACCTATGTAAGAATGCCGTTCATCTACTACAGCTCAGCATTTAACACCATTGTACCCTCAAAACTCGTCATTATGCTCGAGACCCTGGGTCTCAACCCCGCCCTGTGCAACTGGGTCCTAGACTTAGACACTGGCCGCCCCAGGTGGTGAGGGTAGGAAACAACATCTCCACCCCGCTGATCCTCAACACTGGGGCCCCACAAGGGTGCATTCTCAGCCCTCTCCTGTACTCCCTGTTCACCCATGACTGCGTGGCCATGCACGCCTCCAACTCAGTCATCAAGTTTGCAGACGACACTCGAGGAGGAAACCTGGCGGCAACGGAGGAAATCCTCGATCAGCGCACGGTCCAGCACGTCCCGAGAGGGAACCCAACTCCTCTCCTCAGGACCGTACCCCTCCCAATCTACGAGGTACTGGTGACCACGGCCCCGAGGACGCATGTCCAAAATTCTACGGACCCTGTAGATGGGTGCGCCCTCGACAAGGATGGGGGGGGGGGGGGAAGACGAGCGGGGGCGCGAAGGACGGGCTTGATGCAGGAGACATGGAAGACCGGGTGGACGCGACGAAGGTATCGCGGAAGAAGAAGTCGAACTGCGACAGGATTAATGACCCGAGAAATACGGAACGGACCAATGAACCGCGGGGTCAACTTGCGAGAAGCCGTCTTAAGGGGAAGGTTCTGAGTGGAGAGCCAAACTCTCTGACCGCGACAATATCTAGGACTCTTAGTTCTACGCTTATTAGCAGCCCTCACAGTCTGCGTCCTATAACGGCAAAGTGCAGACCTGACCCTCTTCCAGGTGCGCTCGCAACGTTGGACAAAAGCCTGAGCGGAGGGGACGCTGGACTCGGCGAACTGAGATGAGAACAGCGGAGGCTGGTACCCGAGGCTACTCTGAAAAGGAGATAGCCCGGTCGCAGACGAAGGAAGCGAGTTGTGGGCGTATTCTGCCCAGGGGAGCTGTTCTGACCAAGACGCAGGGTTGCGAAAAGAAAGACTGCGTAAGATGCGACCAATAGTCTGATTGGCCCGTTCTGCTTGACCGTTAGACTGGGGGTGAAAGCCGGAAGAGAGACTGACGGAAGCCCCAATCAAACGGCAAAACTCCCTCCAAAATTGAGACGTGAATTGCGGACCTCTGTCCGAAACGACGTCTGACGGAAGGCCATGAATTCTGAAAACATTCTCGATGATGATTTGTGCCGTCTCTTTAGCAGAAGGAAGCTTAGCAAGGGGAATGAAATGAGCCGCCTTAGAGAACCTATCGACAACCGTAAGAATAACAGTCTTCCCCGCTGACGAAGGCAGTCCGGTGACAAAATCTAAGGCGATGTGAGACCACGGTCGAGAGGGAATAGGAAGCGGCCTGAGACGGCCGGCAGGAGGAGAGTTACCGGACTTAGTCTGCGCGCAGACCGAACAAGCAGCCACGAAACGACGCGTGTCATGCTCCCGGGTGGGCCACCAAAAGCGCTGGCGAATGGAAGCAAGCGTACCCCGAACGCCAGGGTGGCCGGCTAACTTGGCAGAGTGAGCCCACTGAAGAACGGCCAGACGAGTAGGAACGGGAACGAAAAGAAGGTTCCTAGGACAAGCGCGCGGCGACGGAGTGTGAGTGAGCGCTTGTTTTACCTGCCTCTCAATTCCCCAGACAGTCAACCCGACAACACGCCCCTCAGGGAGAATCCCCTCGGGGTCAGTGGAGGCTACTGAAGAACTGAAGAGACGAGACAAAGCATCAGGCTTGGTGTTCTTAGAGCCCGGACGATAAGAAATCACAAACTCGAAACGAGCGAAAAACAGCGCCCAACGCGCCTGACGCGCATTAAGTCGTTTGGCAGAACGGATGTACTCAAGGTTCCTATGGTCAGTCCAAACGACAAAAGGAACGGTCGCCCCCTCCAACCACTGTCGCCATTCGCCTAGGGCTAACCGGATGGCGAGCAGTTCGCGGTTACCCACATCATAGTTACGTTCCGACGGCGACAGGCGATGAGAAAAATACGCGCATGGGTGGACCTTGTCGTCAGAGAGGGAGCGCTGAGAAAGAATGGCTCCCACACCCACCTCTGACGCGTCAACCTCGACAACGAACTGTCTAGAGACGTCAGGTGTAACAAGGATAGGAGCGGATGTAAAACGATTCTTGAGGAGATCAAAAGCTCCCTGGGCGGAAACGGACCACTTAAAGCACGTCTTGACAGAAGTAAGGGCTGTGAGAGGAGCTGCCACCTGACCGAAATTACGGATGAAACGACGATAGAAGTTCGCGAAGCCGAGAAAGCGCTGCAGCTCGACGCGTGACTTAGGGACGGGCCAATCAATGACAGCTTGGACCTTAGCGGGATCCATCTTAATGCCTTCAGCGGAAATAACAGAACCGAGAAATGTGACGGAGGAGGCATGAAAAGTGCACTTCTCAGCCTTCACAAAAAGACAATTCTCTAAAAGGCGCTGGAGGACACGTCGAACGTGCTGAATCCTGGGGAGAGGACTACCATCCAGGGCGAACAAGGCCGTGGGCTCCTTTAACTGTCTGAGAGGAATGTCATGTTCCCGAGCCCAGGTCTCGTCCATAAAACAGCCCTCCGCCCCAGAGTCTATTAAGGCACTGCAGGAAGCTGACGAACCGGTCCAGCGTAGATGGACCGACAAGGTAGTGCAGGATCTTGAAGGAGAGACAGGAGTAGTAGCGCTCACCAGTAGCCCTCCGCTTACTGACGAGCTCTGGCCTTTTACTGGACATGAAGTGACAAAATGACCAGCGGAACCGCAATAGAGACAGAGGCGGTTGGTGATTCTCCGTTCCCTCTCCTTAGTCGAGATGCGGATACCTCCCAGCTGCATGGGCTCAGCACCCGAGCCGGCAGAGGAAGATGGTAGTGATGCGGAGAGGGGAGCGACGGAGAGCGCGAGCTCCTTTCCACGAGCTCGGTGACGAAGATCAACCCGTCGCTCAATGCGAATAGCGAGTTCAATCAAGGAATCCACGCTGGAAGGAACCTCCCGGGAGAGAATCTCATCCTTTACCTCTGCGCGGAGACCCTCCAGAAGACGAGCGAGCAAGGCCGGCTCGTTCCAGCCACTGGAGACAGCAAGAGTGCGAAACTCAATAGAGTAGTCTGTTATGGATCGATTGCCTTGACATAGGGAAGACAGGGCCCTGGAAGCCTCCTCCCCAAAAACAGATCGATCAAAAACCCGTATCATCTCCTCCTTAAAGTCCTGATACTGGTTAGTACACTCAGCCCTTGCCTCCCAGATTGCCGTGCCCCACTCACGAGCCCGTCCAATAAGGAGAGATATGACGTAGGCGACACGAGCAGTGCTCCTGGAGTAAGTGTTGGGCTGGAGAGAAAACACAATATCACACTGGGTGAGGAACGAGCGGCATTCAGTGGGCTCCCCAGAGTAACACGGCGGGTTATTGATTCTGGGCTCCGGAGATTCGAAAGCCCTGGAAGTGGCCGGTGGATCGAGGCGGAGATGGTGAACCTGTTCTGTGAGGTTGGAGACTTGGGTGGCCAGGGTCTCAACGGCATGTCGAGCAGCAGACACTTCCTGCTCGTGTCTGCCTAGCATCGCTCCCTGGATCCCGACGGCTGAGTGGAGAGGATCCGAAGTCGCTGGGTCCATTCTTGGTCGGATTCTTCTGTTACGGTGCGTGAATGAGGACCCAAAAGCGAATTAACTTAAACAGAGCTTCTTTAATTACCAAACATAGGTAGGCTCAGACGGACCGGCAGATTCCGACAGGACAAGACAAGGTTACAGCAAACATGACGACAGTCTGGTTCAGGCATGAAACACAACAAACAAGAATCCGACAAGGACAGGAACAAAAACAGAGAGAGATATAGGGGACTAATCAGAGGGAAAAGGGGAACAGGTGGGAGAAGGGGTGACGAGGTAGTCAAGAGGAGACAAGGAACAGCTGGGGGAAAGCGGGGGAGAAAAGGTAACCTAACAACGACCAGCAGAGGGAGACAGGGTGAAGGGAAAGGACAGAGACAAGACACAACATGACAGTACATGACAGTATAAGGTAGTTGTTGTGAAATTGTTACATTACTTTGTAGATATTACTGCACTGTCGGAACTAGAATCACAGGCATTTCGCTACACTCGCATTAACATCTGCTAACCATGTGTATGTGACAAATAAAATTTGATTCGATTTGAACAAGAGAGATGTGCCTTTTGTGCCCAAAAACATTTGTTTTTCCCATTTATTTTCATTTGATTAAAAACCAAGCTTAGCCTCCCCTCAATAAAGGCTTTTTTTAATCGTTTCCCAATGCATTCGCCAAGTAGCCAAGACCACCAATAAAGGGTTTGGCTCGTTAAACTGATTGGATATAAATATTAATCACCAAAGCTTTATTAAAAGATCAAGTTTGGGAGCAGCAAAACAGTGAGCGGACATCCCCTTTTTATCTATGTATTGTACACTGAAGAAAAATATAAATGCAACATGCATCAATTTCACAGATTTTATTGAATTACAGTTCATATAAGGAAATCAGTCTATTGAAATAAACTCATTAGGCCCTAATCTATGGATTTCACATGACTGGGAATACAGATGTTGGTCACAGATACCTTTAAAAAAGTAGGGGTGTGGATCAGAAAACCAGTCAGTATCTGATGTGACCACCATTTGCCTCATGCAGCACAACACATCTCCTTCTCAAAGAGTTGATCAGGCTGTTGATTGTGACCTGTGGATCTCCTCTTCAATTACTGTGCCGAAGTTGCTGGAGATTGGCGGGAACTGGAACACGCTGTCGTACACATCAATCCAGAGCATCTCAAACATGCTCACTGGGTGACATGTCTGGTGAGTATGCAGGCCAGGGAGAACTGGAACATTTTCAGCTTCCAGGAATTGTGTACAGATCTTTGCAACATTGGACTGTACATTATCATGCTGAAACATGATGGCGGCAGATGAATGACACGACAATGGGCCTCAGGATCTCGTCACGGGATCTCTGTGCATTCAAATTGCCATTGATAAAAAGCAGTTGAAACCGGGATTCATCCATGAAGAGCACACTTCTCCAGCATGCCAGTGGCCATCGAAGGTGAGTATTTGCTCACTTAAGTCGGTTATAACACTGAACTGCAGTCAGGTCAAGACCCTGGTGAGGATGGCGACCACGCAGATGAGATTCCCTGAGACAGTTTCTGACAGTTTGTGCAGAAATTCTTTGGTTATGCAAACCCTCAGTGTTATCAGCTGTCCGGGTGGCTGGTCTCGGATGATCCCGCAGGTGAAAAACCCGGATATGGAGGTCCTAGACTGGCATAGTTACAGATGGTCTGTGGATGTGAGGCCGGTTGGACGAACTGCCAAATTCTCTAAAACGACGTTGGAGGCGGCTTATGGTAGAGAAATGTACGTTAAGTTATCTGTCAACAGCTCTGGTGGACATTTCTGAAGTCAGCATGCAAATTGCATGCTCCCTCAAAACTTGAGACATCTGTGGCATTATGTTGTGTGACAAAACTGCACATTTTAGAGTGGCTTTTTATTGTCCCCAACACCAGGTGCATCTGTGTAATGATCATGCTGTTTAATCAGCTTCTTGATAAGCAAAACCTGTCGGGTGGATGGATTATCTTGGCAAAGGAGAAAAGCTTGCTAACAGGAATGTAAACAAAGTTGTGCAAAATATTTCAGAGGAATACTTCTGGGATCTTTTAATTCAGCTCATGAAACATGGGACCAACCAACATGTTGCGTTTATCCATGATTTTTGTTCAGTGTACATTCATTTTGCCAACTCTAGTTATTGTTTTGGATGTGCATAAAACTGTCGGCCCATTTGCCCATCATGGAACAACAGACGAGTTGATGGCAATGACCCTCATATTTATATATATTTTTCCTGTAACAATTGCTTGTTTTCCGTTTCATTAGATTAAAAACCAAGCCCTTAGTAGGCTACCCTTACCCTACTATAATGGAAGCTGGTTCAACAGCAATGCGTCGGGTATCTTTCTTATCCTGGCCATGCATTAGCCAAGTAGTATATCCAAAAAAGTATTCTCGTCAGGCTTTTTTATTATTCTCAATTCACATAGGCCTACCTGCATACTCCATTTCGCTTGTATCCATCCATTTCCAAAGGGCGCCTCTTATCCAGTTACCAAAGACCCAGTCTTCCAGACGTATTCAAATTATTCAGTCCTATAATGCCATATCAACAGTGGATAGGCTTATATCTTGCTTATTGCCAACATGCCTCACACATGTAATAGGCTACATAACATTTTAAAAGGAGCTTAATTACAACAATGTTGACTGCTAGCCTTACAAACATTTAGCAAAAACTGGATATATTTGACTGTTGCTATTATTCGTTACTGTAGCCTATGCTATTTAATGAATAATCAGACTAATAAATGGACACCCCCGGACCTATAGAGCTACTACCAGCAGTAAGATTTACCATTATATTATGTTTAGCCTTTCTAACACACTGGCCCGATTTTTTCCCTTGAGGCCTCTACAGTGGTAGGTCTGATTATCAACAATGACGAGACAGCCTACTGCATGGGTGTCAAACCCATTCCATGGAGGGCCTAGTGTCTGCAGGTTGTTTTTCTTTTTCTTTAAATTAAAAAACCAGATGAGGGGAGTTATTTACTAATTAGTGACCTTAATTAATCAATCAAGGGAGGAGTGAAAACCTGCAGACACTCGGCACGCCGTGGAGGGAGTTTTATGCATGTGGCCTACAGGGAGGAGGTGAGTTCTTGGTGGAGTGGCACCAGGAAAATAACCTCTCCCTCAAAGTCAACAAAATGAAGGAGCTGATCGTGGACTACAGGAGACAACAGAGAGAGCACACCGCCATCCACATCGACAGGGCCACAGTGGATAGGGTCAAAAGGTAATCAGCGTGCACATCACTGACAATCTGAAATGATCCCTTCACACAGACAGTGTGCTGAAGAAGGCACAACAAAGCCTCTTCAACCACAGGAGGCTAAAGGAATTATTCTTGGCCCCTAAGACACTCGCAAACTTCTACAGATGCACCATTGAGAGAATCCTGTTGGGCTGTATCACCACCTGGTACGGTAATTGCACTGTCCGCATCCACAGGACTCTCCAGAGGGTGGTGCAGTCATCCCAACACATCATCGGGGCACACACCAGCCAATAACTAAGCCACGGCCTGTTCACCCCGCTACCATCTAGAAGGTGGAGACAGTACAGGTGCATCGAATCTCCAGGCCATCATACTGTTAAACAGTCACTACTAGCCGGCCTCCGCCTAGTACCCTGCCCTGAAACTCAGACATTGTAACGAGCTGGCTACCACCCTGTACCTTGCACCTTAGAGACCGCTTGTCACGACTCCCACCGGAGGTGGCTCCCCTGCCTGTTCGGGCGGCGCTCGGCGGTCGTCATCGCCGGTCTACTAGCCGCCACCGATCCCTTTTTCCTTTTCGTTTCGTTTTGTCTTATTGGTTGTACCTGTTCCCTGTTTCGTTCCTTGATTTATGTCTATTTAAGCCTGTTAGGTCCGCCTAGGTTTGTGCAAGATTGTTACTCTATTGGTTGTGGATGTGTTTTTTGTCCGGACTGTTTGGTCCTGTGTTTGGGCTGGTCTGTTTTATGGGCCCTGTATTTTGGCGTGACCGTTTTGTGCCAGAGAATAAATTACGATTTACCGAACCCTCTGCTCTCTGCGCCTGACTCCAACCCACCGCTCCTAGTAAACTCTGACAGAATCCCGCACCATTTGAATGGAGTCAGCAGGAGCAGCCGCACCTCCTCTTCCATCGATGGAGGAGCGAGTCCATCATACGGCCATTCTCCACCGGATTGGGTCAGAAATGGACCAGATGATGGAGAGGATGGACCGAAGGGAGAGGAGTGGCCTCCCTACCTCACCTCCAGCTCCTCTTCCCCCAGCACCGTCTACCCCTCCTCCGGCGTCCGGATCCGGTGCCCTGCGTCTGGGTCTCCCCAGGGAGTACGATGGAACGGCGGCTGGGTGCCAGGGGTTCCTGCTACAGTTGGAGTTGTACCTAGCTACCGTTCGTCCAACTCCCTCGGGGAGGAGAGCGTGAGCGTCCTCGTCTCCTGTCTGACGGGTCGAGCCCTGGAGTGGGCCAACGCAGTGTGGAATGGCCCAGACTCGGCGAGGGATCACTACCCCGAGTTCACCCGCCGGTTTCGGGCCGTGTTCGACCACCCACCGGAGGGCCGAGCGGCGGGTGAACGACTGTTTCACCTGCGACAGGAGACGAGGAGCGCGCAGGACTTTGCGCTGGAGTTCCGGACCTTGGCCGCAAGGGCAGGGTGGAAGGACAGGGCCCTAATGGACCACTATTGCTGTAGCCTCCTGGAGGATGTCCGCAGGGAGCTAGCTTGTCGAGACACCACCCTCTCCCTCAACGAACTTATCGACATGTCCATCCAACTGGACAATCTGCTGGCTGCCCGCGGGCGTCCAGAATGGGCCCTGTTGGTTCCACCTCCAGGCCCTCCCGCTCCTATCACCATGGAGTTAGGGGGGGGCTCATCGAGGGGGACCGGAGGAGGAGGCTCCTCCTGGACCAGGTGTGGTCGGAGAGGACACACTGCCGATCGGTGCGGGAGGAGCTCATCTGGGAGTCAGGATGGCAGGCAGAGCACTCCTCGTTCACCCCATGTGAGTCAGGGCTGGTCGGGGAGGCCACTGGACATGGTAACGCAGGGGGATTATAAGGAGAGGGTCAGTCTCTTCCTTATTGATTCGCCTGCGTTTCCAGTGGTGCTGGGTATTCCCTGGCTGGCTAATCACAATCCTGAGATTTCATGGAGACAGGGGACTCTCAGAGGGTGGTCAGAGGAGTGTTCAGGCAGGTGCATAGGAGTTTCCATCGGTGCGACGACGGTGGAGAGTCCAGACCAGGTTTCCACTGTGCGCATTCCCTCTGAATATGCCGATTTGGAAAAAGAGGGCGACCCAATTACCACCTCATCGACGAGGGGATTGCGCGATAAACCTCCTGGAAAACGCTGCACTTCTCAGGAGTCACGTGTACCCGTTGTGCCAGGAGGAGACAGTGGCGATGGAGACATACGTCACTGAATTTCTGGGACAGGGGTACATTCGGCGCTCCACGTCACCCGTCTCCTCGAGCTTCATATTTGTGAAGAAAAAGGAGGGAGATCTGCGTCCGTTTAATGATTTTAGAGGTCTAAATTCCATCACAGAGGGGTAATTTTTTATTTTTTTTAGTTACCCACTACCTCTCATCGCCACGGTGGTGGAATCATTTCACGGGGCACATTTCTTTACAAAACTGGACCTTAGCAGTGCGTATAATTTGGTGCGTATCCGGGAGGGAGTTGAGTGGAAGACCGCGTTTAGTACCACATCTGGCCATTATAGTACCTCGCCATGCCGTATGGGTTGAAGAATGCTCCAGCCGTTTTCCAATCTTTCGTAGACAAGATTCTCAGAGAACTGCACGGGCAGGGGTTGGTAGTGTACATTGATGATATACTGATTCTTTCTGCCACACTCGCAGCGCACGTGTCTCTGGTGCGTAGGGTACTTGGGCGACTGCTGGAGCATGACCTGTACGTCAAGGCCGAGAAATTTGTGATCTCCAAACAAGCCGTTTCCTTCGCATTTCCACCTCTGGGGTGGTGTTGGAGTGTGACTGCGTTACCGCCGTGCGTAATTGGCCGACTCCGACCACGGTAAAGGAGGTGCAGTGGTTTTTAGGGTTTGCCAATTACTACCGTTTCTCCGGGGTTTTGGTCAGGTGGCTGCTCCCATTACCTCACTGCTGAAGGGGGGGCCAGCGTGCTTGCGCTGGTCAGCAGAGGCGGGCAGAGCTTTCAGTCGTCTGAAGGAGCTGTTCACCGACGATCCCATGCTGGCTCATCCGGACCGCTCTTTTTCGTTTATAGTGGAGGTGGACGCGTCCGAGGCTGGGGTGGAAGCCGTGCTATCACAGCGCTCGGGCGCGCCACCAAAGCTCTGCCCCTGCGCTTTCTTCTCGAGGAAACTTGGTCCAGCGGAGCAGAACTAAGACGTGGGGGACCGGGAGTTGTTAGCTGTAGTCAAGGCTCTGAAGGTGTGGAGACATTGGCTTGAGGGGGCCAAGCACCCTTTCCTCATCTGGACTGACCTTCGTAATCTCGAGTACATCCGGGCAGCGAGGAGATTGAATCCGCGTCAGGCCAGGTGGGCCATGTTCTTTACCCAATTTCGTTTTACGATTTCCTATCAGAAAGGCTCCCTTAATATGAAGGCCGGCGTGCTGTCCCGCCTATATAACACCGAGGAGTGGCCCATAGATCCGACTCCCATCCTCCCAGCTTCATGTCTGGTAGCACCGGTGGTATGGGAGGTGGACGCGGAGATCGAGTGGGCATTACGGTTGAAACCTGCACCCCCTCAGTGTCCAGCAGGTGTTCAGTATGTGCCGCTTGGTGTCCGTGATCGGTTGATTCGATGGGCACATACACTACCTTCTTCGGGTCATCCTGGGATCGAGAGGACAGTGCGGAGTCTTAGGGGGAGGTACTGGTGGCCCACTTTGGTTAAGGATGTGAGGTTTTATGTCTCCTCCTGTTTGGTGTGCGCTCAGAGCAAGGCTCCTCGACACCTGCCTAGAGGGAAGTTACAGCCCCTCCCCATTCCACAACGTCCGTGGTCGCACTTGTCAGTGGACTTTCTCACCGACCTTCCCCCATCTCAGGGAAACACCACGATACTGGTTGTTGTGGATTGTTTTTCTAAGTCCTGTCGTCTCAACCCGTTGCCCGGTTACCCATGTCTTCCGGCACTACGGGGTGCCTGAGGACATCGTTTCTTATTGGGGTCCCCAGTTCAAGTCCAAAGTTTGGAGGGCATTCATGGAACGGCTGGGGGTCTCAGTCAGCCTGACCTCGGGTTTCCACCCCGAGAGTAATGGGCAGGTGGAGAGAGTGAACCAGGATGTGGGTAGGTTTCTGAGGTCGTATTGCCGGGACCGGCCTGGTGAATGGGCAAGGTACGTCCCATGAGCGGAGGTGGCTCAGAACTCCCTGCGCCACTCCTCGACTAACATGTCACCGTTCCAGTGCGTGTTGGACGACCAGCCAGTCCTGGCTTCATGGCATCAGAGCCAGACCGAGGCTCCTGCGGTGGAGGAATGGGTACAGCGCTCGAAGGACACGTGGACAGCTGTCCAGGAATCATTAAAACAAGCTAGTGGACGGCAGAAGAGGAGCGCTGACCAGCACCGCAGTGAGGCCCACGTGTTTGCACCGGGGGACCGGGTTTGGCTCTCGACCCGAAACCTGCCCCTCCGCCTGCCCTGCCGGAAGCTGGAGCCGCAGTGTGGGCGGCCATTTAAAGTCCTGAGGAGGATAAACAAGGTGTGTTATAGGTTACAACTTCCTCCTTACTATCGCATCAACCCCTCGTTTCATGTGTCTCTCCTCAGGCCGGTGGTGGCTGGTCCCCTGCAGGAAGGTGAGGTGCCGGAGGTCCCTCCACCCCCTCTGGTCATCGAGGGGTCCCCGGCGTACACAGTACGTGCTATTCTGGACTCTAGACGCCAGGTGAGGGGCCTACAGTACCTCGTGGACTGGGAAGGGTACGGTCCGGAGGAGAGGTGCTGGGTACCGGTGTGGGACAATTTGGACCCTTCATTACTGAGGGACCTCCACCGCCTCCACCCTGCGCCTCGTCCCCCGGGTCGCCCTCGAGGCCGGTGGCGGCTCGCTGCAGGAGCCGCACGTCAGAGGAGGGGGAACTGTCACGGGCGGCGCTCGGCGGTCGTCATCGCCGGTCTACTAGCCGCCACCGATCCCTTTTTCCTTTTCGTTTCGTCTTATTGGTTGCACCTGTTCCCTGTTTCGTTCATTGATTTATGTCTATTTAAGCCTGTTAGGTCCGCCTAGGTTTGTGCGGGATTGTTCTGTGTTTGGGCTGGTCTGTTTTATGCGTCCTGTATTTTGGCGTGACCGTTTTGTGCCGGAGAATAAATTACGAATTACCGAACCCTCTGCTCTCTGCACATGACTGCTGCCCTAGGTACATTGTCAATGAACACTGGTCACTTTAATAATGTTTACATACTGGGTTTTTTGTTGTTCTGTCAAATGCATTCACCAAGTCGTCAATACTATCGAAAAAGGGTTTGGCTCGTGAGACCACTTTGAAAAAAATCTTAATCACCAAACCTTTAAAATATATAATTAATAAAAAAGTCAAAAATATAATTTTTGGGAGCAGCAAAACAGTGAGCAGACATCCTCTTTTTTATGTGTGTAAAACATCCTCCATGTAGGCTACATGTCCATATGTCCATCATGGAATCAAGAGATGAGATGATGCCGGTGACCCTCGTATTTAGAAGCATTTAAGTTATTTCCCTGTAACAGTTATTTTTTCCATTAAATTTGATTAAGGATCAAGCTCTCAGTAGGCTAAGCTTACCCTACTATAACAAAAACTGGTTCAACAGCAATGCGTCAGTAGTCTTTCTTCTCCTGACCATGCATTAGCCAAGTAGCCTATCCATTAAAGCTTTCTAAATGGTAAGGCTTTTGCCGTCATACTTTTGGATTATTCACAATTCACATAGGCCTACCTGTAGTGCACACTCCATTTGGCTTGTACTGTACCAATCGCCATTTCCAAAGAGCGCCTCTTGTCCTGTTACCAAACATATTCAAATGATTCAGTCATTCCTTTAACACCATCAGAGAAGAAGGCAGACATTTTACGTGTTTTTTTGTGTTTTTTTGTTTGTTTATTTGCGTTTTTGCAACTTATTTTTTTACTGTCTTTTTTGACCCAAAAATAAATTATGGACATCATGACTGCGATTACTCACCATGGACTGGCAGAATCTTTTTTTTCCCTTTAACGAGTCTGACGAGCCCGACGTGAACGATATACAGCTTTCTCGGGAACAGGCCCAGGACTTTAAAAACTGTAATATCTTATGCTTCACGGAGTCGTGGGTGAACGACGACACTATCAACATACAGCTGGCTACGCTGTACTGGCAGGATAGAACAGTGGCGTCTACTAAGACAAGGGGCGGCGGACTATGTATTTTTGTAAATAACAGCTGGTGCAGGATATCGAAGGAAGTCTTGAGCTATTGCTCGGCTAAGATATCTCAGGATAAGCTGTAGACCAGACTATTTAGCTAGAGAGTTTTCATCTGTATTTTTCATAGCTGTTTACATATCACCACAGTCAGAGGCTGGCACTAAGACAGCATTGAATGAGCTGTATTCCGCCATAAGCAAACAAGAAAACGCTCACCCAGATCCGGCGCTCATAGTAGCAAGGGGACTTTAATGCAGGGAAACTTAAATCCATTTTACCTCATTTCTATCAGCATGTATATTGGTTAGGGGCTCATAAGTAAGCATTTCACTGTAGTCTACACCTGTTGTATTCGGCGTATGTGACTAATAAAATGTGATTTGATTTGATCAACGGTAGCCCTAAGCTATATCTTTCTTATTGAGAACGTACCTCACACATACAATACAATTCACGGGAGAAGAAGTGCAATGTGTAAAGACATGAGAAGTGCAACGTTTTTATTTTGACCTTTATTTAAGTAGGTGAGCCAGTTAAGAACAAATTCTTATTTTCAATGACGGCCTAGGAACCGTCTTGTACAGGGGTAGAACAATATATTTTCACCTCAGGGATTTGAGTTTGCAACCTTTTGGTTAGTAGTCCAATCCTTTACCCACTAGGCTACCTGCCGCCACAACGGGAGGGGAGAGTGGGTTAAGTTGGGTCATTTTTTACTTTCAGCATCACTGTCAAGGGAAATATGATATTCTTTCGAACACAGATATCTACATATATTCAGGATGTTGTGTATGCCAGGAAATAATCCAAATTTATTTATACATGACAGTTTTGAAAACATAGTTTGTCCAAAAAGTGGTCTCTTGGCACAACTAATGGGGTAAGCAGAGCCGCAGGACAGGATAAGTTAGGCCGCCTACACATTTCTGTACTGAATTAAATATTACCACTACCTTTTTAAAACTATGTCTATCTTTATTTAACAAACACAATTCAACACAATCACAGTTACTTTTTGGTATTTTAAGCATTTGAAGCTTTTTTTGACATAGGCTTAACAACTAACAAATACTGTGTACTTGTCTTTTTACACATTTAACATAGGCCAGGTCCTGTGGTTACCTAATATCCCAGCAATAATGTATTGCATTACGCCTGCGAAAGAAAACACTTAAATTTGTTCAACTTGTCATTGGCTCAACCATTGGACTAATTTACTTCATGGCCATTGGCTCAACTTTCCCCAAGGCAAAAATGTTGACTATATTAGCCCACACAGCTACAAGAATGCACTTTCATGCTAGGTTTAAAGCTTATAGAGACCCCAAATGATGTAGAGACCCCAACTAATGTATAGAACAAAATGATCTACTTTTTAGTTACAAGCATTATGAACCTCTCTTGTTTTTCCTCACACCTGGTTTCAATTCCCTCATTATCTTGTTCTGTATTTAACCCTCTGTTCCCCCCATGTCTTTGTGTGGAATTGTTTATTGTAGTGCTTATGCACGTTCCCCTGGAGCGCACAATGGGTTATTTTGTACCCATTTATTCTTGTTGTTCTGGATGCCGTTGGTTTTGCTTTATACATATCCGGTTATTACCAAGTTCTGCTCTTCTGTGCCTGACTTCTCTGCCGCCCATTACGCACCACGCTACAACCACTTTTTCTGATGTGGTTTCTTCCTCCAGAGACTTCCTCTTCCTAAATATTTGGTCAAATTATTACATTTGTGTATGGATTACTAGAGAAAAGGACTGCTTCACTTTACCCCTTTGGTTTAGTTTACCCCACTCCCGTGGGCTTATACTTGTTGAAGCCAATTACAACAATGTTGACTGTCAACATTCCAAACATATTGAGCAAATACTGGATGTTGTTATTTTACTAATGTTATTCCTTGTTACTGTAGCAGCCTATGGTATTCAATAAGTATCAAACCACAATGGACTAGGAAGAGAATTTTCCATGCCCCAAGCCGAATTGGAGTGGATGGCAATGCAAATAACCAACCATAACCTATAGAACTTGAAACAACAGCAGTGCGGTCAAAAACATAATTTTTTCTGTGTTTTATAGGTATATCAATGATGTCGCTCTTGCTGCGGGTGATTCTTTGATACACCTCTACGCAGACAACAACATTCTGTATACATCTGGCCCTTCTTAGGACACTGTGTTAACAAACCTCCAAACGAGCTTCATTGCCATACAACACTCCTTCCGTGGTCTCCAACTACTCTTAAATGCTAGTAAAACTAAATGCATGCTCTTCAACCGATCGCTGCTGATTGCAAACAGGTCTAATTTTGTTTCATCAGACCAGAGGACATTTCTCCAAAAAGTAGGATCTTTTTCCCCATATGCAATTGCAAACCGTAGTCTGGCTTTTTTACGGCAGTTTTGGAGCAGTGGCTTCTTCCTTGCTGAGTGGCCTTTCAGGTTATGTCGATATAGGACTCGTTTTACTGGGGATATAGGCACTTTTGTACCTGTTTCCTCCAGCATCTTCACAAGATCCTTTGCTGTTGTTCTGGGATTGATTTGCACTTTTTGCACCAAAGTACGTTCATCTCTAGGGGACAGAAAGCGTCTCCTTCGTGAGAGGTATGATGGCTGTGTGGTCCCATGGTGTTTATACTGCGTACTAATGTTTGTACAGATGAACGTGTTACCTTCAGGCGTTTGGAAATTGCTCCCAAAGATGAACCAGACTTGTGGAGGTCTACAATTTTGTTTCCGAGGTCTTGGCTGATTTCTTTAGATTTTCCCATGATGTCAAGCAAAGAGGCCGTCCACAAGTACACCTCCAATTGACTCAAATAATGTCAATTAGCCTATCAGAAGCTTCTAAAGCCATGACATCATTTTCTGGAATTTTCCAAACTGTTTAAAGGCACAGTATTTAAACTACTGACCCACTGGAATTGTGATACAGTGAATTATAAGTGAAATAATCTGTTAACAATTGTTGGATAAATTACTTGTGTCATGCACAAAGTATATGTCCTAACTGACTTCCCAAAACTATAGTTTGTTAACAAGAAATATGTGGTTGAGAAACAAGTTTTAATGACTCCAACCTAAGTGTATGTAAACTTCCGGCTTCAACTGTATACAGAGAAAAGAATTGGCCCGAGAATTGAACCCCGTGGCACCCCCATAGAGACTGCCAGAGGTTCGGACAACAGGCTGTCTGATTTGACACACTGAACTCTATCTGAGAAGTAGTTAGTGAACCAGGCGAGACAGTCATTTGAGAAACCAAGGCTGTTGAGTCTGCCGATAAGAATACGATGATTGACAGGGGTCAAAAGCATTGACCAGGTTGATGAAGACGGCTGCACAGTACTGTCTGTTATCGATGGCGGTTATGATATTGTTTAGGACCTTGAGCATGGCTGAGGTTCACCCGTGACCAGCTCGGAAACCGGATTGCATAGCGGCGAAGGTACGGTGGGATTCGAAATGGTCGGTGATATGTTTGTTCACTTGGCTTTCGAAGACTTTAGAAAGGCAGGGCAGGGCCTCCCGGGTGGCGCAGTGGTTAAGGGCGCTGTACTGCAGCGCCAGCTGTGCCATCAGAGTCCTGGGTTCGCGCCCAGGCTCTGTCGTAACCGGCCGCGACCGGGAGGTCCGTGGGGCGACGCACAATTGGCCTAGCGTCGCCCGGGTTAGGGAGGGCTTGGTCGGTAGGGGTGTCCTTGTCTCATCGCGCACCAGCAACTCCTGTGGCGGGATGGGCGCAGTGTACGCTAGCCAACGTGGCCAGGTGCACGGTGTTTCCTCCGGCGCATTGGTGCGGCTGGCTTCCGGGTTGGATGTGCGCTGTGTTAAAGAAGCAGCGGCTTGGCTGGTTGTGTATCGGAGGACGCATGACTTTCAACCTTCGTCTCTCCCGAGCCCGTACGGGAGTTGTAGCGATGAGACAAGATAGTAGCTACTACAACAATTGGATACTACGAAATTGGGGAGAAAAAAGGGGTAAAATTCAAAAAAAAAAAAAAAAAAAAGGCAGGATGGATATAGGTCTGTAACAGTTTGGGTCTAGAGCGTCTCCCCCTTTGAAGAGGGGGATGACTGCGGCCGCTTTCCAATCTTTAGGAATCTCAGACAATATGAAAGAGAGGTTGAACAGACTAGTAATAGGGGTTGCAACAATGGCGGCGGATAATTGTAGGAAGAGAGGGTCCAGATTGTCTAGCCCAGCTGATTTATAGGGACCCAGACTTTGAAGGGAGGGGTTTGCTTGGGCCAGTTGCTGGGGGGGAGCAGAACTGTTGGCCGGGGTTGGGGTTGGGGTAGCCAGGTGGAAAGCATGGCCAGCCTTAGAGAAATGCTCATTGAAATTCTCGATTATCGTGGATTTGTCGGTGGTGACTGTGTTTCCTAGCCTCAGTGCAGTGGGCAGCTCTTATAAGGAGGTGCTATTATTCTCCATGGACTTTACAGTGCCCCAAATTTTGGAATTTGTGCTGCAGGGTGCAAATTTCTGTTTGAAAAAGCTAGCCTTTGCTTTCCTAACTGACTGTGGTAAACAAGTAAATAAACAACAACTGTAAAATGACAGTGAAAATAACAGTAGCGAGGCTATATACAGGTGGTACCGGTACAGAGTCAATGTGCGGGGGCACTAGTTAGTCGGGCTATTTGAGGTAATATGTACATGTAGGTATAGTTAAAGTAACTATGCATAGACGATAAACAGAAAGTAGCAGCAACATAAAAGAGGGGGTTGGCAGGTGGGGGGTGGCAGGGGCGCTGGTTAGTCAGGCTAATTGAGGTAATATGTACATGAATGACGGGGGTGGTCGGGACACAATGCAAAAATTCCGGTTAGCCATTTGATTACCTGTTCAGGAGTCTTATGGCTTGGGGATAAAGCCGTTGAGAAGCCTTTTGGTCCTAGACTTGGCGCTCCGGTACTGCTTTCCATGAGGTAGCAGAGAGAACAGTCTATGACTGGGGTGGCTGGGATCTTTGGCAATTTTTAGGGCCTTTCTCTGACACTGCCTGGTGTAGAGGTCCTGGATGGCAGGCAGCTTAGCCCCAGTGATGTACTGGGCCTTACACACTACCCTCTGTAGTGCCTTTCGGTCGGAGGCCGAGCTAATGTCGTACACCAGGCAGTGATACAGCCAGTCGATGTTGCAGCTGTAGAACCTTTTGAGGATCTAAGGACCCATCCCAAATATTTTCAGTCTCCTGAAGGGGAATAGGTTTTGTCTGCAAATTTAGTGATGGTGTTGAAGTCGTGCATGGCCATGCAGTCGTGGGTGAACAGGGGAGTACAGGAGGGGACTGAGCACGCACCCCTGAGGGGCTCCAGTGTTGAGGATCAGCGTGGCATATGTGTTGCTACCTACCCTCACCACCTGGGGGCAGCCCATCAGGAAGTCCAGGATCCAGTTGCAGAGGGTTATGTTTAGTCCCAGGATCCTTAGCTTAGTGATGAGCTTTGATGAACGCTGAGCTGTAGTCAATGAATAGCATTCTCACGTAGGTGTTCCTTTTTTCCAGGTCGGAAAGGGCAGTGTAGAGTGCAATAGAGATTGCATCATCTGTTGATCTGTTTAAGCGGTATATAAATTGGAGTGGGTCTAGGGTTTCTGGGGTAATGGTGTTAATGTGAGCGATTACCAGCACTTCATGGCTACGGACGTGAGTGCTACAGGTCTGTAGTCATTTAGGCAGGTTACCTTGGGCACAGGGACTATGGTGGTCTGCTTGAAACATGTTGATGTTACAGACTCAATCAGGGACATGTTGAAAATGTCAGTGAAGACATCTGCCAGTTGGTCAGCACATGTCCGGAGCACACGTCCTGGTAATCCGTCTGGCCCAGCAGCCTTGTGAATATTGACCTGTTTATAGGTCTTATTCATGTCAGCTACAGAGAACGTGATCACACAGTCGTCCGGAACAGCTGATGCTCTCATGCATGCCTCAGTGTAGCTTGCCTTGAAACGAGCATAGAAGTGATTTAGCTCGTCTGGCAGGCTCGTGTCACTGGGCAGCTCGCGGCTGTGCTTCCATTTGTAGTCTGTAATGGTTTGCAGGCCCTGCCACATCCGACGAGCGTCGGAGCCGGTGTATTACGCTTCATTCTTAGTCCTGTATTGGCGCTTTGCCTGTTTGATGGTTCGTCAGAGGGCACAGCAAGATTTTTTATAAGCTTTCAGGTTAGAATCCCACACCTTGAAAGCAGCAGCTCTAGCCTTTAGCTCAGTGCAAATGTTGCCTGTAATCCATGGCTTCTGGTTGGGAATGTACGTATGTACGTACGGTCACTGTGGGGACGACATCCTCGATGCCCTTATTGATAATCCGAGTGACTGATGTTGTGTACTCCTCAATGCCATCAGGGGAATCCCGGAACATATTCCAGTCTGTGCTAGCAAAACAGTCCTGTAGCTTAGCATCTGCATCATCTGACCACTTTTTTTTATAGACCATGTCACTGGTGTTTCCTGCTTTTAATTTTTGCTTGCAAGCAGGAATCAGGAGGATAGAATTATGTTCAGTTTTGCCAAATGGAGGGCGAGGGAGAGCTTTGTACGTGTCTCTGTGTGGGGAGTAAAGGTGATCTAGAAATGTTTTCCCTCTTGTTGCGCATTTATTAACATGCTGATAGAAATGAGGTATACCTGATTTAAATTTCCCTGCATTAAAGTCCCCGGCCACTGTGAGCGCTGCCTCTGGGTGAGTGGTTTCCTATTTGCTTATTTCCTTATACAGCTGACTGAGTGCGGTCTTAGTACCTGCATCTATCTGTGGTGGTAAATAAACAGTCACAAAAAAAATATATGAAAACTCTCTTGGCAAATAGTGTTGTCTACTTCAGGCGAGCAAAATCTAGAGACTTCCTTAGATTTCGTGCACCAGCTGTTTACAAATATACACAGACCGCCCCCCTTCGTCTTACCGGAGTGTGCTGTTCTATCTAGCTGGTGCAGCGTATATCCTGCCAGGTGAATGTTATCCATGTCATCATTCAGCCACGATTCGGTGAAACATAAGATATTACAGTTTTTGATGTCCCATTGGTAGGATATTCGTATTCGTACCTTGTCTAATTTATTGTCCAATGATTGTACGTTGGCAAGTAATATTGATGGTAAGGGAAGATTTTCCACTCGTCATCGGCAGATCCTTACAAGGCACCCCACCCTGTGTCCTCTATACCTGCTTCTCTTTCTCTTGCCAATGATGGGAATTTTGGCCTTGTCGGGTGTCTGAAGTACATCCTGTGCGTCCTGCTTGTTGAAGAAAAAATCTTAGTCTAATCCGAGGAGAGTGATGGCTGTTCTGATATTTTTGCTGTAAGATACGGTGACAGAAACATTATGTACAAAATAAGTAAAAAATAACACAAAAGGCCTCCCGGGTGGCACAGTGGTCTAGGGCACTGCATCGCAGTGCTAGCTGTGTCACCAGAGAATCTGGGTACGCGCCCAGGCTCTGTCGCAGCCGGCCGTGATCAGGAGGTCTGTGGGACGACACACAATTGGCATAGCGTCGTCCGGGTTAGGGAGGGTGATGGGTGAGAATTGTCTGTTAATAGAATGATTAGAATATTCCGCCCTGAAACATATAATTGTACGGAATTGATTAGAATGTATAAAATCATAATCAATAAATGTGTAGTCCTTGTCAGTATTAGGGTAAAACAATATGTCTTTATGGTATTTTAAACACAGACTGTCTGAGCTTGGTGCCGACCTGACTAGAGATTTGGGAGAGAACGGGGAGTACGTCTCAAGGACAAGGTCACTATCTCTGTCGGCTGGGTAGTGAGACAGACAGTGTGTGCGTATGTTTGTGTGTATGTGTGGGCGTGAGAAGTCAGTATAAAATGAATTGTTTTGTATTCTTGACTTTAGGACGTTCCCGTGAATAAACATTTAACTGTGGTAGACTGGGCCTCTGTCTGTTTTCATTTCTATCAGTATCTTACAAATCCTGATGTAGCAGACTGAGTAATCACAATTGAATTGGTTAATGAACACGAGAACATAATTCTCCTATCAGAGGGTTTGGCCGGTAGGGATATCTTTGTCTCATCGCGCACTGGCGACTCCTGTGGCGGGCCGGGCGCAGTGCACGCTAACCAGGTCGCCAGGTGCACAGTGTTTCCTCCGACACATTGGTGTGGCTGGCTTCCGGATTGGATGCGCGCTGTGTTAAGAAGCAGTGCGGCTTTGTTGAGTTGTGTTTCGGAGGACGCATGGCTTTCGACGTTCGTCTCTCATGAGCCCGTACGGGAGTTGTAGCGATGAGACAAGATAGTAACTACTAACAATGGATACCACAAAATTGGGGAGCATTGGGGGTAAAATAAAAGAAAAAAGAAAAAATAATAATAATGCGAAAAAACCCACATAATAGCACAATTGGTTAGGCGCCCGTAAAACGGCTGCCATTTCTTCCAGTGCCATTTGTTTGCACACTCTTGTCATTCTCTCAACCAGCTTCATGAGGTAGTCACCTGGAATGAATTTCAATTAACAGATGTGCCAAGGTCATTTGTGGAATTTCTTTCCTTCTTAATGCATTTGAGCCAATCAGTTGTGTTGTGACAAGGTCGGGTTGGTATACAGAAGATAGTCCTATTTGGTAAAAGACCAAGTCTTGTGGCAAGAACAGCTCAAATAAGCTAAGAGAAACGGCAGTCCTTCATTACTTTAAGGCATGAATGTCAGTCAATCTGCACAAGCATTTCGCTACACTTGCATTAACATCTGCTAACCATTTGTATGTGACCAATAAAATTTGATTTGATCTGGAACTATGAAGGTTTCTTCGAATGCAGTCGCAAAAACCAACAAGTGCTAAGATGAAACTAGCTCTCATGAGGACCGTCACTAGAAAGGAAGACCCAGAGTTCATTAAAGTTAACTGCAACTCAGATTGCTGCCCAAATAAATGCTTCACAGAGTTCAAGTAATAGACACATCTCAACATCAACTGTTCAGAGGAGACTGCGTGAATCAGGCCTTCATGGTCGAATTGCTGCAAAGAAACCACTACTAAAGGACACCAATAAGAAGAAGATGAGACTTGCTTGGCCCAAGAAACACGAGCAATGTCCATTAGACCGGTGGAAATCTGTCCTTTGGTCTGATGAGTCCAAATTGGATATTTTTTGTTCCAACCGCTGTGTCTTTCTGAGATGCAGAGTAGGTGAACGGATGATCTCCACATGTGTGGTTCCCACCGTGAAGCATGGAGGAGGAGGTGTGATGGTGTGGGGGTGTTTGCTGGTGACACTGTCAGTGATTTATTTGGAATTCAAGGCACACTTAACCAGCATGGCTACCACAGCATTCTGCAGCAATATGCCATCCCATCTGGTTTGCGCTTACTGGGACTATAATTTGTTCGTCAACATGACAATGACCCAACTCACCTCCAGGCTGTGTAACAGCTGTTTGACCAAGAAGGAGAGTGATGGAGTGCTGCATCAGATTACCTGGCCTCCACAACCACCCGATATCAACCTAATTTGAGATGGTTTGGGATGAGTTGGACCACAGAGTGAAGGAAAAGCACATTGATCTCGACAAATCATTTTTGTATGGACCTCACTTTGTGCACGGGGGCATTGTCATGCTGAAACAAGAAAGAGCCTTCCTCAAACTGTTGCCACAAAGTTGGAAGCACAGAATCGTCTAGAATGTCATTGTATGCTGTAGCATTAAGATTTCCCTTCACTGGAACTAAGCCCCAGACCATTGTTCCTCCTCCACCAAACCTTACAGTTGGCACTATGCATTCGGGCACGTAGTGTTCTCCTGGCATCCTCCAAACCCAGATTTGTCACTCCAGAGAATGCGTTTCCACTGCTCCAGAGTCCAATGGCGGCGAGCTTTACACCACTCCAGCCGATGCTTCGCATTGCGCATGGTGATCTTAGGCTTGTATGTGGCTTCTATGCCATGGATTCTCCTTTCATGAAGCTCCCAATGAATAGTTATTGTGCTGACTTTGCTTCCAGAAGCAATTTGGAACTCGGTAGTGAGTGTTGCAACAGACGATTGTTACAAGAATCAGCACTTGGCTGTCCCGTTCTGTGAGCTTGTTCTGTGATCTTGTTGGAAAGGTGGTATCCTATGACAGTGCCACGTTGAAAGTCACTGAGATCTTCAGTAAGGCCGTTCCACTGCCAATGTTTGTCTATGGAGATTGCATGGCTGTGTGGTTGATTTCATAAACCTGTCATCAACAAGTGTGGCTGAAATAGCTGAATCCACTAATTTGAAGGGGTGTCCACATACTTTTAAATATACAGTATAGTGTATCTATCAGGCTCTGCGACCTCCGTCTCCTTGGGGGATGCACAACCCAACCGGGCACCTCCCGAAAACATTTAAGATTCACAGAAGCCAGCCTACATTCTATTTTGACGTAGAAGTTGACATTTTGTTGGAAATCAAATGGTAACAATTATTATAGATTTCCTATTCTACTATCATTCCAAAGCCTAATTCTGAGGCCTAAAACAATTGACAGAGATTTTAACTTAAAATGGGAGTTTAAAATACAGTTGAGAACACATTTATTTTGTTAAAGAGTGCAATAAAATGATAACACTTGTACTGGAAAAACATTGCTATGCCACCTCCATGAATATATTGGAAGTTTACACAAACTCTTGTGAAATCTTCCACTGTCCACAGGTTTTTGATAGGTTACTTACTTACTTACTTACTTACTCACTTAATTCACAGTTATTACTTAATTACTTCAGTGGTATTAGACAGGACCACATTAATTGCTGCAGTTAGGGAACCATTGCAATGCTGTTACGGTGGCACAATGTCAAGATGTATCAGCTCCTTGAACTTCTACTGCTTCTTCTGTCTCTTATCATAGCCTATAAATAAATAAATAAATACTGCTTTATCATTAATGCAATTCCATTTCCTAACAACATTTTTTTTTAAATAATAATAATGGGAAGCTGTTTGGTTCACTCTATAAGGGTACAGGATTAATCATTTTGTTTTGTGATACGACCCCAAAAACTTTACCATGAAAATCAAATAAAAAAACATGGCGTTGCTATGGAAACTGTGAATATATGCTGTATGTGACTGAAGAAGACTGTATTGCAGGCATGGTGTCCTCTAAACCATATTGATACCATTCCTTATCATCGCCCTTTCTACTGAAATAAATGTTGTTATTCCTCTTTGTCTGATGATTCTGTCATCAAGGCACTTGATGTTTTCTGATGCTCAAGCCATTGAGCTAACTGAATGAGAGTGATGAAGGTCTTCTCACATTCCTAGAAACAAAATGAAACCTAATTGGCATTACTCTATTACACTATCGTCAGAGACCGAAATATCTATACATTTCACTTATTAGGAATATGTTTGTATTTTAGTTTCTAAATCATGTTCTCTTCTTCCCATCTTCCCATCTTCAAAAGACACAAATATATATTTTTGTTTTTACAGCTTTTTTTCTACATATACATACAATTTATATATCACACTTTACATAAACATTTGACATACATGGTCTGTGTATATACAGCATAAAATACATTACTGATTAGGAGCTCTTTAATCCCACCCCTCAGCCGCTCTCATCCCATCCTACTCTATCACCATAGACCACCCTTGTTTGATTTCCATGTGACATATATTTTTCAATTGTGCTGTGTTTTTTTTTTGTACATGAATTTGAAACCTTTCTAATCGTATAGTATCCACAGATACTAATTGATTGACTATGGCTTGCCAAATTGCCTAACACTGGTATTTGTAAGGTTCATTTAAAGTGAATATTGTGATTGTTAACCATTCCTGAACCTGTAACCAGAAGCAAGCTACTACATAGGGGCATCTAGTGATTCTGTCTCTTCCCAGAAAAATCTACAGAGCTGAGATTGTTGTATGCCCCACATATTGTGTTGGTGGCAAGAAATTTGGAAAACAATTTAAATAGAAAAACTCAGTGTTGAATCAAGTGTTGTTTTTTGTATCAGTTCATATACCATGTGCCATGGAATCAGTATATCGAAAATCTCTTTCCATTTATTTTGCAGCCTGTATGGCGCAGCTGTCAACAAGTTTGTCCTCAAATGAATCTGGTATCTTTTTCTATTTATGCCACTCCTTTTCAGCCAATTTGTAACTTTAATATATGGCAGTTTTCTACCTTCTTCCACTTGCAGTAATGCTGCAATCAGTTGGTTGTAACTGTTCTTGTATCTTAATGTGCTCTTACTTTTAACGCAAATTGGAAATGTAAATGTACCAGTGGGAGCAAAATAGCACCATAAGATCAAAGATCCACCACCATATTTTACAGTAGGGATGAGGTATTTTCTGCATATGCATTGTTCTTTCGAAAGCCCAACCCACAGCTAGTATGCATGGCCAAAGAGCTCTATTTTTGTGCCATATGACCATAGCACTGGTTCCAATCCAAGTGCCAATGCCGTTGAGCAAACTCCAGGTGGTGCTATGGTCAGATGACATGAAAATAGAGCTCTTCGGCCACGCACACCAATGGTGGGTTGGACCTTCAAAAGAAAAATGTTATGGGGCTATTTTGCTTCCACTGGTCCCGGGGCCCCTGGTAAGGTCAACAGCATCATAAACATTACCAAGTTCCAGGACATTTTATACAAACACCTGGTTGCCTTTACCAGGTAGCTGAAACTTGGATGCAAGTGAAGAAATCAACATTTTGTAATGGCCATCTCAGTCTCCGGACTTGAATCCCATTGAAAACATGTGGTTTGAATTGAAGAGGGCAGTTCATAACCGCAAACAAAGGATATAAAGCATCTGGAAAGATTATGAATGGAGTAATGGTCTAAGATCCCTCCCAATATGTTTTCCGCAAAGGGTGGGCGCTGGAGTAGGAAAACAAGGGATCCAATCATTTGGGCATTTTTTAATTTTTTTTTATTACTTGTTAGACAGACAAATTAAGAAATATATACAGGATTGTTATTTTAAAACGAGGACATTAAAGACCTAGATAGACTACATGTAAATGTTTAAAATATAATATGCTATAGGCAAGCCCTATTTGGGCCGCACTCTTTTTTTAATCTTTCTCTGAGCAATTGTATCAGTATAAAATAATGTTTGAAATGCAATTCAGCATAGGCTATAAAATATTTGTATAATCTCTCAATGTTTCCACTCCTCTCCCAGTAACATAACTCTCCTATGATTACCACTAGTGGTGTGGCTGTATCTTACTGGTAGTTCTTACAGCCACTTCACTCCCAAGCGTTTCATCCAGAAGTTTACATTTTTTTCACCAGCTAGGCAAGGTGCCTTGACTGTGGGTAGATTGATCATTAATGATTAATAGATCATTCAATTCCAAGTTCAAGGCAACTGCTGGTCTTGGTTGGATAAATTAACATTTTGTGAGATGATCTCATGAGGCGCCAGCATCTCACATCTTGAGTAACTGACCCAATGGCCCAAGTATGCAGCAGGACATTAGCATAATTTACACCCAGGCTATCACATCTCCTAAGAGCTAGCATTTCCAGAGAATTCCTGGTAGCAACAAAATATTTGAAATGATGAGCTATGAAATGTCCTACCTCTGTCTCCTCGAACATGAAAAATGTATGTGTGAGTCAAGCATTGACCTCAACAGCATCTGCATACGGGCAGTAATGAACTCATATCTAAAATACTTAAGATTTAGAACATGGGTAGAGAAATATCTGATGTGGTTATTAATCAGGAGACAAATATGTACAAAGCTCTCACCAAGGCAAAGGGTGTCTACTTTGAAGAAACTCAAATCTCAAATATATTTTGATTTGTTTAACACTTTTTTGGTTACTACATGATTTGATATGTGTTATTTCATAGTTTTGATGTCTTCACTATTATTCTACAACGTATAAAGAAGTACAAATAAAAACCCTTGAATGAGTGGGTGCGTCCATAAGTTTTATTGGTACCGTATAAATATACTGTACATGTACTCTATACATTTGAATAGTAGTTTATGTGAGAAACATGCTTTGCTTTATGAATTGGAAGTACGGTACTAATTTATCCTGTTTGATATGAAGCCTCATCATCATGAATATGAATATACAGTATATCCAATTCAGCACCCTTTTCAAGATTAGTAATTGATTTACAGAGAACCAAGGTCAGAATGGCTGCCAGTGATTTCTTTCTCTTCTATTTATACGTTTGTATTTTCATCAGGTCTTTGAGAGAGTATGACTAACGACAGAGAGGGATCGACAGCCTCAAGCTGCGAGAGAAATTTGATTTATACTTGTTATTAACCTGTGTCAATTCCCACCACACATATTCAAATTTGTGATTAAATCCATTCCTTTTCCTCAGTTTTTTTTGTCAAGTCTTCTTTGCGTTGTTTTTGTGTTGATATATACAGTATTCCTCGACAAATATGAGATTTTCATACAATGGAACTATTTAGATGGCATCCAGTCATATGGCAGGAAAGGATATGGATTTTCATCAGTCCAGACCTGATGTGAATGATGCTGCATTAATTTAAGACCAGGGGGTGGATTCGATCAAACCCTTTGCTGTAGCAATATTTATGCGGTATCACAACCCACAAACCAGCCCCCCCACACACACACACACACACACACACACACACGTGTGTCTTAAGGGGCTAATGAGATGAAAACTGAAAGCATCTACCTCAGAGTGGAGTCCACTATCTTTCAGACCCTAAACCATTCTGTGATTTTATTTGAACACAGGGAAAAAAAAGTACATTATTTCAATGTTTTTATTGAAAAGCTAATTTCAAATAATGTTGTTTTTTGTTCCTGTTGTTTTTTATGGGGAGAACAAAACAGAAGAGACATACAATACATAACATAATACAACACAGACAATAAAACAAAATGTATATAATAAATTGTGCCCTTCCGCTAAGAAAGTACTAATAGTGGTCACAACAGTACCCATGGAGTCACTATCATAATTTACATTTGTCACATGAATAAAGGATTGTACCTTATGGAGGCTGGGTCTCCACTACGTATCCCATTTCTTGATTTTAACATACTGCAGTACTAATAACAATCTCTTGACATTTGAATAGGACTGCATATTTTTCACAAATTCAATAGTGGGTATAATAGGATTCATCCTTGAAGTGATCAACTTTGCTAGGATTTTGGAATCAGTGTTCAAATTTGAGAGGGCCTATATGACGTGGATCATCTGGGTCCTTGTTTTTCTTCAGGATTACCTTAATTGTGGTTAATTGTAGTGATTGGGTGAGCTTTTTAATAGATACATTTTTAAAAAATATATTTGTCAATAGAGGGGACAGGGTGTCTTTGAAAGTTGAATACATTTCATGTGAGAGGCCATCAGGCCCACACAGTAAATCAAGGACAGATGAAATCACTGTGTTAAAAGAAATTGGCTTACATTTTGTAACCCTCAAGATAGTGATACGCTCCCTGTTAATGAGATAGTTGTTCCAGTTTACATAGTGTGTAGTCTCCATTAGCTGTATTTTCTTCCGTACTCTGACAGGCATTCTAAATGCAAGTTGTGGCTGATATAAAAGTGCTGGATATATTTCCTTGCAAGTTGGATCTAACAGTGATTGGATATCATATTGCAAACCACCAAAATGTGACACATTGAGAAATATTCAAGTAAGGCTTTACACCGTTATAACTCAAAGGAAGCAAACTGAAAGAGAAATGTACTCTGCTGTAGTTGATTGTTAATTCAAAACAACACAGAAAAGTGTAACATCGCAAGGGAGTTAATTAAAAACAACAGAGTAAAATTGCAATTGGAGTTAAATATAAGCAACTCTGTGAGAGTTTACTACATTTAATGCAAAAAAATGCAATAATAATCAACACCATTACCAGGGTAGTTTTAACATAAAATGGGCAGTGGGACCAAATAACCCCCCAAAATAGTTGACTTAACAAACATTGGACCAGAACCAACCCTTGATCCTGACTCAGTTCCATTACATTACACATAAGGCTGCCTAGAGTTTAAGAGCTATACTGTTGGTAATATAACAGTGACTATGTGTGCACAGAAACATGTATGGAGCCAGCACATGGAGACTTGCAAGATTATGTGATGAAGTCCAGACTGACAGACAGGCTTGATACTGATGTCTCTGAATGTCTCTGAATGGAGCGAGACCTGGCACTTTGACTAGACACCTTTTACTTGTATTGTATTTTTTATAATTGAACTGAATGGTATCAGTCAATATGAGGAGGGAGACACCCTGTGTATTCTGCAGCAGGATCAGGGAACACCTATTGTGTATGGGACACCACACAGGAAGGTAAGACCACTCTGACATGTCTGCCAAGGTGACCCCATTACCACCAGACAAAATGCAGATAGGCACAGTGTCTGTATCGGCTGGGAATGACAATGACAGATGAAAGGTGCACATTGTTATATTAGCAGAACACTGCGTCTATGTTATTATGTAAAGGGTGTTTATTCTACATTGACCTGTTGCTAGATTTGTTCTGACCAGCAAAATAAAGTTCTGAACCAGTTCGAACCTAAAAAAAAATAATGTTTATATTGTTCCTTTCTGTTCCTATTTAAACCTCTGAAACAAAAATGTTTTAACATTTATCTCTACATTAAATTCCTTCACCAATGGATAGTGCAGCTTGGTATGGAGTGGGCAAGCTATGTACAGACAATGTAGGGTGTGAGATGCAACTGAAATTTTGCAGGTGACAAAAGCGCTGGCATGAAGCACTGGGCATCTTGTTGTTTAGACATGCATAATCTGAATTAGGCCCACAGAATTATACCTATGGAGGAGCGGCTTCTATGAAGGAACTTTGAATGTCTTTGAACTTCAGAGAGTTAGCTTAACTAACGTTGGACCAGAGCTAGCCCTTGATCATGACTCAGTTTCATTACGTTACACATAATTCCGCCTAGAGTTTTCGAGAGCTAGCTACTGTAGCCAGCTAACAAGCTTGTGTGTTCAGAGTGGTACCAGCACCAGATTTAAACTTAACTTTTAAACCTTTTTCTAGTTAATAAATCCAATGTGAGATGTGTTAACTATAGTATCCATAATTAGCATTTAAAAAGTTAATGCATTCTTCTCTAATAAAAATCTCTCCCTAATTTATGAACCATGCTTGTAATGTCAGTAGCTACAGTCTACTATGCCTTGGAGGGAGGGGACGGGGCAGGTAGCCTACACACACACACTGGCAAGATTTCCAGCTGGCTGGCTGGCTGGCAGGCAGGCAGGCAGGCAGGCAGGCAGGCAGGCAGGCATGCACTGGAATAAGCTTCTGAGTGACAAAGTGAGAGCTTTGTACAGATGCTTTGTTGCATTTTTTGTGGGACCGGAAAAAAATGCCTGGAATGTAAAAAAAACATTATTAACCGGTTCCCATGTTTTTAAAATAACAGTTCTGTTCTGGAACAGAATAGTTCACTTTTGTTTTCGGTTCTAGTTCTGTTCCTTATTTTACGCCTTTCATTTCTGTCCCCTGAACCGGTTGCAACTCCTGCTCTGTTGACTATTGACCTACTCAAAGGTAATTTGCTGTAATTTGATTGCTGTTTTGTTTCATTGATTGCTGTTTTGTTTTGTTTCATTCACATTGTGAATGAGACACTGGTTTCAATGGGTTTTGCAATGAATAAATATTGAACTCAATCTGAAGGAGGTTTGTTTGTTGTGAGTGAGTAGGGGGAAACAGCTGTGGGCAAGGTTCTGACAGGTGGGTGTGTCTTGGTGGTGGCAACGACACACCCAAGAAACATCCACATCAAACCACACCCCCAAGCCAACTCACGTTTGGCTTCTGTTACAGTCGCCAGCATTTCTTGAGGAGCAAGCCAAAAAACTCTGCAGTTCCCGTTTAATATTTTGTATGCTCAAGGATTTCAGTTTGTTTTGACTGCTATATGAGTGTCATTAAAAAAAGTGAAGAAAATGTTCCCCATTTCACACAATCAAAAACAATGCCTGGGTGTTGTATTGCTCCTCTATGTCTAGACAACTGTTATTGTTGTACAGCAGTTTTATTCAATCATTTTAACTATGGAAAAGAATGAAACCCAATTAGAAGGACATTTCAGATGCTGATGGACTTAAAAGTTATGTTGGTACTGTAATAAGTCAAGCACTTTGATGGCATTACGTAACGCAACTTCAACAATCATGGTTACATGATAATACCATTTAAGTTTCACAGTTAATAAGCAAATTATTATAAAATAAAGAGAAACCCCATACAACCTATTATCAAAACTGAACACAGTTTTTCAAGATTTAAATTCCATAAACTATCTTGTGAGCTTCACGGTTTGAGGGGGGAAAAAATGAAATCAGGCATTGCGAGATTGCTGGAGGAAGCTAATTGACTTGCGGCAGCTAATTAATTCAAAGGTTGAGAGGTTGAGATAACAGTGTAATGAGAGGAGGGAGTGTCAACACCAGCTGGTATAAGCCCTCTAAATATAGATGAGATCATTTTCAGCATGCCATCTATGGGGAAATGTTTTTCCAGATGTTTCGCAAAACAGATGGTGACATTGAGGGGTAACACAACATTCAGGTGACATTATCAAATGTGTGAAGGACTGGTGAAGTTTCAATATTAATGTTCCAGGTGACATCAACTCATATGTTAGGCGTATTCACAGTACATGCCACCAGTACCATAGGCTAACTTAATTTAAGGCCAGGCAGCACACCTTAATAGAGTATTTCTTCCACTTGATCATATCACAATCAACTTTTACCAATTAAAGGTAGACACAAATATAATACTTTTTTTGTATGACAATTTTTCTGAATTATGTTCTTAAAATATGCAAATTAGGCGATATCTCATTATATATGTGCATATTTTCATAATAAAAATATATATTTTCTTGACTGGATCAAGTCAGACACTCCAGGACCAAACTTGCCCAGAGCAGATTGTGGATCGATACTTTTTTTTATCTTTCTATCTTACAAATACTAAAGACATGTACATAAAATGCATTTCAGACCTCCTCAGCATTATTCATCTCCTTTCAGGCTGCCAGGAGTAGGCGAAACAGAGGAAAACTGGAAGAACTGGAGGGACAAATTCACTTACTGGATAGGGAGAATGCTAGCCACCCATCTATGGAGAAACATACAAAAATGACCTCTTTAAAATCTGAATATAATCAGATTCTCTCAGCTAAAATTTCTAAATCTTTTCTCTATGCCAAGCAAAAATATTTTGAGTTTGGTTTGTGGTTTACACAAATTACTCGCCAGACAACTTCGAAAAAATGTGAGTGACCGAATGATTCACAAAGTTAAATCTGCATCTGGGGAATTACTCTCTTCCCCCAAAGACATCAATGACAGATTCCGGCAGTTTTATGAGACTCTATATACATCTAAAGCGGATCCTAACCCCTTAATTATGCAAACATTTTTGGAGGACTGTAATCTTCCTGCCCTGAACCAGGAAGATTCTAACTTCCTGAATAAGGAAATATCTCGATGAAATTCAAGAAACAATTAAATCTCTAAAGAGTGGCAAGACCCCGGGCCAGATGAATACCCTGGTGAATTCTATAAAACATTCATCAACATGCTTTCTCCCTACCTGCACAAAATGTTGGTTCAGGCCAATGAGGATGGAGCTCTCCCTTCTACTTTGGACGAAGCGTTCATTACAGTTATACATAAGAAGGGTAAAGATCCAGAAGAGGTAGGGTCATACAGACCAATATCTCTCCTTAATACAGACCAAAAGATTTTAGCAAAAACTCTGGCTAACAGGCTTAGCACTTTAATTGGCAAATTGGTCCATTTGGATCAGACCGGCTTTATCCCGAACAGAAACTCATTCTTCAATCTCAGGCGCCTCTTCAATATTATGTATTCTCAGAGGTTACCCAACGTGGACCTTGCCGTCATATCTCTTGACGCCGAAAAGGCCTTTGACCAAGTTGAGTGGCCCTATCTATTCAAGGTCCTACAGAAATGTAATATTGGAGACGAGTTCATAAATTGGATCCAGCTTTTATATAGGAACCCCTGTGCCAGAATACTCACTAACCAATCATTGTCGCCCCGATTTAACCTTAACAGGGGGACAAGGCAGGGTTGTGCGCTGTCGCCTATGCTCTTCGCCCTAATTATCGAACCCCTCGCTCAGACGATTAGATCTCATGCAGCAATACACGGCTATAATACTAAAGATACTCTAAATAAGATTTCCCTATACGCAGATGACATCCTCCTCTATGTAACAGAACCCCAGGCTAGTATCCCAGCTATTCTTGATGTGATCAATTTGTTTGGTACCTTCTCGGGATACAGAATAAATTGGAACAAGAGTGAATTAATGCCCATACGGTCGCAAAACACCTCCTGGCTAGAACATCTCCCATTTAAGTTATCTTCAGAAAAATGTACTTACCTAGGAATTGTAGTTACCAAATAATACTCCTTACTATTTAAAGATAATTTCCCCTCTCTGATACAAAAACTCAAAGCAAACATACTATTTCGGAGAACTCTCCCAATTTCTCTGCTCGGAAGAATTAATGCCATTAAAATGGTCTTCCTCCCACAACTGCTCCACCTATATCAGAACATCCCAGTATTCATACCTAAATCCTTTCATAAACAACTGGACTCAATTATCAATCCTTTCATCTGGGATTATAAAACACACAGGATAGGTAAAAAAACACCTCTGTAAATCCAAGATGGAAGGAGGATTGTCTCTCCCAAATTGTATATTTTATTACTGGGCCGCTAACCTCCGCGTTGTTACGTTTCTGCTGGATGACGCACTTCCGGCATCCAGCTGGCTTAGTATGGAGCGTGAGGAGTGTCACCCCTTCTCTATTGGCGCTGTGATTTTGTCGCCTGTCAATCTGGAGATGTCACTTTATCGTAACAATCCTATTATACATAGCACAGTCCGAATCTGGAAGCAAATTAAAGTCCACTTTGAGCTTAGACCAATGTCATTCATGCTCCCTGTTGCCAGGAATCCCTCCTTTGCCCCTTCTAACATTGATAACACCTTTGAGCGATGGGGAGAGCTGGGGATAAGTACCATAGGGGATTTATACATAGAAGGCTTTGCTTCCTTTGAGTTGCTGAGGGAAACTTATGATCTTCCCAGAAGTAATTTTTTCAGATACCTACAAATTAGAGACTACGTTAGAAAACACCTCCCAACATTTGGGAATGCTAAACCTTCCATGTTTGACGGATGCATAAAAATATGCCCCACCTCAGATAAACTGATATCGCGTCTATATGATGCTTTTCAATCTGTTAGCACACCTTCTACAGATGCCATCAAGGCAAAATGGGAGGAAGAACTAGGGACTGACATTTCTGTAGCAGACTGGGAAGAGAGCTTGGAGTATATCCACACATGCTCCATTAATTCCAGACATCGTCTCATACAATTCAAGGTATTACACAGATTACACTATTCCAAAACTAAACTGCATAGGATATTTCCTGATACATCCCCTACATGTGATAAATGTCAGGCTGCGCAGGGTACACTACTCCACTGCTTTGCCCTATGCTCTAGCTTGCATGGTTATTGGTGTGGAATTTTTGGGATCCTCTCTGAAGTTTTGGAGACTTCAATAGATCCAGACCCGCTTCTGATAATCCTGGGAGTATCTGAGTCCCTAAACGGATTAACCAACCCCCAAAAACAACTAATCTCGTACGGTCTCATTTCGGCAAAAAAACTCATCTTGTTGTTTTGGAAAAGGAGGGAAGCGCCCTCTACCAAATTATGGCTCAGTGAATTGGCAAACACTGTACACTTAGAAAGAATTAGATATATTCTGAACAATAAATTATCAACATTTGATCAAATCTGGCAGCCTTTCCTCTCCTACTTGGACGAGTCGGAGCTGTGAATTTGTACTTATTAACGCACTCTCAATTGTAATATTTTAATCTACCTTTGGGCAGCATGTGCTGGCCCTGCCACCCGAGCAGTTGGGGGGGGGGGGGGGGATAAGTGGGGGATAGGGGGGAAATCTACCCTCTTTCTTTCTACATGTCCTTGTTCTGTATGTCGTGTTTTGTATTATTTGTTTTGCACCTAGAACTCTGGGTCTTGTTGTTCCTGTCAGCTCTTTTATGTTTAGATAAGAATTGTATATCTGTCTTGTGTGTGTTTAATAAAAAATATTTGAAACAGATAAAATGCATTTCGGGTCGCATTTTTCCAAATAAAATGTTATCTAGAATAAAAAATGTATAACATATCAACAATTCCCTCTGGGCAAGTCTGGAGAATATATCTAAGGATAACCACACACAATTTGGTTAATGCTGATGCTTCTGAAGCTGAGAACATTTGTTGGCGTGTGGGAAGAGTCTGACTTTCAGGAAATGGCAGTTAAAGACAAGCACACTGAATTTAGACTACCTGTCACACCCTGATCAGTTTCACCTGTCCTCATTATTGTGTGTGTCCCCCCCTCCCACAAGCCTTTTTGCCACTCTGTACCTCCTGTACTCTGATCTGGTTTTGACCTTTTGCCTGTCCATGACCATTCTCTTGCCTACTCCTTTTGGATTATTAAACATTGTAAGACTCCAACCATCTGCCTCCTGTGTCTGTATCTGGGTCTTGCCTTGTGTCATGATACTACCAAACACCTAACGCTAATTCAGACCCAATAACCATCTCTTCAAAGTAAGTATAAAAATATAGTCCCCTTTGTAACACTTTCAATCAATCAAACAAATGTATTTATAAAGCCCTTCTTACATCAGCTGATGTCACAAAGTGCTGTACAGAAACCCAGCCTAAAAGCCCAAACAGCAAGCAATGCAGGTGTAGAAGCATGGTGGCTAGGAAAACTCCCTAGAAAGGCCAGAACCTAGGAAGAAACCTAGAGAGGAACCAGGCTATGAGGGGTGGCCAGTCCTCATCTGGCTGTGCCGGGTGGAGATTATAACAGAACATGGCCAAGATGTTCAAATGAACATAGATGACCAGCAGGGTCAAATAATAATAATCACAGTGGTTGTCGAGGGTGCAGCAGGTCAGCAGCTCAGGAGTAAATGTCATTTGGCTTTTCATAGCCGATCATTCAGAGTATCTCTACTGCTCCTGCTGTCTCTAGAGAGTTGAAAACAGCAGGTCTGGGACAGGTAGCACGTCCGGTGAACAGGTCAGGGTTCCATAGCCGCAGGCAGAACAGTTAAAACTGAAGCAGCAGCACGGCCAGGTGGACTGGGGACAGCAAGGAGTCATCAGGCCAGGTAGTCCTGAGGCATGGTCCTAGGGCTCAGGTCTTCTGAAAGAAAGAAAGAAATAGAGAAAGAAAGAGAGAAAAATAAAAAAGAGAGAAAGAGAGAGAGAATTGGAGAGAGCATACTTAAATTCACACAGGACACCGAATAAGACAGGAGAAATACTCCAGATATAACAGACTGACCCTGCCCCCCCCGACACAAACTACAGCAGCATAAATACTGGAGGCTGAGACAGGAGGGGTCAGGAGACACTCTGGTCCCATCCAACTTTCTATGGAATGGGCTTTTAAATTATGTACAGTCCCTTAAGAAAGTATTCACATCCCTTGACTTTTTCCAAATTTTGTTGTTACAAAAGTGGAATTAAAATGGATTTAATTGTACTTTTTTGTCAATGATCCACACAAAACACCCTAATGTAAAAGTAGAAGAAAAATTCTAAAATGTGTAAAAAAATAAAATAAAATAAAACATTCACAAGGCTGCAGGGCCAGACGGATTACCAGGACATGTACTCCGAGTATGCGCTGACCAACTGGCAAGTGTCTTCTCTGACATTTTCAAACTCTCCCTGTCTGAGTCTGTAATACTAACATCTGTAGCCATGAAGTGCTTTGAAAGGCTGGTCATGGCTCACATCAAAAGCATTATCCCAGAAACCCTAGACCCACTTCAATTTGTATTCCGCCTCTACAGAGCCCCAGATGATGCAATCCCTATTGCACTCCATACTGCCCTTTCACACCTGGACGAAAGGAACAGCTATGTGAGAAGGCTATTCATTGACTACAGCTTAGCGTTCAACCCCATAGTGCAAATCAAATCTCAAATCTCATCACTAAGCTAAGTACCCTGGGACTAAACACCTCCCTCTGCAACTGGATCCTGGACTTACTGATGGGCCACCCCCAAGTGGTAACAACAAGTTTGCAGATGACAATACATCCGCCACGCTGATCCTTAGCACGGGGGCCCCTCAGAGGTGCGTGCTCAGTACCCTCCTGTACTCCCTGTTCACTCATGACTGCATGGCCAGGCACGACTCCAACACCATCATTAAGTTTGCCGATGACACAACAGTGGTAGGCCTGATTACCGACAACGACGAGACAGCCTATAGGGAGGAGGTCAGAGACCTGACCGTGTGGTGCCAGGACAACAACCTCTCTCTCAACATGATCAAGACAAAGGAGATGATTGTGGACTACAGGAAGAGGAGGACCAAGCACGCCCCCATTCGCATTGATTGGGCTATAGTGGAGCAGGTTGAGAGCTTCAAGTTCCTTGGTGTCCACATCACCAACAAATTAACATGGTCCAAGCACATCAAGACAGTCGTGAAGACGGCACAACAAAACCTATTCCCCCTTTGGGAGATTGAAAAGATTTGGCATGGGTCCTCAGATCTTCAAAAGGTTCTACAGCTGCACCATCGAGAGCATGCAGCCGGTGTCAGAGGAAGGCCCTAAAAATTGTCAAAGACCCCAGCCACCCTAGTCATAGACTGTTCTCTCTGCTACCACACGGCAAGCGGTACTGGAGCACCAAGTCTTGGTCCTAGAGGCTTCTAAATAGCTCCTACCCCTAAGCCATAAGACTCCAGAACACCTAATCTAATGGCTCCCCAGACTATTTGCATTGCCCCCCCATCAACCTATTTTACGCTGCTGCTACTCTGTTCATCATTTATGAAAAGTCACTTTAATAACTCTACCTACATGTACATATTACCTCAATTACCTCAACTTACCAGTGCCCTCGCACTTTGACTCTGTACCGGTACCCACTGTATATAAACTCGCTATTGTTATTTTACTGCTGCTCTTTCATTATTTGTTACTTTTATTTCTTATTTCTTTAGGAATTTTTCTTAAAACTGCATTGTTGGTTAAGGGCTTGTCAGTAAGCATTCCACTGTAAGGTCTACCTACACCTGTTGTATTCTGTGCATGCGACAAATACAATTAGTTTTGATTATATACAGTTGAAGTCAGAAGTTTACATACACCTTAAAATAGATTTAAACTCAGTTTTTCACAATTCCTGACATTTAATCCTAGTAAACATTCCCTGTCTTAGGTCAGTAAGAGAATCACTTTATTTTAAGAATGTGAAATGTCAGAAGAGAGAATTATTTATTTCAGCTTTTATTTATTTCGTCACATTCCCAGTGGGTCAGAAGTTTACATAGGGGGCAGTATTTTCACTTTTGGATGAATAGCGTGCCCAGAGTGAACTGCCTCCACTCTGTCCCAGATGCTAATATATGCATATCATTAGTAGTATTGGAAGGAAAACACTCTGAAGTTTCTAAAACTGTTTGAATGATGTCTGTGAGTATAACAGAACTCATATGGCAGGCGAAAACCTGAGAAAAATCCAACCAGGAAGTGGGAAATCTGAGGTTTGTAGTTTTTCAAAGCTTGGCCTACCGAATACACAGTGTCTATGGGGTCAAGTTGCACTTCCTACGGCTTCCACTAGATGTCAACTGTCTTTAGAAACTTGTTTCAGGCTTCTGCTATAAAGGAGGGGGGAATGGGAGTTGAATGAGTCATGGGTCTGGCAGAGTGTCTCGGGCTCGTGACGCGCGCTTCCGACAGAGCTAGCACTCGTTAGAGTACTTTTCTTCAGATAATGAAATTCTACAGTTGGAACCTTATTGATGATTTATGTTAAAAACATCCTAAAGATTGATTCCATACATCGTTTGACTTGTTTCTACGACCTGTAACGGAACTTTTCGAGTTTTTGTCTGGACGAAGTGCTCGCGCCTCATGAAGAAAGATTACTGGGCTGAACACGCTAACAACAAGTGCCTATTTGAAGATACAGTGCCTTGCGAAAGTATTCGGCCCCCTTGAACTTTGTGACCTTTTGCCACATTTCAGGCTTCAAACATAAAGATATAAAACTGTATTTTTTTGTGAAGAATCAACAACAAGTGGGACACAATCATGAAGTGGAACGACATTTATTGGATATTTCAAACTTTTTTAACAAATCAACAACTGAAAAATTGGGCGTGCAAAATTATTCAGCCCACTTAAGTTAATACTTTGTAGCGCCACCTTTTGCTGCGATTACAGCTGTAAGTCGCTTGGATTCTTTCTCTATCAGTTTTGCACATCGAGAGACTGTATTTTTTTCCCATTCCTCCTTGCAAAACAGCTCGAGCTCAGTGAGGTTGGATGGAGAGCATTTGTGAACAGCAGTTTACAGTTCTTTCCACAGATTCTCGATTGGATTCAGGTCTGGACTTTGACTTGGCCATTCTAACACCTGGATATGTTTATTTTTGAACCATTCCATTGTAGATTTTGCTTTATGTTTTGGATCATTGTCTTGTTGGAAGACATATCTCCGTCCCAGTCTCAGGTCTTTTGCAGACTCCATCAGGTTTTCTTCCGGAATGGTCCTGTATTTGGCTCCATCCATCTTCCCATCAATTTGAACCATCTTCCCTGTCCCTGCTGAAGAAAAGCAGGCCCAAACCATGATGCTGCCACCACCATGTTTGACAGTGGGAATGGTGTGTTCAGCTGTGTTGCTTTTACGCCAAACATAACGTTTTGCATTGTTGCCAAAAAGTTCAATTTTGGTTTCATCTGACCAGAGCACCTTCTTCCACATGTTTGGTGTGTCTCCCAGGTGGCTTGTGGCAAACTTTAAAGATTTCCCAAGCTTTAAACATCCCAAGGAGCACTGTGCAAGCGATAATATTGAAATGGAAGGAGTATCAGACCACTGCAAATCTACCAAGACCTGGCCGTCCCTCTAAACTTTCAGCTCATACAAGGAGAAGACTGATCAGAGATGCAGCCAAGAGGCCCATGATCACTCTGGATGAACTGCAGAGATCTACAGCTGAGGTGGGAGACTCTGTCCATAGGACAACAATCAGTCGTATATTGCACAAATCTGGCCTTTATGGAAGAGTGGCAAGAAGAAAGCCATTTCTTAAAGATATCCATAAAAAGTGTCTTTTTATGAAAAAAATAGTTTTATATCTTTATGTTTGAAGCCTGAAATGTGGCAAAAGGTCGCAAAGTTCAAGGGGGCCGAATACTTTCGCAAGGCATTGTAAATGATGGACTTTATGGAACTTTATGGAACAAATCAGTCATTTGGGATTCCTGGGAGTGCCTTCTGATGAAGATCATCAAAGGTAAGTGAATATTTATAGTGTTATTTCTAACTTCTGTTGACTCCAACATGGCGGATATTGCTTTGGCTGGGATTGGGCTCTGAGCGCCATACTCAGATTATGCTTTTTCCGTAATGTTTTTTAAAAATCTGACACAGCGGTTGCATTAAGGAGAAGTATATCTTTAATTCTGTGAATAACACTTGTATCTTTTATCAATGTTCATTATGAGTATTTCTGCAAAATCACTGGATGTTTTGGAAACAAAACATTACTGCACGTAACGCGCCAATGTAAACTGAGACTTTTGTATATAAATATGCACATTATCGAACAAATCATACATGTATTGTGTAACATGTCCTATGAGTGTCATCTGATGAAGATTATCAAAGGTTAGTGATTAATTTGATCTATATTTCAGATTTTTGTGACTCCTCTCTTTGGCTGAAAAAATGTATGTGTGTTTTTTTGACTTGGCTATGACCTAACATAATCCTATGTTGTGCTTTCGCTGTAAAGCCTTTTTGAAATCGGACACGATGGGTAGATTAACAAGACGTTTATCTTTCACTTGCTGTATTGGACTTGTTCATGTGTGAAAGTTACATATTTCTAAAAAAAATTATAGAATTTCGCACGCTGCCTTTTCAGCGTAATGTTGTCGAACAGTTCCGCTAGCGGAACGCCTGCCCTAGAATGGTTAAGGGCTTGTCAGTAAGCATTCCACTGTAAGGTCTACCTACACTTGCTGTATTCTGTACATGCGACAAATACAATTTGTTTTGGTTAAATACAGTTGAAGACAGAAGTTTACATACACCTTAACCAAATAGATTTAAACTCAGTTTTTCACAATTCCTGACATTTAATCCTAGTAAACATTCCCTGTCTTAGGTCATTTAGGACCATCACTTTATTTTAAGAATGTGAAATGTCAGAAGAGAGAATGATTTATTTCAGCTTTTATTTATTTCGTCACATTCTCAGTGGGTCAGAAGTTTACATACAATCAATTAGTATTTGGTAGCATTGTCTTTAAATTGTTTAACTTGGGTCAAACATTTTAGGTAGCCTTCCACAAGCTTCCCACAATAATTTGGGTGGATTTTTCGCATTCCTCCTGACAGAGCTGATGTAACTGAGTCAGGTTTGTAGGCCTCCTTGCTCGCACACGCTTTTTCAGTTCTGCCCACAGATTCGATGGGATTGAGGTCAGGGCTTTGTGATGGCCACTCCAATACCTTGACTTTGTTGTCCTTATGCCATTTTGCCACAACTTTGGAAGTATGCTTGGGGTCATTGTCTATTTGGAAGACCCATTTGCGACCAAGCTTTAACTTCCTGACTGATGTCTTGAGATGTTGCTTCAATATATGCACATAATTTCCCTTCCTCATGATGCCATCTATTTGTGAAGTGCACCAGTCCATCCTGCAGCAAAGCAACCCCACAACATGATGCTGCCACCCCTGTCCTTCACGGTTGGGATGGTGTTCGTCATCTTGCAAGCCTCCCCCTTTTTCCTCCAAACATAACGATGGTCATTATGGCCAAACAGTGTTTCATCAGACCAGAGGACGTTTCTCCAAAAAGTACGATATTTGTCCCCATGTTCAATTGCAAACCGTAGTCTGGCTTTTTTATGGCGGTTTTGGAGCAGTGGCTTCATCCTTGCTGAGAGTCCTTTCAGGTTATGTCGATATAGGACTCGTTTTACTGTGGAAATAGATACTTTTGTACCTGTTTCCTCCAGCATCTTCACAAGATTCTTTGCTGTTGTTCTGGGATTGATTTGCTCTTCAAAGTACGCTCATCTCTAGGAGACAGAACACGTATCCTTCCTGAGCAGCATGACGCCTGCGTGGTCCCATGGTGTTTATACTTGCGTACTATTGTTTGTATAGATCACATATGTCAGAGTCAAGGCCCGCGGGCCACATCCGGCCCGCAAGAAGGTTTTTTACGGCCCCTGGGATGATCTTGATTTATTATTAGAACCGGCCCGCAGCAAGCCGGCAGCCCGCAGATCTTTTACACGCACCAATACTACATTTCCCACAATGCAAAGGTGACGCACCGAGCAGTAGGCTGCTTCATTTCAATATTTATTGGCACAGCAGTCGTCAGCATCACAGTAAAATTAACTTTCAGATACCCATCAAAAATGGCAAAACGGAAGGTGGATACTGAGAACCGGGGGTTTCAAACAAGGTGGGAGTCGGAGTATATGTTCACGAAGGTAGCTGGAAAACCTGTGTGTCTTCTGTGTGGAGAAAGTGTGGCGGTACTGAAAGAGTATAATCTGAGACGACATTATGAAACGAAACACGCGGACAAAAACAAGAATATGGACATGGAACAAAGGCTACAAAAGGCAGAGGAATTAAAACGAGGCCTCAAATCTCGACAGGCTCTGTTCAAAAAAGCCAAATCACAAGGCCAGGCTGCTGTCAAGGCCAGTTTTATTTTGGCAGAAGAGATCGCTAAATCAGCCCGGCCATTTACAGAGGGGGATTTCATCAAAAACTGCATGATTAAAGTTTGTGACGAAGTTTGCCCAGAAAAAAGGCAACTCTTTTTAAATGTGAGTCTGAGCAGAAACACCATTGCCGAGAGAGTAGACCAGTTGTCCATCAATCTAAAAGAGCAGCTTGTGAAAAAGGGAAAAGATTTTATTGCATATTCCTTGGCTGTGGATGAGAGCACCGACATTTCTGACATTGCCCAGTTGTCAATTTTCATCCGCGGAGTGGACTCCAACCTAAGCGTGACAGAGGAGTTTTTGGCTTTACGTCCTATGCATGGCACAACTACGGGGCATGATTTGTATGAAGAGGTGTCAAGATGTGTAAATGAGATGGAGCTGCCTTGGGAAAAACTTGTGGGTTTGACAACCGACGGAGCACCTGCGATGTGTGGACACAGGAGCGGACTGGTGGCGAAGATACGGGAAAAGATGCAAGAGGAAAACGCGACAGGTGAGCTGACAGCTTATCATTGTATCATACACCAGGAAGCGTTGTGCGGTAAAGCCTTGAAAATGGAGCATGTAATGAGCATCATCACGCGCACAGTTAACTTTATCAGAGCCAAAGGTTTGAATCACCGCCAGTTCAAGGCATTTCTGACGGAGTTAGAAACGGAGCATGGTGATTTGCCTTATCACACAGAGGTGCGATGGCTAAGCCAGGGAAAGGTGCTTCAAAGATGTTTCGAGCTTCGTGAGGAGATTTGTCTGTTCTTGGACAGCAAAGGGAAAGACACAACACAACTCCGAGACGAAATGTTTCTGTGTGAAATGGCTTTTCTGTGTGACATTACGAGTCATCTGAATGCAATAAACTTGCAGCTGCAGGGTCGGGATCGTGTCATCTCTGATATGTACAGTACAGTGAAGGCATTTAAAACCAAACTGACTCTGTGGGAGACGCAGATGCGGAAAGAAAATTTGAGCCACTTTCCCAGCTGCCAGACCATGAAAGAGAAGCTCTCTACCAGTGCGTTCCCGAGCACACAGTTGGCTGATAAAATAGGTATGCTTGCCGCTGACTTTCGACGCCGATTTGCTGACTTTGAAGCACAAAAAAGCAGGTTGGAACTGCTCGGTAACCCATTTGCTGTTGACGTGGAAAGCTCACCACCAAACCTCCAAATGGAGTTGATTGACCTCCAATGCAATGATGCACTGAGGGCAAAATATGCGGCAGTGGGTGCTGCGGAGTTCGCCCGTTTCCTCCCCGGCACAATGCCCCAGCTGCGCATCCAGGCTGCTCAAACGTTGTCTATGTTTGGCAGCACATACCTGTGTGAACAACTGTTTTCTTTGATGAACCTGAACAAAACATCACACAGAAGTCGACTTACTGCTGAACACCTCCACTCAATTCTGAGGATTTCTTCAGCTCAGAGCCTTACCCCGAACATTGATGAACTTGTGGAAAAGATGGGACACCACCAAGTATCACCCTCAACCTCAAACAAGTGAACATTACTGTGCAATCACATATTTAGAGTTTTTACTCAGTTCAAGTTTAAAAGTTAAAATTTAATATTTGTTTTCACTGCATGTTACTTCTCCTTAAACAAAGTGTTGTTTTTGATTAATAGATTTTTGCACTTTATTTTTTTGTATTTCAATCCAATTATATTTTAAAAATATTTCAGTTGAGTGGATGATAGAAAATTGCTATTATTGTTTTTTCTTTGAAGTAAATTTAGCCCACTTTTGCTAAAATAGAAAATATAGTCTACTGATGGTGCCTTGAATACCGGTTTCTTTCATTTAATGTTCATGTTATGGGGATATTTATATAAAGGAAATTTGTCTTTTGTGTCTGTTGAAAATTAAAGATTACTGACAGAGCCATAAGAAAATATTGCTTTATTTATCTGATCATATTGTAATATATTTGTTAGGTTTTCAGTAGGTTCAATTAGGTTCACTAGACTATATGCGTCATTTAAAAATTTTTCAATGAACATTCGAACAGTCCGGCCCTCGTCTTGTAGCTGATTTTTTTATTTGGCCCTCCGTCCATTTGACTTTGACACCCCTGGTATAGATGAACGTGGTACCTTCAGGCGTTTGGAAATTGCTCCCAAGGATGAAGCAAACTTGTGGAGGTCTACAATTTTTTTTCTGAGGTCTTGGCTGATTTATTTTGATTTTCCCATGATGTCAAGCAAAGAGGCACTGAGTTTGAAGGTACGCCTTGAAATACATCCACAGATACACCTCCAATTGACTCAAATTATGTCAATTAGCCTATCAGAAGCTTCTAAAGCCATTACAGAATTTTCCAGAATATTCCAAGCTGTTTAAAGGCACAGGCAATTTAGTGTATGTACATTTCTGACCCACTGGAATTGTGAAACATTGAATTATAAGTGAAATAATCTGTCTGTAAGCAATTGTTGGAAAAATCACTTGTGTCATGCACAAAGTAGATGTCCTACCTGTAAGGGTCTTCGTCCTCCTCTTCTGAGGAGGAGAGGCGAGAAGGATCGGAGGACCAATGCGCAGCGTGGTAAGTGTCCATGGTTGTTTATTACACACATAAACTGAATACTCCATACAAAACAATAACCGTAACGTGAATAACGAAAACCGAAAACAGTACCGTGTGGTGTAAAACACAGACACGGAAACAATCCCCCACAAAACAACAGTGAAACCCAGGCTACCTAAGTATGATTCTCAATCAGAGACAACTAACGACACCTGCGTCTGATTGAGAACCATACTAGGCCGAACACAGAAAAACAACCTAGACACACAAAACATAGAATGCCCACCCAACTCACGTCCTGACCAACTAAAACAAACAATTAACACAATAACTAGGATCAGAACGTGACACTACCCAACTTACCAAAACTATAGTATGTTAGTATGTGTGGAGTGGTTGAAAAACGTGTTTTAATGACTCCAACCTCAGTGTATGTAATCTTACAACTTCAACTGTAAGTATTCAGCCTCCTGAGTCAATACATGTTAGAATTACCTTTGGCAGTTATTACAGCAGTGAATCTTTCTGGGTAAGGTTCTAAGAGCTTCCCACACCTGGATTGTGGAACATTTGACCATTATTCTTCAAGCCCTGTCAAATTGGTTGTTGGTAATTGCTCGACAACCATTTTCAGGTCTTGCCATAGATTTTGCCTTGTCTTAGCTCCATTCAATTTATTTTTTAACCTGAAAAACTCCCCGGTCCTTCCGTTTTACAAGCATGCCCACAAAATGATGCAGCCACCACTATGCTTGAAATTATGGAGAGTTGTACTCTGTAATGTGTTGTATTGGATTTGCCCCAAACATAACACTGTGTATTCAGGACAAAAAGTTAATTGCTTTGCCACATTTTTTGCAGTATTACTTTAGTGCCAGGGTGCATTTTCTGGACTATTTTTACTCTGTAAATTACATTAGTATTGTGGAATAACTACAATGCTGATAATCCATCCTCAGTTGTCTCCTATCACAGGTCACCATTGGCCTGATGGTTGAGTCCCTAGTGACAAAAAAAATCTACAATGAAATAAATATTTAATAAATGTTTTATTCAGGCTGTAACACAACAAAATTTGGGAAACGTCAAGGGGTGTGAATACTTTCTGATGGCAATGTATGTCCATTTTAAAGTGCATAAAATGCATTCAAAAGTTGATGACAGTGGTATGATAAACTACAGAAATGCATTATCAATAAGTTTTTTACATTTTTATGTTTAATTTTTGAAAATACTAATTTTAATGGACCAACATACCAACAAATCTCAAAATTAATAGGTAGATGCAAAAATGTAATAAACACATCAATACAATTTTCATGCACCAGCTCAAAGGTGGGCATTTTTGTGCATTTGTGTCTAAAGTCTTGAAGAAGCAACATGTCCACCTGGATTGACAGACGGTGTGTGGGAAGTGGCTCTGAATTTGGACCTAATAACAGTGCCCCGCACAGACAATGCTATTGCCACCCACAGTAATCCTATTTTTTTTAAACCCCACTGAGTTGAATCTCTCTACCCGCAATCAATGTCAAGCCACTCATTTCCCCACGGGAGGCCATGCTTTAATAGCTCCTCCATTGAAACCTGCCTATTCAAGCGTTAGGAGTGATCATTCACAGGCCATTGGGTAGGTGAGGTATGTGAGAATGTCAGGGGGTAGGCAGGGTTCATGCAAGAAGTCTAAGAATTCTGCACATTCTGTATCCAGAGGTGAAACAGAGCTCAAGTCAGACTATGTGGCCCATTACGTGAACGGCTAATTGTTCATATCACAGTTTTAGTGGAATTTTCTTTCATGTGTTGCATGGCAGCTAAAAGCTGAATTGCAGTAGGTTCTGAATTGCTGCATACAGTACTGTAGATGTTTCTTTTATGTTGTGTTCCACCTTTTGAGCTACCTTTGGTATTTGGAAAAGCGATGTATGTATGAAATATATTTATTTTCTTCAGTACCACCCACATCATAAATAAAACTGTTTACAGAGACAGTTGGGATCCATTAGGCTGAAAGTGGCATGTGGTGAGAATGGCCTGTATGACATGTGGATGTGTCACTAAGAAAAGGGTAGCCTATTATCTGTCATTAGTGGGAAATGCACTGTTTATCATGATTTTAATAGTAGAAACTTAGCGGGGTATATGATACAGTCTATAAGAGTAAACCAGCAAAATCATGTTTTCTGAAAATACATTTTTAAATATGTAAGGTTGAAAAGTGAAGTAGTGTGTACTGCAGACTAAAACCTAAACTTTTTCTCCACTCCAAGATATTTTCTTATTCTGGGATGTCCTGGAAAAGTGACGGAAAAGGTTTATGAACTACAAAATTGCATTACTAAGGCAATGGAACGAGACAATTAAAGTGGCAATCTGGGATAGGAAAAACAACAAAGTGGTCACTCCATCACTTGTTTTGATAAATAGCTGAGGGATGGTGCTGGAGAAATGTAACCACTCTCAAATTCATATAAAGAGCTTTGGATGCAAGGAATTACCATCCATTAAATCAATATATTAACTTTTTATTACATAATTTCAATATATAAATTTTTTCCCCAGATTATGTTACATTTTTAAACATATTTATACTGTATGTGTGCATTTTCTGTCTATTTTTTGTCTGTGTATTGTTTCTTGTAAGACAATGTCAGCACCACTTCCTGGTACATGTAATAAATGTAGTTGGTGAATAATGGAGATTCTGAAAAGTATTGTTTTAATCATGTTTTGAAGCTTTACTGTGTTTGTTTACATTACATTATTTATAAGCTATGGAGTAAAACTAGCTTGAACTAAGCTCACAATCAGCCATTTATAAGTTATATTCTTCAAAAATCAATGGCTATATCATTAATTTCAAAGATAAAAACCCAGAGTGCCCCTTTAAGGCCCAAACCAAGTTAATTTTCTCACGTCTAACCTTAAGTTGCTTGATGGGAGTGACATTGTGTCTTATCCGATTATAAAGCTCCTAATTCCTCCCTCAAATGGTGTTGTTTGTCCACATGTCACATCAGATGGGGATTCGTTTTTGTCACAGTGTCACAGTTTTTGTCTAGCTACCTGCATCCATCGGGACGTGGAGCTGTTGATGACACTCTAACCCAAATGTCTGACCAGTAAATGTCATATCTATCTCTCTTGCTAATTCAAATCCAAATCAAATTTAAGAAAGCTGTTGATTAGTCAACAAAATGTATATGCTATGCATTCGAGTTATTTTGTCATCCATGTGTTTTTTTTAATTTAAGTGCCATTCACTTACCTTCACAGACCATTCATAGTAATTTGCTATGTGTACCAGTCAGACATGACATGTAACTACAGTAACAGTGCCTGTATGCTAACAATGGTTAGACTGTGTACCATTCTATAGATAGGCTGTTAGATGTAATACTGTATAGGATATGTAAATGTTTTGATATATGGATCCCTAGAACACGTCAATTGTCAACAAGCCTCTTTTCAGCTGTTTGGTTTCCATGTCATCATTTTAATTTGAAGAGATGTGTACATTAAATTAACAGAGTCATTACTATTGAGTGCAATCCAGAGCATCTGCCTTCTGCACTTTAGCTGTGCATATTGTCCATTGAAGATTTGCTCTTATGTGATTGTGTCGCATGTTTCCTGGAAAACAAACAGAAGAGAACAGAGGTCAGTGGGAGGGCCTTTTACATTTAACCTGCCACACCTTGAGAGATCGAGGTGTCCCAAAGTAACAGTCTTTGACCCCTAGGTGCAGACCTGAGGGGAAAGATAAAGGCAGGTGACGGAGAGAAAATGGCCAGATAATTATCAGGGCCAGAGGGGCACGTTTTCCCTTCTCACACACCACAACAACTGTGACAAGCCTAGCTGTCAGCGAGGAAGAAGCACAACACAAAGTGTGCATCCCAAATGGCACCCTATTCCCTACACAGTTTACTACTTTTGACCAACCCTGTTCCTGGAGCGCTACAGTACTGTAGGTTTTCATACCAACTCAAATCTAGCACACCTGATTCTAATAAAAATTAGCTGGTTGACAAGCTGAACCAGGTTTGTTACAACTGGGATTGGAGCGTAAACCTACAGGAGGGTAACTATCCAGGAACATGGTTGGGGACCCCTGGTGTAGGGAATAGGTTGCAATTTGAGGCGCACTCATACTGTAGGTCCTCCATTAACGTCGACTGGTACTTGAATGTGATCACTGAACTGTATAGGCTATTTGTACTATGCATACATCATATGGAATGTAATTCTGCTACAAAGTATGTGTGTTTCCTTTTCATTTACATTTTGCAAATGTATTTAAATGGCATTATGGTGGTAGTGGTAGCCTTACCCTCGTCTTTAACATGTGCAGCCATCAGTCATTTCTACTGTTAGTGAATATGTTATGCTCTTATTGGACAGACCCTTGGGACTGGCTAGGAGATCAGAGTCTGAACTGTGGCAATGCATGCTGCTGGCTTGTACAAACTGCTTGCCATAAGATACTGTATGTGGGCATCTTTGCACTGTTATACATTCATGAAAACATTATTATTGTCGTTGTAGCTGAGTTTTGCTTTACCATTGTCTCTTATGATAATGCAAGTTTGTCTGATGCAATTGTGAGAGCAGATTGTTTAAAAACGGTCAACTATCTTAAAGAATTGTTGCGCAAGAAAGAAGTGTGCACGTCAAACTCTAATACACACATTCCTTTTGAGGCATTTGTGCATTGTCAAGAACACATCTTGGGTAACTCCTCAGTTCATATAAACAATGTTTCACAAATCGCAAATGAGTCCTTCATACAAATCAAATCAAATGTTATTAGTCTCATGTGCCGAATACAACAGTGAAATGCTTACTTTCAAGCCCCTAACCAACAATGCAGTTTAAAAAAATACGATTAAGAATAATAAATAAAAGTAACAAGTAATTAAAGAGCAGCAGTAAAATAACAATAGCGAGACTATATACAGGGGGGCTACCGGTACAGAGTCAATGTGCGGGGGCACCAGTTAGTTGAGGTAATATGTACATGTAGGTAGAGTTATTAAAGTGACTATGCATAGATGATAACAAGAGTAGCAGCGGTGTAAGAGAGGGGGGGGGGGGGGGGGGCAATGCAAATAGTCTGGGTAGCCATTTGGTTAGATGTTCAGGAGTCTTATGGCTTTGGGGTAGAAGCTGTTTAGAAGCCTCTTGGACCTAGACTTGGCACTCCGGTACCGCTTGCCGTGTGGTAGCAGAGAGAACAGTCTATTACTAATGTGGCTGGAGTCTTTGACAATTTTTAGGGCCTTCCTCTGACACCGCCTGGTTTATAAGTCCTGGATAGCAGGAAGCTTGGCCCCAGTGATGTACTGGCCGTTCGCACTACCCTCTGCAGTGCCTTGTGGTCGGAGGCCGAGCAGTTGCCATACCAATCTACAGTACACCTCTAAACCGATAACACCATTCTCAATACATCTGGCCCCTGGAATTTGTCAGCTCATATAAATAACTGTGTATCTGGCTGGTGTGATAGAAAAATTACATATTTAACTGATCAATTTGATATTAATGGTTAACAATTAATATTTAACTAATAGTAAGACATTTCTGTCCTGCTAGTGTCTGTGTTTTCATGGGCTCCACTCTAGTTCCCTGCAGCTAATCTGGGCGTATGGTCACCAGAGATGGCTTGAGCTGACAAATGAGTTAAAGACTGCGTTACATAAACAATCATGTGTTTTACTAGAGATAGCTTAGGAGTAGAACAATCCCTCATTGTCTCAAATTCATCCTTGCATCTGGGAAACTAAGCCAGGGTGGGGTTTAGACAACAACCCAGGTGCAGATAACGACAGGATGAACCCAGAGTGGCTTATGATGCTCCTTGCTCTGCATGAGGGGTGTTGAACCAACCATGACTGAGCATTGTTAGTGTCAGCCATATATTGTACTCTGCATTTGTTTAAAGGTTTTGGGGTCATCCAGCCTCATTATTGCAATAATTAATCAATATTAAATAAAGATGATTGTTGGAATAAATGACTCTCTCAGTACTGAATTTCCAAGACACTGGACACAGTACTATCATTCCACACACACCTCAATAATCTTCAAGCAAAGGTCAAGTCCAGAATAGGCTTCCTCTACTGGAACACATCTTCATTCACATACTCTGCTATACACACCCTGGTCAAATAACAAAACTCCCCATCCTGAATTATGGGGATGTCATCTACAGCAGGTTTTCTCAAACTTCACCACTCTGCCATATGCTTTGTGCATGTTCCACATCTAAGGCGATGCGACACAACAACCAATGGTTGCTGGCCAAGTCATCAACTGTGGCATCGACTGACAAATTGCTATAACATACAGTATGATGTGGTTAACTCATACTTAAAATACATATCCAGGCGTTGTCAAATCTATAAGGCATCAGAAAGCTCCGGAACACGGACCTTGTCACTAGTGGCGCATTCCAAACCCATCACTGTGACTTAAAGATAGCTGCCAAAATAAAGGAAACACTTGAGTAAATGAGGGATACAAGGTACAGTATATTGAAAGCAGGTGCTTCCACACAGGTGTGGTTCCTAAGTTAATTAAGCAATTAACATTCAATCATGCTTAGGGTCATGTATAAAAATCCCCAGTTGCCCATTATTTTGGCTACCATGGCTAGAAGAAGAGATCTCAGTGACTTTGAAAGGGAGGTCTCAAAGGAGAATGTGTGTGTGTGTGTGTGTGTGTGTGTGTGTGTGTGTGTGTGTGTGTGTGTGTGTGTGTGTGCGTGTGTGTGTGTGTGTGTGTGTGTGTGTGTGTGTGTGTGTGTGTGTGTGTGTGTGTGTGTGTGTGTGTGTGTGTGTGTGTGTGTGTGATCCAGTATGGAGGCAGTGGGTGGATCGGCTGTCAGTATGTCAGGGGTAATGTCTAGGTGCCTCTAAAAACCTCCTTTATAGGGAAGGGACTCTGAGCTGTCAAGTTTTATCTTTTCTAATTAACTGTGTTTACAATATCTATTTCACACCCAGCCAAAACTTTACTCATGCTATGATGCCAAGATCGTGTTACACTCTCAAAATCCTTGTAATTAGTTTTTTGTTTTGTTTATAAAACCCCTGGTAGATATATCTCTATCCATATGTAAATGTATGTGGTCACAGAAAATACTAGAGATTCATATTTGCCATGCATACCTTTGGAAAACAAAATATGTTGATTTGGTTTGGTTATTGCCCAATCTCAGTCATCAGATCTCAACCCAGTTCAACACTCATGGGAGACTCTGGTGTGGCGCCTGAGACAGCATTTTCCACCACCATCACCAAATTATGTAAGAACGTGGTGTAGCATCCTTCCAATAGAGTTCCAGACACTTATAGAATCTATTCCCAGATGCATTGAAGCTGTTCTGGCGTTTGGTGGTGGCCCAACGCCCTATTAAGACTCTTTATGTTGGTCTTTCCTTTATTGTGGCAGTTATTTTGGCAGCTATTTTCAGAACCGTAATTATGGGCGCAGTAGCTGGGGGTAGTGTGAAGGGGCTGGGTCTTGACAAGTATGGGTAATTGCATACGTGGAGTGTGTCTGAAAGTGGGAGTTGCGAAACAAGTGGGAGGATCAACACCAGTGGGTGTGACAACTTTTTATCGGGCTCCCGAGTGGCGCAGCGGAGGAGACACTACAGGCTAGAGGAGACACTACAGGCTAAAGGAGACACTACAGGCTAGAGGAGACACTACAGGCTAGAGGAGACATCATGCATATTTTAATATTTTTGTACCGCAGGGAACCATACTGTACCCACACGTATCCTTTTCTCTGAGAGTGTACGTGTGCAGTTATGCTACACCAAATACCTATGTGGTACTCTAATTGACTAAACACTGCATGCCACATTCCTCTTTTGATTTTGGGTGTGTTTCTCTGCCAGGCTTTGCTGATGCCAGATAGATAGGTATTTTATGTATCAGCTAACCACATAATGTTATGGTAATCTGTGAGTTGATGACATAGTTGAAGATGTATCTAGAAGAAAAAGAAACGCACACCTATTAAGACGAGGTGCTGTCTAGCGGAGTAGAAACTTGAAAATAAAAGAGAGCCGCACACTCTAGGAGCTCAGATGCAAAAATGTAAAACCAACGTTTCGACAGCCAAGCTGTCTTCATCAGGGTATAATCACAAACACTGCGGGATGACTCGTTTATATAGTGTCAAAAGACACAGGTGTCTGTAATCATGGCCAGGAGTGGCCTAATATCATTGGTTAATAATCAAATATTAAAATGTCATACAAAGAACAGCATACAAACAAATGGATAGCATACGATCATAGATTAATTTGACTTTACAAGTGTTTGTGATTATACCCTGATGAAGACAGCTTGGCTGACGAAACGTTGGTATTACATTTTTGCATCTGAGCTCGTAGAGTGTGCGGCTCTCTTTTATTTTCATAGTTGAAGATGTAGCCAGAAACCCCTGGATGATGCATGCAATGTCTGAGCAGGGGAACGCAGTCTCTGAATTGACGTCCTCCATATTGGATTCTGTCCTCGAGCAATAAGTCTGCGGCACAGTGCACTGAAACGTGACCGGGAGACAGATAATTAACATTTATTGATACATGACTGCTGTAAGCCTGTTTGTTCAGTGAATTAAACCAGCTCATTACGGGCTTAATAGTGGGTTGGGGGATAAATAATTGATGCCAGTCCACTCACTGGCACTTTAGAATGCATCAAAAGTCTCTGGATCAATTTGGCCTCCACAAAGTCAAGACATCCTCCTTCAAAACAAAACTGACATCACCGCGTCAATACAATCAAGAGGTCTGTGGTGTGCTCGTGTTCTAGTGGGAAAAGGAATGGCACTAAATAGAGAGAACATTCAAAACAAGCTTTTTTTCAAAGTAGCAATACAAATGACTGGGTGGGTGTAGTTCCAAAGATGAACTAGTTTGTTGTAAAGAAGATGTGTTGCTCAGAACAGTCTTCGATAAAGAACACGAATGGAGTGAAAAAGCACAATCTGAAGACAGCCCTCTTTGTAGGTGTCGACACCACAAAATAAATGTTTGTGTGTGCTTTCATGCCTCCCAGTCCTTCCTTCTTTCATGAAAATTAAACATTAAACTGATAAGGCTTGGGGGAGCGTAGCCGTGAAGCCCTCTGACAAACAGCCAGATGCTTTTTGTTGTTTTTCTTATCTCTTGCTCCCTCGCTGTCCTTTCCAATTGTTCTGTGTGCAGACAACATAACTTCTCTCATACTCCAGGAATCCTCTGTGCTCCTACATGAAACGATGCCTTATCCAGTCATAACCCAAAACACAGTGCACTTTTATGTTTCAGCCCAGCTTGTAATATCCAGTTCAAAGCTCAGTGCAGTTCAATAATACAGAGCACAGTTACAAAGACTGTCAAGTCTTGAATCAGTTTTCAACGCTTTAAGATTGTCTTGCAGTTTGGCAATAGTTCCACATAATTTGACGTCATTCTGGCAGTTGACATTGTGTAATATTGACAAAATTATTCAGTATTTAAATAATTAGACTTTGTTAGCGATCCTTACCAAATAAATATTTGAACAGCTCATATGTAAAAAGTACAAACAATATGTGCTTAAAACAATTGAATCCACAGTCCTACTTTACAATACATATCCCTTATCAGATGAGTAGGTACAGTGAAATTACAGTGTAGGTACATATTGTTCAAAGCATTTGTGGTTTAAGTAGCATAATTACACATAGACTTATTTATTTTAACAAACTGAAATTAGTTGCGGAACCGCTACAACCTCTCACCCTAGATCAGTCAGTCATCACAATTTTATAGAAGAGTATAGAGTGCCACAGTGGAGGTGTCATTAATAAACATAAAACCTAGCAGTCAAACAGGGAAATGATGCCAATTGTTTTTCCACCATTCACTTTTCTCAGAGAGGATTTTAGAAACAATTAAAATAAGGTCTATGTTTCAAGTAGTTATTATATATATACAGTATATCCAGTACCAGTCAAAAGTTTGGACACACCTACTCATTCAAGGGGTTTTCTTTATTTGTACTATTTTCTACACTGTAGAATAATAGATTATACCAAGACGGCATAGCAGTCAGACGTCCTTTGTCCTCGTCTTGTCGTGTCCCGTGTATATATACTGTATATTTACATCTTTCTTCGCATATCTTTTATATATTTTATTTTCCAAAAACTCAACTTCATAACACTCTCCTGCAACCCGCCTCACCAATTTAAAAAAAGTATTATTCACGTAAAATCTGAAATCCACAATAGAAGCTAGCCAGAAGCTAACCAGAAGCTAGCCAGAAGCTAACCAGAAGCTAGTTTACTGGCTAATGTTAGTATTCAGCTATCCTTTAGCTCGAAAACCTATCGCCAGTTTTGTACAACGCGACTCAGACCAGAACATACCGGACCTATTTTTCTCTCCATATCCCTGGATTTCAATCGCAAGCTCTGGACATTTACACCTGGATCTCGCAGCTGCTATCGGTGTGACTATTGGCTTACGTCGATCCCGGAGAAAACATCAATTATTCCGGAAATAGCCAGCTGAAGAGTTCCATCAGCCACTCCTGGGCTACAATCACCTATCCGGACCCGTTTTACTGCCGATGCGAAGCCCCACCGGGCCTTCACGACTGGACTATCGACGTTATCTGCCTGAGGGAGTCATCCAACTGGCACCTCCATCGTGACGTTACCTGAACGCCCATCTGCGGCCAGCTATTCGTTAGCTGTCTTATCGGCTGCTATCTGAATAGGTCTATCGGACAATTTTTCTTGGGTCACTATAACTATATCTATTTAGCCATTTGGATTGATCCCCTCTACCACACAGAACCCCACTAATCTACCGACGGAAACGCACTAGGTAGCTAAAAACAGACCTCCATCCTATGCTAGCTTGCTACCCCAGCTTGCTACCCCATGCTAGCTTGTTACCCCAACCAACCTCACTACTCACTGGACCCTTTTGATCACTCGACTAAGCATGCCTCTCCTTAATGTCAATATGCCTTGTCCATTGCTTTTCTGGTTAGTGTTTATTGGCTTATTTCACTGTACAGCCTCTAGCCCTGCTCATTATACCTTATCCAACCTTTCAGTTCCACCACCCACACGTGATGACATCACTATGTTTCAATTATGTTTCTAGAGACAATATCTCTCTCATCATCACTCTATGCCTAGGTTTACCTATACTGTATTCACATCTTACCGTACCTTTGTCTGTACATTATACCTTGAAGCTATTTTTACCGCCCCCCAGAAACCTCCTTTTAATCTCTGTTCCGGACGTTCTAGACAACCAATTCTCATAGCTTTTAGCCGTACCCTTATCCCACTCCTCTGTTACTCTGGTGATGTAGAAGTGAATCCAGGCCCTGCAGTGCCTAGCTCCACTCCTATTCCCCAGGCGCTCTCTTTTGATGATTTCTGTAACCGTAATAGCCTTGGTTTCATGCATGTTAACATTAGAAGCCTCCTCCCTAAGTTTGTTTTATTCACTGCTTTAGCACACTCTGCCAACCCGGATGTTCTAGCCGTGTCTGAATCCTGGTTTAGGAAGACCACCAAAAATTCTGAAATCTCCATCCCTAACTACAAAAATTTCAGACAAGATAGAATGGCCAAAGGGGGCGGTGTTCCAATCTACTGTAAAGATAGCCTGCAGAGATCTGTCCTACTATCCAGGTCTGTACCCAAACAATTTGAACTTCTACTTTTAAAAATCCACCTCTCTAAAAACAAGTCTCTCTCCATTGCCACCTGCTACAGACCACCCTCTGCCCCCAGCTGTGCTCTGGACACCATATGTGAACTGATTGCCCCCATCTATCTTCAGAGTTCGTGCTGCTAGGCGACCTAAACTGGAACATGCTTAACACCCAAGCCATCCTACAATCTAAGCTTGATGCCCTCAATCTCATACAAATTATCAATGAACCTACCAGGTACCACCCCAAAGCCATAAACACGGGCACCCTCATAGATATCATCCTAACCAACTTGCCCTCTAAATACACCTCTGCTGTTTTTAACCAAGATCTCAGCGAGCACTGCCTCATTGCCTGCATCCGTAATGGGTCAGCAGTCAAACGACCTCCACTCCACCCTGAAACACTTCAGCGAGCAGGCCTTTCTAATCGACCTGGCCGGGGTATCCTGGAAAGATATTGATCTCATCCCGTCAGTAGAGGATGCCTGGTTATTAAAAAAAAAAATGCCTTCCTCACCATCTTAAATAAGCATGCCCCATTCAAGAAATTTAGAAAAAGGAACAGATATAGCCCGTGGTTCTCTCCAGACATGACTGCCCTTAACCAACACAAAAACATCCTATGGCGTTCTGCATTATCATCGAACAGCCCCCGTGATATGCAACTTTTCAGGGAAGCTAGAAACCAATTAGACCAATTAGGCAGTTAGAAATTTGCTTCCTGCAACACAAACTCTAAAAAGTTCTGGGACACTGAAACACTGTCACCACGATAAATCCACTATAATTGAGCATTTCAATAAGCATTTTTCTATGGCTGGCCATGCTCTCCACCTGGCTACCCCTACCCCGGTCAACAGCACTGCACCCCCCACAGCAACTCGCCCAAGCCTTCCCCATTTCTCCTTCTCCCAAATCCAGTCAGCTGATGTTCTGAAACAGCTGCAAAATCTGGACCCCTACAAATCAGCCGGGCTAGACAATCTGGACCCTTTCTTTCTAAAATCTGCCGAAATTGTTGCAACCCCTATTACTAGCCTGTTCAACCTCTCTTTCGTGTCGTCTGAGATTCCCAAAGATTGGAAAGCAGCTGTGGTCATCCCCCTCTTCAAAGGGGGGTACACTCTTGACCCCAACTGCCACAGACCTATATCTATCCTACCCTGCCTTTCTAATGTCTCGAAAGCCAAGTCAACAAACAGATTACCGACCATTTCGAATCCCACCATACCTTCTCCGCTGTGCAATCTGGTTTCAGAGCTGGTCATGGGTGCACCTCAGCCACGCTCAAGGTCCTAAACGATATCTTAACCGCCATCGATAAGAAACAATACTGTGCAGCCGTATTCATTGAACTGGCCAAGGCTTTCGACTATGTCAATAACCACATCCTCATCGGCAGACTCGATAGCCTTGGTTTCTCAAATGATTGCCTCAAACTGGTTCACCAACTACTTCTCTGATAGAGTTCAGTGTGTCAAATCCGGGCGCATGTTGTCCGGGCCTCTGGCAGTCTCTATGGGGGTGCCTCAGGGTTAATTTATTGGACCGACTCTCTTCTCTGTATACATCAATGATGTCGCTCTTGCTGCTGGTTAGTCTCTGATCCACCTCTACGCAGACGACACCATTCTGTATACTTCTGGCCCTTCTTTGGACACTGTGTTAACAACCCTCCAGACGAGCTTCAATGCCATACAACTCTCCTTCCGTGGCATCCAATTGCTCTTAAGTACAAGTAAAACTAAATGCATGCTCTTCAACCGATCGCTGCCTGCACCTACCCGCCCGTCCAACATCACTACTCTGGACGGTTCTGACTTAGAATATGTGGACAACTACAAATACCTAGGTGTCTGGTTAGACTGTAAGCTCTCCTTCCAGACTCACATCAAACATCTCCAATCCAAAGTTAAATCTAGAATTGGCTTCCTATTTCGCAGCAAAGCATCCTTCACTCATGATGCCAAACATACCCTCGTAAAACTGACCATCCTGCCGATCCTCGACTTCGGAGATGTCATTTACAAAATAGTCTCCAATACCCTACTCAATAAATTGGATGCAGTCTATCACAGCGCCATCCGTTTTGTCACCAAAGCCCCATATACTACCCACCACTGCGACCTGTACGCTCTCGTTGGCTGGCCCTCGCTTCATACTCGTCGCCAAACCCACTGGCTCCAGGTCATCTACCCTGTTAGGCAAAGTCCCCCCTTATCTCAGCTCGCTGGTCACCATAGCAGCACCCACCTGTAGCACGGGCTCCAGCAGGTACATCTCTCTGGTCACCCCCAAAACCAATTCTTCCTTTGGCCACCTCTCCTTCCAGTTCTCTGCTGCCAATGACTGGAACGAACTACAAAAATCTCTGAAATTGGAAACACTTATCTCCCTCACTAGCTTTAAGCACCAGCTGTCAGAGCAGCTCACAGATTACTGCACCTGTACATAGCCCATCTATAATTTAGCCCAAACAACTACCTCTTCCCCTACTGTATTTATTTATTTTTCTACTGTATTATTGACTGTATGTTTGTTTTACTCCATGTGTAACTCTGTGTTGTTGTATGTGTCGAACTGCTTTGCTTTATCTTGGCCAGGTTGCAATTGTAAATGAGAACTTGTTCTCAACTTGCCTACCTGGTTAAATAAAAGTGAAATTAAAAATAAATAGTGAAGACATCAAAAATATGAAGTAACACCTATGGAATCATGATGTAACCAAAAAAGTGTTAAACAAATAAAAATATATTTAACATTTCATATTCTTCAAGTAGCCACCCTTTGCCTTGATGACAGCTTTGCACACACTTGGCATGCTCTCAACCAGCTTCATAAGGAACGTTTTTCCAACAGTCTTGAAGGAGTTCCCACATATGCTGAGCACTTGTTGGCTGCTTTTCCGTCACTCTGCGGTCCAACTCATCCTAAACCATCTCAATTGGGTTGAGGTCGGGTGATTGTGGAGACCAGGTCATCTGATGCAGCACTCCATCTCTAACCTTCAAATAGCCCTCACACAGCCTGGAAGTGTGTTTTGGGTCATTGTCCTGTTAAAAATCAAATGATAGTCCTAATAAGCGCAAACCAGATGATATGCCGTATCGCTGCAGAATGCTGTGGTAGCCATGCTGGTTAAGTGTGCCTTAAATTCTAAATAAATCACTCACAGTGTCACCAGCAAAACACCCCCACACCATCACACCTCCTCCTCCATGCTTCACGCTGCGAACCACACATGCAAAGATAATCCGTTCACCTACTCTGCGTCTAACAAAGACACAGTGGTTGGAACCAAAACTCTCAAATTTGGACTCACCAGACCAGTCCAAATTTCCACCGGTCTAATGTCCATTGCTCATGTTTCTTTGTCCAACCAAGTCTCTTCTTATTATTGGTGTCCTTTAGTAGTGGTTTCTTTGCAGCAATTCGACCATGAAGGCCTGATTAATTTAATGCAGTCTCCTCTGAACAGTTGATGGTGAGATGTGTTTGTTACTTTGTTAATTTAATTTGTTACTTTGTTAATTTATTTTGGCTGCAATCTGAGGTGCAGTTAACTCTAATAAATGTATCCCCTGCAGCAGAGGTAATTCTGGGTCTTCCTTTCAAAGTTCTTGACATTTTCCGGATTGACTGACCTTCATGTCTTAAAGTAATGAAGGTAATTTCTCTTTGCTTATTTGAGCTATTCTTTCCATAATTTAGATTTGGTATTTTACCAAATAGGGCTATCTTCTGTATACCAACCCTTTATCACAATACAACTGATTGGCTCAAATGCATTAAGAAGGAAAGACATTCCACAAATTAGCTTTTAACAAGGCACACCTGTTAATTGAAATACATTCCAGGTGACTATCTCATAAAGCTAGTTGAGAGATTGCCATGACTGTGCAAAGCTGTCATCAAGGCAAAGGGTGGCTACTTTGAAGTATCTAAAATAAAAACATATTTTGATTTGTTTAAAACTTATTTGGTTACTACATGATCCCATGTGTTATTTCATAGTTTTGATGTCTTCACAATGATTAAACAATGTAGAAAATAGTACAAATAAAGAACCCTCCCCCCCACCCATTTTTTATTGTTGTGAATGTATACAGTACCAGTCAAAAGTTTGTACACACCTACTCATTCAAGGGTTTTTCTTCATTTTTACTATTTTCTACATTTTTGTTTTCCCCGATGGGAAAAATGAATAGTGGAAAAATTATTAGAACCATTTCCTTGTTTGACCGCTATGCTTCAAGGGTATTATGACTGTGTTACTCTATTAGGGCCTGGTGAAGAGAAAAAAGAACGGTGATGGGTGGTGGTATTGAACTTTTTTGTTCCTCGGACAGTACTTTAAAACTTAAAATACGTAGAGAATGAAGTTTACATTTCAAGAATTGTCAAAATTCATCGTGAGAATAAAGTGGCAATATTTGGAAAATAAAGAGGCAATATTTTGAGAATACAGAGGCAATATTTTGAGGATAAAGAGGCAATATTTACGTAGGGCAGGTATTCCAAAACTGGGGCAATGCCTTCTAGCAATGCCTTCGGGGGTACGCCAAATAAAAATGTGATTCACATTTTTTTTAAACACATTCGGTTGAGGTTTTTTTCTCACCTGAGTAGCCTCGTTTCACTGCCAAAAATTAAATTAAACCATCTAACGTTCAGCGAAATAACAACACAATGTGAAATACGGGTAGTCTAGTCAAAAAATGAACATCCAATCACATTAACCATTACTCTCTCACGGGAATTCCACTAACAGTTCGTATGTAGCCAAATGTAGCTGCTGCTCATGGTGGTATCTGTACTGATGGTGAAAAAGCCATGACAGGGAGACATAGTGGAGTGGTAACGCACGTGAAAGCAGTTGCTCCCGACGCCACTTGAGTACACTACAGCATCCACCGAGAAGCTCTTGCTGCCAAGGGAATGCCTGACAGCTAGAAATAAGTTTTGGACTTGGATAGATTTGTTAAAGCAAGGCCCCGGAACTCTCGTGTATTTTCTGCACTATGCAATGATATGGGCAGCGACTATGTAACGCTTTTACAAACACAGAAGTGCGCTGGTTATCAAGGGGCATAGTATTGACACGTTTTTTTTAAATTGAGAGACAAGCTTAAAGTTTACTTTACTGACCATAATGACGAGTTTCTCACACGACTGGGCTATCTGGGTGATGTTTTATCTCACCTGAATGATCTGAATCTAGGATTAAAGGGACTCTCTGAAACTGTATTCAATGTGCGGGACAGAATGTAGGTTATGATTAAGAAGTTGGAGCTCTTCTCTGTCTGCATTAACAAGGACAACAAACAAGTCTTTCCATCATTGTATGATTTTTTGTTTGCAAATGAACTCAAGCTTACGGACAATATCAAATGTGATTGAGTGAGTTGGGTGCGCAATTACGCAGGTACTTTCCTGAAACGGATGACACAAACAACTAGATTCGTTATCCCTTTCATGCCCTGCCTCCAATCCACTTACTGATATCTGAACAAGAGAGCCTCATCGAAATCGCAACAAGTGATTCTGTGAAAATTTAATTTAATCAGAAGCCACTGCCAGATTTCTGGATAGGGCTGCGCTCAGTTTCTTGCCTTGGCAAATCGCGCTGTTAAGACACTGATGCCCTTTGCAACCACATACCTATGTGAGAGTGGATTCTTGGCCCTCACTAGCATGAAAATTAAATACATGCACAGACTGTGTGTGGAAAATGATTTAAGACTGAGACTCTCTCCAATACAACCCAACATTGCAGAGTTATGTGCATCCTTCTAGCACACCCTTCTCATTAACCTGTGGTGAGTTATTCACAATTTTTGACGAACAAATATGGTTATATATGTAAGATGGTTAAATAAAGAGTAAAATTATTGATTATTATTATATTATTATTTGTGCCCTGGTCCTATAAGAGCTCTTTGTCACTTCCCACGAGCCGGGTTGTGACAAAAACTCACACTCATTCTTATGTTTAATAAATGTATCCTATAGTGTGTGTGTGGCAGACTTACAATGATGGCAAAAAACAACATTTGAGAGTGCGCTGTCCCTGGTACTAGAGAGGGTATGCAGCTGGAGGTTGAATGTTTGAAGGGGTACGGGACTATAAAAAGTTTGGGAAACACTGAAGTAGTGGATTTGGTTATTAATTTCATGCCTCCCTGTCTCCCTGTTGCTGTGCTAACCACAGTTGAAATGCCTGAGTTAGATGACTTGGTGAAACTATACTTTTGAATTGGCTTCAGTAACAAGGAAATGGTTACTCTTTCAGCACATGATAACCACAGCTTTAGTCTTTTCAAAAGGAGGTACCAAACAGACTTGGATGAGGTATTTATTCCAAGTACGGGTGGTAACATGCATACAGTGCATTCGGAAAGTATTCCCTTTACTTTTGCCATTTTGTTGTGTTACAGCCTTTTTCAAAAATGTATTTAAAAAAAATCTTATCAGTCTGCACACAATACCCCATAATGAAAAAGTAAAAACTGGTTTGTAGAAATGTTTGCAAATGTATTAAAAATTAAAACCTGAAATATCTCATTTACATAAGTATTCAGACTCTTTGCTCAGTCCTTGGTTGAAGCACTTTTGGCAGCAATTAGAGCTTCAAGTATTCTTCGGTATGACCCTACAAGCTTGGCACACCTGTATTTGGGGAGTTTATCCCGTTCTTCGCTGTTGATCCTCTAAAGCTCTGTCAGGCTGGATGGGGAGTGGTGCTGCACAGCTATTATCAGGTCTCTCCTGAGATGTTCAATTGGGTTCAAGTCAGGGCTCTGGCTGGGCCACTCAAGGACATTCAGAGACTTGTCCCAAAGCTACTCCTGCATTGTCTTGGCTGTGTGCTTAGGGTTGTCATAGGCTATATATAGAGTTAAAGTCGGGAGTTTACATACAGCTTAGCCAAACACATTTAAACTCAGTTTTTCACAATTCCTGACATTTAATCATAGTAAAAATTCTCAGTTTTAGGTCAGTTCGGATCACCACTTTATTTTAAGAATGTGAAATGTCAGAATAATAGTAATAATAATAATAATTATGAATATTCTTTCATCACATTCCCAGTGGGTCAGAAGTGTACATACAATCAATTAGTTTGGGTAGCATTGCCTTGAAATTGTTTAACTTGGGTCAAACGTTTTGGGAAGCCTTCCACAAGCTTCCCACAATAAGTTGGGTGAATTTTGGCACATTCCTCCTGACAGAGCTGGTGTAACTGAGTCAGGTTGTAGGCCTCCTTGCTCGCACACGTTTTTTCAGTTCTGCCCACAAATTTTCTATAGGCTTGAGGTCAGGGTTTTGTGGTGACCACTCCAATACCTTGACTTTATTTCGCCTCAACAACTTTGGAAGTATGCTTGGGGTCATTGTTTATTTGGAAGACCCATTTGCGAACAAGCTTTAACTTCCTGACTGATGTCTTGAGGTGTTGCTTCAATATATGCACATCATTTCCCTTCCTCATGAAGCCATCTATTTTGTGAAGTGCACCAGTCCCTCCTGCAGCAAAGCAACCCCACAACATGATGCTGCCACCCCCGTGCATCACAGTTGGGATGGTGTTCTTCATCTTGCAAGCCTCCCCCTTTTTCCTCCAAACATAATGATGGTCATTATGGCCAAACAGTTACAATATTTTTGTTTCATCAGACCAGAGGACATTTCTCCAAAAAGTACAATCTTTGTCCCCATGTGCAGTTGCAAAACATAGTCATAGCTTTTTTAAGGCGGTTTTTGAACAGTGGCTTCTTCCTTGCTGAGCGGCCTTTCAGGTTATGTCATTATAGGACTCGTTTTACTGTGGATATAGATACTTTTGTACCTGTTTCCTCCAGCATCTTCACAAGGTCCTTTGCTGTTGTTCTGGAATTGATTTGCAATTTTCGCACCAAAGTACGTTCATTTCTAGGAGACAGAACGCGACTCATTCCTGAGCGGTATGACGGCTGTGTGATCCCATGGTGTTTATAGTTGCATACTATTGTTTGTACAGATGCACTTGGTTACTTCAGGCGTTTGGAAATTGCTCCCAAGGAAAGCCTATCAGAAGCTTCTAAAGCCATGACATAATTTTCTGGAATTTTCCAAGCTGTTTAATGGCACAGTCAACTTAGTGTATGTACATTTCTGACCCACTGGAATTGTGATAGAGTGAGTTTTAAGTGAAATAATCTGTCTGTAAACAATTGCTGTAAAAATTACTTGTGTCATGCACAAAGTAGATGTCCTGACCGACTTGCCAAAACTATAATTTGTTAACAAGAAATTTGTGTAGTGGTTGAAAAATGACTCCAACCTAAGTGTATGTGAACTTCCATCTATCAGTAATGTCTTCAGGATGGACCTTCCGAGTGGCGCAGTGGTCTAAGGCACAGCATCGCAGTTGCTAGCTGTGTCACTAGAGTTCCTGGTTTGAGTTCAGTCTCTGTTGCAGCCGGCCGCGACCGGAAGACTCATGGGGTGGTGCACAATTAGCCCAGTGTTGTCCGAGTCCTCTGACACATTGGTGTGGCTGGCTTCTGGATTAAGTGGGCATTTTGACTTTATTCTCGAAATATTGCCACTTTATTTACAAAATTGTATTTTGACTTTATTCTCAAAAATGTATTTTAATTTTATTCTGGATATGTATACTTCATTCTCCAAGTATTTGTAATATGTACGCTAGGAGTCAGGAAGAAAGTACAGGGAGTGAATATTTAATAAATAAATGAACATGGAACAATACAAGAAACCGTAGTAGCATACAGACATGAAACACAAATAGAGTCAATAGCGCCTAGGGAAAGAACCAAAGGGAGTGACATATATAGGGAAGGTAATCAGAAAGGTGATGGAGTCCAAGTGAGTCTGATGAGGCACTGGTGCGCGTAACGATGGTGACAGATGTGCGTAATAATAAGCAGACTGGCAACCTTGAGCGCCGGAGAGCATACGTGACAGTACCCCCTCCATGATGCGCGGCTCCAGACGCAGGACGCCGACCAGAGGGACGGTCCCAGGGACCCGGAATGGGCTGATCACTTCTGCTGAGGCGCGGGAACCTGTCGAGCCAGCTGAGGCATGGGAGCCTGACGAACCGGCTGAGGCATGGGAGCCTGCCAATCCAACCAAGTCTTGTGAACCTTTCAAGCTACCTGAGGCATCCTCGGAAGCTTCGGCCATTGGCGCTTGATGGGCCAACCGAGTCTTGTAAACCTGACGAGCCCGAAGTAGAAGGCATTTAAAGCTATAATATTTCATTGTGCACTCTAGTTGTTACACTAGTGTGACACTTATGGCCACTCTGAGTTGAAATAGGTGTTCTGTTAACATCTCATTGACACCATCCTGACAAGCATACAGCTCATATGATGTTCTCACCTGAATCATAACAGGTTATGATACCCATACTGACACCTGACCTTACACTTACACATAGCAGCTAACACTGCAAAATAATATCTTGAAACATCAGGTATTTCATGCTTTCTGCTCAAGCATGTTAATACCAGTCAGAGCTTTATTTTAACCTATTATGAAAGGCAATATGTCACTCTCATGACAAACAATGTTACATGCATCAGGGACTGTACATAATTGTTCGATAACTTTTGATAACATAGCAAGAAACAAATGTAGCCTACTATTGACACTTTGTATAAACCTGATATCACGAGCAATTCTGGAGTAGGAGAGGTCAGATAGTGAAGATTTCAAAAGACTGTCTTTCTCTAGCAGGCTGCGAATAGTGAAGGGAGCCCAATTAATTTTTCAAGGGATTTTTCAGTCACGACTGCATACACTAACCTACCCCAGCTGCATGAGAAATGTTTCCCATTGTCCTCATTATGTCGCATTTGACATTTGTGAGATCTTTTGCCGCTTTGTTTGCACTGGTGTATCAGGGGTTCCTCCGGTGCCACCCATGAGGGCCTATCTGTATCAAAGAGTACCGTCAGAAATCTGACACACATCAAAAGGCTTTGCAGAGCTTACTGAGGCTGGAAAGGGACTTCATTGAAGTCTATGAGCCAAGCTGTTGTGCATCATATTACAAAGATATGAAACCCCCATGATGTGGTATGAGTAAGAGTGTAGGCAGAAATTAGACTATGGGTTGGATTTGTTTTTTGGGGAATGGTACTATGATAAGTATTGAAATAGACATCCCCCATTCATAAGCCATTGCCCTGCGAAACACACACACACACACACACACACACACACACACACACACCAATATTGACACATAAAACTAACCAAAACAGTCTTCCCATTCATGTTGTTGGTAACTTCAACTTCATTGACAGGATTTGAACAAAACGACAGTATAAGTGAATACCAAACTGAACAACCGTGGGTCGTGTTCATTAGGCACCAAACAGAGGACTACGGATTGAAGTAAGGAGAGACTACCCATACTTGTCCAATAAAACATTTGAACTTTTCACTTTCTATTGGAGAACATTTTAATTGGAGAACGTTTGAATTGTTTTCCATTGTGTGTCCTAATGAAAACGACCCATGTCCCTCTACTCCTGTACAACCCTAACTGCTTGAAACTATTATCTTCATATTTATTTAATTCAGGTATTATTGTCGATAGTGATCGGCACTCTCGTGTTCTACTGAACACACTGTAATACTTGTTTTTGATTTCCTCACGTTTTAAGCCATGTAGCTCTCCCACCCCACCTGTCAAGTTCCAAGAAAGCCCTAAAAGCATAACAGTAACCATAACCAAAAAGGAATCCCAGATTATAGGATAATATTGTCACAGTCCTAACAGTGTGATTATCTATAAGGATGCATACATATGACGGATAAAATGTGTGTCAATAGCCATTAGTTATTCTGCAATCAACAAACCTTCAGATATTGCGTCAACGTTTATAATACTTAATTTTGTTACTGAGGGGAAAAGACACATGCTTTTATTTGCAATTGAACTCATGGATCATGTTTTTTGGCCAGCGTGAATTTCCTAGTGCATTAACCTTGTGCAAACTGACGGGGAGTCGGTCAGGTTGAATACATTCAAATAGGTGCTTCAAGCTTATCAAGTTAGCATTACCTACTTTTGTTGATGCTGCTGACACCCACTATTATTTCTAATGGGAAAGCAAGTGTAAATCACAATGAAATGTTATTCATTTATGCCTCAGTGCCTATTGTCCATAGTCACACGTTTGGGATCTGAAAGTTGTACTGAGACACTGTGCCAGGCAACATGAACTAATTTTTTTGAGAAATACCGATCAATCTATGCTAAATGACATCACATGCGTCGACCCATTTCAAGTTTGTCAACAAGCCAAGGGTGCAGTTTATTCTGGAGAATGCCCCGTGCTACAACAAAGCAGAGTCAACACAAGCAAAGAATGGAATGAACATTATTCATACACAGGCCCACACACACTCGCACAAACACACCTGTTAGCACAAACACACACACATGCACACACACATGCACACACACACGCACACACACACACACACACACACACACACACACACACACACACACACACACACACACACACACACACACACACACACACACACACACACACACACACACACACACACACACACACACACACACACATGCACGCACACAAACACACACACAGTGTCCAAAGAAGGACCAGGTGTATACAGAATGGTGTCATCTGTGTAGAGGTGGGTCAAAGAATCACCCGCAGCAAGAGCGACATCCTTGATATATACAGAGAAAAGAGTCTGCCCGAGAATTGAACCCTGTGGCACCCCCATAGAGACTGCCAGAGGTCCAGACAACAGAACCTCAGATTTGACACATTGAACTCTATCTGAAAAGTAGTTAGTGAACCAGGCGAGGCAGTCATTAGAGAAACCAACGCTGTTGAGTCTGCCGATAAGAATACGGTGATTGACAGAGTCAATAGCCTTCGCCAGGTTGATGAAGACGGCTGCACAGTACTGTTTTTTATCGATGGTAGTTATGCTATTGTTTAGGACCTTGAGTGTGGCTGAGGTGCATCCGTGACTAGCTCGGAAACCGGATTGCATAGAGGAGAAGGTTTGAGATTCGAGATGGTCGATGATCTGTTTGTTCACTTGGCTTTCGAAGACTTTAGAAAGGCAGGGCAGGATGGATATAGGTCTGTAACAGTTTGGACCTAGAGTGACCGCGGCCGCTTTCCAATCTTTGGGAATCTCAGACGATATGAAAGAGAGGTTGAACGGACTAGTAATAGGGGTTCCGACAATGGCGGCAGATAATTTTAGGAAGAGAGGGTTCAGATTGTCTAGCCCAGCTGATTTGTAGGGATCTAGATTCTGCAGCTCTTTCAGGACATCAGCTGTCTGGATTTGGGTGAAGGAGAAACGGGGGGGAGGGGGGCTTGGGCCAGTAGCTGCGGGGAGAGCAGAGCTGTTGGCCCGGGGTAGGGGTAGCCAGGTGGAAAGTGTGGCCAGCCGTGGAGAAATGCTTATTGAAATTCTCGATTATCGTGGATTTATCGGTGGTGACAGTGTTTCCTAGCCTCAGTGCAGTGGGCAGCTGAGAGGAGGTGCTCTTATTGTCCATGGACTTTACAGTGTAACAAAACTTTTTGCAGTTAGTGCTGCAGGGTGCAAATTTCTGTTTGAAAAAGCTAGCCTTTGCTTTCCTAGGTGCCTGTGTATGTTGGTTCCTGACTGAAGTTGCATATCACGGGGACTATTCGAAGCTAGTGCAGTGCGCCACAGGATGTTTTTGTGCTGGTCAAGGGCAGTAAAGTCTGGAGTGAACCAAGGGCTATATCTGTTCTTAGTTCTACATTTTTTTAAAGGGGCATGCTTATTTAAGATGACGAGGAAGGCACTTTTGAAGAACAACCAGGCATCATCTACTGACGGGATGAGGTCAATATCCTTCCAGGATACCCGGACCAGATCGATTAGAAAGGCCTGCTCGCAGAAGTTTTAGGGAGCGTTCGACAGTGATACGGGTGGTTGTTTGACCGTGGACCTATAACGGACGCAGGCAATGAGTCAGTGATCGCTGAGATCTTGGTCGAAAACAGCAGAGGTGTATTTAGAGGGCAAGTTGGTCAGGATAATATCTATGATGGTGCCATGTTTACGGATTTGGGGTTGTATCTGGTAGGTTCCTTGATAATTTGTGTGAGATTGAGGGCATCTAGCTTAGATTGTTGGTGTTAAGCATATCCCAGTTTAGGTCACCTAACAGAACGAACTCTGAAGATAAATGGGGGGCAACCAATTCACATATGGTGTCCAGGTTACACCTGGGAGCTGACGGGGGTCTATAACAAGCGGCAACAGAGGGAGACTTATTTCTTGAGAGATGGATTTTTAAAAGTAGTAGCTCGAACTGTTTGGGCTTAGACCTGGATAGTAGGACAGAACTTTGCAAGTTATCTCTACAGTAGATTGCAACTCCGCCCCCTTTAGCAGTTCTATCATGACGGAAAATGTTGTACTTGGGGATGGACATTTCAGAATTTTTGTTGGCCTTCCTGTAGGATTCAGACATGGCAAGGGCATCAGGGTTGGCGGAGTGTGCTAAAGCAGTGAATAAAGCAAACTTAAGGAGGAGGCTTCTGATGTTAACATGCATGAACCCAAGGCTTTTCTGGTTACAGAAGTCAACAAATGAGAGCGCCTGGGGACTCACAGGGCCTGGGTTAACCTCTACATCACCAGAGGAACAGAGGAGGAGTAGGATAATGGTACGACTAAAGGCCACAAGAACTGGACATCTAGTGCATTCGGAACAGAGTAAAAGGAGCAGACAAGGGCATGGTAGGGTGTGGAGGTAAACCTAGGCATTGATTGGTGATGAGAGAGGCTGCATCTCTGGAAGCGCCAGTTAAACTACGTGCGGGCAGGCACCGTGTTATGCTGTGGTGCGGTGCGGTACATACCAGCTCCTCGTATTGGCCGGGCTAGAGTGGGCATCGAGCCAGGTAAGGTTGGGCAGGCTCGGTGCTCAAGAGCTCCAGTGCGCCTGCACGGTCCGGTCTATCCAGTTCCACCTCCACGCACCAGCCCTCCGGTGGCAGCTCCCCGCACCAGGCTTCCTGTGCGTGTTCTCGGCCCAGTACCACCAGTGCAAGCACCACGCATCAGGCCTACAGTGCGCCTCGCCTGTCCAGAGCTGCCAGAGCCTTCCTCCTCTCCAGCGCTGCCAGAGTCTCCCGCCTATCTAGCGCTGCCAGAGCCTTCCTCCTCTACAGCGCTGCCGGAGTCTCCCGCCTGTTCAGCGCAGTCAGAGCCTTCCTCCTCTCCAGCGCAGTCAGAGCCTTCCTCCTCTCCAGCGCTGTCGGAGTCTCCCGCCTGTTCAGCGCTGCCAGTCTGCATGGAGCAGCCAGAGCTGCAAGTCTGCATGGAGCAGCTAGAGCTGCCAGTCTGCAAGGAGCTGCCAGTCTGCAAAGAGCTGCCAGTCTGCAAGGAGCTGCCAGTCTGCAAGGAGCCGCCAGAGCTGCCAGTCTGCATGGAGCCGCCAGAGCTGCCAGTCTGCATGGAGCCGCCAGAGCTGGCAGTCAGCATGGAGCAGCCAGAGCAGCCAGTCAGCATGGAGCAGCCAGAGCAGCCAGTCAGCATGTAGCAGCCAGTCAGCATGGAGCAGCCAGAGCAGCCAGTCAGCATGGAGCAGCCAGAGCAGCCAGTCAGCATGGAGCTGCCAGTCAGCATGGAGCAGCCAGAGCCACCAGTCAGCATGGAGCAGCCAGAGCCGCCAGTCAGCATGGAGCAGCCAGTCAGCATGGAGCAGCCAGAGCAGCCAGTCAGCATGGAGCTGCCAGTCAGCCAGGATCCGCTATTCAGCCAGGATCCGCCATTCAGCCAGGATCTGCCAGTCAGCCAGGATCTGCCAGAACTGCCAGTCAGCCAGGATCTTCCAGAACTGCCAGTCAGCCAGGATCTGCCAGAACTGCCAGCCAGCCAGGATCTGCCAGAGCCAACTACCTGCCTGAGCTTCCTCTCAGTGCCGAGCTGCCCCTCAGTCCCGAGCTGCCCCTCAGTCCCGAGCTACCTCAGTCCCGAGCTGCCCCTCAGTCCAGTGGGGCCCTTGGTGAGGACTACTAGGCCAAGGTCGGCGGCGAGGGTCGCCTATCTAAGGACGAGGGGCAAAGGGACTAAGACTTTGTTAGAGTGGGGTCCACGTCCCGCGACGGTGCCGCCACCGTGGACAGACGCCCACCCGGACCCTCCCCTATGGGTTTAGTTGTGCGGTCGGGAGTCCGCACCTTGGGGGTGTGGGGGGGGGTTTGTTCATGCCCTGGTCTTAGTATTTTGTGTTTTCTTTATTATTTTGGTCAGGCCAGGGTGTGACATGGGTTTATTTATGTGGTGTGTTTTGTCTTGGGGTTTTCGTAGGTATTGGGATTGTGGGGTGTTCTAGCATAGTCTATGGCTGTCTGGAGTGGTTCTCAATCAGAGGCAGGTGGTTATCGTTGTCTCTGATTGGCAGCCATATTCTTCTTTTGTGTTTCGTGGGTGATTGTTCCTGTCTCTGTGTTTGTTTGCACCAGATAGGCTGTATAGGTTTTCACGTTACGTTTGTTGTTTTGTATTGTACATTTTATGTATCAAGAATACCACGTTGCATTTTGGTCCGACTCTCCTTCACCGCAAGAAAACCGTAACACTAGGTGCAGTGGCAACACTGGTGTTGGGTTATTTTACACATCTTTATGTGTAATTCAGTTTACTTATAAGTGTCAAATAAGTGTCACATTAACAAGGTTATCCTTTCTTCTCCAGAAAGTGTTTGTTTACAGTACATAGACACTTTTCAAGGTTTGAGGCAACATAGCAAATGCATTGTCCTCATTTACTGGTCCTGGGGCAGTTTGGAGTTTGAAACTTAATAATTGTTTGGATTGTGTTAGGTTAAGCCACAGATCCTGCACCAAGGGGCCATCTCACCCGTGAGTTGAGATTATCCAGAAGCTATTTAGACTGAATTGGTTCAAAAGAGGCTATAAGGATAATCAAAAAAGCTATTAATGACAGTCAGTCGGGCAACCTATGGCGTGTGATCAAAAAGAAGAGGAGTTAAATGAGCAAATAAGCATACCTCTACACCCCCTTTACAGATATCTTTACACTCATTTTATGAAATTAGCCATAGGAACAGATATTTTGGATTCACGTCTCAATCTCTCAACCAAAAATCTAAAGAATAGGACTAAATCAAATATTAAATGCAGTTCAAATAAAGTTTTGATTTATTCCTATTCTTTCACTAGATTGTTGGTTAAGATGGAGATGTGAATCCAACATATACATCATTAACTTGTAAATTACATTTTAAATCAACCAAAGCTTGAAACCCAAATCTTATATGTATTGCCTATTTTTTGTTGAATCCTGGGTAGAATTGAAACAATAGCTGTTGATGACTTTGCAAATGTTATGTAAGCCAAAATAACATTATTGATGATGCTCTGACAGTTACACCTACGCTATGGAATGACTTAGATAGCAGCAGTAAATCTATTTCATTTTTAAGTGGAGATCTTGCAGCAGTCATTCTCACATTAACACAATGGTAATAGTCAGTAAAAAATATCAAAACTAAGCAGCGCTAGGCATAGTTAAAACCCTGGATGGGAGACCAAAGGGAGAGCTGTAGATATAGTCATTCTTCAGTAGGAGGTGCTGCACAGCCTGTTTTTTTCTGATAGTACATATAATGTTAAACATCTGACGTTGTTTCAAAAGTACAAATTCCAACTTTTTTAAACAATATTTATCTATGTTGAAAATTGGTTGCCATGTTAAATAAAATAAAATCCTGTGGTTGAAATTTCACCATTACACGTTGATGACTTTTTGCATATCCAGTAAATTTTACACAGATTCCACGTCACAATGCACTGACAAACTGTGTTGAAACAATTTTGATTCAACCAGTTTGTGCCCAGTGGGGAGGCAGTCCTCATTACATAATATGAATATCAATTACTGTATTGACCACACCTGTGGTAACAGATGTTGAATGTGAGGGTAAAATGTTATGTTCTTGTTTTAATTCTTTATAAGGTGTCTTATTAGATACTAGTTACAAGAGATTTAAGGAAATCAAAACGTACATACTGTGAATTATAAATCATGCTTTATGCTCTATTATCACAGACAGTGAAAATATAAAACGCTTTCCAACCACTATAAATCTACTCTCACTTTATAGTCTGAAAATGCTGAGTCATCACTTGAAAGGAAAGTACCCATGTCATGTATTTAGTATCTTGGCCTGTTGAACATTGTCCAATATTTTCTGTTGATTAAATATTGATTTCTATACATTTTTGGAACACCATGAAAAATGCTTCCTTGAGTCATATTATGCAAGGCGAAGCAGGTGTCCAGTCAGCTTGAGGAGGTTTTTGTTCAGTGTTTTGAGGTAAAGAATAAGGTTATTATACTGTACATTATGTTTACCTATGCACGTCTACCAGTATTAGCTATATGATTATTCCGAAAGATTGCTTGAAAGTACCTATCCTGAACAGACATTAAGCTCCCCAAAATGTAATTTTCACTGCAATAAGTCCTTAAGCAATCACATATGAGAAAGATGACAATTTTCAAAAGTGGATCTGATTTGCTTGCCATGCTTATCAAAATGCTCCTCATCAAATTGGTTTGGTTTCTTTGAATGGGAAATAATGACATTTTTTCACTGCAGGGTTAACATTGATTTAATATGAAATAGTTAAATAGGAGGCAGATGGTGACAGTTGGATGGAGGACCTTGAATTTAAACTCTCTGCTATCTATAGTCCGCTTTATTCTCTGTCTCTGTACACAAATGAGATCCTGATAGTAAAATGTTCAATTTAGAAGACCTACAGTATGGAGACATGTTCTTAGATAGATTCACTTTATTAAATGGAACATTCCTCTGGTTATTGCAAATGTTATGACCTTGTCTAAAACAAATTGTCACAATGAATATTCAACCTCTGATTCTGCCCCTACAGAAACCCATTTTGTCAAATACCAATGCAACAGTGTCAAGGCTCAAGTTAAGTTAGGACATTATCAATCTCCCATAGCACCTACCTGTGGTTTCCCTATATTATGACTTAATTTGCTGTATTTATTTCAGTACCAAAGCACACATACGATTATGAATGTGCAAAAGCCAATCTTGGGAAAACTATACTCCGTAGTATAGCCGTAGCTTGGTTGTTACATTTTTTTCATATTTTTAATTACATATTTAGAAGTGCCTAATTTATTTGTTCATCACATGGTTTTGCTTGACATTTCACTATTTTCATTATTTGACCTTGAACTTGATATTGATAACCATTTTGTAATGGTGTTTGTCTTGTGGAGTAAAAAAAGGGCAGCCCGAACACAGCATTTGGATTAACAAGCTGCCACCTGGATAAAAGCAGTTATCGTTCAGTGCTGGGTGATTCAGAAAGCAGCACAGAGACCAGACAGAAGACAGACCTCGCTCAGTTGTACCACCGTTACCTGGGGAGAGGTCAGGCTGCTACCGGGAAACTGAAACCCTGCTCGGTAGTGATGGGAAAACTAGGCTTTCTGAGCAAGTTGACATTTATTGTCATGAGTCTTGTCGTAGAGACAGAATTGAGCGATTTCCCCGTTAGATAGGCCAGCTGCAAAGTCAAAATTTGCTTCATATAAAAATGTATTATAACAAAAAAATTGCTTTTTGGTGTTAATTTAAGGTTAAGGTTAGGTGGTTGAGGTTAGGGTTAGGGTTAAAATCAGATTTTATGACTTTGTGGCTGTGCTAGCTAATGATCACTCTGCAGAGCTGCCTCCAGGACAAGTTCCATGACAAAAAACGCTAACCTGCGCTTTCTGAAGGATTTCACCAAATTCTGCTGAAAAACAGGTCTGAGCTTTAAAAACAATGCATGTTAGTGGCATCTGCTGGAAAACAATAAATACCAATGTTTGATATTTAGTCGCTAGTGGAAGTCTACACCACTTGCATCGTCTTCATATTTTGCTGCCTTCTAAATTAATTAACTTGATGGAAGCACCTTTGGTAGCCATTACATCTGGGAATCATTTTGAATAAGATTCTACCAACTTTGCACAGCTCTTAGGGCAAAATATATACATTGTTTTTTTCTAAATGGCTCAAGCTCAGAAAATTGGTTGGGAATCATTCATGACAGCAATATTCAAAAGAAGATTTAAGTCGGGACTGGACCATTCAGGAACACTTACCACCTCTTTGAAAGTAGCAGGCAATTGTCACATCTATTTTATGTGCAAACTTTCTAAATGTCTACAAAAACAGGTTAAAGGGATACTTTAGGATTTTGGCAATGAAGCCATTTATGTACAGAGTCAGATGAACTCGTAGATTCCATTTTATGTCTCTGCGTGCAGTGAAGGAAGTTGCTAACTAGAGTTAGCGCAATTGCTAACTAGTGTTAGCATGCAAGTAGATTCCATAAACTTCCAGCCATTGCGCTAACACTAGTTAGAATTTGCATGTGAAACTACGTCTAACTTCCTTAATACTGGATGCAGACTCATACAAATGGTATTCATGAGTTCATATGTCTATGGGGAAGTAGATAAAGCACTTCAATGACAAAATCCCCAAATATCCATTTAATGGAAAAATAGCTATTGACTCCACAGACTTTTATATCTCCACAGTGAATGGAGCCTAAATTGACCGAGGCCCCTCATAGATACCATGCAATTTGGATTGATGACAAGTTGTCATTTAAAATACATGTAGATGAGCAAACACAGATGTGGATAATTAAATTGGACTTCTACAGAAATAGATTTTAGTAGAAAATTATTATTATGTTGACTTTGTCAGCCCTGGACTATGGTGACGTGATCTATATGAACGCAGCTGCCACTTCTGTAAAACCATTGGATGCTGTTTGCCATAGTGCACTACGCTTTATTATGGGTGACTGATATTGTGCACATCACTGTAATCTGTATCAGAAAGTGGTCTGGCTGTCTCTGAAAATGAGGAGAACATAACATTGCCTTTTGTTAATTGCATTGCATTTTGTTAATGTCATTCAAAAACGACATGTTACCTCACATCGCTGCTAACCTACAGAAGTACAAAATACCTTACTCGCTCACAGGAATAGCTAACTCTTGGAATTCCTTGTTGCCTCCGAATTACGGACTTTAGTTTTTATGTGTGTACTTGGAACAAATTTCTGAATACCCCATGATTGGGCACTAGTGCCTTTCGGGTATTTTAAGGTATTGGGCAGTAATTGATGGCATGTAATTAGTTACATATATTGTTGTAGAGATTACAGATATTTTTGAAAAACTAGATGATTACTTTTTCGATTTTAAATTCAGAAAGGATGTTTAGAAATATATATAACAATATGACACCTTTCTGTTTTCCTCAATAACAGAAAAAAGGTGCAAGTTTAAGTTTGTTCCACGTGAGCGAGTCTGACCACAAGTCGGAGACCACTATGATGACACACCAAATACATTAGATTGATCATTTTTGTCTTCTTCTAATGCCTCTTCAGGGAAAATGTATCCAAAAATAACTGAAAGTAATCAGATGACGTTATTGAGTTTGGGGAATCCAAAAGTTACGTTACAATTTTGGACAGGTAACTAGTAACTGTAACGGATTACATAAAAAACAATTATAATAATACCCAACCCTGTTGGTAAATGTACGTACATGTTTTTTTATCATTTGTATTTTTGTATTGTTTTATTTCTCATGCCTTGATTGTTGTAATTTGTATGATATCACTGGTTCCTTATTGTGTACTTTGTATTTTCTGCATTTTTGGGAAGCAGGGCTCCCTTGGAAAATATACTTTTGTCTCAATGGGACTTCCCTGAATTAATAAAGGTTAAATAAAATATAGAAAACGTGAAAAATGTTCAAGATAGCATGCAAAGGTCACAGGTAATCTGTGCAGAATCTTGAACAGGATTGATTACCATGTACTATTAATGCAATCTCAATCGTAATTCAGGTCATTTGGTTGTGCTATTAGATGAAGCATATGATAACGCATTCAGTTGTTGTATAAATTAACTAAATAACTGACATAATTGTCCCATATGAACTTTGTTGTTCTTTTAAATGGTTAAAAGCGCTATGATAACACATTTAGGTGACAACTAAACCAAAAATCAGAAATGGTTTTTGAATTGAAATTTGGTTAAGAGTTGCTCTTACAAAAAAGGTGCTATTTAGAACCGAAAAGGGTTTTTCGGCTGTCCCCATAGGAGAACCCTTTTGAAGAACCCTTTTTGGTTCCAGGTATAACCCTTTTGTGTTCCATTTAGAACCCTTTCTACAGAGGGTTATACATGGAACCCAAAAGGGTACAACCTGAATCCCAAAAGGATTCTCGTGTGGGGACAGCCAAAGAACCCTTTTGGAACCCTTTTTTCTAAGAGTGTAGTGATAACACATTCGGAATTCAACAAACTTTTGGCTGTGTTTTCAAGTGGGTGAATACACAGTAGCTTGTAATCTCATTGATTATCATCTCAACCAAATATGACCTAATTGTCCATCTTGAAATGACATGGTGTGCCCAATGGGGAGCATTACCACAGTAGACAAAATAAGTTATAAAAATACATATTTTTCACTGGTGGAGCCTTCTTGTGTTGTAGCCTGGGTGCAAAATAAATAAATAAAATGCTGTCAAAATAAAACCCTTGAAAAAAATGCCTTAAAAAATCTGAATCTTGTCAGTGTTGTCATGAGTCAAAAAGACAAACATAATTTGGGCATATGTTGCTGAATACAAAGTGAGCTACATTTCCAACTTATAGTATTTCCGATGTGTCATTGGCTCACCACAAAACAAATAGCTGGAGTAGCTACAGGCAGCTTCAAGGCAACCAGAAAGTTTGAACCAATTGTTGTATGCCGCTTGTGCACTTTTAAAATGTTATCTTAAGATAGCTAGGTGGGACAACCACATATCACAGTCATAGTACTTTTTTCCTCAATAAAGTATCTATCAGCAATGTCAGAACTAGTAAGGGGGAAAATAGTCAATTGCGAATGTTAGTTCACAAAATGATTTTTTGGGTGTGAGGGGGGGGATGAGGGGGTGAGAAGGGTGTGTTAGGGGGGTGAGAAGGGTGTGCTAGGGGAGTGCTGTGGGATTATTTTAGATAATCTTTGAAGAGGTAAGGTTTCAGATGATAGCTATATGATTATTCCAAAAGATTGCTTGAAAGTACCTATCCTGAACAGACATTAAGCTCCTCAAAACGTAATTTTGTCCTTAAGAAATCACGTATGAGAAAGATTACCATTTTCAAAAGTGGATCTGATTTGCTTGGCATGCTTCAGAAGATGGGCAGGGTCTCTGCTGTCCTAGCTTCAGGGGGAAGCTGGTTCCACCATTGGGGTGCCAGGACAGAGAACAGCTTGAACCTGGTTGAGCGGGAGCTACCCTTCGGTAGGGGTGGGAGGACCAAGAGACCAGAGGTGGCAGAACCGAGTACTTAGGTTGGGGTTTTGGGTTTGAGCAGAGCCTGAAGGTAGGGAGGGGCAGTTCCTTTTGCTGCTCCGTAGGCAAGCACCATGGTTTTGTAGTGGATGCAGAAGAGGAGGGTGAGATTTGAGAATCTGGGAAGGTTAAACACCAGGCTGGCTGCAGCATTCTGGATAAGTTACAGGGGTTTGATGGCACAAGCGAGGAGCCCAGCAAACAGCGAGTTGCAGTAGTCCAGATGGGAGATGACAAGTTCCTGGGTTAGGACATGCACCGCTTCCTATGTGAGGTAGGGTCATACTCTACAGATGTTGTAGAGCAGGAACCTGCAGGAGCAAGTCACTGTTTTGATGTTTGCAGAGAACGATGGTGTTGTCCAGGGTCAGGCCAAGGTTCTTTAAACTCTGGGAGGGGGACACCGTTGAGTTGTAAACCGTGATGGAGAAGTCTTGAAGTTGGCAGGCCTTCCCCGGGAGGAAGAGCAGCTCCGTCTTGTCGAGGTTGATCTTGAGGTGGTGGGCCGACATCCAAGCTGAGATTTTTGCCAGGCACGCAGAGTTGCATGTCACTGGGGTGACAAAAGGGGGAAGGAGAAAAGTAGTTGAATGTCATCTGAATAGCAATGATAAATGATATGAACATATGACGGAGCCGAGTGACTTGGTGTATAAAGAGAAGAGGAGAGGTCCCAGAAACCAGGTAGGAGAAGAGGAGAGGTCCCAGCCTGCCAAGTAGGATGCAATCCAAGAGTGTGCAGAGTCTGAGACGCCCAGCCCTGAGGGTGGAGAGGAGAATGTAATGTTTGATGGTGTTGAAGGCAGCGGATAGATCTAGGAGGATGAGAACAGAGGAGAGTCAGCATAGGCAGTGCGGAGAGCATGACACAGAGAAGAGCAGTCTCAGTTGAGTGACCCGTCTTGAAGCCTGACTGGTTAGGGTCAAGAAGATCATTCTGAGAGAGATGGCAAGAGAGTTGGTCAGAGACAGCAAGAAAGAAGATACCAGTCTGTAGTTCTTGAGGTAAGAAGGGTCAAGTGTTGGTTTCTTGAGGAGGGGAGCGACTCGGGCCATTTTAAAGTTAGAGGGGACACAGCCAGTGGTCAGGGATGAGTTGATGAGGGAAGTGAGGAACGGAAGAAGTTCTCCTTTGTTGGTCGGCCGGACCTCAATAGTCGCAGGATTTCACCTGGAGAGAGGGGAGAAGGAGGTCAAATCGCAGGGTAGTTCTGTGAGATTGGGACCAGTGGACTCAATAGGCAGAATGGATGTCGTCAACCTTCTTTTTAAAGTGGTTGGCAAAGTCGTCCGCAGAGAGAGAGGATGGAGGATTAAAGGGGGAAGAGTAGGTGAAAAAGAGATTCCTAGGGTTAGAGGCAGAAGCTTGAAATTGAAAGTGATAGAAAGTTAACAGTGCACAAGTGACATCCAGCAATTGGTTCAAACTTTCTGGTTGCCTTGAAGCTGCCTGTAGCTACTCCAGAAATCCTTTTGTGGTGAGCCAAAGACACATCAGAAATTCTATATGTTGGAAATGTAGCTCACTTTGTATTCAGCAACATATTCCCAAATTATGTCTGTCTTTTTGATTCATGACAGCAATGACAAGCTTCTGATTTTTGAAACACAATTCATCAGGATTGGCTGTATGGATGTTTAAGTGATGTTTTGCAAATAACAATAAACACCTCACTGTCAACTAGGGATGAGAGCACTTCCCTGGAGTGAAAGAAAATGTGTACACCAAAGTGAGCAAAAAGACAAGAACTTGCTATTTTAATTGGAAATATGCACTGTCAAAAAAGCTTTAAGGCAATTTCAAGGTAACAGAATGACGCTGAGACTACGATTTTCACTTTAAAATGTATGCCAAACAAAAACCATTGATTGCATAGTTAAACAAACAATAAAACTCTATGCACAATGGCTGCTTTAAACAATTTCCACTAATCATTTTACAAAAACACATTTACTCGAATAACAGTGCAGATATAAAGTTTGGTAAGAGAATGACCGTAAAATCTCCCTCAGAAAGGCAGAGTGAGTGATTTTGACTCAAAGTAAATGTACAATGTTAATATCTCTGCCGTTTTTTAAGTCATGCACCCTTGACTTTCCTAAATAAGTCTATTTAACGCAAGTATGTTGTTAGAATTTGTGTTATAAGCAGTTTTAAGAGTTTTACTAAAGCGCCAAAAAGTGACTTTTTCAGCTACACCTACAGTCACATGCAGGTAAGAAATGATGATTTCTATATAGTATCAAATCGAGCATATTCTAAAGTTTCTAAAACATGTGCCACTGACTAATAACTCTCAAAATTGAAGAGATGAGCTCTATTTCAAAATATAACTTTTTTCAAGAATAACCACTGTTCCATGCGTTACATACATGAGCACGGGCAACAGATAGACTACAGTACTATCAAGTACTGAAACTGCTATTGTGTTATTTGAAATAATAACTTTCTTGTATTCATTCTAATGATGTCCAAGACCTTCATAAACACAACCAAATGATACTTTTTCCAATAGCATAAATGGAAAATATTTCTTAGACTGTTTGAGTCCACCCCCAAAAAGGCCTTTCTAGTGTTAAATATCTGCTCTTAATTAATATTCAAAGATGTCTGCAGAAAGAATGGGGTGTCAGCTATGATATGACACCTTGTCACCTTGACAATCTCTTTTGGTTATTGAGCTACATACTGTAAGTAAAGTGGCCTAACACCCGGTAACAGAATGATGGAAACAGAAAAACATCATGGGTCCTTGATCTGTACTACAGTATATAGAAATGCATAATTATGAATGTCATTCTCTTCATGGTGATGTATCCTGAATAGGTAGAACAATGTAATATCCTCCTTTACATATTTGGGTATTATTCTACACTCTGGCTATTCTAATGAGTTCCGGCCCCAAACAAGAATTAATCATTACCAATCATCGACTTGTATGTTTCACAAGTTTAGACATCACAGTAAAGCACAGTAGAAGAAAGCACTGTACAGTACAGCACAGTATAGTGCAGTAGAGTATAGTTCAGTACAGTAGAGTACAGTAAATTAAAGTACAGTACAATACAGCAACTTATACAGTACTCAACTTTAATGTACTGTACTAAACTCTACACTACAGTACTGTACTGTATATATTGTACTGACCTATACTCTACTTTTAAACATCCATGGACGTCCGGTGTCAGTCAGTGCTCAGTGGGTGAAGAGGCTGGTTACAGTAATTGGAAAGAGTGGGGGCTCATGGGTAGGTGTCTGTAAGAGCGGGGAGAGGTTACATTTACTGGAGAGAGAGAGAGAGAAGCGAGAGAAAGAGGGAGATAGAGAGGGAGGGGTTGTCCAGACATTTTTCACACTCTTGCTTTGACCACCACATGACAGAAAGAGAAAGAAAACAGTTGAACATAACAATAATAAGCTGAACATAACAGCATGCCAGGAAGGGAGGAAAGTAGCAGGTGTCCTAACTGTGGTTTGTGATTACTATGATTTCCCATTGTAACCAATTCAGTTACAGTCATCTGTTACGGATTTTTCTGTCACTCTGTTACCTATTTGGTATCAGAATGATGCGTTTTAATCACTTAATGAATCCCAAACCAAATTGTTATCAGTAAAAACACTATAACTAATTGGTAAGTCTATCTTTACTTGTTTCTTCTGTGAACATTCATTATCCTCCCGACCCATGAGGGAGATGAATTAGAAAATATCTTAGATATTTTTGGAAACAGAATGACATGACACTGGGCAATATTCCTTAAGGCCAATAATGTCTGCGAAACGAAATATAAATATTAGAATAGGGGTCTTTACTTACATTAAGGGTCTTTAGTTACTACATGTTTTGATGTATTTCTTAATGCCTTTACCCACCTTGGTACACTTTAGATGACACCCAGTGTCAAAACAGCTGACATAACTTGTCATAACCTGTCATAATATGGTCATAACACTGTCATGGACCCATACATTTACACCTGTTGTGACATATATTGCGTTATTTTATGGCTGGTTATGCCACCTACGTAAGAGTGTCAAAACCCACATTTATTCAAATGAGTATTTTCACTGCCAAGAAGTTTCCTTTCAGTTGGAAGTTTGTTTCTTAAATCCTTTGTTGTTGTTGTTGTAGCAACGTCCATTGTTAAATGAAGACCAAGGTGCAGCGTGGTAGGCATACATTTTCTTTATTAAAATGTTCCACCAAAAAAAAACAAGAAACAACTCAACGAACGAAAAGCTTAGGAATGCAACCCATGCAACAAACAAAGACAAGATCCCACAACAGAAGGTGGTAAAAAGAGCTGCCTAAGTATGATCCCTAATAAGAAACAACGATAGACAGCTGCCTCTGATTGGGAACCATACTCGGCCAACAAAGCAAACATAGATTCCCCCCCCCCTAGTCACACCCTGACCTACCAAACAGAGAATTTAAAGGATCTCTAAGGTCAGGGTGTGACAGTTGTAATGAATTCTTTGCATTCATGTTTTTTTTCATCATACTTTAAATAACTTGTAGAAAATACACTTTATGATACTGTCATTAAGCATTATGATCAGTGGTGGAAAAAGTATGCAATTGTCATACTTGAGTAAAAGTAAAGATACCTTAATAGAAAATGACTCAAGTAAAACAGAAAGTCACCCAGTAAAATACTACTTGAGTAAAAGTCTAAAAGTATTTGGTTTTTAAATATACTTAAGTATCAAAAGTAAAAGTAAAAATGATTTAAAATTCCTTATATTAAGCAAACCAAACTGCACCATTTTCCTGTTTTTTTATTTATGGATAGCAAGAGGCACACTCCAGCACTCAGACATCATTTACAAATTAAGCATTTGTGTTTAGTGAGTCCGCCAGATCAGAGGCAGTAGATGACCAGGGATGTTCTCTTGATAAGTGTCTGAATTTTACCATTTTTCTGTCCTGCTAAGCATTCAAAATGTGGCAAATACTTTTGGGTGTCAGGGAAAATGTATGGAGTAAAAAGTATATTATTTTCTGTAGGTATGTAGTGAAGTAAAAGTAAAAGTTGTCAAAAATAGAAATAGTAAAGTAAATTACAGATACCCCCCAAAAAAGTTTTAACCATGTTTTGAGGCTCAGTGTTAGTGTTTACAATTTCATTTTTGCAATCAATTAAGTAAACAAGATTATATTTAGGGGTTCTGATGGAGTAACATAACCCCTCGGAAAGTATTCAGAACCCTTGACTTTTTCCACATTTTGTTAAGTTACAGACTTATTCTAAAATGGATTTGATTTTTTTTCATCAATCGACACAAAATACCCCATAATGAAAAATCAAAAACTGGTTTGTAGAATTTTTTAAAAATGTATTCCAAAAAATAAATAAATATTTACATAAGTATTCAGACCATTTACTCAGTACTTTGGCAGCGATGACAGCCTTGAGTGTTCTTGAGTATGACGCTACAAGCTTGGCACACCTGTGTTTGAGGAGTTTCTCCCATTCTTCAATGCAGATCCTCTCAAGCTCTGTCAGGTTGGATGGGGAGTGTCGGTGCACAGCTATTTTCAGGTCTCTCCAGAGATGTTCGATCGAGTTCAAGTACGGGCTCTGGCTGGGCCACTCAAGAACATTCAGAGATGTGTCCCGAATTCACTCCTTCGTCGTCTTGGTTGTGTGTTTAGGGCTGTTTTCCTGTTGAAAGGTGAACCTTGGCCCCAGTCTGAGGTCCTGAGCACTCTGGAGCAGGTTTTCATCAAGGATCTCTCTGTACTTTGCTCCATTAATGTTTCCCTCAATCCTGATTAGTCTACAAGTCCCTGCCACTGAAAAATATCCCCACAGCATGAAGCTGCCACCACCATGCTTCACCGTAGGGATGGTGCCAGGTTTCCGTCATACGTGATGCTTGGCATTCAGGTCAAAGAGTTCAATATTGGTTTCATCAGACCAGAGAATCTTGTTTCTCGTGGTCTGAGAGTCTTTAGGTGCCTTTTGGCAAACTCCAAGCGGGCTGTCATGTGCCTTTTACTGAGGAGTGGCTTCCGTCTGGCCACTCTCCCATAAAGGCCTAATTTGTGGTGCTGCAGATGGTTGTCCTTCTGGAAGGTTCTCAAATCTCCACAGAGAAACTCTGGAGCGCTGTAAGAGTGACCATCGGGTTCTTGATCACCTCCCTGACCAAGGCCCTTCTCCCCGATTGCTCAGTTTGGCGGGGTGGCCAGCTCTAGGAAGTGTCTTGGTGGTTACACATTTATTCCATTTAAGAATGATGGTGGCCACTGTGTTCTTGGAGACCTTCAATGCTGCAGACATTTTTTGGTACCCTTCCCCAGATCTGTGCCTCGACACAATCATGTCTCGGAGCTCTACGGACAATTCCTTTGATCTCATGTCCAGTCAATTGAATTTACTACAGGTGGACCCAATCAAGTTGTAGAAACATCTCAAGTGTCATGTTCTGACCTTAGTTCCTTTGTTTTGTCTTTGTTTTAGTATGGTCAGAGCGTGAGTTGGGGTGGGTAGTCTATGTTTGTTTTTCTATGTATTATTTTGCGTTTGGCCTGGTATGGTTCTCAATCAGAGGCAGGTGTCGTTAGTTGTCTCTGATTGAGAATCATACTTAGGTAGCCTTTTCCCACCAGTGTTTCGTGGGTGATTGTTTTCTGTGTCTGTGTGTTCCACACGGAACTGTTTCGGTTTTTGTTTCTGTCTTTCAATTTGTTATTTTGTATTTTCGTGTTCAGTGATTTTGTTCATTAAAACATGACGAACACGTACCACGCTGTGCATTGGTCCGATCTCTCATACTCCTCGTCAGAAGAGGACAAATCCCGTTACATCAAGGATGATCAACGGAAACAGGATGCTCAATTTCAAGTCTCTTAGCAAAGGGTCTGAATAATTATGTGTATGGTATTTGTTTTTTTCAAAAATGTATAAAAATCTGTTTTCACTTTGTTATTATGGGGTATTGTGTGTATATTGATGAGGAATTTGTTTTTATTTAATAAATTTTAGCAATAAGGCTGTATGTAGCGTATCAAAATGTGGAAAAAGTCAAAGGGTCTTAATACTTTCCGAATGCACTGTGTATATACAGTTGAAGTCGGAAGTTTACATAGACTTAGGTTGGAGTCATTAAAACTCGTTTTTCAACCACTCCACACATTTCTTGTTAACAAACTAAAGTTTTGGCAAGTCGGTTAGGACATCAACTTTGTGCATGATACAAGTAATTTTCCCAACAATTGTTTACAGACAGATTATTTAATTCAGTGTATCGCAATTCCACGTTCGTCTGTACAAACAATAGTACGCAAGTATAAACACCATGGAACCACGCAGCCATCATATCGCTCAGGAAGGAGACGCGTTCTGTCTCCTAGAGATGAATGTACTTGGTACAAAAAGTGCAAATCAATCCCAGAACAACAGCAAAGGACCTTGTGAAGATGCTGGAGGAAACAGGTACAAAAGTATCTATATCCACAGTAAAACAAGTCCTATATCGACATAACCTGAAAGGCCGCTCAGCAATGAAGAAGCCACGGCTCCAAAACCGCCGTAAAAAAGCCAGACTACAGTTTGCAATTGCATATTGGGACAAAGATTGTACTTTTTTGAGAAATGTCCTCTGCTCTGATGAAACAAAAATAGAACTGTTTGGCCATAATGACCATCGTTATGTTTGGAGGAAAAAGGGGAATGCTTGATTGCCCAAAGAACACCATCCCAACCATGAAGCACGGGGGTGGCAGCATCATGTTGTGGGGGTGCTTTGCTGCAGGAGGGACTGGTGCACTTCACAAAATAGATGGCATCATGTGGAAGGACAATTAGGTGGATATGTTGAAGCAACATCTCAAGACATCAGTCAGGAAGTTAAAGCTTGGTCGCAAATGGGTCTTCCAAATAAACAATGACCCCAAGCATACATTCAAAGTTCTGGCAAAATGACCTAAGGACAACAAAGTACTGGAGTGGCCATCAAATGTATTGGAGTGGCAATCACAAAGTCCTTACCTCACTCCTATAGAAAATGTGTGGGCAGAACTGAAAAAGCATGTGCGAGCAAGGAGGCCTACAAACCTGACTCAGTAACACCAGCTCTGTCGGGAGGAATGGGCCAAAATTCCCCCAACTTACTGTGGGAAGCTTGTGAAAGTTGTGAAAGGCTACCCGAAACGTTTGACCCAAGTTAAACAATTTAAAGGCAATGCTACCAAATACTAATTGAGTTTATTTAAACTTCTGACCCTCTGGGAATGTGATGAAAGAAATAAAAGCTGAAATAAATAATTATCTCTACTATTATTCTAACATTTTACATTCTTAAAATAAAGTGGTGATCCTAACTGACCTAAAACAGGGAATTTTTACTTGGATTAAATGTCAGGAATGGTGAAAAACTGAGTTTAAATGTATTTGGCTAAGGTTTATGTAAACTTCCGACTTCAACTGTATATACACTACTGTTCAAAAGTTTGGGGTCACTTAGAAATGTCCTTGTTTTTGAAAGAAAATCAATTTTTTTGTCCATTAAAATATCATCAAATTGATCAGAAATACAGCGTAGACATTGTTAATGTTGTAAATGCCTATTGTAGCTGGAAATGGCAGATTCTTTATGGAATATCTACATAGGCATACAGAGGCTCATTATCAGCAACCATCACTCCCGTGTTCCAATGGCACGTTGTGTTAGCTAATTCAAGTTTATAATTTTAAAAGGCTAATTGATCATTAGAAGATGCTTTTGCAATTATGTTAGTACAGCTGTAAACTGTTGTCCTGATTAAAGAAGCAATAAAACAGGCCTTCTTTAGACTAGTTGTGTATCTGGAGCATCAGCATTTGTGGGTTTGTTTACAGGCTCAAAATGGCCAGAAACAAAGGACTTTCTTCTGAAACTCGTCCATCTATTCTTGTTCTGAGAAATTAAGGCTATTCAATGTGAGAAATTGCCAAGAAACTGAAGATCTCGTACAACGCTGTGTACTACTCCCTTGACAGAACAGCGCAAACTGGCCCTAACCAGAATAGAAAGAGGAGTGGGAGGCACCGGTGCACAACTGAGCAAGAGGACAAGTACATTAGAATGTCTAGTTTGAGAAACAGACGCCTTACAAGTCCTCAACTGGCAGCTTCATTAAATAGTACCCGCCAAACAACAGTCTCAACGTCAACAGTGAAGAGGCGACTCCGAGATGCTGGCCTTCTAGGCCGAGCTGCAAAGAAAAAGACAAATCTTAGACTGGCCAATAAAAAGAAAACATTAAGATGGGCAAAAGAACATAGACACTGGACAGAGGTACTCTGCCTAGAAGGCCAGCATCCCTCTTCACTCTTGACGTTGAGACTGGTGTGTTGTGCGATGCCATTTTGTTTCAAAATTCTATTTATTTAATTAGAATATGATATCTAGACTTTAGCTTTTAAATGTGAATTACCCCATTTTACCCTATTCTTAAAAAAAACATATAATTTAAAAGTTTAAAAAATGCAGGTACCAATCCCAGATTACCTCTAAAATTATGTAATTGTTCACCAACAGATAAAATGTGTCCAAGATATGGAGTGTAAGCAAAATTCTCTGTACAGCTCACACTGCCAGTGCCAGCAGCATCAACTTTGTCATTCCCGAGGAGTGGTTCACAATGAACATTTCGTGTAAAAACCCGCAGTGGGTGAGTACATAAACCCCTCCATAGGCTACCATGGCCAAAACAGTGGCTTTCTGTTGCTTCTCTGTGGCGACCAGTAGGCTAAGCACTCCACGTCCCCTCTCGTTGGTTGTTAAATAATTAATAAATTGCGTATGAAATCCTGAAAATCCCTTACTGTTTAGATGGTCGGTTTGGTGTCCCGCTGTGGCACAAAGCGAAGCTTCTGCTGTGCCTCAAATGAATTTGACAGCCGTGGATGTGGTAGCCTACACCAAGTGCCAGTCAACCTCGGTTGAGCGCGCGCCATGGTTAAGATTTGAAGTGGATTATATCGTTTTGAGTAAACCTATTGTATTTATTTGGAACAAGAAAACATCTATCCGACTGAAATGTGTTCTCAGTTGACTACTTTCAGAGCCAAGTGAGTAACTCAACAACTACGTGTCTATCACTGACACTGGAGAGAAGAGGAATGCGTGGTTTAACATGGATATCGGGCAAAGGATAAGCATCGTTAAAAATTGCAGGAATTATAGACAGGTAACCCATAACATTTGTGTTGTTGCTGTAGTTATGATTTTTGTTTTTTAAGCAGAATTGTACAAACACAATGAATACAGTTTTAGTTGATATGACCAATATCAATCATGGGATCACAGTAGGCATACAGTACGTTGTCACTGTATGCTTCTTGGTAGTTGAATTCTGTGTGTTATTACTCTACGATAGCAGGTGTCCGCTATGGTCTGTTTTTTTTTTTGCACTTCACAGTCTGATTAATTGTCTGCATTTAATTTGGATAATGTTTGTCTCTCTTAAATTATTTATTTTAATAACAAACGTACAGTTTAGCCTACTGTAAATTCTATTTAACCTAAAAAAAATGAATATTTCCAATAAGCCTAATATTTTAGAATACATGTTCTTATAGCCTATGCCCATATGATCTCAAAGACGAAAGTACCAGCAAGATTGTAATTTTCAATTTATACATTTTCACCCTATCAATTATACCTCATGTAAACCACCAATAGAACTAATTTGCCAAGACAGGCAGTGAGCAACAGGGGATTGGAATTATTCCAATCACATCTGTCACCCTTTCAATGATTGTAGGCTACAGAGCGCTCGACAGTCAAGGACTCTAGCTAACTCTATTCACAAAGGCATCTTTTGCCGGGGGTTGTTAAGAGGTCTCTACTTTCACATGAACATAATTTCACAAATACAAAATATACACTTAACATTAACTGTTTTTAACACATTTGCAGACAAACATATTTTTCAGTTACAATACTTGTAGGGCATCCTTTCCCCTCTGTTACACAGAGTTGTTCTGAGCACGCTAATTAACCAAGGTGGTCACCTCTGTCTTCAGTCTGTCTTCTGTAAACAGGCGCTGTAACATGGAAATATGGCCGTGTGGGAACCCTAACCTTATAAAGGTGTGTAGTAATTTTACATTTTTTTATTATTATGTCCCGTTGATATGAAATATAAGGTCCTTATGTTTCCAAAACTGTTGCACAAACACGTTCAGACCGGCTCTTAAGTGTCCAAAACCGTATCGCAAACGAGGATTATTCACGTTTCTAAACGTTCAAACAAGGCATCGGGATTGTAGTTCACATGGAGCCTGCTGTGAGTGGTACTAATGGCTGGGATAGTGCAGAATGCCACCTTGGGTTCTTGAGAGCAAACCTGCACCACCTTGATTGTGTGGTCATATTGTCCAAGTTAATTTGCATATGATAAACTTAAGTCATATGTTTCATTGATTGTGTTTACAATACACTTAAATATTCTGTTATTGGTTGGAATTAACTCTGACATAGTCAGTCATTGCATCTAAAGCACTGTCTTTCAATTTGAGAAGAGTTACATTTCACTAAATGCATCCCTGTATGCCAAAACAAGTGGCGGGAGACCCCACTATGTTGTCTTTCGAATTGTAGACTGCTTAAATTGTGCGAAAAGGGAATCGTCAACACTTCTGAAAGTATCTGATCTCAATGCAACACAATTGTAGGATCTGCAACACAATTGTAGGATCTACAATTGTAGGATCTACAATTGTGTATGTAGACATAGCCATTGACTGTACTAAATCAGTAGAGCTTCATGTATTTGATAGTGTAGCAAGTTCAGTTGGTTTACTTGGTTACCCATGTACTAATAAGGTTTCAACATTGAGCAGTGGTCATAGTATGGTGATCAATTGCAACGTTTTCTTTACTCTGCTTGAGCTTAGCCATTATAACTGGGCTTCTGGGAAAATGGGAATTCCATATGGTTTATATTGTAGCTTCAAGATTGACATGGTGCATGGGGAACCCTTTGACATATTTAGATGATTTGCTCATGTCACATGGGAGGCAGTACGAGTACACTCTGAGCGCCCCTGGTGGGGTCTGGAAGAACAGAGAAGCTGGTATATATTATGTCATGCCTGCGGGTTGTGCTTCGATCAAAACACCATTAGTCTCTTTGTCTAGTGCCACTTTTAAGGTGTTTTTTTGGCAAGGGAATATCTTGGCACATTTTCAACCCCCAAGTTATACCATTTGTGGGGAAGAAAGAACTGATAGGACACATTGAAATAGTGTCTTAATTGTATGATGCAGGGGAGAACGACTGCCCTCTTCCATTGAAGCCACAGAGGTTCAAGTTTGACCGCGGTACTGCAGGCATTATTAGCAGAAAGAGGATCCACCATTATAGTGAATGGAAAAATGTCAATCTTTGTGGTCAATCTTTGGGTAAATAAAAACATTTTTAGAAGACAATCTGTGTACCAATAATTGCTTCTAATACACCAGATGTATGTCCTTGAACCCATTATTTTTTAAATCTCAGACAGAAGAAGTTTTAAGGATAATTTAGTTGCTAATAGCAGCCTGCAGTACCACGGTCAGGCCTTCACCTTGAGTTACTCAATGAGAGGCGGCAGCATTGAGCTAGCCTCCAACACTTCTTGGAGTAGCTCAAACTGCTCATGTTTGTCTCCATGAGACGCCACCTTAATTAACTGAGTTCATTTGGCTTCAATGCACTATTGCGTGTCATGTGATCAATGGCTTTGTCCATTAATATATACTGTAATTGGTATGATGCCATAATGTAACTACGGCCAGTGCTCAACTATTTCTTGCAGTAGTCTCGTTAATCTTTAATTCCCATTAGAGTTGAATCAAAGGACAGAGGATTGGTGGAAATATTCTGTCCCTCTCTACCACTTGTCTTAACTTGAGCCCCATCAGAAAATGTATTTTAAATGACAGGAAGGCACTTGGAGCAGTCAAATGAGCCTTGCAGACTAGGAATGAAATAGAGATGGTGTCTGTGGATCAAGTGAAGTCAAGGCCTGAGTGATTAAAGATGCAGCATTGTATTCTATTTTTCCTGGTCTTGTCTGTACTGAGGAGTGTGGGAGTATGTCTCATTCATGATTCAGAGCTTGGGGGGAGTGCTCATGCATTTTAGTGTGAATATTGTCATCTGGACTCCTCGACAGTAAGGAGCAGGAGTACTGTTCTATTAATAAATTTGTCTTGAAAAATGTATAGTATTGGAGAATGTGGGTGGTGAGGGGTCAAATCAACTGCCATCGCTGTAGCCTGAGAGTATGGCTACCATCAACAGTCATTGGTCGTGTTCCCCTGCTCAGACATTGCTGCCAGATCTTGCAAAGCCTGGATTGGTATTTTACGTATTAGCTAACCACATCATATTTTATAGTCAATGACATGTAACCCAACCATTGGTTGATGCATGCAATGCCTGAGCATGGGAACATGACCATTTTCTCTGTCTTTGATCTTTTGCTATTTAAAGGGGTAGTTGCAGACCAAAGTCTGATTTTCTTAATTCCCGAAAAGTGGTATAAAGTTAATCAGCCATAACATCTGCTGTGTACATCCAACTGTAGATCCCACGATGCAATAGGATGAATTTACAGGCTCAAATACCAAACGAATGGGAAGGATTGCCACCATCTAATTCCAACTGATTAAATGGTGCCAAACCTTTTCATTAATTTGGGTTTGAGGCCTTCAGACTTCTTCATTTAGTGAGATATACAGTACAACATATGTTGTAGAATAGGAATTGGACTTGAATTAAAGACACTTTTGAGGCATGAAACATCTGACCCTAACTTTTTGATGTAAATAATCCGTTAAACCTCAATCTAAATCTGTCAATTTGGATTGAAACATACCCATAATAAAATGGAACTATAAGATCACCAGGTCAAAAAACAACAACCTGTAAGCCTATTTACAGCATGTCCTACTCTGCTTCAGTGGTGTGTATTCATGGATGCCAAGGGAAGCCAGGCTTCCCCAAAATACGTACCATGAAAAAATGAAAAAAAACATACAAAATATTTTATCTTTCGTCTCTGTGTTTCATAAATGTCCTTCAAGAGGCTGAATGTATCTCACTGGAGAAAGCATCCAGGTGAATGAAACAGCGCCCCTTTGTCTCAGTATGTGTAGCGTATCTATCTGATGCTGTCTGGTCAGCAAGAGTATGACATTGTTGCCCCCCGTAGCATTGAATGCAAGGGAAGCCAGCGAGCAATCAGCATTGAGCTAAACTGAGTGAGCTCAGCTTTGAATGGTCCTGGCGCGCCAAAAGAAAGTGTCAAGGGAAGCCAGTTTGAATTTGGCTTCAGATCAATCACATCACAAGCCAAACGTCATTATTGACAGAAAAAAACTTGAATTGTTGCATCTCGTTTTGTTGTTGTCCTCAGGTGGCTAGCTAGCTAGCTAAAATCATCCCTTTCGTAATTTAGCCATGGATGGAGATAGGGATTTGGACTTGTGGTTTTACTTAATTCTCCATAATGGCCAATGATTATAACAGCAATTCTGATCCAACCATAAATTCATACATTATGCCCCTGGTCTGAGAGGATGAAAGTGACATGAGCTAGATGTAGTATGCTAATGTTAACGAGCTGTCCTGGCGCATCATTTCCCATGAAAGGAAGTTAGTCTAGCAAGCAAGTATTTTAGCCTGGGAGCCTAGGTCAACAAAAACTAAAAGCTTGTACTGTACGACAGAGTAATAGACCATTTAGGCAACATGAAATAGGAGGATGGCATTGTTGTTTCTCTTCAAGTGGGGAGAGTCAACATGTTTTTTCTACTTGCACATACGCATGCACACACACACAAAAATCAGTCCCATGGACAGTGACATCATTTTTAGCTTACGTTGATTGGACTAAATCGTTTTTGGTGTCTTTTAGTTATCACTGTATTAGACTAAGCATAGGTGATTCAATTATGTTGAAATGTTGAAGTTGAAATGGTTCTGGAATAGTGGAGGTATCTCCTGTTTTCTTTGCGACCGGCGGTAACTATCCGTGGTTCTAAATCAATAGTTGTTTTGTAGTTCAAAACTGTTGGAAACATTACCTTGCTTGACCATGCTGTAGGTCATGTAACTGTTTGTTACATGCAATGTTTTGTGCACTTCACCAGACAGATGTTGCTCTCCGGTTTTGTAAAGAAACAAATGTGCGGTTGAATTTATTCTGCCACTGTGTCTTCTTATTGTCTCGGCCTTAGGCCTATATATCACAGTGTCAAGGTATATGAACTAACAGGTTATAGAGAAAACAAAGCCATTATCACAACACATAGGTTGTAATATGCCTTTTTTCTGGTCTGGCTTCCCTTGTGATTTTACCCACACACCACTACTGTTCTGCTTCCAAACTGTCAACATTTGGTATTTTATATCCACAGGGTTTTAATCTCAAAATGCGTCACAATTTCCTAGAGACACAGCCAGGGCTGTACAGTATGGGAATTTAATGGATAGACATTTACCATCATTAGAGAAAACAGAGATGGCTACATGTTGGGTTTCATTAGCCGCCGTGTCCTGTGATCGATTATACTCCATGTCGGGATGACACAGGACTGAACCTGTAACAGGGGAAGAGAACATATGAGATGTGCTGTATGATTTCCCTTTGAAGGCATTTTGCAGGTTATTTATCCTTCACTTGCACAAACTGTGCAGATAAGCTTATTGCAACTGCGTCTTATCACGGCAATGGAACTAAACACTGCAACCTGCGATTAAAATGTTTTGCATCCATTGCATGTTGTACAGATACGGTATCCTAACAACCATAGCTATCAAAGGAACTTTTTCAAAGGGTCAGACTAGCATGAGCAGTGAGCAGTGACCATTTTGAATTCGATTTAGTCATAGGGTGATTCCACATCACACTAGAACAAAAAAGACCATCATTATTTGAATTTTCACGTCATTTCATCCATAGAAGGGTCCTTTGGAGGAAGGATTTTTTATTTAACCTTTATTTAACCAGATAGGCAAGTTGAGAACAAGTTCTCATTTACAATTGCGACCTGGCCAAGATAAATCAAAGCAGTTCGACACATACAACGACACAGAGTTACACATGGAGTAAAACAAACATACAGTCAATAATACAGTAGAAACAAGTCTATATACGATGTGAGCAAATGAGGTGAGATAAGGGAGGTAAAGGCAAAAAAAGGCCATGGTAGCAAAGTAAATACAATATAGCAAGTAAAACACTGGAATGGTAGATTTGCAGTGGAAGAATGTGCAAAGTAGAAATAAAAATAATGGGGTGCAAAGGAGCAAATTAAATAAATAAATAAATGAAATAAAATAAAATAAATACAGTAGGGAAAGAGGTAGTTGTTTGGGCTAAATTATAGGTGGGCTATGTACAGGTGCAGTAATCTGTGAGCTGCTCTGACAGTTGGTGCTTAAAGCTAGTGAGGGAGATAAGTGTTTCCAGTTTCAGAGATTTTTGTAGTTCGTTCCAGTCATTGGCAGCAGAGAACTGGAAGGAGAGGCGGCCAAAGAAATAATTGGTTTTGGGGGTGACCAGAGAGATATACCTGCTGGAGCGCGTGCTACAGGTGGGTGATGCTATGGTGACCATTGATGACATATATTTGACATTTGTATCTTGAAGCATAATCGAGAAATAATTTATTAAAGTTGGAATATTGGTGACACTTTGACCTTACCGAGGCCTCCTTTAAGACTCCATCATGTTTCATTGTTAGGTACTACAAAGCAAATATTTGTGTAATATGAAGGTTTACCGCTTGGTCTGTAATATTTGTAGCATTTTGATTTCAATAAAACTTGTCAATCATTAATTTATGAATATAAAAAAATATGTGATTTTTGAGTTGGCAATTTGTTCAATATATTGTTAAATATAATATACTTTACAAGCATATCAAACTTCCAGAGTGGGATCTCTGCCTGCTACTTTTAGAGTTATGATCCAATTTGCAAAAGCATTACCAACAGAGTGAATGTGAAAATGGATTCAAAATGGTTGCCCTCTGCTGGTGATTTGCAGGATGTGCAATGATACAATTAATCGGAGGGCTGTGATTGGTTACATTGCCAACTATGCCAATTTCTCTGTATAAAATGGGATTTAAGTTTAAAACCAGACGATATCCCACTCTGGAACTTTGATATGCACGGACAGTATAGTATGTTCAATGATATACATAAATATTAGCCAAATTAAAATGCATATATTTTCTATATTCATAAATTAATGTAAGAAAACTGTAATTTAAATCAATACCACTCATATTACAGAGCTAGCGTTAAAGCTTCATATGACACACATTTTTGCATGTAGCACCTACAGATGAAACAAAGAGGCCAAAATGTTTCAAATGTTCCAACTTCAATAAAGTAATCTCAAATTATTAATTAACAAATGTCAAATATATTTCCATAATCCTTCCTCTAAAGTATCCTTCTATGAATAAAATGTAATGAAAATCAAAAACAACATTTGTTTGTTGTTTGTTCTAGTTTTGTGAGGAATCACCCAATAACAAGGCTGTTCAACTCCCCTGAAGGCACACAAGGCCACATACATTCACTGATGAATAGACAGGTCTGTCTGTGGAACAATGAGGAATAAAAAAACAAGTGCCAAAGGCTTAGCCTGGTTTCTTCATAAAAACTTTTTTGGTAGCACTATCAATAATTAAAAAAGACATCAACAAGTTATGGCGAAGATGGTATGAGTGGGAGTTGAAATATAAAAGCAAGGCAACAATTAGCCCCAAGCCAAGTATAGATATAGAGTGTATAATTCTGTAAGTGTAACATAAAATGTTAAACGGAATTTATTTGTCAAACTTTAAAATGGCTTTAAAGGGATAGTTCACCCAAATTATATATATACCGTACCAGTCAAAAGTTTGGACACATCTTTTCTTTATTTTTACTATTTTCTACATTGTAGAATAATAGTGAAGACATCAAAACTATGAAAAAACACATATGGAATCATGTAGTAACCATAAAACTGTTAAACAAATGAAAATATATGTATATTTGAGATTCTTCAATGGAGCCACCCTTTGCCTTGATGACAGCTTTGAACACGCTTGGCATTCTCTCAACCAGCTTCATGAAGTAGTCACCTGGAATGCATTTCAATTAACAGGTGTGCCTTGTTAAAAGTTAATTTGTGGAATTTCTTCCCTTTCTAATGTGTTTAAGCCAATCAGTTGTGTTGTGACAAGGTTTGGGTGGTATACAGAAGATAGCCCTATTTGGTAAAAGACCAAGTCCATATTATGGCAAGAACAGCTCAAATAAGCAAAGAGAAGCGACAGTCCATCATTATTTTAAGACATGAAGGTCAGTCAATCCGGACAATTTCTTCTAGTGTAGTTGCAAAAACCATCAAGCGCTATGAGGAAACTGGCTCTCATAATGACCGCCACAGAAGAAGAAGACCTAGAGTTACCTCTGCTGCCGAGGATAAGTTCATTAGAGTTAACTGCACCTCAGATTGCAGCCCAAATAAATGCTTCACAGAGTTCAAGTAACAGACACATCTCAACATCAACTGTTCAGAGGAGACTGCATTAATCTTGTCTTCATAGTCGAATTGCTGCAAAGAAACCACTGCTAAAGGACACCAATAATAAAAAGAGACTTGCTTGGGCCGAGAAATAAGCGCAATGGACATTAGACTGGTGGAAAACTGTCCTTTAGTCTGATAAGTCCGAAAAACAACCACTGTTGTTTTGTGAGATGCAGAGTAGGTGAACTGATGATCTCCGCATGTGTGGTTCCCACGGTGAAGCATGGAAGAGGAGGTGTGAGGGTGTGGGGGTGCTTTGCTTGTGACACTGTCAGTGATTTATTTAGAATTCAAGGCACGCTACCACAGCATTCTACAGCGATACGCCATCCCATATAGTTTGCGTTTAGTGGGACAATAATTTTTTTTTCAACAGGACAATGACCCAAAACACACCTCCAAGCTGTGTAAGGGCTATTGACCAAGGACAGTGATGGAGTGCTGCATCAGATGACTTGGCCTCCACAACCACCCGACATCAACCCAATTGAGATGATTTGGGATGAGTTGGACAGCAGAGTGAAGGAAGAGCAGCCAGCACGTGATCAGCATATGTGGGGTCTCCTTCAAGACTGTTGGAAAAGCATTCCAGGTGAAGCTGATTGAGAGAATGCCAAGAGTGTGAAAAGCTGTCATCAAGGCAAAGGGTGGCTACTTTGAAGAATTTAAAATATAAAATATATTTTGATTAGTTTAACACCTTTTTGCTTACTACATGATTCCATATGTGTTATTTCATAGTTTTGATGTCTTCACTATTCTTCTACAATGTAAAAAGTAGTAAAAAATAAAGAGAGTGTGTCCAAACTGTGTCCATTGATTATTGAAGAATATAATTAATAAATGCCTAATGAGCTTAGTTCTCTCATATCCCATCAGAACCTAAAATATAAGCTTTTTTATCCATTGTTTGTAAATTATGTAATTGTAAACTAACACTGTATAGCCTCAAAACATGGTTAAAACTATAAATTGAATCATATGTCTGGTCAGTCCTTGCAACCATAGTTCTGTTCATCAAATCAGTGCCAGGGCTTGCCCCTTTAACTCTCTCGCTTTAACACAATTAAATGTCTTAACACCACCCCTAATGTTTTGGTGCATCTAATCATTAACTACAGTTTATGCAGCAATGTGTTAATATAAACAACCAAATAAAATTTAAGAATGAATCAGGAAATTTTAGAGCCACCATTTTAGGCCACTGGGGTTATTCATTTGTAAAAATATTCAAGGGGTGCTACAGACACCAATTCCCAACATCATTTGAGGATGAACATATCCCATGATCAAAAGGCAGACTTTTATCACTCGTTCTAACCCTTTGTCTAATGTCTCCTTACTCAGTAATAGAGATCAAGAGATTGCTGTCAAAGGTGTTTCTGATTCCAGCTTTTAAGAATGAGTCAACTCCACTGGACTGATATTTCAGTTCCTACCTTCTGGCAACTCCAGTAGAGTACTTGTCGATCTGAATATGCTAATGTTGTCCTTTCCGCACATCAAACATTCATGTGGATGACGGAATTTACAAGGATGTTGGTGAACATTTATGCTTTTACAATCATAATAGACAACATGATTCGTCCTTCCATCAAACAGAAAACATATTGGCTTTGAAGAGTGTAGTGTCATTATATATTGAGACCTGACAGTTTCAAGGATTCCTTGCATGTGTCAGACACTGTGTTGATTAATTTATCAAGAGTGTTTTCTCACAATTATTCCCTCAAAGGATGAGTATTAATATCCAGTGACTGGGGCACAAGACTTTGTTTTATTGTTAAAACCCAACAGTTCCTCACAACATTTGCATCGTAATGACTGCCTGATAAATTAGAACTAGAATGACACACTAAACCCAATCTCCATAATGAGATTTATGGGGGAAAGTGTCGTCTTCAATGTTTTAGCATGTGCAGAATGGGTGCAGTGCTGGGGAATGTGTCAAAGATACAGTTGATTTATTCAAAATGCATCAGTATGCTTTGCGTTGCCTTAAAGGCACACAAAGATAAGAGCCATGCAGAAAACAGAGAAACTGTGAAAATAACCCCCTGTCTATTACCGGCTGCTCAGCCATTGCACCATCTTTTTATTTTATTTTTTACTTTCCCTCTCTAAAAAATATTTCTGAATGCTTGTTGAATAGCCAATGATATGTGTTTTCTTTTCCTCATTAAAGGCACAATCTAGAATACCTCCTGTTGACCATTTTGTCGATGGTCATTTAAATGAATGCCTCATGAGTAACCTCTCAAGCTTACCACTTTGCAAGGATTTTGCACCTATATGGCTACTGTATGTCTGGATAAAAGTCAATATAGGGCCATGGGAAAAAAATAATAGGAAAACCTTATATTCAGAGAAAGCTAGGGAGCTGTTAAATACAATGGACTGGTCCATATTTGTGTGACTTATACAATTGGCACCCCACATGGTCAAAAACAACATAAAATATAGCTGCAAGTATTGTAGCAATGAAACAGGGTGCTGGCTTTTGAGCAGGCTGAAGAGACGGTTGTATGGAACATTCTATATGGACCCATGAACACCACTATGGGAAGTTCATAGGAGCATATTAAATTAGGAGTCTATATTTTTAGCAAATGAAGGCATAGATACATTTTTCAACCATTTTCCGTCTTAAAAAATATGTAAAGGCTTTCATTTCTGGAAACAAAAAGGTATCAGAAATAAATCAAAACACAATGTAAATGTTTCAACCATGCCAACTAATATCAACACTTATATTTTTTTAAAGATTTAAAAAAAAATCTTCTGTAAGTCTAAGAAATATTGCCTTGTGTATTGTAATTCCCTAAACAAGATATATTTTCTAATTTCTCTTCCTCATGAGAAGAGAGGATAATTAAAGTTCACTGAAGTAACAAGTAATGGTAGACGTGCCAATTGCTTATAGTGATTTTACTGATGTCCAATTTGTTTATTAATTATTAAGTGCTTAAAACCCGGTAACAATTGGTAACGGAATTACCAAAAAAACTTACTGCAAGTGAATTGGCTACAATGGGAAATCATAATAGCCACAAACCACAGTTGGGTCACTTGCTACTGGTCTCCCTTTCACTGGCATACTGCTATGTTCAGCATGTCTGTTTTCTTTGTCTTTGTGTAGTCTGATGGTCAAGCCAAGAGTATTAAGTGTCTGGACATCCCCTCCCTCTCTTTCTCTCTCTCTCTCTCTTAATGTCACCTCTCCCAGCTCTTACTAACACCTTCCCAAGAGCCTCCTCTTTTTCCGGGTCCATCTGTGGACGTTAACTTCAAGGCCAGGGTGGACTGACCAAATTTCAACTACTTTTCAACTTCCACGTAACCAGCATCCTCACCCACTGAGCACCGACCGACACCTATCATAGACGTATGTTTCACAAGTTTGGATATCACAGTACAGTGAATAGAGCACAGTAGAATACAGTATATTACAATACAGTACAATAAAGCAAAGTAGAGTATTGTACAGTAGAGTAAAGTATATTATATTGTAGTGTACTCTACTATACTGAACTATACTCTTCTTTACTGCACTGACCTCTACTCGACTGTACTCTACTGTACTCTACTCCACTGTACTGAACTCTACCCTACTCTGCTCTGCTTTATTGTACTGCACTGTGCTCTGCTGTATTGCGCTGTGATGTCCCAACTTTTGAAACACGAGAATGACTTTTGTATCCATAATTATGCATTTCTGTAAAACAAAAGATAAAATAGTACATCAATAACGTTATTACACCACTACAAAGCTACAATACAAAATGTATAATACCGCCATGCAGCAATATTACAATGCACATGTGTATAGAGTGCGTGTGCTAGCGTTTGTGTGCGTATGTGTGTGTCTGTACCTGTGTGTGTCTCTTCACAGTCCCTGCTGTTCCATAAGGTATATTTGTATCTGTTTTTTAAAATCGGATTCTACTGCTTGCATCAGTTACCTGATGTGGAATAGAGTTCCATGTAGCCATGGATATATGTAGTACTGTGCCCCTCCCATAGTCTATTCTTCACTTGGAGATTGTGAAGAGACCTCTGGTGGCATGTCTTGTGGGGTATGCATGGGTGTCCAAGCTGTGTGCTAGTAGTTTAAACAGACAGCTCGGTGCATTCAGCTTGTCAACATTTCTTACAAAAACATGTGTCAGGGCTATAGTTGAACTGAACCCAGGTTGTGGCCTCAAATAAAATACATGCTTTGTAAACAAAAGGTGTCGGGCCCTTCCCAACAATGCAGAGAGAAAAAAATCAAATGTAAATAAAGCAATAATTCAGTGATTTTAAATATTTAGATATTTGTTTTGTCACCTTAAAAACAGTCTATGGCCATTGCAAACAAATGCTAATATTAGCATTTTTCAGACCACTTCCTGTACGTAGTCACTCCTTGTTCACAGCTATGGGTGCCAAGTGCTTACACTCCCCTGTTTAGCATGTTTTAAAATGTCATACCCAAACATATAACATGCTAAGAAAGGGAGATTGACTTACATGGAGTTTTAGTCCAAACATACTTTTAGCGTTATTGGCATGCAGCTAGTTTCACAAATTATTGCAGTCACTCCTCATTGATTTCAAGGGAAGGAAACAAATATCTAAATATGTAAAATCGCTGAATATCCATATAAGATTCCAACTTAATAGACAGAATAAATAAGATTCCCCCTTTCCATTTGATTCATTTCTCGCTTCAACTGCCAATCAGCCAAATCATACACACAACATTTAATGCCAACTTCAGTCAAAAATGTGATTTTCCTGGGATTTATATGTATTTCCACAATATGAAGTTGGAATAATACTGTGAAATTGTGAAAATGATGATGCCCTTTTAGTGTAAGAGCTGTTTGAAAAGACCATCTGGTGAGATGGAGTTTTGGCATGCCTGGTGACATTACCAGGTGGTAAATTGAGTTAATTGACCAATAAGAAAGAGAGTTCCAAACCTCTTTGCCAATAACAGTTTTCCTTTCCCAATCAGACCACTCCCAGACAGCCCCAGCTACATTCTTGTTTGAGAAATTGTTCTTTGTTAAGAAGCTATTTTGTTTCTTTCTGACCATTTTAATTGGAAAAAAATCACATTAACGTACTTCACTGTTACCCAGAAATGATTTGATATTGAGGCAAAAATGGCTGCATTGAACCTTTAATATAATTGGTCGACTAAATTAGAAATGATCACGTTGTGCCATTGCAATTACCTCAATGCTACAATCAGCCTGTTCTTACCTTAGATATATCATCAATATCCATAGATCCATAGAAACATATACCACCATCAGTTAGTTGTACACTGGTTCATATTATTATATTGCAACTTTATTTGTGACTTAATTTGAGGAGAAGGACATGAAATTCAATTGCCAGTGAATGAGAATGGTTCTCACCATGGATAGTCAGCTCTTTATGTCAGAAATGCATAATCCTTCCAGCTCAGAACTCAAAATGCTAGGATGGCGGTTTATTATATTTGTCATGTTTCATTTGAAGAGTATCCTGATTATACGAAGAACATTGGCCTACATCTACTGTAAACATGCATTATAATTATTTTGGCACAAGCAATTTGTTCGCATTTTGCTAAGATAGATAAATGACTGTGTGTGAATGAAACTACAACATGTTATGGTACAAAATACACATCAAATACACTCCCCTCCCTATGTATTTGGACAGTGAAGCAAACATTTTCAGTTACTTCAACATTTTGGATTTCAGACCAAATGTTTCATAAACAGTACAGAATGTCACCTTTCTTTGAGGGTGTTTGCATGCATATCTGTTTTACTGTTTAGAAATGAAAGTACTTTATATATCCCCCAATTTGAAGTATTCATAAGATATGGACAAATTCACTTATAGTGCATTAAAGTAGTCAAAGGTTTAGTACTTGGTCCCATATTCCTAGCACCCAATGACTACACCAAGCTTGTGACTCTACAAACTCGTTGGATGCATATGCAGTTTGTTTTGGTTGTGTTTTGGGTTGTTTTTCCCAATATGAACTGAATGGTGAACGATGACTTTAGTCATTTTCTTTCCAAGTGAGGAGATACATTTCTGAACATTTCTAAATTAATCTTGATAATGCCATGATTAAGAAAAATCATGAATGAATCATGAATAATGATGAGTGAGAAAGTTACAGAGGCTACAATGAAACATGCTAACCTCTCTCACCATTAACAATAACAGAGGAGCTTAGCATTTTACAGGGGTATGATCTTTGTTGTTCTGTAACTTTCTCACTCATCATCATTCACAATTAATTCATGCTTATCCATAATCACTATATCATCCACATCAGAAATATTTTCCATTCTTACTTACTGGGGCTGAGCTCCCTGCCATCCAGGACCTCTATATCAGGCGGTGTCAGAGGATGCCCCGAAAAATTGCCAAAGACTTCAGCCACCCAAGCCATAGACTGTTCACTCTGCTACCGTCCGGAAAACGGTGCCAGAGCATCAGCTCCAAGACAGCTTCTACCCCCAAGCCATAAGATTGATAAATTGTTAATCAAATGGTTACCCGGACTATCTGCATTGATCCTATGTTGGACTGACTCTGACACACACACACACACACACACACTAACACACACACGCAGTATGATGCCACACAACCGCATACACACACTTTCACACTCATCATATGCTGCTGCTACTCTGTTCTTTATTTTACTCTTATTATCATCTATCCTTGTGCCTAGTCACTAAACCCTGCCTTCATGTACATATCTACCTCAAATACCTTGTACCCCTGAACATTGATCTGGTGCTGGTACTCCCTATATAAAGCTTCATTGTTTTGTATCTTATTCCTCTTGTGTTATTATTATTACCTCTGTAAGTGTTTCACGCTAAAGTCTACACCTGTTGTATTCATTGCATGTGACGAATCAAATGGTATTTTATTTGACAATAAAAGTGACCAAAGAATTGCACAGTACATTCACCATTAATTTCCTATTGGGCAAAACATAATCCGGAACCCAACCAAAACAAGCTGTAAATGCATCCACATTTTTTGTCACAAGCTTGATGTAGACATTGTGTGCAATGATAATGGGACAAAATACTAAACTTTTGACTACTTTAATAACCTGCACTGTATAAGTGAATAAATATGACTCCCTCAAATGGCGGGACTAGGAACATAAAGTGCTTTCATTTCTAAATAGTAAAACAGATACAGTATGTATGAAAATACACTCAAGTAAAAGGTGACATTCTATACTCTTAAATCATTTGACATTTTTGGTCTCAAATTCAAAATGCTGGAGCATGAAGAAAAATTCAACATTTTAGCTTCATTGTCCAAGACATACGGAGAAGACAAGAAAAGCCATTTATTTTGGGAAGCACACATGGGAAGCACACAAACACAGACAGGGGTCTATTAAACCATTTCAAGCCCTGGACAATGTCGAGCGCCAATGCTTAACAAGTTTTGAAAACCGGTTTATGACTTTCCAGATGGAATAGATTTTCATCTTCCTCTTGTCTTTTCTGTCTTGGGAGTGGTTGCCTGGGGAACATGGACAATTACTGTCCCCGTGATATAAAACACTGTGACTAGCCAGTGGCCACTGATTCTGAATGTCTAATGTCCTCTCTCTCTCTCTCTCTCTCTCTCTTTCTCTCTCCCTCTTGCTTTCCTCCCCTCTGTTCTTTTCGTGCCGACCAAAGGCCAGAAAAGGTGCCGGAAAGGACAAAGCCAGGATTCTGCACACCTGTGGTTGGATGTGAGCCTGTATTAACCTGAGACAGTTAAAATGGAGTTGCTATGGAAACTGATGATGCTGCTATCATTTGCGGAGTTCCTTGCAGGTAAGCGCCTTAAGAAATGATTCTTTAGCCTTGCCAATGATGTTGCTTGGAAGTTGTCATCCTTTTTTATTCGTAATCATCAAGGGAAAATAAATGTTAAGGCATGGAGCCTTGACATTGGGAACATATGGCATTAGTGTGTTATAGGACAGGCAATGCAAAGCTTTCAGGCAGTGCCCAGACATCATCCTCCATTCACCGTTCTGACCTGAAGACACATTTAAAGTCCTTAAGATGTGGATAATGGATACCATTCTTTATTCTTTATGTTAATCCTGGTTGGAGAGAAAAAAACCCACTGAAAAGCGAGGTTGTGAGTCTAAAAGAAAGTCTCATCTAGCGCTTGAGTGCACAGTCATTCATTTAAAGTACAGCTCGATTGGTACCCTAATTGAGGCTACGCTGGTAGTACAAGAGTCCTGCTATTGATCTTGTTTTAACGAGGCTATGAAGCGGCTTAATTTCTCTCACTTACAAAATGGCAGGGTCAAACGCTATAGCCCTGTAGATGTCAGTATTTGATACTGACTGCCAGATGAATATAGATTAAATTGCTGGATGATTATCCAACATCTTTGGTCATTTCAAGAGAGAATAAGACTGTCAACCTCCCCCACCCCCTACCCTCACCTTCACAGCTGGAATTTAGAGCAATTAGAATATGCTGGTAAAGCTATAGTCAGGGATTTGGAAAGCTGTTCAATTGTGTTTTTTTGTTTGACATTATTTTGTTTTTCAAATCCCGGAATGTAGCTTTAAAGAGCTTAACAGCCTTGCACACATGTTCTTACACGGCAATTAGCGCAACTCATCACATTATCCAGTGCACTTCAGTGGTTACCTAATGAGACAGTGACTCACCTTGGGATTAGTCATTTCACAATTAGACTGTATCACATATGCCCTGGTTTAGGATGTAAACATATAGGTAGGCCCTCATTTATCAAACATTTATAGAAATAAGTGTAGATTTGAGCTGTTAGTGGCAGTGCGCAAGGTTTTGATTTCCCATTTGATTTATAGGTGCAGGTAGCCTAGCGATTCGGAGCGTTAGGATGACTAGGTGGAAAATCTGTCGATGTGCCCTTGAGCAAAGCACTTAACCCTAATTGCTCCTGTAAGTCGCTCTGGATAAGAGCGTCTGCTAAATGACTAAAATGCAATTGCGAAATATCTAAGCGTGAATTAGTTAACTGATCTGACCTGATTGTTTTTGTGCACGTGACCTGTAATTAACATGGATTATACCACAGAATTAATTAATCTGATTGGCTAGAAGGGCATTTTAGAAATGATTAGTGGGTTGAATATAATCATCAAGATGATATTCAAGGAACACAGAATCAGGATAATAAGATATAATATTATAGCTTGTAAAGTAGACTGTATGGTTGGGAATAAAGCTAGCATAGCTTTAATATTCAGAGAGGTGTATTTCAACTGTCCTCTGTGTTTCAGAGGAGCACAGAATGAGTGAGTAAGGTGGGTAAGTGCAAGGTTTTAGTATTCCAAGAGAGACTTGATAAGCATTTTAATATTCAAGGTCATATGCCCTATTGAGCACAGGAACACAGTGTGAGAGAGTGAGCCAGGTACTGACTGCAATGTAGCGCCCACAATATTAACTCCACAGATTTAAATACATTGAATTCAGCCCAAATTGAGCGTGTCCCTTCTCATAAATGCCTAGGCATTTGGATCGATATAAGTTGTCTTTTAAAACACACATTTCAGAAAACCCTACAATTGGACCCCAAGTGCCTTTCCCGCAGTTCAGAGTATTGGTACATGACCTCTTCTCTGAGGAATGTGCGTGTTTTTTATAATTGTGTTTGGGGATTTTTGTGTTTTTTGTACTCCTGTCTTTGAAGTAGTTATGTCACTAACTCCTTGTTATGTACTTTATATCGTTTACTGTTTTGTGAAGCAGGGCTTCGTTACACAAGAGACATTGGTCTCAATGGGACTTTCCTGCCTAAATAAAAGTTAAATATATTTCACAGCAGTTTAGATGGTACATTGATTCTCTACACTATACATTGCTTGTTTTGTCACATAAACTGAAATTAGGTGAACATGAGAGAACTTTAGCAATCAGGTAATGGCGAAGCAATTTCTAAATATTGTGCTTTTAAGGCCGCTCTAATAATTACAACAATACTCACAATACTCAAATAGTCACAACAATACCCAGAATACTCAACAATACTCACAATGGCACCTTAACTACTCACCCATATGACTGTTAAGAGTTGTTAAGTTTGTCATTGTTCACTGTCATTATAGCATGGTGCTCTAGTATTGCACACCACTCCTGATTACAATGGTTTTTGTCTTCTTTCATTGAGCTTGCTTGCCTGGAGCCATGGAACCAATGGAATAGTGCCATAAGTGTAAACTTCACCCATCTGGCACTCCAGACAGGCTCAATCATACACAAAGTCTTTTTTACTATTTAAATTCAGGTCTGTAATACACACAATGAGATTTGACCATGGCCACGTGGTGTGTAGTCCTGGGTCGTGTTCAGTAGGAAATGCAATATAAAATAATTCTCCCTATTGGACACATCCCCTTTGTTTAGTCCAAAGCTCATGAGGAAGTTGTACAACACTTTTCCATCGGTAATATCCACATTTTATTTCCTATAAAGCAACAATTTATTTCAGATTATTCTTAGACCATTTATCAAGCAAAGGCAAGGAATCCATAAAACTATATACTCTGCTGTCAAACCCCAAAATTAAATCCCCAAATAGTATAATCATGCATTCTTGGAGTATGGTTGGACATATACAGTAATAAACAATGATAAATGTTACTATTAGTATAGACCACAGCAACTCATAGATGACAAATAACCCTCTTAGCAAAGTAGGAGATGAAAAGGTAGGGTTATTACAGTAATTAGATGACAAATGGCATTCTCAGCAGCCATATGTTTTTGACTTTATATAGACATTTAATGGAGCAAATCAACAACGCTTTAAATTGTCATTCCTTGTGCGGAGATGGATTTGATCAATGTTTTCTTTCCCCCAAAGAACATAGTATTAAGTATTGATAGCATATTCCCAGAATATAATTTACTTCCTATTACATACTGTATATGGGCCCTATTTCCTTATATTCTGTATGGTGTGTGTGAGTGATTTGGATATCAATGTGAAAATGCAATCACACATGACAAGCATGAAAACACATGATATCTGTCATTCCATCCACATGATATCTGTCATACCATCCACATGATACAGTATCTGTTATCCCCCCACATGACATCTTCTATTCCTTCCACTTGTTAGCCAAAGTTAATATCATAATTAAGTTTTATTATTTTGTTGTTTGTGTGAAGGCCTCAGGAAATTGGCCCCAAATGTCTCCAGTACAGGTAGACTGCCCTGAACCTCTAATTCCTACATCCCACCCCAACCTTCCTACATCCTCAGAATAACATTTGGAACCCCTCAATGAGAGACATTTAGGGTGAATCTTATCTGTCGGGACAGAGGGAAGAGATGCTTTAAAAAGCAAGATTGGCTTTTTTATTTGATGCATAAAACCCAAAGCTGAAGCGAATGGATTGGGGACCTCACAAACTACCAATACCTCCCCCACAGTCGACTTCCCATGTGGCTGTTTATTCATGCTGAGGTAAGCTCACTGAATTCATTTGCTGTCAGCCCGTATTGAATTTGAGATTAGTTTATATTTCAGCCCTCCAAAGCACCCTTTTGCTCTCCCCCTGTGCTGATGCCGGTCTTGTGTAGTCTCTGGCCCTCAGCCCCGCCACATATCATCATCTTGCAGCAGGTGAGAGATATGAGGGATGCTAGCTTTAAAAAAAATAAAGTTTCGTAATGACCTCTGTCTCTGTCTAGGGGCATTGTGCAGTAAACTTCCCGTAAGTATTCTGAGCCTGTCTACCTTTAGAAATGCAGTGTAACTTCCTTTTAAAGAATGACTGGTTTTAGCCCCTAAATAGTGTTCTTATTTCTCAAAATCCCCCCAAAAACGTTATCTATGTCAAACAATGCTGGAACACAGCACTTTTTACTTTTTGATTTTCTTTGTTACCAGAAAGCAAGATTGAAATTATTCCTACCTCCCTACTGCGTTACTACATAAATTCCCGTTGGGCAACGGGGAAGTTTCACAGAGTTTGCATCACTTTGGACTAACCCCCCAGGCACAGCCCCGAGAACTCAATCCCATCCCATCTCATTATCCCACAGTTATTCTTCAGAACGGTTGCCATGGCGTTGCCAAAGATCAGCTCGGTTCAGCTTGGGCATACCTGTTAAGACTCATATTAGTTACGCTGATTAATTTCCCATTTAAATTAATAGAAATTGAGTTAACTTTGCACTCTGAAACCACTTTGGGATTGATTAAGAGAACAGGATAAGTATCAAGGTTATAAGAGGCTGATACTTGCTTTTTTATAGATGGTTCAGTGGGGTTGTTGGTGCATGCATGTGTTTTTTTTCTTCACTATGAGTAAACTTATGCATGCAATGATGCATACGTAAATATCTAGTTTATAAAAATAAAAAAAGATAAAAAACATTTCAAGGGATAGATAGACATTTGTAGATAGCTTTGCACCCTCTACAAGCACTATTATTATTTGCCCCTGTTGGCCATCTATGAACATTTGAACATCTTGGCCATGTACTGTTATAATCTCCACCCGGCACAGCCAGAAGAGGACTGGCCACACCTCAGAGCCTGGTTCCTCTCTAGGTTTCTTCCTAGGTTCCTGCCTTTCTAGGGAGTTTTTCCTAGCCACCGTGCTTCTACATCTGTATTGCTTGCTGTTTGGGGTTTTAGGCTGGGTTTCTGTATTTAGTGACATCGGCTGATGTAAAAAGGGCTTTATAAATACATTTGATAGATTGATTGATTGATTGAATTCAAATTCTATCAGAGAGCAGATAGCATTGCTCCCTTTTTATTATTTTAATATTTGTATTATATTCCTATCATCCTGTCCCCAATTTGAGGACTTGTGTTAATTGATAACATATCACGCATGAGTGTCTAGATGCTTCATCCTAATGGTGAAGCAGAGTGCATCTTTTACGTTTTACAGCTACTGTACTCTGAGTGTGTATTCTCTGTGTTTTTTTTTCATCTCTGTCCTCTTGAGGCAACATGTGTGCATCGATTAGCCAAGTCATTTATCAACACGTTCACTCACTCCCTCTGTAGCAAATGTCGATTCATTTCATGATTATGTTCACCGGGGGCTTACATGGTTACGTGTTTGTGTACAGTATGTGTTTGTGCTTGTATGGAGCTCTCTGTAAGAAGTGTCCTCTGGTAATCAATCAACTTCAGCTCTGCTTCAGGGAACAAGGCTTATCTAACAAAGACTATAATTAGGCTGTCTTCCATTTTGTGTAACTTTCTCAAACGTGTTTATCCTTAAGGAGAAGAACAATCGGTGCACAGAAGATCCCCGTCAAACAGCATTCTCTCTCTGAGAGTTATTCTGAGTCCCGGGAATAAACCTGAACACCCTGAGACTGGAATACAGTATCTCTTCCCCACAAATTACCTAGTGTTCTTACCTTTCTGCTGTTCTGAGAAAATGCAAATGTATCCTCAGAAAGGCAAATGTATTCTCCTTCCTAGAGGAAAGAGACATGTTTATTTCAAAGAAGTGTTGTCTGCCATAGTCCCACAGGTCATTCCTTTGCTGTTCAGATCCTGTAGATCTTTGCAGCAGTTACATTCACTCAATAGTGCTTTACTAATGAGCTAAAAAAGAATTGTCATAGTAGAATACGGTAGACGCCCCATTTTCTTTGTTGTGTCAGTGTTAACAGAGCGTTATGCATTAATACATTTATGTAAGAGATGGCATTGAAATATATTTACGTAACTATGGAAAGAATGTCATGTTATTCCTACATCAAAACAAGTTTTTTTTCAACTCATGTTAATTGCACTGTCAAACCCACTCATGGTTTTTAAGAGATAACCGGGGACTGTAGGCTATTTACATTCGTAGACTTCACGTTTTAAGGTACAATACAGCGCTGATATACCAAGTACAAAAATTGTCCTTTATTCAGCACACTCTCTTTGCCTCAATCTTCTGTAAGGAAATCATTTTTATGAGCTGCTAATTGTGTTGATGCGGGCTATAGCACATATGCGGGCTATAGCTCCATTTCAGTTATTTCAGTATTTTTCTCGAGGTGCAGAATTTCATAAAACATGGCAGATGCCAAACTTGTTCCTTCACATTATTGTTTTCTTTTTGTTTCCAAAAACATTTTCTTCCAAATCAACCTAATTTTGCAAGCAAAAGCTTTTGGGTTCAAAAAATACCATTTTACTCCCAAAGTTGTTGTGGCATTTGTTTCAACACTTTGTTTAATGTGCATCATCCATGAGAGAGATCATTTATATGGGATTAGTGACATACTGTAGTGGACAAACATGATGCCCTCCATGCAGTGTAGTTTAGAAATGAGTGCCACACCGACTATTGTAGGTGGTGGTACAGTTTTGTCAGCAGCTTTTCTCTTTTGCTCAGGACCCTACTAAATTCAAGAGTGGTTTCTGAGTTTTCATGCTAAGATTGATATGGAACTCTAACAGATGTGGGGGGGAGGGGGTTTATTTTTTTTCAAGTGCGTGTTTTAATTGATGGGCCATTCCACTTAACTATTCTGTAACCGGTGTCTGTGAAATGGGACAGCAGACAAATAGCCAAATTATGATAATTTAGGTCAAAAATCATAATAACAGGTACTTTTTCAGGCTGATGGGCTACATCACAGCTTTATTCTCCCCCCCATTCAGACCATCCCTCCTTCTAGATAATGTTGCTGTTTCTCCTCCTGGCAGGAAACAACGTCCTGCTGAGGCCTGTGTTCACCAAACAACCAGGCAGTGTGGTGTTTCCCGTCCACCCCACTGAGACCATCAGAGAGGTGGTGTTCAGCTGTGAGGCCCAGGGACATCCACCTCCATTCTACAGGTACCAGCTGTCACTGTTACTTCAAGTTTGGCAGTGTACATTTAACTTTTTTTTAACCAGGTTAGTCTTAATGAGATAAATGGAAACATATTTTATGATATCTCACATTATACCACGGGTTACTTTAACCCTTTACACGATGGGGAATTTGCCTATATGAACAGGGCCAAATTGAAAGCTTTTTCAAATAAATAATTTAAGAAGCATGTGCATGTCCATGTTAGCAATTGAATGGGAACAGTTTGGAGATTTTAGGGAAATTCTAAGAACAAAGATTAGAGCAAAAGCCGTTCACCTGAAACAAGATTGAGTTCAAAGATTACACTGTTGATTTTATGTGCATTTGACCTTTACTGTACTTTTCGAATTAATTTGTCAATAACGAAATCTGGAAATAATCAAATCAAATCAAATTCATTTATAGAGCTCTTCTTTCATCGGCTGATATCTCAAAGTAATGTACAGAAACCCAGCCTAAAACCCAAAACAGCAAGCAATGCAGGTGTTGAAGCACGTTGGCTAGGAAAAACTCCCTAGAAAGGCCAAAACCTAGGAAAAAACCTAGAGAGGAACCAGGCTATGAGAGGTGGCCAGTCCTCTTCTGGCTGTGCCGGGTGGAGATTATAACAGAACATGGCCAAGATGTTCAAATGTTCATAAATGACCAGTATGGTCAAATAATAATAATCACAGTAGTTGTCGAGGGTGCAGCAAGTCAGTACCTCAGGAGTAAATGTCAGTTGGCTTTTCATAGTCAATCATTAAAAGTATCTCTACCACTCCTACTGTCTCTAGAGAGTTGAAAACAGCAAGTCTGGGACAGGTAGCACGTCCGGTGAACAGGTCAGGATTCCAAAGCCGCAGGCAGAACAGTTGAAACTGGAGCAGCAGCACGGCCAGGTGGACTGGGGACAGCAAGGAGTCATCATTTGCAGGTAGTCCTGAGGCATGGTCCTAGGGCTCAGGTCCTCCGAGAGAGAGAAAGAAAGAGAGAATTAGAGAGAGCATAGTTAAATTCACACAGGACACCGGATGAGACAGGAGAAGTACTCCAGATATAACAAACTGACCCTAGCCCCCCGACACATAAACTACTGCAGCATAAATACTGGAGGCTGAGACAGGAGGGGTCAGGAGACACTGTGGCCTCATCCGATGATACCCCTGACAGGGCCAAACAGGAAGGATATAACCCCACCCACTTTGCCAAAGCACAGCCCCCACACCACTAGAGGGATATCTTCAACCACCAACTTACCATCCTGAGACAAGGGCGAGTATAGCCCACAAAGATCTCCGCCATGGCACAACCCAAGGGGGGGCGCCAACCCAGACAGGAAGATCACATCAGTGACTCAACCAACTCAAGTGGACCTGTTCTTCTCTCTGACTCCAACTTGTTCTGGAAAATATAATACATCTTATTCTGTTTAAGACTCCACACATTGGATTTGTGTTCCATAAACTCCTTTCGCAGAAGTTGTTCCATGTAATTGGACTCAATAGCTATTCACTAAGCCACTTCAACAGCATGTAGTGCCAGACAATATTGGCACCGTAGTTAAGAACTCTAAACGGGAAATTACGGGAAATTAAATCCCGCCATGTGCGGCTAGCATTCTTACCTGAAAGAAAGAAATACTTTGGATATACACTGAACAAATATATAAACGCAACACGCAACAATTTCAATGTTTTTTCCTAGTCACAGTTCATATAAGGAAATCAGTCAATTGAAATAAGTTATATAATCTATGCATTTCACATGACTGGAAATAAAGATATGCATCTGTTGGTCACCTGTAAAACAGCTAGGGGTGTGGATCAGAAAACCAGTCAGTATCTGGTGTGACCACCCTTTGCCTCATGTAGCGAGAAACATCTCATTCGCATTGTGTTGATCAGGCTGTTTATTGTGGCCTGTTGGTCCACTCCTCTTCAATGGCTGTGCGAAGTTGCTGGATATTGGCGAGAACTGGACCACGCTGTCGTACACGTCGATCTTCCCAAACATGCTCAATGGGTGACATGTCTGGTGAGTATACAGGCCATGGAATAACTGGGACATTTTCAGCTTCCCGGAAGTGTGGACAGATCCTTGCGACATGGAGCCGTGCATTATCATGCTGAAACATGAGGTGATTGTGGTGGTGGTGGATGAATGGCAAAAGAATGGGTATCAGGATCTCGTCACGGTATCTCTGTGCATTCAAATTACCATCGATAATGCCATTGTGTTCGCTATCCATAACTTATGCCTGCCCATACCATAACCCCACCGCCACCATGGGGCACTTATTTCACAAAGTTGACATCAGCAAACCGCTCGCCCACACAACGACCACATCTGCCCGGTACAGTTAAAACCAGAATTCATCGGTGAAGAGCACACTTCTTCAGCATGCCAGTGGCCATCGAAGGTGAGTATTCACCCACTGAAGTTGGTTACGACATCAAACTGCAGTCAGGTCAAGACCCTGGTAAGGACGACGAGCACGCAGATGAGCTTCTCTGTTTGTGCAGAAATCCTTTGGTTGTGCAAACCCACAGTTTCATCAGCTGTCCAGGTGGCTAGTCTCAGACGATCCCGCAGATGAAAAACCCGGCTGCTGTGGTTACACGTGATCTGCGGTTGGACATACTGCCAAATTCTCTAAAATGACGTTGGAGACTCATCAAAATGACGATGACTGCCCATCGCAAATACATTCTGACCATTCTGATTGGCCCCAGAAACCGATGGGTTGGACCAGAATGGGCCTACAAGAATCATGAATCACGTTATTGGCTTGAATATTCTGATTGGTTAGAGAAGATTCAATCGCGGATGAATTTGTTTTGTACAATGCCCCTCATTTTGATGTCAGCACAACCGACTTATAGCATGGTAGTTTCAGACTGAATGTATGGGGCGATACATAGAGCAGCGGAATTAAATTCAGGATACGTTATCAGGCAAATTTCCCCTGTTTGTTGCCTAATGATGACCCAAGATAATTGATATTTGATAAGGAAATCAGGAATTTGAACCATGTCATTGGATTTAGGTTAAAAGTTGGGTGAAAGAAAGACAAACATTTCCGAAATTCCTTTATGTTTTCCACGTTAATTCAACATCATCACATTGTTTTTTGTTGTTGTTTTTTTTAACGTAGAAACAACATAGATTAATTTAGTTTGTGACCAGAGGGTTTGGACTTCACTGTCAAACTCTGCGTATTGTGTATTGTCCCTCTCCGGGAGTTGTCCCCAGTGCATTGTCCTAGGAATGTATTGATGCCCCGTTGATCACCAGCTTAAGTGATGACAAATTAAAACAGATGACAAATTATGATTTGCTTTAAAGAGCATCAGTTGCATAAGCTATTAATTTTCAATCTATCAAACAATGACGGCTGTTGTACTCTTGTCACTGTAATTAAATGCAAATTGCAAAGCCAAGCATTTAATATGCAATAGGTTGAAACGATCCCTCATAACATCAGCGTATTTGGCTGTTAATGTAGCTTGAAGATCCTGGGTGTTATGCCTAATGGGCACAAATTGAAATGAATGTACAAGATCTTATCACTTCCACTGGATAGAATACTTACGCAATCTGTTTCTACAATGCAGCCTCCGACACCAGCCTAAAAGATGGGAACCTAATAATTCTGTCTTCAACTCACATTGAAGTCGTACACCTGTGTGTGTGTGCGCAGAGTGTACTCACACACACACCACATTGAAGTAACCTGTTCCAGTGTATGAAATTAGTTTGGAAAAGTTAAGAGTCCTTCACTCAGTCTGCATCATAGTACATCAAATGGGTCTTTAGAGCTGAGAATAGAGCAGCTCTTTTTCAGGAGGCGCCAAGGACACATTAATTTAAGACATACTTAAGACTACTCCTCGACCGCTGTCACTGAAAGCCCCCTCTGAGTTGTCACCGTGGTCCCTTGATTTGTCTAGTCTGGAGCCATTCCAGCTGCAAAACCAAATCGATAAATCAATCTAATCAGCCAATCTGCCGTTAGGCACCGCTCCACTGAATAGGCCTCTCTCTCTCTCTCTCTCTCTCTCTCTCTCTCTCGCTCTCTCTCTCTCTCTCTCTCTCTCTTTCTCTCTCTCTCAGAAATGGAAACCTCAGGCTTATTTGACTCAAGGAGTTGTGGAATTCCAATCAGCACAAAAGGATCTAATATTCAATATAATTGTGCCTTATCTCTGTCTCTGAAAGCTATTTCTCAAGAGCTCCTCATGGACACAAAGATAGCTTTTCTTGTTAGGCTTGTTTGCTCTCCTCTGTTCATTTTCTCTCTCCTTGACATCAAACTGTTGGGATTAAGTGGATGCACTTGTCTTGTGTTCATTATTAACAGTTTTGAGGTGCGGTCAAACTGTATTTGAATAGGTTCTGTAACTTTTGATAATCAAAATTAATCAAAATCTAGAAGAAAAAAAATGGTGAAGATGAGCAATACAGTAATTCTCTTCATGTTGCACAGTGATTCAGGAAGAATAGATGTTCTAACTTACTGTAGCAAATTATTGTGAAGCACGCGCAAGACTTCAAGGTTTGGGTAGATTCAGCTTTCAATTCAGGAAATTCAGAAAATGAACTGAAAGTTGTTCAGGTTTTTCCAATTCAACTGAATTGACCACAATCCTACATTACTCAAAATGTCCAAGCATCTTGACAGCTGTTCACCCAAAAAGTGTTAAGGTGACCGCTTTGTCATTTGAGTTCCAGATTCCACCTAGCGTTGTTCTGTATTCAATGTCTTTGATCGCATTACCCTTAATCAAAAGGACTGTTATTATAGGGTTAGCGTAGGGTTATCCAAGGGATTTTAAAACAAATCTGTGCTAGATTATGGTGATATTGTGCTAGATTATGGTGATATTGTTTACATGCAAGCCTCAGCCAGCAGATTTAAGATACTGGACACTGTGTATCACAGGATGCTTAGATTTATAACAAATGCAAGATCACTCACCCATCACTGTAATCTATATGGTGAAGTGGCCCTCTCTTCCTACACAAATGCTGAAGCACTGGTACAGGTCATCTTTGTGTACAAAGCATTGCTTGGACTATTGCTTTTTTACCTGTCCCCCTCACTAAAAAGGTAATCACAAACTGATAGTCCCCGTTCTCAGCTGCTACAATCTTTCACACTTCCTAAGGCCAGAACTGAAATGGGAAAACTATCATTTTCGTATAATCCTTGGTGTTGGAACGAGCTGCAAAATACTTTAAACTGGAGGAGAGGGTATCGCTTGCTGAGTTTAAAGCATTGAAAGGGGAAAATGTTGTTGACCTTTGTGATTGTTTTTAATGCATCGTATTGTGCGCTTGTGTTGTATTTACACGCTGACTACTTCCTGTTGACTTTCCAGGTCCCCATTGAAAAATAGATTTCTATCCTCGAGGGTCTTTTGCTGGTTGAACAACGGTTCATTTAAAAAAATTGGGTTATCATTATCATTAGGTAGGCTATAGGCTACATCCACATGTGGTGTTTGAAAATCATTGTGGTTGGTTTAGGAATTGGTTACAATTCTTGTCCCAGGGCCTCCCTTATTGAGCAGGGAGGTCTGGCTGCTTTTGAGGAAAATAAAATGATGACAGTATTTACAGCCATTGGTTTTGGTCTCATCCCATGTTTAAATTGAGCAAGGCGTGAAAGGAATTTAATGAAAACGAATTATGGTTGCAAATGAGTAATGTCTCTCACTGATTACATCCCACATCAATTATATTCAGTGTTGTTTGGAGCGACAAGCACAGGGCCTTGTGTCGTTTGTTTTAATTTGGAATTTGCCACAAATTTGCCTTGTCTTGGGTTGTGATTGCAATTTGATCATGATGAAAGTGTGTGATTATGCTATCTGACTGTATGGATCACATGCATAATGAACCAGAACTGGGCAACCTTCAAGGAAACACGAGAGTTGGGCAATAGGATATGTTGTGTTTGTGGCACTATGGCTTGTGCAGCCTAATAATAGGATAGTTGTGAACATCATCATACACACCTTCGATAATATGAAAACGTTGGGAATGAAAGTCGTTCTTTAGGTGTCTCTCATTTTGAAATTCAATTGAAAATCGCTTAAAACATTGATAGACAATGTTTATTGCGCATTTGTGTTTTCTAGTCATTTAGCCAAATACTATACTATATGATGTGTTTTTAGCACATGTAAGCTTAATTTGCATTTAATACATAAGTCCGTAAGTCTGAGGATTGTATATTTTCTACATATTTGTGTTCTGTGTCTAGTAACCTCTTCCAGTTTGTCGTTGCTTTTGTGTGCTTACAATATGTAGCCCACACTTGTGAATGTTTTACTTTATGTAATATTTCCAGGCATTATGATGAGATCACTCATACACATATAAGGCTCATTCTGTACATTCTGGTGGACTTTCCCTACAGTTCTCTTGTCAACTTATCCTTTTAATGCTCTTGCTTTTTCAGGTGGAAGCTGAATGACTCCTTCATTGTACCTAGATCAGGGTCACGCTATGCCCTCACTGGGGGCAACCTACGCATCAGCCATCTGAACAAAGAGGAGGATGTCGGGATCTACCAGTGTCTGGCAACCAACTCCTTCGGCACCATCGTCAGCAGAGAAGCTAGTCTACATATAGCTTGTGAGTTTTCCTCTTAATACAGTAAAGGTTTAAATGGAATATTTCTCAGTCCAAGGAAAAAGGCAGTGGATTCTATCACAAAGCATCAGTCGTTAGCAAACCATGATTATGTCACTAAGTTGATCCTTTAATCCAGCTTAAACAGTGGCTTGGGACATCTGTGTGATAGGAGATGCAACTAGGGCTGTGGCGATCATGACATTTTGTCAACTGGTCACTGTCATGCAAATAACTGCCAGTCTCACGGTAAATGACAGTTAATTAACATAATAACGTTTAGCCTCTCCGAGCTTCCAGGCAGAGTTTACAATCCACTGATGCGGACCTTTGGAACATCTGCATTTCAAAAAAACTAATAAATCCATTTAATATAGCCTACACCATCTTAATAATACCATTATTTATTTTAGATACATCTAAAGAAACATTGTGATATGAAGACAATGTAGCCTATTTCAGAAGAACAGAATAGCATATTCTGAGTCATCCTTATGTTAAGCCGTGATCTGGCTGTGCTGTATGGCTGTGGGCTACACTAGTTAATTTAGCAGACAAGATTTGCTTATAATTCCCGTGGCATTATTTTATATTATTTTATAGTAAGAAGAATACAATTCCACATAGCTGAATAAAACAGAAAGGATATTTTCCCAAAATGATTTCCAAGGGAGTGTGCTGTGTTGATGTCACGTTCCGACCTTAGTTCCTTTGTGATGTCTTTGTTTTAGTATGGTCAGGGCGTGAGTTGGGTGGGCAGTCGGTGTTCTTTTTTCTATGATTTGGTATTCTGTGTTTGGCCTGGTATGGTTCTCAATCAGAGGCAGCTGTCAATCGTTGTCTCTGATTGAGAACCATACTTAGGCAGCCTGTTTTCACCCTGATTATATTTTCTGTTTAGTGTGTTTTGCACCTGACGGAGCTGTTTCGGTTGTGCGTTTTGTTTCTTTGTTTGATAGTGTTCAGTTGAAATAAATAACATGAACACGTACCACGCTGCGCCTGGCCCTCACCTTCTTCCACCGACGACCGTTACAGTTGAGCGGTTAACAAAGTGTTCATTTGAAGCAGGTCCTCCTATATGCCTAATTTACAGTTATTTATGCAACGTTAGTTGCGATACAAACCTTAGACTATATGTTTTGATTTCTAATACATTCTAAGGCTGCATGATGTGACTCTAATGATGTTTTTTTAAAAGTTGCATGAAAAGCATGAGCTCTGCTCTGTTTCTTGCGCAGTCTCTCATTCATAATTTGACAAGCACTTGATAATATTCTCATAGCCTACTAATATGTGTGTGGAATCATTTTTTATTTAGAATGGCCCACAAAAACATCATTTCATCCATAGCCTGCACTCAAATAGTGATTGGAGGTTCCGTAAAGTTGCGTTTTTAATATGCCAGGTAAGCTACATCGGTTGTAAAGCAGATTCATTTGGTAATAAATATAGCAGCACGAGAAAAATGGGATCCTTTTTTAAATAGTGGCGAGTCATAAGTCTGTTTTCACAGGTCGATTGAGCAATGACTGGGCTTATAAGAACACATGTTTCATTAGACTCTGTAGGCTATGTGCTCTCCAACCATGTTCCAGGGGTCCTGCCTTGGACTGCACACGATGGGCATCATTCAAAAGTGATAATATTCTCACCCATCAGACTATTCTCAATTTAATATTGTCTTTACATATACTAAGTAATATATGTGCGAAATTAGTTTGGATTTAGAATGGGCCATTATCATGCACCTGTCAGAACACGGGCAGGGGGGAAAATACATGTAATTCATATGCACTTGAATAGCTTGTGGAGGAAGCTTTTCCCGCAGTTAATTTTCATGCCAGTCAGGTAGACTACTCCAGTCTTAAAGCGAAGCATTGTGCTCAATATTAGGAGAGTTGAGAAATAAATATAGTCTATTGAAAACTGATAGGATCCTTCTCTTTTTAATGGAGGCCATCAAACCTCTGTTTTCTCACGCAATTGCATAGCATAGTCTGTAGAAATATAGTGCAACATGGGCTTATAGAAATTACATGTATCAACCAGCTATAAGGAGCTGGCTCTCGCTGTTCAACAGGTTATCCTATTCCGCTCGAACTCTGAATGCCAAAGCTCTCATGAAGTGTTTGTTTTGATTTTCAAGCTTTTGCATTGATGCCAGAGGGATTAGAGGGACAATAGAGCGCTGAGTACCAGGCCATTGGCGACTGGTTAGTTTGGTAGTCTACAAATGACCATTAGCGGCATCAGAGCGCAGTTTTGGAGAAGCCTAGTTACTGTGACTCAATGGTCACGTGGAATTTGACTGCGGTCATGACTCGTGACTGTCGGTGTGAAGGTAATACGGTCACCGTAACAGCCCTAAATGCAACAGCTCTACCAAAGAGTAGGTTTGGGATGAAGAGGGTGCGATTGTCGGGGGCCTTGACAGCAGCTATATAACTGATGTTTTACAGTCTTCATCTATCACATTTTAAGTCTTCGGCATCTCTGATGGCAAGGTAAACTCAGGGCCTCTGCTCTGACGGGAATCCCATCTAAAATGACAGCGTGAACCTCTGAGAACAGATGGTGCATCCAGATTGAATTCTGACGTCTGTTTCCTTTTAGCAGACCTAGGGATGATCCTTGTGAGAGCACCCCGGGTATTTAGCTGGCTTCTAATGGGTGCATTTGAGTCACGAGTCCCCACAAAGCAGTATATCATATTCACGTGAATCCCACCGCTGACACCAAATGTCTACACCAGGCAGTGTATCATATTCATATTTCCTACCAATTTTCAAGGTTTGACCTGCACTGTATGTCACTGTGATTGGTCTCGTCCATTGCCTGGCTCTGACCTGGGACCTGTGGGTTTTGTCAACTGACAAGGACAAGTATCTGCGGTGATGTGTCATCCATCTTATTTGTTGCTCTTGGTATAACTTAATTAATCCTGCAGAATGATTGAACGGCGCTGGGTCAGAGTAATAATGAATTGAGGAGAAGCCTGTTTTGAAAGTCTGTATCATGTCATTTGTAAAAGACTTGGACCAGACCAGAAGCACCTGGAGTGCTTTTTTGTCCCTCTTTTAGGCTTTGATTTTTTATAAAATAGGATGTAATGTAACAAAGATGTAACATATATTGAACAAAAATATAAATACAAGATACAGCAATTTCAAAGATTTTAATCAGTTACAGTCTATATAAGGATATCAGTCAATTTAAATAAATTAATTAGGCCCTTATCTACACTCTTACAAAAAGGGTTCAAAAAGGGTTATTTGGCTGTCCCCATAAGAGAACCCTTTTTTGGTCTGTGTAGAGGGTTCTACATGGAACCAAAATGGTTCTACCTGGAACCAAAAAGGGTTCTTCAAAGGGTTATCCTATGGGTTCTCCAAAGGGTTCTCCACTTTCTAAGAGTGTATGGATTTCACATGACTGTGAATACAGATATGCATCTGTTAGTCACAGATACATAAAAAGTAAGCGCATGGATCCAAAAACCAGTCAGTATCTGGTGTGAGCACCATTTGCTTCATGCAGCGTGACACATCTCCTTCACATAGAGTTGATCAGGCTGTTGATTGTGGCCTGTGGAATGTTGTCCCACTCCTCTTCAATGACTGTGCGAAGTTGCTGGATATAGGTGGGAACTGGAACACGGTGTCGTACATGTTGATCCAGAGCATCCCACAATTCTCAATGGGTGGGGCATATCTGGTGAGTATGCCATGCCATTCATCCGCCACCATCACCTCGTGTTTCAGCATGATAATGAATGACCCCATGTCGCAAGGATCTGTACACAATTCCTGGAAGCTGAAAATGTCCTAGTTCTTCCATGGCCTGCGTGCCCACCAGACATGTCACCCATTAAGCATGTTTGGGGTGCTCTGGATCGACGTGTATGACAGCATGTTCCAGTTCCCACCAATATCCTGCAACTTCGCACAGCCATTGAAGAGGAGTGGGACAACATTCCACAGGACTCAACCAACAACCTCCGCTCTGCGTGAGGTGAATGGTGGTCACACCCGATAGTGATTGCTTTTCTGATCCACGCCCCTACCTTTTTTAAGGTACTGTATCTGTGACCAACAGATGCATATCTTCATTCTCAGTCATGTGAAATCTATAGATTAAGGCCTAATAAATGTATTTCAATTGACTGATTTCCTTATATGAACCGTAACTCAGTAAAGTTTTTGAAATTGTTGAATGTTGCGTTTATATTTTTGTTCAGTATAATACTATCAAGGCACAAGGCGAGACCCAGATGCAGACAGAGGAGGCAGATGGTTAGAGTCTGATATTTATTAACAATCCAAAAGGGGTAGGCAAGAGAATGTTCGTGGACAGGCAGAAGGCCAAAACCAGTTCAGAGTCCAGGATGTACAGAGTGGCAGGCAGGCTCAAGGTCAAGGCAGGCAGAATGGTAAGGCAGGCTGGAATGGAGTCCAGAAAACAGGCAAGGGTCAAAACCGGGAGGACTAGCAAAAGATAAATAGAAAGCAGGAGCACGGGAAAACATGCTGCTTGACTTGAAAACATGCAAGACGAACCGGCACAGAGAGACAGGAAACTCAGGGATAAATACACTCGGGAAAATAAGCAACACCTGGAGGGGGTGGAGACAAACACAAGAAACAGGTGAAACAGATCAGGACATGTACAATTATTGACACCCCTGTTTTCAGTACGTTTCAATAACTCACCTTGATAACACATGCAATATACTGTAGCTCAGTATTTGAATTATGTATCTTATATAGTCACTTTTGCTCATCTTTATCAAAGGTGTCAATCTTTTTAGAACTCACTGTAGGTGTTGCACATGATGCAGTTGGACCATGAAAAGCATTGGTTTAAAATATAAAGTTGTAGGCACATAAGCTCTTGTGGCTACTGAAGTTGGTCTTTTAATTGGTATTTTGCTGGCTCAGCGTTACCAAGATTAGTAAGATATCCGTATATAATATATCATATATAGGGTGGCAGGTATACTAGCGTTGGGCCAGTACCCGAAAGGTCGCTAGTTCAAATCCTTAGCCGACAAGGTGAAAATCTGTTAATGTGCGCTTGAGCAAGGCACTTAACCCTAATTACTCCAGGGCTGCTGGATAATGATGACCCTGGCTGTGACCCAACTCTCTGAGGGCGTCTCAGGGGGAGTTGGGATATGCAAAAAAACACATTTCCAATTCGCACTATGCGTATTAATGTACATTTGTACAAATTTAAATTGTTAAATTGAACAAATATATATATTTTTATAAAAATGTAGGCACAAAGAGTGATTGTGTTAGGGCTACATGGCAGCCCTTCATCCACCACCAGCCTGTGGGCTGAGCCATATAAACTGTGGACAATCTTTCACCATCTAATATGGGCTTAACATATCAGAACATTTAAAGGTTGATGATTCCACTGACAATACTGTGGTGAAATGTTTTAAAAGCCTCTGCTCGTCTGTTGTGTGCACTGGAATAATCTCACTTGTTCTAGGGGCAGATTGAATTCTGTAATCTCTTTGGGATTTATATAATTGAAAGTCTCTCGACTCTGCTGTGGTAAAATATAACATTACTCCACAGATTGTAACTGCCATATTGCAGGAATAACCTTTTAATTTGTACCCAAGAGAATGAGCATGATATGCTCCAGATGCAATGTTGTTAGCTCTGTGCTTAATTATTGAATGGTGAAATAACTGTATTTAAGAAACTGCACAGGATGCAATTCACTTGTATTTTAGGAGCATCAGATTTTATATCTCTTCTTTAGTTCAGGCTCACAATTGCACATCATTTGCATATTTGTTTTCCAGTGTCTGTCTGACATTACAATCCATTTCACAAGTAGATCTGATTTCTATCTCTTGTTTTTAACAAACGCCTTCCTTCATTTCTATCAAGTCCCTTTCATAACATCCACACTTTCGCCTCAAGAGAAAATTACATCCTTATTTAGTTTTATAGCAATCAGAGAGTGGGGACATGAACAGCACTCACAGTCTTGGCCTGTCCAAAATATATCAGAGCTCTAGCTATCTGCATTTCAAACATACCATTTTTTTAAAACAGGAATTTATCACACAATGCTAGAGAACAATTGTAAAGAGTTTCTCAATTAACGTTTTTGATGTCATAGTGTACATTTCTCAAACTCAATTCTGGACCTCAAAGGCAGTTCCACAGCATTTGTTGTAATCAGGGACAGATTTAGACTTGGGATGCCAGGTGGGCGCAGTTAATTGTCAGTTTGACCAGAAAACCAGCAGCCTCTTGACCTCATCGGGTAAGAGTTGAATATCCCTGCTGTAAAGTGTCTCAGTCTTGTAATATCGTACTTATTTCTGAGTGCTCACTGCAAAATTGTGTGTTGCTCACTTTTTGAATAAGTAGAACATAGATTAATGAAGAGATGGGAACAGTATCATATCATATAAACTATTCAAAGCGGTAAACCATAACATTTACATTTTAGGCTATGAAAGTGGTTTGAGTGGTACTTTCTACAGTAATATGACTCAATATTAAATAACTGTGAAGGACAAGCCATGACTGTTGGTTAATGCTCTCGTTCACACCACAACAAAAGTTACTCACATTCTCTTTTGATACAATCTCCTCTGATTCATTGCATTAAGTCACAAAATGCTAATTCACATCCAATTTCATGGACCTGAAAGCACTCAAAATAGCTTGAATTAGGCAATGAAAAAGCACACAGAGGTATGTCTTTGAAAGGCTTGACAATATAATCCAGGGGTTGCAGAACAGTTTGGTTTATCAGGCATGGCTGGCTTTAGTGTGTCCAGCTCATTTGCGTTTCACACTATGAGAATATTGACCGTTTTTTCCCACTTCACGGTGGTGTAGTAATATTATTAGGTGCTATAGGGAAATACTGCTCATATACAGATTTCACCTAGCTTCAGGGATTTTTGTCAAATAAATATTTATTTTAATACTCACTTTGAGAAAGTTTTATTTTAAATGTTAATACTTTTTGGAATTATACACTGTGTTCAGTTAGTTCTTAAACCTCGTTAGTTCTGAAAACACAGGACATGTTGTTAGAAATTCCAATGTGCCAATAGTTGATTGTAAGCACTAACCTGACACTCGCTTTCATGTTGTCATAGGGAAAGATAACTTTGATGATAGCAATGACTTTCTTTAACAAAGTCATTTCAGTGGCGTCTTGAGATTTGGTTGTTTTCCAAATCCACCTAATCATGCCTCTCAAATGCTGAATACTTATGCACCTGATAAAACATAGAAACACAATTTTGTGCCTCAACAAGACTGCCTCAACAATCTAAGTGTCTAAATGTATGTTTACAGGTTAAAGGGGAATTCAAGAATATGGGAAATAAGAAAAACAGGCCTTTATAACAAAGTTATCCCATAGCCTTGAGGACATTCATTACTGTACCTGACCTCTTTATACTTTTAATTAATCAGTGGGCTCTGTAATTCCCAATTTAAACTGCTTCCTAAAGCAGAACTAATCACTCATGGTATTCAAGACTTAGAATCGATCTAGAAGTGTTTCACATAAATCTTGCTTAGGTGTGGCACAGATGTCCCTGAAGCATCACACAGACATGGTGACATAATTCCCCAATATTATACAGACTTCTCAAATGAATCTGTTAATTGAGGCAGTGTTCTCATTAAGTTCATGTATTCATGGGGAAGTAGGTGTTACAGTACATTATTCTTCTTTCTATTTCCATTCTCTCTTGATTATGGCATTATTGGTTACTTTGGTTTGCTATTTTGCAGTATAGGCTCTTAGATATCTACAAGAGCAACAACAGCAGAGAAAAGACAGATGTGGATTGTTGTCCTATTTCCCGAGTAGGTTGTCAAGAAGTAAATGGTTGCCATACACATGCTATTTCAATCTCATAGCCGTTTAATTGTTGCTGGAACGTGTGCAATGAGGAAAGTAATGAATGAAACACAGAAAGTGATAACAATACATAGTTTCAATTAAAATCACTCATGTGTGACTTATACTTGAGGAAGGGCTTTCCGCATGCTGGAGGTGCTTGGGATTGAACAGTTCTGTAAGTACACCGGAAGAAATTATTGTCTCACAAAGTTGTCCAAAGGTGTCGGATACTGCCATTTAACCCAATGAGGAAGATGCTCAAGAATAATAAATTATGATACATTAATATAATACTATAGTACAATTTGTGTCCCAAAAGCTGAAATTGTAGTCCTTAGAATAACCAATGACTCACTGTTAAAAGGGAGTATTAGACAAAAAGACATGAGCTGTGTTTGGGGCTATATCAATTTGTATAATGTCAAGTCACTGCATGGTGTTCCACACTACCAATGATAGATTAACTACTATGTCAATATTTGGTTATGGCTATAATGGCTATTGCCATTGCTTCATAAATTCAGTAGAATACTGCTTGATCATTTTGGCCTATTCCTTTTGTCTCTCTGAAACAGACTTGGAGAATTTCAAGACACAGAGTCGAAGTCCAGTGAGGGTTCGTGAGGGCCAAGGAGTGGTCCTACTCTGTGGCCCACCACCCCACTCTGGAGGTAAGAAAGCCTTTGCGGAACACCTAATGACTGTGAAAGGAACAACTAAAAACTTAAGTGGTACACTATTTCCATAAGTCATATGTAGGCCTACAATAAATAAATAAATATCATGGTTATTATTTGAATGCTGGTGGCATGATGATCGGTTCTTGGTTGGCAATGATCAAATAAAAAGTATCTTGCTCTTCAATATCTCATCAATATAACCTACCATGTCCACTTTATCAGTGAACTGTAGTCTAGAGGGCATGCGCCAAAACCAGATTGGGCAAGTATGCTATTTATTGCAGCAGTTTTTGTAACAAAACCATTGGTAGAAAAAAACTCTTGCTTTCTATTCGGTACATGGAAATTTAAGGTTAAAAGTGCTTTGTATGTACACTACGTTATCACACACAACTTTTATCCGCAACAAGTCAATTTAATGGAAACACAGCTCTGGTGGGAAAATGCACATATGCGGATTTTAGAATTGGATGGAAACTTAGACAAGCAACTAACCAGTCACGGAAGGGGGACTTGTAGTGAGAGATTGCAATATCCAGGCACAGCTGCTCTCTTTGCTCTTCAAGTGTTTGCAGTGCCAGTGTCTCCAGTGCATCGGTGTACCTCACATATGCAGTGCCCAGGATGATGCGGCAAGCACACTTTTGGATGTGCTCAAGCTGGTCTGAGAGGGATTGGGATAATGAGCTATTCCAAGCTGTGAAGTCAGAAAAAGCACCATCTTCTTATTTTAGTATTTACAATCTATGCACTTCTGGATCAATCAATACATTTTCGGACTGAATACAATTTACATTTCATGTCCTGAGGTTTCTTATGGCCTATTTTAACAGAATAAATGCATTTGTTATTTATTATGGAATATTTATACGGTCAAAATGTCAGCCATGGCCATTCTAGTAATTATAGAATTCCGGCGCACAGAGGGTTAACGATTAACTAGAAATAACTCAAGAAGGCTTCGGGATTTGAGTGTGGCCAAGCACCAAGATGCTATACAGAGTTAAAGAGAAATCACAGTGGCACGTTTTTTTCAGAGCCTGTGCATTAGGGTCCTGCTTTGTCTGCACTCATGTCCCCTACTGCTCTCTGAGTGTCTATCTGGATGACTGTGTTCAGACCCAGACCTAATGCACCTGACCTCCTTTTCCTAATGGAACTAGACTTTTTAGATTTACTCAAGGATGTAATCCCTTGTTCTCCTGCACATCTGACAGAAATCAAGGTAGCAAGCTAGCTACACACATGGCTTGCAGATTTTGTCCTCTATAAAATCTTATATACAGTTGAAGTCGGAAGTTTACATACACTTAGGTTGGAGTCATTAAAACTTGTTTTTCAACCACTCCACAAATTTCTTGTTAACAAACTATAGTTTTGGCAAGTCGGTTAGGACATCTACTTTGTGCATGACACAAGTCATTTTTCCAAAAATTGTTTACAGACAGATTATTTCACTTATAATTCACTGTTTCACAATTCCAGTTGGTCAGAAGTTTACATACACTAAGTTGACTGTGCCTTTAAACAGCTTGGGAAATTCCAGAAAATGATGTCATGGCTTTAGAAGCTTCTGATAGGCTAATTGACATAATTTGAGTCAATTGGAGGTGTACCTGTGGATGTATTTCAAGGCATACCTTCAAACTCACTGCCTCTTTGCTTGACATCATGGGAAAAGCAAAATAAATCAGCCAAGACCTAAGAAAAACATTTGTAGACCTCCACAAGTCTGGTTCATCCTTGGAAGCTATTTCAAATGCCTGAAAGTACCACGTTCATCTGTACAAACAATAGTACACAAGTATAAACACCATGGGACCATACTGCCATCATACCGCTCAGGAAGGAGATGCGAACGTTCTGTCTCCTTCCTGAGATGAACGTACTTTGGTGAGAAAAGTACAAATCAATCCCAGAACAACAGCAATGGACCTTGTGAAGATGCTGGAGGAAACCGGTACAAAAGTATATTTATCCACAGTAAAAACGATTCCTATATCAACACAATCTTAAATGTCGCTCAGCAAGGAAGAAGCCACTGCTCCAAAACTGCCCGTCACGCCCTGATCATAGTTTGCTTTGTATGTTTCTATGTTTTGTTTGGTCAGGGTGTGATCTGAGTGGGCATTCTATGTTGGATGTCTAGTTTGTCTGTTTCTGTGTTTGGCCTGATATGGTTCTCAATCAGAGGCAGGTGTTAGTCGTTGTCTTTGATTGGGAACCATATTTAGGTGGCCTGTTTGGTCATTGTGTGTTGTGGGTGATTGTCTATGTGTAGTGTTTGTGTCAGCACATTTCATATATAGCGTCACGGTCGTTGTTCATTTATTGTTTTGTTCAGTTTTCTTTGTGTTTTCGTCATCCATTAAAATGATGCATTCACATCACGCTGCGCTTTGGTGCACTTCTTACGGCGATCGTGACACTGCCATAAAAAAGCCAGAATACGGTTTGCAACTGCACATGGGGACAAAGGTCATACTTTTTGGAGAAATGTCCTCTGGTCTGATGAAACAGAAATAGAACTGTTTAGCCATAATGGCCATTGTTATGTTTGGAGGAAAAAAGGGGAGGCTTGCAAGCCAAAGACCACCATCCCAACCGTGAAGCACGGGGTGGCAGTATCATGTTGTGGGGGTGCTTTGCTGCAGGAGGGACTGGTGGTCTTCACAAAATAGATGGCATCATGAGGCAGGAAACAGGAGGAAGCAGGAGTACACCTTGCGACTGTGTCAGCGTGCACTGCCACAAGAGTCACTAGTGCAAAACAAGGACACTCCTGTCGGCCAAACCCTCCCCTAACCTGGACGACGCTTGGTCAATTGTGCGCCACCCCATGGGTCTCCCGGTTGCGACAGAGCCTGGACTCAAACCCAGAATCTAGTGTGCCAGAGCTAGCACTGTGATGCAGTGCCTTAGACCACTGCGCCACTCGGGAAGCATTCAAAGAAAATAACCCCTACCTATTAAGAAAGTATACCAGTTTCATATGAGGACCAGGATGTTGACAGCTGTTGGTATTGCCCTCAGGTGGCCTGTTTCTGGTCTCAAGTTCAGAAATGGCTGAAAATGCATAACATTGATCTAAAATTGACCCTAGAACTAGAACTGTTGGGAGATCTGGAGAGACCGGGTAACTCAATTACTAATATACTAATACTCTTAGTAAAAGTATTTATCTTCATCTCGCAATCTGTGGATTCATTTTGATTAGATACAGTGGTTGCTCCACTAAAAGTTTTGTGATTATGCTGCGGGACTTAGAGGTAATGTGTGGTTTAGTACAGTACCCTGCGTCACCACTTCATTGCTCCAGACCAGCGCAAGGGGGAATTAGAGCACTGATTATGCTTTTGAACACGGGGTGTGACATTGTTACTAATTTGTAAATAAAGCCAGTTTGTTATTTAGAATTATTTACAGTGGGTTAACAGTGGGTTTACTGCCTTGCTCAGGAGCTCAAGGATTCGATCCAGCGACCTTTCGGTTATTGGCCCAACACTCTAACTAGGCTACCTGCTTTCATTAATAAAATCATTATAAAAAAACTGTTAGGTTCTAATTATCAGAGTAAGAACTCGACGGACACTATGGAAGCTTAAACCAAGTTTATTCGCCCATTGGGTCAATACAGCTGCATCAGACAGACATTTTTCACACAAGCACTGATATTTAACCCTTTCTCCTAGGCTGTCTCCTCCTACCATCTGAACAGCCAATGCATCGCTGTTGCTAGACAGAACCTTAGTGACATCTGTTCTTCCTCACTTCATCTGACCTGACCTCTATCCCAAAGTGCTCACTCCTCCCCAACTCAAGGCTGTCATGTTGATTGGTACCAGACTGTCTCTTCTCCTCCCAGAGGATCCTTCCCATAGGATCCCTGATGGCTAACAATAACATATCCTGACATAATGTAAACGTTATACATTACCCTCTCTTCCTCAGTGACATGAATAAGTATATTTCATATTCTCAGAACCCAACAATACTCTTTCAAAATGCTGATGTTTATGTAGTTATGGATCCACAAATTATTGTGGGAATACATATCACTGAATTACAGAAATATTGGAACAAAGTTGTCTAATGAAGGTAAACAAATTGTTGCTTACTGGAAAATATTATTTCAAACATACACAGTGACGATCTACAGCACCATTATGGTTATTAGCAGGTACAGTACAATAGACTTGCCTAGAAGGAGGGTAGGGGGAGAATTCTATCGTCAAATGTATTTCTTAGTTAGGTTGGCTGTATCACACCCGGCCGTGATTGGTTGCAATTTCAGTTTAATACACCAGTAAAGACAACTAATAATACAACAAAAATTATTATTATTATGTATCACATCTGACCGTGATTGGGAGTCCCATAGGGAAGCGCACAATTGGCCCAGCGTTTCTCCCTCTAAAAACAGAAATAAATGTTTTGGCCTTTACAAATATTATTTTGGCCTTTATTCAGATTACAATCTCTCACCTTTGTTTTTTTTGAAAAGTAAATAATCTCCAAAATATTGTTATATATTATCAAGTTGATGGCACTGTCATATAGCGGCACCTACAAAAAGCATGGAGGCATGGATTTGGATAAAAATAAGTACCAACATTCCTTTTGATTGTCTTTAATAAATAAATGTTTTGGTTAATCTGACCTGGACACCATGTACAGTATTATAATAGCCAATTATGGGCTATTAGCAGGACAATATACCTTTACCAACACCTCTCTGTATTTTGATACTTTGTGGATCTTCCTCAGTGACATGAATAAGTATATTTCATATTCTCAGAACCCAACAGTCCACCCTCTTGAACAATAGTTTCCTACTGTTCAACTTACATCATCTTGGAAATGACTTATAAATGAACAAACAATGATAACACGTGAACAAAATATAAAACATGATTAACATTCACAGTGAGGTTTACAACCTCAGAGACTTATGGCCTCTGTCCTATAATCACACCATGAACACTCTTATTTCCATTTTTCATAGAACACTGATAATAACGTGTCCAGTGGATCTGTTGCCTTCTCCCAGTTCAACCTTCTCTTTCTGGTCCCTAAGAGAGTTATAGCACAAGACTTGGAAAGCAAAAATAAACACAAGACATAACAGCATTAATAATGTGTTAAGATATGCACAATGCATGAAAACCCTAATTTTGATAACATGACAATTCCCGCTCTCTCTTTGCCCGACTATGCCTTCAGGATACTTTTCTGTTGAGTTTGGCAAAAATTAAAGCCATAAAAATCCTCCTCATCCTTCCGCCCAGTCTTCCCCGTCAGACCACAGGATCCAAGAGGTGTTCCCAATCCATGTCATTCTCACTTTGCTCCCCATCACCATCTTTGCCACCTGATGGGCACGTCACCTGATAGGCAAGTGCGTATCCCTAATCAAGCTCACCTATTATGCAGCTGGACCTCACTTCACGTGAGAACTGTGAACCCACCGAGTAGAGACATGGCAATCTTTATCGCTGCAGGTGCTATAAGGAGTACTGTGTGTGGACCAGACCAGTGCTGTCCCAATACCCCCACCTGGTGTATCTTGATGTACACTCAATCTCCAGATTTTTACCTTGTCAGCCTGTGCACTCGGTTATCTCCTGCTCCTCATCTGCTGCTTTCACCTGAGGATATTCATGGTTCATGGGTCATTTCCTGACAGCATAGACTCCCCCTTTATGGCCAAATCACTAATTTGTGACATTTGAATAACAGCCGGTCTCCCAGTTACCAGCTACCAAGCCATGTGGCATGAGTCCTCATAAACGGATATCCCAACAATGCTACTAAAGTAACCCCTGCTACTACTGACACTGCATATGACGCATACCTCAAACTCCCTCATTTGCGCCATATCCAATTCCATGCTGTTACCATAGCCTCCTTTAATTACTGTCCCTACAGCAACTGCAGTGAGTAACTACTGCATGGAGTCTGTCAAGTGTTCACCGGCTGTTAGAAATTGGGAAAGAGATTAATGAGTTGGAAGAATATCCAACCTAACAAAACTCTGAGTCTCAGGTTTCTTGAAAGTCTACCATAGTGTCTGAAATGCCAACACTATCGCTTCTACTCTCACCATGATCTGGGTATGTGTAACGTTCAATTTAACATAATAGTCCCTATATTGTGCACAGTTAGCTGTCCTCCCTCTCTTATGAGCTATTTCCGTTCGGAAGTTTACATACACCTTAGCCAACTACATTTTTACTATTTTTTTTACAATTCCTGACATTTAATCCTAGTATAAATTCCCTGTAATAGGTCAGATAGGATCACCGGTTTATTTTAAGAATGTGAAATGTCAGAATAATAGTAGAGATTTATTTATTTCAGCTTTGATTTCTTTCATCACATTCGAAGTGGGTCAGAAGTGTACATACACTCAATTAGTATTTGGTACCATTGCCTTTACATTGTTTAACTTGGGTCAAACGTTTCGGGTAGCCTTCCACAAGCTTCCCACAATAAGTTGGGTGAATTTTGGCCCATTCCTCCTGACAGAGCTGGTGTAACTGACTCAGGTTTGTACACCTCCTTGCTTGCACACTCTTTTTCAGTTCTGCCCACAAATTTTCTATGGGATTGAGGTCAGGGCTTTGTGATGGCCACTCCAATACCTTAACTTTGTTGTCCTTAAGCCATTTTTCCACAACTTTGGAAATATGCTTGGGGACATTGTTTATCTGGACCCATTTACGTCCAAACTTTTACTTCCTGACTGATGTCTTGAGATGTTGCTTCAAAATATCCACCTAATTGTCCTATTCATGATGCCGTCTATTTTGTGAAGTGCACCAGTCCCTCCTGCAGCAAAGCACCCCCACAACATGATGCTGCCACCCCCGTGCTTCACGGTTGGGATGGTGTTCTTCGGCTTGCAAGCCTCCCCCTTTTTCCTTCCAACATATCGATGGTCATTATGACCAAACAGTTGTATTCTTGTTTCATCAGAACAGAGGACGTTTCTCCAAAAAGTACCATCTTTGTCCCCATGTGTAGTTTCTAACCGTAGTCTGGCTGTTTTGGAGCAGTGGCTTCTTCCTTGTGGAGCGGCTTTTCAGGTTATGTTGATATAGGACTCGTTTTACTGTGGATATAGATACTTTTATACCTGTTTCCTCCAGCATCTTCACAAGGTCCATTGCTGTTGTTCTGGAATTGATTTATTTGCACTTTTCGCAACAAAGTACGTTTATCTCTAGAACGCAGAACGTGTCTCCTTCCTGAGGGGTATGACGGCTGTGTGGTCCCATGGTGTTTATACAGTGCCTTGCGAAAGTATTCGGCCCCCTTGAACTTTGCGACCTTTTGCCACATTTCAGGCTTCAAACATAAAGATATAAAACTGTATTTTTTTGTGAAGAATCAACAACAATTGGGACACAATCATGAAGTGGAACGACATTTATTGGATTTTTCAAACTTTTTTAACAAATCAAAAACTGAAAAATTGGGCGTGTAAAATTATTCAGCCCCCTTAAGTTAATACTTTGTAGCGCCACCTTTTGCTGCGATTACAGCTGTAAGTCGCTTGGGGTATGTCTCTATCAGTTTTGCACATCGAGAGACTGAAATTTTTTCCCATTCCTCCTTGCAAAACAGCTCGAGCTCAGTGAGGTTGGATGGAGAGCATTTGTGAACAGCAGTTTTCAGTTCTTTCCACAGATTCTCGATTGGATTCAGGTCTGGACTTTGACTTGGCCATTCTAACACCTGGATATGTTTATTTTTGAACCATTCCATTGTAGATTTCGCTTTATGTTTTGGATCATTGTCTTGTTGGAAGACAAATCTCCGTCCCAGTCTCAGGTCTTTTGCAGACTCCATCAGGTTTTCTTCCAGAATGGTCCTGTATTTGGCTCCATCCATCTTCCCATCAATTTTAACCATCTTCCCTGTCAGTGCTGAAGAAAAGCAGGCCCAAACCATGATGCTGCCACCACCATGTTTGACAGTGGGGATGGTGTGTTCAGCTGTGTTGCTTTTATGCCAAACATAACGTTTTGCATTGTTGCCAAAAAGTTCAATTTTGGTTTCATCTGACCAGAGCACCTTTTTCCACATGTTTGGTGTGTCTCCCAGGTGGCTTGTTGCAAACTTTAAACAACACTTTTTATGGATATCTTTAAGAAATGGCTTTCTTCTTGCCACTCTTCCATAAAGGCCAGATTTGTCCTATGGACAGAGTCTCCCACCTCAGCTGTAGATCTCTGCAATTCATCCAGAGTGATCATGGGCCTCTTGGCTGCATCTCTGATCGGTCTTCTCCTTGTATGAGCTGAAAGTTTAGAGGGACGGCCAGGTCTTGGTAGATTTGCAGTGGTCTGATACTCCTTCCATTTCAATATTATCGCTTGCACAGTGCTCCTTGGGATGTTTAAAGCTTGGGAAATCTTTTTGTATCCAAATCCGGCTTTAAACTTCTTCACAACAGTATCTCGGACCTGCCTGGTGTGTTCCTTGTTCTTCATGATGCTCTCTGCGCTTTTAACGGACCTCTGAGACTATCACAGTGCAGGTGCATTTATACGGAGACTTGATTACACACAGGTGGATTGTATTTATCATCATTAGTCATTTAGGTCAACATTGGATCATTCAGAGATCCTCACTGAACTTCTGGAGAGTTTGCTGCACTGAAAGTAAAGGGGCTGAATAATTTTGCACGCCCAATTTTTCAGTTTTTGATTTGTTAAAAAAGTTTGAAATATCCAATAAATGTCGTTCCACTTCATGATTGTGTCCCACTTGTTGTTGATTCTTCACAAAAAAATACAGTTTTATATCTTTATGTTTGAAGCCTGAAATGTGGCAAAAGGTCGCAAAGTTCAAGGGGGCCGAATACTTTCGCAAGGCACTGTAGTTGCTAGGCTGGACTAGGCTGAGGCCAATCAGTTGTTTACTGCGCGGTCACACGGGCGCGCCGTCCCTTCTTTTTCCTCTGTAATGAATACGCTATTGTCCGGTTGGAATATTATTGAAGATTTATTATAAAAAGACCCTAAGGAGTGATTTTAAACATCGTTTGACATGTTTCTACAAACTGTAATGGAACTATTTTGACTTTTCGTCTGGATTTTGCACTCGCGCATTGTGCCTTTGGAATAGTGAACTAAACGAGCGAACAAAACGGAGGTATTTGGACAAAAATATGGACGTAATCGAACAAAACAAACATTTATTGTGGAAGTGGAATCCTGGGAGTGTGTTCCGACTATGATCAGCAAAGCTAAGTGAAGATTTATAATGCTATTTATGACTTTTGTTGACAGTTTGGCTGGTAACTGTATGGCTTGCTTTTGTGGCTGAACCTGTTCTCAGATGATTGAATATTGTGCTTTTGCCTTAAAGCTTTTTTGAAATCTGACACAGCGGTTGCATTAAGAACAAGTTTATCTTTAATTCTATGTAAAACATGTAAAACAAGTATCTTTCATCAAGGTTTATGATGAGTATTTCTGTTATTTCATGTGGCTCTCTGCAATTTCTCCGGATGTTTTCTGAACATGGTGCCAATGTAAACTGAGGTTTTTGGATATAAATATGAACTTGATCAAACAAAACATACATGTATTGTGTAATATTGAGTCCTGGGAGTGTCATCTGATGAAGATCGTCAAAGGTTAGTGATTAATTTGATCTATATTTCTGCTTTTTGTGACACCTCTCTTTGGTTGGAAAATGGCTGAATGCTTTCTGTGACTAGTTGCTGACCTAACATAATGATTTTCTGCTTTCGCCGAAAAGCCTTTTAAATATCGGACACTGTGGTTGGATTAACGAGAAGTGTATCTTTAAAATGGTGTAAAATATTTGAATGGTTGAGGAATTTTAATTATGAGATTTCTGTTGTTTTGAATTTGGCGCCCAGCAATTTCACTGGCTGTTGGCGAGGTGGGACGCTAGCGTCCGGAACGATCCCAGAGAGGTTAACAAGAAATTTGTGGAGTGGTTTAAAAACGAGTTTTAATGACTCCAACCAAAGTGTATGTAAACTTCCGACTCTGGGAATGATACCATTCTACCACCACAACCTTAATTTATGAGCTCCCACAGATCTCCACCGCAGTCATATTCCATCCCACTGAACAGCCCAATGTAAACATTCTGTCTCAACCCCAGGCCTCATGTGTACCTCACCTCCTGCTACAGATACATTTACACATATCATTCCATCTAACCCATAACACAATAGTCACTACTCCTAACTCTCTCCTACAGGTATAAACATACTACAACATTCCCAAATCAATTAGTCAACATACATCACTCTCCTCTTGAACAATGATCACTCTTATGTTCCACGAAACCTAAAAACATGTTGACTTGAAAAGGAAAGAGGAAAAAAAGTACATGTTTAATAATTTCACACCACCCTTGATGCGACTAAAACTGGGGACAGAACCATCCTTCCTCGTCGTTCTATCCCCATGTGATGTTGGTCTCCCTGCCGTCTGCTTCATTTTCATCATTGGTTGTTAACGCAAAACACAGACTATGAGCCTTGTTTGCAATTAATTGTACCGTATCATCCAACAATTGATGCGATATAACATAAAAATTCTGATGACATGGTAAAACAAAATAAAACAAAAAAAACCTTCATGGTTGACCCAAGCTATCATCCACTGAGTTCTCTAATAACCTCCCTGTCGGAGGAAACTTAAAGATAAGGTTTCTAGAGCCTCCCTAGGCCTAATACATTTGAGCAGTGCCTCCACCCATCACCGTTTGAAAGCTACTCTCTCTCGCTGTATCCGAATCATAACTACAACATTTAATACATTATCCAACCCAAATTCAGTCCTGAGTAGTTTACTTTCAGTATGACTCAAATTCAAGCTTCACAACCTAACACACATCATCTCGGTTACAATGTACATTTATAAATGAAACCTTTTATTGCCGGTAATAACTCTTCTCATTACAGCCCTCCTTTGTCCCTGTTTTCCTGTCGCGAGTGGCCTGGAAATGAAAGATCGGTATCTCAATGCATACTTAGTCTAAATTGTTCGCAGTGTGTAGACTCCCCCCCTTTCTCCCGGCACTTATCATTCTAGCGTGTCTTCTTCAGATAGCGTTACAGTTCATCTTCCCAACGGCACATGTTAACTTTTGCCTGTCACATTTGATGGCCCTTGATAATGTCCCGATTTTCAATATACAAATAGGAACATGAGAGAAATGTGTATGTTCTCTCTCCACGCTCACTCCACATGCATGGTCTCAGGACTCTGGTGCACTCCTGCCACCGGTACCCAGGTTAATGGCTCGGACTCAGATAGGAGTGTTAAAAGTCACTGTCGCGGGGGATCACGTGACCCTTTAACGAGATGGCCGCGTGAACTAAGGTGACACTACAGGTGACATTTTTACCCGGACTCGAGCATTAGCGACGGAAAAAGCCTTCAAGAAGAAGCTAGCTTCAGAAAAAGCTAGCGCCATTAGCCAGGAGCAAGAGGACCCGGTCCCCCCCCCCCCCCCCCCCGAGGCCCAACGAATGCCAACCTCGCACTCTGTTGAAGACATCCTTTCTGAGTTGAGATCCCAACGTACAGAACTCAACATTAATTTAGATGCCATTAACTCTCCGCTCAGTGCGATAGGAGGCAAGGTGACAATCCTGGAAAACGCTTTGCCTGACATCAACAACAAGAACCATAAACGCAGGGCGCCTGGACGAGGCAGAGGGGCAAATCCTATCCATGGAAAACTTGTTGACAGACGCCATGGAAACAATAGCATATGCTAAAATAGAGCATGTGGAAAAGAGAAAACAGAGAACCTGGAAAACGGGGCGAAGGAATAATTGTGTTCTATTAAATCTGGGCGAAAAAGAAGAGGGAAACATGCCACTGATCTGCTACCTGCAAGACAAACTTCCCGAGTGGCTCCACCTGTCCACCGACAGGCCCATAGAACTCACCGAGGACTGAGGCCCCCACCAGCAGCCAGACAACCACCGCGCCCAATCACCATACGTTTCCTGAGATTCACCGACAAGGAACGAGTCCCACAGGCGGTCGAAAATCAACACCATCACAGTGGGGAAACGCCAAACTCACTTTACACCAGGACCTGTCTGCTGGAATGCGCCGTGAGTTTGACGAGGTGAAGAAATACTCCATTGACCGAGGCATCTTCAGGGGATTCAAATACCCAAACGAGCTCAGGATTCTTCGCCAAGGAGCCCTGCGACACTTCAAAACTCCCGAAGAGGCAAAATGACTAAATGTGATTAATGCTATTACTAAAGGAGGTAAGACAGCATATAGCCGATATCCAAAGACCCACCCGCCCCGCTAAATGTCATTATAGCCGTCCAATCTATATTTATTTTCCTTTAGCTGAGAGGGATAGGCTCTATAGCCTAAACTAGGCCTACTAACGTTTCAGCCTACTTTTATTTCCCACATTTTGTTGTTGTTACTATGTCCCTTGTGGGAGGTATATGTAGGCTGGGCTATTGATTTTATTTTCTCCCTCTTTTAATATGGTCTGGACGGGGGCTACGTTGTCATTTACTCAATGCGGGGCGGAGAGGATGAGGCATTTCTTTGGTGGGGAGGGGGGGACGTTGCACGTTGCTAACTGTTCCTGTTTTTTTTTCGGAACACAGAATTGAGACTGAGCGGGGGGGGGGGGGCAATAGATCCAACGGGATGTGTCGAGTTGTTTGGGAACTCGGCTGGGGTGTTCAGATATTGTTATTTTATGTACACCATTTATTTTCCTTTTATGTGAACGCAGCTGTAACTATTATCCACTTTTACCCAGCGATGACTTGCACTAAAGTTCGATTACTGTTCGATGACGATGACTACCTTAAATCTATTGACATGGAACTGCCATGGTCTAGGACATGCAATAAAACGAAAAAAGATACTATGTGCTCTAAAAAAGGAAAAAGCAGACATTGCGCTATTACAAGAGACACACCTCTGTGATGCCGAACATGCCAAACTCCGCAGAGCTTGGGTGGGACAGGTGTATTTCTCATCTTTCAAATCAAACACTAGATGTACAGCCATACTTATCCATAAGAATGTTCCATTCATAATTGACAAAAACATATCTGATCCGGAGGGGAGATTTATTTTGATAACTGGGTCACTGTATGGTCAACCAATTACTGTCTTAAATATATACGCCCCTAACACAGATACTCCTGCTTTCATGTCAAATATGATAACCCTGTTCAATGAGCATTGCGTTTCCTTTGGCGTGGTGGCCGGAGATTTTAATTGTACCCTTAACCCAACCCTAGACAAATCATCTCAAGTCCCCACCACAAATCCTAGATCTGCAAAGATGTTGAACTCTCTTACTAAAGAGATGGGACTGATAGATATCTGGAGAGAGACTAATAGCTCATCTATGAACTATACATACTACTCTAATGTCCATAACACCTACTGCTGTATAGATTACATTTTTATCCCAAAGAGTTTCATAAATTCAGCCACGTGTACAATCGAACCCATAGCACTTTCAGATCACGTCTTTGTCCACCTTCGCTTTGACCTCTGCAAACACATCCCGAGGTCAAAGAGCTGGAAATTCAACACCTCCATGTTATCAAATTAAGTGTTCCATACATTGGTAACTACATGGATAGACAACTACACACAAGACAACAAAGATTCTCCTGTTTCTCCGGCCACAATGTGGGACGCTGCTAAAGCCACACTAAGAGGTCATCTAATTGCATATGCTTCCTCTCAGAAAAAAGCAATGGAAGCACACAGGCTAGATCTCGAAAGGGAGCTGGAATGCTGTGAAAAAGTACATAAACAATCCCCAGACAGCACCTCCTGGAGTCAACTTAAAGCAGCCAAAGCTGCTTCTTTACTAAACAGAAATACCATGAGTATAGCAATAGGCCTAGTAGATTGATTGCTTACCATTTTTTTTTAAGCAGTCAGAGTACAATCATGGCTATCCGAACAGCAGAGGACGAGGTCACATATGACCCAAAAAAAGATCCATTTAACTTTTCATGATTTTTACTGCAAACTATATACCTCTGAGAGAAAACACACGGAGGCAGAACTCCACTCTTTCCTAGAGGGAATCTCTCTACCTAAACTATCAGAGACCGACCAAGAAGATCTCAACTCCCACTCCACTCCTGAGGAGATCCTGGAGGCAATTATCTCCATCTCACCTAATAAGTCCCCATGCCCAGATGGATTCCCCAGAGTTCTACGTAGCTTTTTGGCCCCAGCTCAGCCCTATCTTCTTGCCAATGCTGGAGGATTTTTGCAAAAACTGATTTCTCCCAGACTCAATGCACACAGCTCGCATTACAGTGTTGCTCAAAAAAGACAAGGACCCTCTATCCTGCTCATCCTTCCGGCCCATAAGCTTTTTGGATTTCGACTACAAAATAATTACCAAATTGCTCGCCAAAAGACTAAACACTTTTCTTCCCAAAATAATAAAAGCGGACCAAACTGGATTTATTAGAGACAGATACTCTTCTGATAACATTCGCTGTCTTTTTGATATTATTGATCAAGTAAACGCACAGAAGACCCCTGTCCTGCTGGCTTCACTGGATGCTGAGAAGGCATTTGACAGGATGGAGTGGAGCTTTCTGTTTTCACTCTTAGAAAAGTTCAATATGGGCCCAAATTTTATTAAATGGATCAAATCACTATACTCTCATCCAAATGCCATGGTGACTACTAACGGACTGGACTCTGACAGATTCCCTCTGGAACGGGGCACAAGACTAGGGTGCTCCCTGCCCCCCTGCTCGACTTGTTGGGGGCGGAGCCTCTGGCAGAGCTGATAAGGGGCAATCCAAGTATTATGGGTGTTTCTGCAGGCGGCCTGCAGCACAAGATTTCCCTTTAAGCTGATGATGTCTTGCGTGTCTTGAAAAAAGAAAATCGCTGTCGCATTGAACGCCTTGCTTCAGCTGGTTAGGGAGGGTTTTGAGGTTCACACAAGCTGTTTGTGACCAAATTGTTCCTACATGCTTTAAGACACTATCTGACGTCACCTTCCATGATAACCCCAAGAGAAGACAGATCAGAACAACAGTTTAGTTTCAGGAAATCCAGACAAGAATATGACAAATTACTACATTCCCAATTTCTTAATAACATTATCTCTACGACAAATGTCAAAGAGCATAACAACATACTGTTATTGTTGAAACCATTTTCAAAATTAGTTCATACACTCATATTTGACTGGCGACCTCTCAGAAGAGTTACCAGATCAGGAAGTTAGCTCCCTAACCCATTGGGTAATCCCACACTCCAGTAGACCCAATCTGGTGAAATGTATATTGAAACAAAGAGAGAAATGACATCAGCAATACACAAATCACAATCCATTTGGAGTAACTGTCATCCCTTATTAACATATATTTTTCCTTCTATATGCAGACTGAACAAAATACATTTGTATATTTACCCAAAGACCAGGGCCCCAGGGAACTGGTCATTTTCCCTTCAAACACATGATTCACATCGTGATTCAAAAACAACATGTTAAATAAAATAAAAACGAATTCGAATAACCAATCAACTTAGAATTACAACTCTTGATAACTCAAATAATAGTCTCTCATAAAGTAATGGTAAAGTAGAATATAGACTGGTGTTTGTCATTCATTTTATAATTAAATCCCACCTGTTTCAATCATTTCTAGTGAGATTGATCAGGCCTCACCAGTAAGTCAGGATACAGGGCATTCGACACCATTAAATATTTCCTTCCCCTTTTCTTTCCCTGTCCTTCAGAGACCCTTTAAAACATTTCAATCCTTCTGCATACCCAATGTAAAACCAAATTTGAAAGACCCCACTAAATAAATCCCATGGTATCAACACCACTAATGCATATTCATAACCGGTAAATTGTGTGTGTGTGTGGTAAACCATGCAGTAGGTCAAAAACACACATGAACAGGCCTTACTTATCTGGGAACTCAGTTTATGGCCTAAACTTTTATACTTAAAACTGCCGAGTATCACTAACTGCTCTCCCTAATACCACAGTCTCCGTGAGCATTCCAACGAGATAAAGAAACCCCCTCTTCTGGAAAAGAAAGTGTACATTTCGTTAGCTTTCACTATGCTACATTTTAATCGGCAATCCACAAGTATTAATTATAAACCAAACATGATAATGGTACATCCACTGTCCATACTCCAATCATTAAACGTGTGTTTTAATCCACAACATTGTTTATGTATCCTTTATTTAGCATGTACTACCCTTAGACACAGTGACTTTATCTCGCCACTGAGTCCAACGATGTACTGGTCTCTTTTCCCCCTTGATTCTCCATAACCGATGTTAATGAACTAAAAAATGTAAAGTTACATTTAGGTTTAGTAACCCCTTTGCTAATTCCTTGTTACCCCTCCACCTGTTTGCCCATTCTAGAAATCTATTTCATAATAAAACCACATAAAAGGTCTCATGAGATCAAAAAAATTCTTCAACCCAACACTTTTTCCTGTGGCAAATTTAGCCAATTTCTCATCATTAAGGAATCCGCAATATTTGATCCTTGGCCTCTATTAAAAAGTTGTGTAAGACATGTTCTCATACGTCTTCCTTTCACTAGTGCCTACACTACCTTATTTCTGGTGCCAGCTCCTGTTTCACTGATTTCGGAATCTTTAGTTTGACTGAAAATTGTGGAGAACCCTGCTTGCAGCTCCAACTATTAGGTTCTAATTATCAGAGTAAGAACTCGACGGACACTATGAAAGCTTAAACCAAGTTTATTTGCCCATTGGGTCAATTCAGCTGCATCAGACAGACATTTTTCACACAAGCACTGATATTTAACCTCTTCTCCCAGGCTGAGTCTCCTCCTACCATCTGAACAGCCAATGCATCGCTGTTGCTAGACAGAACCTCTACCCCAAAGTGCTCACTCCTCCCCAACTCAAGGCTGTCATGTTGAATGGTACCATACTGTCTCTTCTCCTCCCAGAGGATCCCTCCCATAGGATCCCTGATGGCTAACAATAACATATCCTGACATAATGTAAACATTATACATTACCCTCTCTTCCTCAGTGACATGAAGTATATTTCATATTCTCAGAACCCAACAATACTCTTTCAAAATGCTGATGTTTATGTAGGTATGGATCCACAAATTATTGTGGGAATACATATCACTGAATTACAGAAATATTGGAACAAAGTTGTCTAATGAAGGTAAACAAATTGTTGCTTACTGGAAAATATTCTTTCAAACATACACAGTGACGATCTACAGCACTATTATGGTTATTAGCAGGTACAGTACAATAGACTTGCCTAGAAGGAGGGTAGGGGGAGAATTCTATCGTCAAATGTATTTCTTAGTTAGGTTGGCTGTATCACACCCGGCCGTGATTGGTTGCAATTTCAGTTTAATACACCAGTAAAGACAATTAATAATACAACAAAAATTATTATTATTATGTATCACATCTGACCGTGATTGGGAGTCCCATAGGGAAGCGCACAATTGGCCCAGCGTTTCTCCCTCTAAAAACAGAAATGAATGTTTTGGCCTTTACAAATATTATTTTGGCCTTTATTCAGATTACAATCTCTCACCTTTGTTTTTTTGAAAACTAAATAATCTCCAAAATATTGTTATATATTATCAAGTTGATGGCACTGTCATATAGCGGCACCTACAAAAAGCATGGAGGCATGGATTTGGATAAAAATAAGTACCAACATTCCTTTTGATTGTCTTTAATAAATAAATGTTTTGGTTATCCTGACCTGGACACCATGTACAGTATTATAATAGCCAATTATGGGCTATTAGCAGGACAATATACCTTTACCAACACCTCTCTGTATTTTGATACTTTGTGGATGGGGCCTCCCCAGTGGCACAGCTGGGTGCTTTTGGTTTTAATTTAGAATCCTCCAATCCTCTATGTAATTATTGGCGGAGAGTCACGTCATATTTTTCGATATACGGTAGGCCTACCGTAGGCGACATGAGTCTTACTAGTGAGTAATGTGCTGTTAAAAGTGGTGTAGGTCTCATTTATTTAAAGAGCATATTGAAGTTAGAAGAAATAGTCTAGAACTATTTTAGCACCATTTCGCGCTGCTCTGAGACAAGCATGGGCACTGGTCTTGATAAATCAATGAGATTTTTATTTTGAGTAAATTTCTCTTTGGGTATTGGTTAGACTACAATTAGGGTGTCAAAATTTTATGCTCTTAGTGTAGCCTTTATTCAACTAGGCAAGTCAGTTAAGAGCAAATTCTAATTTACAAGGATGGCCTACTCCTTCCTCCCCATCAGGGAATTGAACCCCAGTCTCTCACATGACACAGGGATTCTTTAGCTAAGTAGCCTACTGTCACATTGTACAGCGCAATATTTTCTATTCCATCCTAACGGAACCCCAATGGGTTTTTAATTTTTAGAAACATAATATACCATAATATTGATCAAATTAATTAAGCAAAGTTTCTTAAAATCAGTCACATATACTATGTTCTCACAAAAATCTCTAGTACAGCCACTATTGAAGGCTATCAAATGCTTCTCAAAGATGGTAGTCAAACTAGCACTGACTAGCATTAATGGTACCAGTGGTTCACACTCAAATGACGAACACGGTAGATTGATATTGTTTGTTAAACATCACAGCATATTTGAAAGATGTATGGTGCATAGACATCCGAAGAGGTAGGTGGGAGGGGCTGAGGGTTGGGATGTGGAATTAGAGACAAGTGGGAGTGGAGGTGCTGGGTGGGGGATAGAATGAAGGTCAAAGATAAAAGTATAAAAAATAAAGTCAAAATAAAACATCAAAAAGTATGTTTGAATGACACTGAAGGGCAGTGTTTTTACAGCTAATGCCTGTTTGCTTGAGGCTGATACCTCAAACAAAAGTAGGGTGTGTGGTTGGTTGGGTTGGTCGGTCGGTCATGGTAGATTGGTAGGTATGTAATGCGAACGTCTAGCAACCGAAAGATTGTGAGTTTGAATCTCATCATGGTCAATTTGAGCTAATTAGCAGCTTTTCAACTACTTACTACTTATGAGCTACTTTGCAACTAGTTAGCATGTTAGCTAAAACTCCCCCTAACCTTAACCCTTCCCCTAATGCTAACCATAACACTTTTAGCTAAACCTTGCCCTAACCTTAAGCCTTTAACCTAACTCATAAACGTTACCCTAACCTTAACCAAAATACGTAACAGTTTGTTTTGAAAATTCGTAACATATTCTACGTTTTTCAAATTTGTCAAATATAATACGAATTGTAATTCGTAACATATCCTACGAAATAGATGATGGACATCCACAAATTAATACATACCATATGAAATGTAACATAAATGGAGTGTCTTGGATTTACATCGAGAATAATACTAAATGCTGATATGAAACGTAACATATCATACTATGAGACCAGGTTATGGCCAAAGGCTGTGCAACCAAGTACAAGCAGTACCTGCAGTTATATATTTATCCACCCACTAACCATTCAAAGGAAATTGAAGCCGCTTTTCATAATATATCAGCTAAATGGAACCACAAAGGAATACCTGTCAATCCATGTCAGTCAACGGCACATTACTGACCAACCACAGAAGTTCTGGAGTGACTCAGCATACTGCTCCTGCTTCCTGTTTCTGGGATCATTACTCAACTTTAACCAATCAATTAGTAACCTTTTTGTTCCTCTTATTCCTGTTTGTCACCCCCTCGCATGTTTTGGATGATGTTGTTTCAAAAACAAACATAAAAAATGCATAGACTTGTCAGGATGAACACTGAATGTATTATTAATAGGTGAAGAAGATCTTTCGCCTGTGTCTCCGCAGCAGATGTACATGTATCAAACCAATAAGTATTTGATGCTACAAGTCATGTATACCAAGGTGATGCTCAAAGGGGGCCCTCTACTACACATGTGTATTTATCTATTCCCCACAAGCAGTGTAATACGTACCTACAGTAGCTACATATCTACATTAAATGCGTAGGCCTACTGTAATAGTATTGGGATGCAATCATAAGCATTACATAAAAAGTTTATCAATACTAATGTGCTTATGTCAACAATTGTAGGTACAGAATACATGGTGTGTAATATAAACAATGCAATTGTTTATTGATGAATGTCTATGCAATAATTACATACTTTAACTTTGACCATACTTACACACCACTCTCAGAATAATAGTCAAGCAATCACTACAATGGAACTCATCCCTGTACATCATAGGAGGCTGCTGAGGGGAGGACGGCTCATAATAATGTCTGGAACGGAGCAAATGTAATGGCATCAAACACATGGAAACTATGTGTTTGATGTATTTGATACCCTCCACTCATTCATTTAATGAGAGCACAACTCATTTCACAAGTATTCCCAATACTACACTGCAGAGTCATCTATTTAACAGGCTTTACCAACAGGAATGATTGCTTTTGGGACAGGGAAACAACTTAGTCCAGAACAAACTATCCTGAGGGGTATACTATGATACTAGCTAGATCTACACAGGACTCAAAAAGCACGTGGAACTGCAGCCCTTCAGGACCTTCTATGAAGAACATTGACTCAGTGGAGGATCCTCAGAGGAAGGCGAGGACCATACTACTCAGTGAATTTCATACAAATAAAAACAGTGAAACATTTAAAAAGTTATCATTTTTAGATAAAACTGTACTAAAAATATTCTCATGTCACCAAATAACTGATTAAAACACAATGTTTTGTAATGATAACAGCACTCTGTAGGGAAGCACCATGGTGTAGCCAGAGGGCATCTATTTTCTGTACTCCTCTGGGTACAGTGACTTCAATGCAAAACCTAGGAAGCTCATGGTTCTCACAGTATAACTGCTAAATGGATTTCTGTACTACTACTGTGTGATTGTACACATGGATTGGATTGGGGTTTACTAAGGCGTTAGTTTTATTAGCTATGTTGACTATGATGTTAGCTAATATGGTGACAACATTGTAGGCTGTGTGTAACGGTTATGGTATGAAGGTTTGGCTTGGAGAGGTTTTTTCGCCTGGTCACAGACAGCTGTTGTTTTGTGCACTGAAGTCCTCAAGCGAAGGGAAACTGTGAGAAAAGGAGAGTGCGTAGATGTGAGGATGCTGTTTGTATGGCTGCTATGAAAGTGAATTGTGTGTGCGGATGATCAGGGGTGTATTCATTCCGCCAATTCTGTTGCAAAACTTTTCTTAAACAGAAGCAAATGACATTAAACAGGGATTGATCTACCCAAATTTGTTTTGCCACAGTTTGGACAAATGATTACACCGTAGATCAGCTTGATGCACGCAAGAGTGTTCAAAGCAGTATTGAATATGTAATTGTCTGTCACCTTGATTACTCCAATGTGTTTCTCTACCTGTGCACCTACGTTATAAACTTTCATTTATAGGCTAGGTTGTAGCATCCACATGATGGGTATAGGGAAATTCAAATAGCTATTGATGTTACTGTACATTGAGCTGGGTGAGTGCAATATGAATGACAGCCAGTCATCCAAAATGCTGTAATAGAAATAAGACCATGTTCATTAAAAAAACATCCTCCCTAATCTTAAACGGCACTGACCGCCACTGGTTTAGCTGTAATGGAAAGTTTGTATCCAGTATACAGTATATGACTGTGATATGTGGTTGTTTCACCTAGCTATCTTAAGATGAATGCACTTACTGTAATTCTCTCTGGATAAGAGCATCTGCTAAATGACTAAAATGTCAAATGTAAATGTTTTACATACAGATCTCATATTACTCTATTGAGTTATTATTTAAATGTGTTATTAATATTTATGTCACAAATGTATCATTTGTAAATGTCTTTATACATTTTTTAGATGTGGTACATTTGACTGTGCAAAACCTAGCAGTACTACTTATATATCTGAGAGTGAGGCAGATGTACAGCATTTTGCAGCAAAAAAAAATCATCAAGTGATTGATTTTAAACTAATTCAACACCATGCCATGATTAGATAGTGAAAAAACCCAGAACAACAATAGCTAATTTACCAACGTATCTGAAAATGGTTACATAGCGTTTTGGAATGAAACTCTTCATATATTTATACTCCCCCTTCTTCCCACAGAGCTCACCTTCACCTGGATCTTTAATGAGTACCCATCCTTTGTGATGCAAGACACTCGTCGCTTTGTATCTCAAAAGACGGGTAACCTGTACATTGCCATGGTGGAGCCATCAGACGTGGGCAATTACACCTGTGTGGTGACCAACACAGTCACCAAAAGTAGCATTCAAGGCCCCCCCACCCCTTTAGTGCTACGTGTTGATGGTAGGGCTCTCAAAGTGTACCACTGGTGAACATTACACATGCTGTATCATCAAACGATTTCCAAACAGTAACATCATACTTTATTACATTACTGTGTTCTTCAGTGAAGAGGTTTGTAAATAAATAACATAAGCGAACAAACCGCAAACAAACACACTATTCAATATTGCAGCTCACCCACCTGAACTGGAATGCCTATTTTTTGAATGATTTGTTAATTAAATGTGTATTATGTATGTTACCTGTTTATTGCTACTCTTTTAGGTGTAATGGGTGAATACGAGCCAAAGATTGAAATCCAGCTTCCCGACGTCATACCTGTGGCCAAGAGTTCCACTGTCAAACTGGAGTGTTTTGCACTGGGAAAGTAGGTCCTAATCTGTATCACACTAGAATAACAGAGTTAAGATCATAATGTAAACTCACTCCACAGTAGGGCTGGGTCGATAAACTGAAAATTACAGACTTCCTCTTATCAAAACAATTTAGTTTACATCGGTTATTTTCAGTGATTAGGCTACACGGTGTTTCTGCAGATTTTTTGGTTTCTGAACAGTAGTGTTCATTAACCTTTTTGACATAGCCTACCAAAAGATCAAAAGGCCTATGCTAGCAATTGTGGCTTGATGCCCTATTACTTGTTAGCTTGCAAAGTAAAGAGTTTATATTCTTGATCGGTAGACCATTTTTGGAGCTGCATATTTATTAATGGAAATCCTCTCTCTACAATTTGACGATTGCGCTGCATACTGTTCAGCAATCCGCTACCTCACTTGACAGTTTTTCAAGTCATCAGTCTCGAGTCTTGAGGCTCCAAGTCAAGTCTTAAGTTATTTTATTTTCTATCAAGATGAGTCTCAAGTCCAACAAATTTGCGACTTGAGTAGTCTATGTTATGTGGCTCGAGTCCACACCTCTGCCTATAAGCCTACCAATGAGACGTTTTTGTAGGAAATGACATTTACCGTTAGATCAATTACATGGCTATCTAGCAAGAATATCATATTTAGAGTTAGCAATTTAGCTAATGTGTTTTTAGTTCCCACTTCCTCAGGTGGTGAATTATATAGCATATAGGCTATATAGGCCATAGGTTATAGAAGATCTAGTCAAATTCATCTCTAAATAGCCCAAATGAAATCTGATTATTCTGGATACTATTTTGGAATGTTGCATATAAAAATATCGATCATGGATTCCCTGAACATGTTAAATGAAATAGCTAACTTCTTGCCTTACTACTTAATGACACTGGAAAAAGTTAGTCTAGAGCACTGCCACTAATGAAAAGTAACTGTGCATAAAAAAAACACATGTATTTTTATTGAACTAAATGGGCCAATTTATCATGATACTATTTTTTGTCCATATCGCCCTGCTCTATTCCAAAGCTTTAAATGTCTCCACTTGTGCTGCGGAATTGCTAGGTTTTTGATGGCACAACTTGCTAGTACGTTGTCAAGTGGGCAGTTGTGTGTTTGTGAGGCGGAGGTCACTGGTTTGAGCCATTGTACGGACAGTGTACCCAGATGGGGAGGAAGCTATACTGCTAAGCAGACATGCTGTGCTCCATCACACTAGTCACAAAACAAAATCAACCAGATGTTAAGCCTTGAGCACACTGTGTGATATGATTTATAGAGCAGTGTTTATTTAATTAACAAGACAGCATTGGACAGGGAAGAGTTCATTTGCTGGCTGGTTTCTCCTCTCAAAGACCGGCCCCTTCTTCCTCAATTTGCTGTAATATCATCAAATCACATTCCAAATGATCCTTCCAGCCAATTAACTATTTTAAGTCCAACGCCGACTGGCCATTGAAATAAACACATGTACAAAAACAGATACATTCACTTGAAAAGGGCTATTCAGGTTTTTACACCGTATTCTCTATTATTGTGTGTAACTAGCCCAGTTCCAACCATTAGCTGGAGAAGAGTGGATGGGGTAGCAGTTGGACGAAAGGTGGACGTGAACAAGGTCAGCGGAGTGCTCGAGATCCCCTACTTCCAGCAGGAAGATGCAGGCCTGTACGAATGTGTTGCTGAAAACTCCAAAGGGAGGAACTCGGTTAAAGGAAAGCTCTCTTTCTATGGTGGGTAAGAGTCACTCTGGGTTTTGTGTAGAGTTATGAAGAAAATAAACTATGGAGTCATATTACACAACTTAATTTCCCTTCTCTTTCAGGAACCATCTTTTCATAAGAGGTATTTTTATGAAAATTCTGATGCAGCAAGGTTGAGTTCCCACTTTCTCAGAGATTTGTAAAATATTAGACTCCGATCCTCTTACCTCCTACTGTTGTAGATCATGAGGTAGCAAATAGCATCCACAGTGTGATGTTGCACAATTGTTCCAGTCATATTAGAGTACATATCTGTAAAGAATTCACTGAAAAAAGTCATTCATTATCAGTGTTATGTAAAATAGCTTGATGAAAAAAGTTTGCAAATAGTTTTTGGTAAAATGTCTTCCCCTATTATATTTGTTGTGAATCTGTAGCGGACATGAGTCCGTCATGATCACATGATGAGGTAGCCCCGCCTGCAAACTTCAAAACCAGTGTCTGCCCTTGGCCTGAGAGGGAATTTCCTCTTGGTCTAATGGTCTAAGATGTTGGTTGCTTCTGTGGGAGACCTGGGTGCATATCCTGCATGTTACAAATGTTCAACACTTTTTTTCTTTACTGGCTGTATAACTGCATCATATAGTGGAATGGGGTTGTAAATTAAGGTTTTATCATATTTCATTCTTGACAAGCTGTGCCAGAGGCTAAACAGAGGCTGTAGTGAGTCCTTAGAGATTTATGTATCCCTTCAGGGCCAGGTGATTTTTCAGTACTCAGACTGGACTTATGGCCCATTTACTGAGAAAGCTTTTAATGGCCACTCTGAAGGTTTTACAGTATTTCTGCCTATTATTTTATTGTTTATGCATTAGTGGAGGATCCCCACAAGGCTTTACAGAGGGGTGGGCTATAAAATCATGAATTACCAATTTGTATTCAAAAGGAGATGTCTTTAATATGATAATACATTTTCCAGTACCAGTGGGTAGATAGAAACATATTGTACTTTGACCAAAACCTGACGTGGTCTTGATACTTTCTCCATCTCTGAGTGGTGCATTGTGGAGGCTTGTTTGTCCTTGTAAGCTTTTAGTCTGTTTTTTCTCCCAGCTACACTGACTGGCCTCTTGCCAGGTGATAAAAATCTCCTTTTGAACTCCCATAGACAGGAGCTTGTGGGGCATCCATCAACTGTATAGAGGAATAAGATAATCAATATGGGGGATCTGGACTTGAAGCACAACATCCCCTGCTGCTGGCGCAGGAACAATATGGGGCCCTCTCTTTCAATTTCGCTCTTAATTGCCCTTCAAAGTTCCATTAAGTGTATTAAATAAAATCCTGTTTCACAGGTTGGATGACATATGAATAGGCCTGCTTTTGGATATAATTGACTTAAAAAGTACCCTCACAGTTGTGTCTCCTTTCCATTACCTACTCTTTGGTGGTCTCATTTGTAATTCTTGGAGGTTGTCATTTTGTATTTTCTTCATACAGTAATTCATTTTCAATTCACCAATGGTTGGGACTTGGATTCTTCCCAGTACATTCATCATACCGTAGACATTTGTAAAATAAATTCAGTTGAGGAAAGGTTGTTTTTAAATAATGGAATTAAAGCCCTATTTCTTTCAAAAAGCTGCAAAACAGTTCTTCATCCTTATAGGGTTGTCAAACATTCACTTTGAACTATGAATTCAGCAAACCTATGTTAGAGGAGATAAGAAATACAAAGATAAATCATCAACATAAAACACCCCAAGTCCTTCCTGGCAACTAAGTCCAGATCTAAGTGATTGATTGAGTGCTATTGTAAGTTTTTGGACACATCTCTGAAGAGTATAGTCTCCTCCAGAGAAGTGCTTCAAAAGGTCTCACTACAATAAGCATATTGGACAGGTGTAAAAGTGTTGGAGGTATTCCTTATTCACATGACATTTTTCATTTACATTTTTTACAGTCAGTGCAATCAACTAAGGTAGGTAAGACAACCACATAGGCATTGCGAGTAAAAACGTTCTTCAATAAAAACTTATACAGTATCAGCAAAGCCAGTGCTAGTAAGAAGATAGAAATGCAAGTGTTAGTGCAAGAAAGATGAGTACAACATGACAATATGACAGCTATCATGATTCAACACAATATACTGTATATCAATCACTCAGGAGTATGTACAGAACACTCTTCCAATAATAGATGAAACTTAGTAGCTCATACAAATTTAACCCATGTAGACATGGTACTTGTCGTTGTCTGTTTTCTCAGGTTTATCACAGGATACTAACAGTATGTTAGCTACTAAATAACACAACAGAAACTTAGTTTACAAACTTGCTTGCATGCACACACAAACGCACAAAAACACACACCGAATAGGTGTCCTTGACCCCTTGGCCAGCATACAGTATTTATGTGTTAACTCAAAGGCCATGAATCTGCCCCTATCCTTGTGGAAGATACAACCTGGTTTCAGGGCTTTGTATGATTTGGTACGTATGATTTATTCTCTTCATTTATATGTTACGTTACGTTAGGTCACATTATGAATGGAATAGCGGTCATACAATATCATACGATTTAAATAACGTATAGTATCATATGTCTTTCCCGGTCGTAAAATAGCATATGAATTGTATGAAGTAACACATTACTTTTTGGAGGACATATAGTCTTATACATCTTTCTCTGAGACAAGGTTGCTTGTTGCGTCATAACAACAAAGGACAATTACAAAGGACTTTTACAGGGAGAATTTATGGTAAGGTGAAATAAAGACAAAGGTTAGGATCATTTACATTAAATGTTTAGGAAACTAAAACGAAAAAGGTTAGAAAAATGTACTTGAAAGGTTAGGAGAATTAAGTTAAGGTTAGGAAAAGAGTTTGGGGAAGGGTTAGCTAAAATGCTGCAGTTGTCACTGACATGACTCAAACACGCAACCTTTGAATTGCTAGACGGTTGCGGTGTAGGCCCACCCATCCTCCCCGACAAACCTCACTACTTACAGTACATTTATGTCTAAAGTAACTAAAGTCTAGAGACCATTAGTACATATCATATGTCTTGGAGGTGCACAACAATATGTATAGTATGCTTCGTATGGCTTTGAGGCCAGGCTGGAAGATAAGGCAGTAGTAATTTATGTGACACAAGAACCACCATTTTAAATGCACCACCATTTTACAATAGATTTTAATTTCAAATTAGAAAATGGGGGCATCCTATTGTGTCATTAATGCTGCTGCCTTAGACTCACATCCACTTCACTTAGCAGTAATTCACAATAATGTGTCGAGTCAATATGAACTAACCTAAGCCAATCACCAATCCGTAAACTTTTCATTAAAAATTGTTGTGACAAGAGAGCTGTGTATGGGCTCTGCTATAGAACCTCTTATTGCTGTTTGTTTTTTTGCTTCTTTTGGGGTCAGATTTGGGTTAATGGGAAGTTGATTAATGAATTGCTTGGTTGGTTGCTTTATTAATTAACTAATTGCCTGCTTGGTTGATTAATTGATTTATGTTCACAACTGTAACCCATTTTCAATATTAAACCACCATCCAGAATCCCGGCAATGTTAATTCATTGAGTATACTGTGGACCTTGCAGCTCCCCCTCACCTGATCGAGGAGCCTCAGGATGCTCAGAAGCCAATCGATGACACCCTGGTGTGGGAGTGCAAGGCCAGTGCCAAGCCGAAGTCCTCGTACCGATGGCTGAAAAACGGCGAGCCTCTGGACACAATGGAGGTGAGTGTTTTCCTGTGAGAGTTGGAGGGAAGCCAGTCTCACTTCTTTAACAAAAATTGTTTTATTGCAGTACAGGTTTTTGTGATAAACTATCACTAGGTGATACTGCAATACCACAATGTGACCTAACTTTTTAAAAAAACCATTGAATTAGAATGCAAGCAGCTAGTTGCACCTATGGTGTGCATTATAGAGCATTTTGCAAACCTCATAAGGCATTATAAATGTGCTTTTAATGCATTATGAAGAGGGTATTCATAAGAGGTGTTACCCAATTACTCAAATTACTAGAACGGACAAAGCCTATCAGACTTATTCATTGTAATACTATAGTATAAGAACCTGGGACATGACCAATGTAAATCAAAGTGTTTACTCATACATAATGCAAAATGTTTCATCCAAATTCTTGACCATATTGTTGCTTTGTGAGAAAGGACATTGCTATTATAGTGAGCAATGACATGACTGGGTGGGTGGAAGAACAAAGCATAGTCATTCTATTTGTAAGAGCTTGCAGAATCTTAGCATCCAATTGAAAAAGGCCCACATGTCTGTGTAGCAGGGTGAGTTTGTTTTGCGAATGAGCCAAAGTGATGCAATTTTCTGCTTGCGTCAAACACTGAGCCCGCAGTAATCTGTTTTTCAATCTCTCCTATCTGCTCTTTCAAGTTTTTACCATTAAGCCACTTCTCCCCAGGGAAAGGAAACGAGAAGCCTTATCACACTGAGTAGATTTCACATTCATGCATTTGGCTTAGTTTGTTATTGTGATAAATCCCGTGAATCACAGACACGTATAATGTCAGTGTTGGAATTGCGTAATAAACCTTCCACTGTGTTAAACAGGAAATGTGTTAAACACTTCTTTTTTTTACAAGTGAACAGGTGTCCATTTAGTTGATTTAAGAATCAAGTTACGTTGATGTTGAAGTAGACTTGGTTTGGTATCTCAAAGGTGGTCAGCATTCTCAAATGTGCAATTGAGAGGGTCTTTCGAAGGTCAAGTGTTGGTCACCACATATCCCGGACCACATAAAACACTTGTTAGTATACCGGTGTACCTCAGCGTTTATTGACTTTCAAATCACATATTCTATTCCAAATATCGGTCGGCGGAGGAAAGGTAACACACTTTTCATACATGTGGCTGTGTTAATGAGCTGGGGTGTTACCATTTTCTAAATGCCACCGTCAACCGTGGCAGCATTTAATCAATTTCCCAAACTCAAAGGTCAGCGGTGTAGTGGGAGAGGAGAGGAAAGGGAAAAGGCTACACGGACACTCGTGATCTGCAAAACGATGTTTCATTTCAGAGTTAGCTCAAATTGGGTTAGGGTTAAGGGTTTGGTTAAGGTTAGGGTTAAGGGTTTGGTTAAGGTTAGGGTTAAGGGTTTGGTTAAGGTTAGGGTTAAGGTAAGGCTCAGTTTCAGAATTTGGTTAGTCATTTTACAGGTCAGGAGTGTCTTTATAGCCTCTTCTGGAGGAAAGGAAGGGGAAAGGTACCATTTGTTATTCCTCATTACAATGGATCTGTCCGGCCCAGTCTTTTTGCTCCGACTGTTCCTAATGTTGGCTAGACGCCAAGGGAAGTAGATGGCGTTGAGTAGGGCTGTAACTTAAAATGTCACCTTGTGAAACGAGGACCTTCTCATACACATATTTCCCCACTCAACACCTAGCCCTGGACAAATTAATGAGTGCATCTCGAGGTGTTCCAATTTTTACAAATGCCCTCTAAAGTCACAAACATGACTTTGGAATCATTGCTGTTTTTTTTGTGTCTGCTCACCTAGCAGTGCCAGTGATGGGATTGTTAAATCCATTTCATACGACATGAGGTGCTCAAATGGCCTTTCAACTATCATCGTAAAATACTGCTAAAATCAGAGAATCGTCAAGCTTAATTAATGATGCCCATAAAGCAGACGTATGCCTCCATTTATTTTCTCTGGTAAGAGCTAGAATCCAGGCAGAAACTCATCTAACAATGTTCAAGTGGACAATGCTGGGCACCGAATGGAACAGTGAGGCTCAACCCCTACACACACACACACACACACACACACACACACACTGGTAGAGATACAGAGACTCACGCTTTGTGCCATCCCAAGTGCTGCATGCACAGCCCCCTCTCGCAGCCTCTAACACTGAGTCAGCCACTCGCCCATCGCATGACTGAGACTCATAAGGGCCCCTCAGCAGGGTCACTCACTGATGGTAAGGGACAGCTCTGTATTTTCAAGAAGCAGAGCAGTAATGCTTTCAGACAACAGACAGAGTGCAGGATGGTCCCTCCGGAACTGCTCTCTCAATGACATTAAAAGACTGGCTGCACTCAATAGAGAAGATCAAGGGCAAGAACAATGAGTGTAGCTCGACTAAATTGACACGACTATAAAAGGGGCGTAGGAAGCAGTGGCAATTCTCATAAAGGTCAAAGAGAGAATAGAGGAGGAAAGAAGCGGATGTCATCCACATTCTGTTTGTGTTTGTGCGTGCGTGCTTGTGTGTGTGTGTGTGTGTGTGTGTGTGTGTGTGTGTGTGTGTGTGTGTGTGTTTCTGTACTTGCATTCACGCGTGCGTCTTATCAACTCAATATTATTTTTGATCCTGCATAACAAACAGCTCTTCTGAATAAGACGGTCATCCCAGATTTAGCAAGTCTATTATGTTCCTGATTAATTCCACAGGGACTGTTCATTTAAACTATCATTTGATGAGGTTTCAGGAACATTTTTAGCAGAGGGGGTTAGAATAATCCCCTATGGGCCTATTAGGACCCCAGAAAATTAGCAGTATTTTAATTACCACCCCCCCTGACGAGGAGAAATGGTGGCTACAGCTGAAATTAGATCAGGTCTTCCAACGGAATACACCAGTTTCCATGGAATATTATTTCAAGTGTCCACACACAGCCCTTATTTTGTGCCCATAAACTGCTTATAATTTGCTGTTTCATAAATCATCAGTCGTTATTTTATTTTATTTTAAGTCGTGAGGTAACACTTAATTTGGTTCAGCCCTTCATCAAAGGGCCTCAAACCAAATGTTACCAAACCTAAAGTATACAGTATAGAGAAGCAATAAATATAAATGATACTTTGCAAGCACAGTGTGTGGGAGCATCTTTCATTTGAACACCAAACCTTAAAATGTCACCAAGTATTTGTATTTATTAATGATCCCCAAGAGCAGCTGCTTTTCCTGGTGTCCAGCAACATTAAGGCAGTTATATACAATGTAAAATATTACATTACATTTCATACATTTTTTCACAACACATTAAGTGTGTGCCCTCAGGCCAATACTCTACTATCACATATCTACAATACAAACTCCATGTGTACGTACGGTATATGTGTTTAGAGTGCGTGTGCTAGCGGTTGTGTGCGTGTGTGTGTGTGTCTGTACCTGTGTGTGTGTGTCCCATCACGCTGTTCCATAAGGTGTATTTCTATCTGTTTTTTAAATTCTGATTCTACTGTTATCTGATGTGGAATAGAGTTCCATGTAGTCATGACTCTATGTAGTACTGTGTGCCTCCCATAGTCTGTTCTTGACTTGGAGTTTGTGAAGAGACCTTTGGTGGCATGTCTTGTCGGGTATACATGGGTGTCTGTGTGTTAGTATCCTGCCGTACATTGTTTTTCTGTCAGTAGTTTGAATCTGAAGGCATCCTGTGAGTACTATGAGTACAATAGCTCTCTCTCTGACTTTCAGATGGAAAACCGGGTGTCTCTTTTTCAGGACAGAGTGCAAGTGAACAACGGAGTCCTGACCATCAGCAGCTTGAAGCTGGCCGACATTGGGATGTACCAGTGTGTTGCAGAGAATAAACATGGTCGGGTCTTCACCAACACTGAACTCCGAGTTATAGGTAAGATTCAGCATGCCATTATCATCATCATTGTTGTCATTGTCATCGTCATTCAGCTGATAACTAGCTCTCTTCAGTAGCTATGGTCACTAGCAAGGTTTGCAAATGAATAGTGTTGAAGCCACTTAAGGCCATACTGCACGCTATACAGTGTCAGGTTCTTATTTTTCAGAGTAAATAGCTCACGGACACTAGAGAAGCTTTAACCAAGTTGAATATTTCCCAAAGGTTCTGTACAGCTGTATTCAGACAGTAAAACATTTCTCACCATCACAGTTATATACATCCTACTTTAGGACACTCCTCCTTCTCTCTCCAATCCTTACATCTTATTGTTCAACAGAAAGAAGGTAACCAGATACCAAACCCTGATTACTCCCTTAAGGGGAACTGACCTCACCTCCTGACCTCAACCCCTCCTTCCCTTAGTCCATAGATGCCCATCTGTCTCCCCTATCTCAACTGTTGCTCTGCTCCCGTCCCCCAACACATTCCAACACATTCCACAGCTATCTGTCTTTCTACGGAGGCCCAGTCTCTTTCTCATTTGATTCTATACTTCTTTCCTATCATTTATTTAATATCTCAATGTTCAAAATGTCGAATCCAACAACATGTATCCTCCCATAGTCTAAATCTTGGAGGAAACCACAGGGTCGATTCAATCCTTAACGTGGAAGATCTGTGTTGTAGTGTGGTTGACATTTAGGGCTGGAGTCAACCAGTTCTGCCTTAACCTGCGATAACCAACAATTGCATAGAAGTTTCATTGTTTTTATTTAGGCGATGTTGGAGGTGTAACTGCGTTGGAGCTGTCAAATTCGCAAGCGGCTCCCGTTGTTATACCTATCGTGAACATTGGCAGATGTGCCGAGTCGCATTCGTAATAATCCCATGCAGCCTTGTTTACAAGTTTGAACACTGGAATGTGTGTTGTAATCTATACCTCAATTAGGCTGATATACTGTATATCCTTATTTTGTTTTACTGGTTTTAATTTTGAGTGTCATTATTTTTATGTAACCTACACTTTCTCGTTCTGAACATCTAACACGGGTGTGATTTAAGGACTGGTGTGGTTTCATGACAATGATGACAAGAGCAGCTGCTCAGCAATTCAACTCCTCCAACGCCGTTACTATACACCTCTGACTTTGTCTAAACAAAAACAATGAGACTGCTATACAGTTGTTGGTTATAGCAGGTTAGAGCTGGAACTAATTTAATCTAGGCCTAATTTCCGATTAAGCCGACATTTCCGATTAAGCCGACATATGCAGCGTTTACCGTGGATGCAATCTCCGCAAACGCAAACATTGCCTTTAAATGTCAATTGCGCTACAACTCAGATATTCCGTGTTATGGATTGAATCAAGCCCCAAGACTTTTAAGGCAGCCTTTCTTAAATATGGGTCTTGACCCAAAGTGTCTTGCGGACATGTCTGAGTTTTTAGGTCTCAGCTTACTGTTAGTTAGAATAATAGAAAACACAAGGCAATTATGAAATGTTGTACTTCAGCAGTTTTTCTCTTGTTATGTCAGTTACGCAATTAGCCATGTCTTTTTTCTTTTACCCCTTTTTCATGGTATCCAATTGTTGTAGTAGCTACTATCTTGTCTCATTGCTACAACTCCCGTACGGGCTCAGGAGAGACGAAGGTTGAATGTCATGCGTCCTCCGATACACAACCCAACCAGCCGTACTGCTTCTTAACACAGCGCGCATCCAACCCGGAAGCCAGCCGCACCAATGTGTCGGAGGCACCTGGCAACCTTGGCTAGCGCACTGCGCCCGGCTCGCCACAGGAGTCGCTGGTGCGCGATGAGACAAGGAGATCCCTACCGACCAATCCCTCCCTAACCCGGACGACGCTAGGCCAATTGTGCGTCGCCCCACGGACCTCCCGGTCACGGCCGGTTACGACAGAGCCTGGGCGCGAACCCAGGGACTCTGAGTCCCTGCAATTAGCCATGTCAGCTAACAATGTTTAGACTGGTAAGTTAGTCTATTAGTCTAGCCAGCTATGTAATCTTGTAGTAATCATGACTGAATACCAGCCAGGCACGCAGGGCACGTGCATGTTAGTCCCTGTCACTAAGATATCATATTAACATGGCATGAGTCATGGCAAAATGTGTAGAATTGCAGGAAATTAGCTTTAAAATGGTAAAGATTTCTCTCCACCACATGGCAAAATGTGCAGAATTGTAGGAAACGTATATTTTTTTTATTCTCTCTGCCATCAAGACGGGGGTCCCCTTGTAATCTTGTAGTAATCATGGCCGAATACCAACCAGGCACGCATTTTTTCTCACACATTTCTCATTTGGATCCCAGGCTGAAGAAGTTTCAGAACCCCTATTTTAAGGCATGAGAGTGAAATTACTTGTTCCTCATTAGAGCAACTAATGTCATGGTGGTGTAGAGAATGAGAGCATAATTATTCCGAAAGCTAAAAGACCTTGGACAAATTGAATGAAAATATCTGTTGGTCTGTAGATATTAACCCTTTACACTCTACCCGTATACGGGTTGAAAATAGCAGATTTGGGCACTGATGAGCGCCTAAATCGAAACACATTGGCTGTACAGTAACATGCTATAAATGACATCAGAGCTCAGGCTGTCCGCTTCACTGCGCTTAACGGGTTTTGACTGACAGGCGTTCTGAACTTGAGCACCGCATGTGAGAATAAGTTGCCCCCATCCTTCCCGTTAATTGGGCAAATGTTTTGTTGACTGAGTGAGGGAAATTAAGAGGACTTTATGTATTTTGAAAGATGAGACATTGAGGACCTACCCCATATTTTCCAGGGATATTCTTATCATGTTCTGAATGTAATCCAGAGTATTTTCAGATTTCGCTAGCAACAAATGTGGCAAAAAGTACAGTACATTTTAAATTCACATAAAATCAACCGTGTAATGTTTGTATTCTGTCTTGTCTCAGGTAAAAACTGTTGTGTCCTCAACTTTGGTTGAATAATTTTCCCATAACCTCCAAACTGTTCCCTTTCAATTACTACCATGCTTATGCATATGCTTTTCATATTTCTTCTGTAAGAAACATTTCAGTTTAGCCATATAGGCGAAGGGTTAAAGGGAGGAAGTGACATTTTTTTGTATTTTTGTCTTAAACACCGTGGCAGGAAATAATTGCAAAGCGCATTGCACAGGTTCTCAGCGCTGTCATCGTCGCTCGGCAGCGTGTTGGCTTTGAAGAGCGCTCTGCTGAGTCGATATGCATACAAAACAGATCCAGACGTCGGAGTGTTAGTAATTAAAGCCTAAAGGAGTGGCTACAAAGCCTCCCCTCGTTTTACATCTTTTCTTTTTTGTCAAAGCCCCACGGCTGAATGCTTGATGTATTACACCCCAGCAAGGAAAACTGCAAGGCGTTCTAAAACTATGAAGCATCTTTCTTAAATGAACGCCCTCTCCAAGTGTGTGTGTGTGTGTGTTTGTGCGCGTGTGTGCGTGTGTGGTGTCTATGGAGGACGTGTGGTTAGCTGACCTACCTAATAGATATGGTGACCTATATGTTCTGAGGGATGCTCTCTCTTGATTTCTCTCTCTTCTTTCAATCCCTCTATTTTAGCCAATTGATATATGTCTCTCCATCTCTTAATATCTCTCTCGTAGCTGTAGCCCCAGATTTCTCCCAGAACATGCTGAAGCCTCAGACCCTGGCCAGGCAGGGGGGTGATGTGCTGATTGAGTGCAGGCCTAAGATGTCTCCACATGGGATGATCTCCTGGAGGAAGGGGAAAGAAGCACTCCGAGAGAGCCACAGGTATGGTGGAAAGCTGGGACATTCACAAACCTGGATTCAAATTGTACTTAATACAAATATTTTTTAGCATTTACTTCAGCCTGTCTGGAGTGCCAGATGGGTGTTGTTTGTGATTTTGGGACTATTTCATTGGCTCCATCGCACTAAACAGAATCAGTCAAGCATGCTAAAGTATTTTAAAGGTTTAAAATACTATTTGAACCCATGTCTGATGCCCGTACTTTGTGAGAAATGCAGTGTGATATGTAAAGGAGATGTTGACACTTTATCGTTATTTTACAGGATGCTTTGTATCAGGTAAATTAAATACATTGTAATAATGATTCCCCAGTGGCAAACTATGGTCCCTCATCTTGTGTCAGGGCAAGCTTTGATGTTTCCTCCTTGATGGACCACTTGCAATACAACTACCAATTTAGCGGTTACTCAATTAGTGCCAGTTAACCATCTGGGACCAGGGACCAGTAAACAACATCACACAGACCGACACAGGCCCACAGACTGGAGATTGAGAAACACGGACATAGTAGCTCTTAGGGATGCATACAAACACTTCTAAGTACAAAGCCATTTGTTACCTCACAGTTAACAATGTTGAATTACTTTCAATGATTTAACATGAGATTGGGGTCCTGTAGAATTACTGATATATTTTCTCATCTTCTTCCATTTCCCCTTCTCCACTACTCTACTACGCCGTCTTGGGCTTTTTGTGGAACTGTGTTCAAGTGTTTACTTAAGGTAATTGGGACTTTCTAGTCTTTGGCAGACAAATCGATCCTCTGATCCATCAGCTCATTACCACTGGGTTGGTCAAGTGAGAGGATTGTTAAATCTGAATGTATGAGCCAGGAATTGAGACACCGGGGTAGTGGATGAAATCTCAAGAAACGATGATCAATCATCGGTGGACCTACAACTTTAGCTAGACATCCCCTTTGTGGTATAATGGAACTGGCTAACAACCTAATTCCATTACTGTAGATCTGGGTGTAATACCTCCGGCACGAGCAACAAGGGAAAAGGCAGTGCCAATTGGTCAAATTAATGTTGTATGAATTTTGCAAAAATTATCTGAATTGTAGTATTTGGGATCTACATCGGTTTATATTAGTTACTGTGCTGTTACTAAGCAGTAATGCATTACGGCAGTGTTACGTTACTACACCTAATAGGAAATGCACATGCGCACTGGGGTGCCGCGAACTGTAGAGCACGAGGGATTTTGACTAAACGAAAACTAACTGTACTCCCGTCTCCTGCCTGGTCATTTCTCCACAACACAAATATTACAGTGGCGACGAGGTGATTAAACTACATAAACGGACATTGCTTGAAGGGAAGAATGTTGATTCAATGTAGTGGTGATGTCTTAGTTTTTATTGATCTTTGGCCTTTTTCATTGATAGGTGCTATAAATGTGTCATGGTCCAGCGTGGTCATGCCCAAACATTTTTTAATATGAGGACTCATTCACACCACAGGGGGCTGCTGAGGGGAGGACGGCTCATAATAATGTCCCGGAACAGCTCTAATGGAATAGCATTAAACACCTGGAAAACATGTGTTTTGACGTATTTGATACCATTCCACTGATTCTGCTCCAGTCATTACCACAAGCCTGTTCTCCCCAAACCAACCTCCTGTGATTCACACATGCACCCACATGTACACACCGTAATTCAGTAAGTACAACATTGGCCTTGGGCAGAATTCCTACAATATATGAAATCTGGTCACTAATTATGTGTGCGCCGGGATGAGAACGGAATACTGTTCACCTTACATATTTGACTGTTTATTCAGATACACCGATTAGAATAGAGAGCGACAGGGACAGGCGAGAGAGGAATGAACGGTCAGAAGAGGTTTATCTGGGAATCAAATCCCCAGGGGTCGTATGTGGTCGTGACCTCCGGCATGAGATGAGAGAACATTGAAAAGAATCACACAGTAACAATCTATCCTCCCTAGCAGTATATATATATAATTCTATCCACCAGACATAATTCTCTAAGTCTGCTATAGATTGACTTCAATGTAGCCTGGTAGCAGATCAGTTTGTTCTGTAGACAGCTCATCTGTCATGCTCGTTGTCATACCAAGAAAAGAAGATATGGCAAAACAACAAATAACCGAGGATTTGGCTAAAGCACATCATCCATTTTTTACAATGCTAATGTCAACATTACCTTGTGCTATGATCTTCACTTCTGGTTGACCTACTGTATAGCTTTAATTGTTGTAGCCAATAATCATACATTTAGCTTTTTAGGCAATTCATTTATTTTTCTGTTATGAAAACCACTATAGAAATTACACATTATTGCTATTGTTATTATTATCTTCACATTCCCTGCAATAGCATCTTCGTTTTCACAGAGTAATGCCAAACGGGAGACATTACAACATGGGCACATCTGCCGGTGCATGTGAAGAATCAGCAGGGGTCTGCATTTCTTATTTGATCCGGGATTAATTGTATTAACTGCCTCAGCAGCTTTTGTGCTGCATCTCCTGGATATCCATCCTAAGGCCTGGAAGTCTCACCTCCCTCTGCCAACATTATTGGGAAGCACCAGAGGTGATGTACCAGGTGGAGCCAGGCTACTTTGAAGAAATAGCTGGGTTGATACATCTCGCTCAGGAACAAGAATGAGGTGCTGTGGTTTGAACTGGCTTCTAGCAGTAATATCGTTCCAAAGGTTGAGTGTGAGGTGTGTCAAAATTGCACTCGTATTTTGCTATGGTAATGCTTCAGTAATGCTCCTAAAAATTAATTTGGTCAACATGTATTTATTTCTGTACAGGTATATTCCTGGTGTGAGCAATTTTAACCTGCTCACGGATCAAATCAACGACACCTAAGAAATATTTGATTTAGCAAGGAAATATCCTAGAGTAGAGATGTGTATAGAAAAAGTAGTTGGCTAGGGTTATGGCTGCATCTTTCACAAACCAATTCCCCCTGTTTGTCTCTTAAGGATTCTTCTCCACTTTATCTAGATAGGACTGCACCGCTGTTATTGCAGGAGTGCTACACTACTAATCTATCTCACTGTCCTAATAACACAGATACTTCTTTCTAATCTTTGTGGTATTATTATGTGTAGATGCTCTGGGCCAGAGGAGAGCAAATGTACCAAGAACAAGTTTGGGCTGTGATTGTTTAATCAAGTCATGCAGCGTTGGCACTGCGCATCACAGGCACGTCTTAAACAAGATTTGTGTGTGTACTTATGCTGGGGCTATGACATTAACCGTAATGGCTTACAAGTTATTTATTTTCAATGCTGACCAAACGGAAAGGACAAAACTCATAAAATAGCTTTATAAAATTGCCATTGGAATTAGACCTCTTTGTTATGTTAAACAGCACACATTGTTGCTTAAACAAAAAGATGATCCATCTGTTAGCCTCTCAACCAAACAGACCACAATAAGTTCCTAAAGAGTCTCTAAAAATGAGGAAGAGAGTGTAATGTTTGTATCTCAATGAGGAGATGAAAACCCTACAATGTTGATGTTTCATACATACCCACATATCAGCACAACAAAAGTATTGTACAAAACCTACAATGGTTTTCTCTTTCCAATGCTTTTTGAGCTTTGTGTAAAATCAAATCAAATAAAATGTTATTTGTCACATACACATGGTTAGCAGATGTTAATGCGATTGTAGCGAAATGCTTGTGCTTCTAGTTCCGATAATGCAGTAATAACCAACAAGTAATCTAGCTAACAATTCCAAAACTACTACCTTATAGACACAAGTGTAAGGGGATAAGAATATGTACATAAAGATATATGAATGAGTGATGGTACAGAGCGGCATAGGCAAGATGCAGTAGATGGTATCGAGTACAGTATATACATATGAGATGAGTATGTAAACAAAGTGGCATAGTTAAAGTGGCTAGTGATACATGTATTACATAAAGATGCAGTAGATGATATAGAGTACAGTATATACATATACATATGAGATGAATAATGTAGGGTATGTAACATTATATTAGGTAGCATTGTTTAAAGTGGCTAGTGATATATTTTACATCATTTCCCATCAATTCCCATTATTAAAGTGGATGTAGTTGAGTCAGTGTGTTGGCAGCAGCCACTCAATGTTAGTGGTGGCTGTTTAACAGTCTGATGGCCTTGAGATAGAAGCTGTTTTTGTGGGCGGAGCAGTTGCCGTACCAGGCGGTGATACAGCCCGACAGGATGCTCTCGATTGTGCATCTGTAGAAGTTTGTGAGTGCTTTAGGTGACAAGCCAAATTTCTTCAGCCTCCAGAGGTTGAAGAGGCGCTGCTGCGCCTTCTTCACGATGCTGTCTGTGTGGGTGGACCAATTCCGTTTGTCTGTGATGTGTACTCCGAGGAACTTAACTACTGTTCCATCGATGTGGATAGGGGGGTGTTCCCTCTGCTGTTTCCTGAAGTCCACAATCATCTCCTTAGTTTTGTTGACGTTGAGTGTGAGGTTATTTTCCTGACACCACACTCCGAGGGCCCTCACTTCCTCCCTGTAGGCCATCTCGTCGTTGTTGGTAATCAAGCCTACCACTGTTGTGTCGTCCGCAAACTTGATGATTGAGTTGGAGGCGTGCGTGGCCACGCAGTCGTGGGTGAACAGGGAGTACAGGAGAGGGCTCAGAACGCACCCTTGTGGGGCCCCAGTGTTGAGGATCAGCGGGATGGAAATGTTGTTGCCTACCCTCACCACCTGGGGGTGGCCCGTCAGGAAGTCCAGTACCCAGTTGCACAGGGCGGGGTCGAGACCCAGGGTCTTGAGCTTGATGACGAGCTTGGAGGGCACTATGGTGTTAAATGCCGAGCTGTAGTCGATGAACAGCATTCTCACATAGGTGTTCCTCTTGTCCAGATGGGTTAGGGCAGTGTGCAGTGTGGTTGAGATTGCATCGTCTGTGGAACTATTTGGGTGGTAAGCAAATTGGAGTGGGTCTAGGGTGTCAGGTAGGGTGGAGGTGATATGGTCCTTGACTAGTGTCTCAAAGCACTTCATGATGACGGAAGTGAGTGCTACGGGGCGGTAGTCGTTTAGCTCAGTTACCTTAGCTTTCTTGGGAACAGGAACATTGGTGGCCCTCTTGAAGCATGTGGGAACAACAGACTGGGATAGGGATTGATTGAATATGTCCGTAAACACACCAGCCAGCTGGTCTGCGCATGCTCTGAGGGCGCGGCGGGGGATGCCGGCTGGGCCTGCAGCCTTTCGAGGGTTGACACGTTTAAATGTTTTCCTCACGTCGGCTGCAGTGAAGGAGAGTCCGCATGTTTTAGTTGCGGGCCATGTCAGTGGCACTGTATTGTCCTCAAAGCGGGCAAAAAAGTTATTTAGTCTGCCTGGGAGCAAGACATCCTGGTCCGTGACTGGGCTGGTTTTCTTTTTGTAATCCGTGATTGACTGCCACATTATTTGATTTATTTCATGTAGCTGATAGCCTAGGTCCTACATAGTGCTCTGGAGTGTGGTATCACCTTTAGTTTCAGCCAATTATGAATATAAACCCTGGATGGCTGATGCTACAGTGTGTATTTGCCAATGAGAGGCTTTGAAGCCACCTCCGCCATATTGGTGGTACTCAGAAGGAGCAGTCCTCCATAAGAATGAATGGAATTGTACAGTATTTCAATTAAATGTTTGAATACAAAACTAGATATATTTGAGTATTTATTTGTTGTAGTAGGGACTGTAACGTTAGTACTCTCACAAAATTCTACTTTAAGGGACAGTGTTTTTTTCTTTAAAAAATTATGTTCAATTCCCATAATTCATTTTAAAGAATGCATTAAGGTGTATATAATAGAATATACTTGGCAAAAATGAATGTAGACATTAATAAATGCATATCTATATCTTCCAAAATATTATTTTACGATGGTGGAGGAGTACAACAATGGCAGCGCAGAGGCTTCAAAACAGCGCCCCCCCCCCCCCCCCCCCCCCCCCCATCAGTCATCTGGGTATATAGTACCAGTCAAAGTTGGGACACAACTACTCATTCCAGGATTTTTCTTTATATTTACTATTTTCTACATTGTAGAATTAAAGTGAAGACTTCAAAACTATGAAATAACACATATGGAATCATGCAGTAACCAGAAAAGTGTTAAACAAATTAAAATATATTCTATATTTCAGATTCTTCAAAGTAGCCACCCTTTGCCTTGATGACAGCTTTGCACACTCTGGCATTCTCTATGTTAAAAGTTAATTTGTGGGATTTCTTTCCTTCTTAATGCGTTTGAGCTACTCGGTTGTGTTGTGACAAGGTAGGGGTGGTATACCGAAGATAGCCATATTTGGTAAATGACCAAGTCCATATTATGGTAAGAACAGCTCAAATAACAAAAATAAATGACAGTCCATCATTACTTTAAGACATGAAGGTCAGTCAATCCAGAAAATGTCAAGAAATTTTGACATTTTCTTCAAGTGCAGTCGCAAAAACCATCAAGGGCTATGAGGAAACTGGCTCTCATGAGGACCGCCACAGGAAAGGAAGACCCAGCATTACCTCTGCTGCAGGGGATAAGTTCATTAGAGTTAACTGCACCTCAGATTGCACCCCAAATTAATATTTCATGGAGTACAAGTAACAGACACATCTCAACATCAACTATTCAGATGAGACTGCGTCAATCATGGTTGAATTGCTGCAAAGAAACCACTACTAAAGGACACGAATAAGAAGAGACTTGCTTGGGCAAAGATACACGAGCAATGGACATTAGACTGGTGGAAATCTGTCCTTTGGTCTGATGAGTCCAAATTTGAGATTTTTGGTTCCAACCTCCATGTCTTTGTGAGACACAGAGTAGGTGAACGGATGATCTCCGCATGTGTGGTTACCACCGTGATGTATGGAGGAGGAGGTGAGAATGGTGTGGGGGTGCTTTGTTGGTGACACTGTCAGTGATTTATTGAGAATTCAAGGCACACGGCTACAACAGCATTCTGCAGTGATACCCCATCCCAGAAGGGATGTAAAAAATAGTTTTAACATTTAAAAAATATATATATATTGTATCACGTTGTCTAAGGATTGGAGACAGGCGCAGGAATACGTAACAGGGTTTTTTGTTTACTCGACCCAAAGAAATGAGCGAGGTGTAAACCTCTAAATAATACACGGGACGAGTCCCGTAAAACAAGTGCACCATAACACGTAGCATGGAAGCCAATACAACAGCACAGGTGACACAGGACCAACGGACATGGTAACAATAACTGACAAGGACAATGGGGAACAGAGGGCACATATATAACCTACTAATTACGGGGAATGGGAACCAGGTGTGCATAATGAGACAACACAGTCCGGGGTTAGTGGTGATCAATCCAGTTCAGTGACGACTAGAAGGCCAGTGATGTAGACCTCCGGAGCTGGTGAACAGAATGAGCAGCAGTACCGGGGGAATCCTTGACAGAATAAGTAGGTGTGTCCAAACTTTTAACTGGTGCTGTGTACATAATTGGTTGTTACCCACTTTAACATGTGAAAACCCCCAAATGAAAGATGCCAAGGGTACCTGCTCATCTGCGTGAATGTGCCTTAGGCATGCTGCAAGGAGGCATGAGGACTGCAGGTGTGACCAGGGCAATAAATTGCCATGTCCGTACTGTGAGACGCCTAAGACAGCGCTACAGGGAGTTACCACGGACAGCTGATGCAACAACACCTGCACAGGATTAGTACATTCGCACATCACACCTGCGGGACAGGTACAGGATGGCAACAACAACTGCCCGAGTTACACCAGGGGCGCACAATCGCTCCATCAGTGCTCAGACTGTCCGCAATAGGCTGAGAGAGGCTAGACTGAGGGCTTGTAGGCCTGTTGTAAGGCAGGTCCTCACCAGACATCACCGGCAACAACGCTGAGGCCTGTACTCTGCAGCAGGATCGATTTGGAGGTGGAGGGTCCGTCATGATCTGGGGTGGTGTGTCACAGCATCATCGGACTGAGCTTGTTGTCATTGCAAGCAATCTCAACGCTGTGCGTTACAGGGAAGACATCCTCCTCCCTCATGTGGTACCCTTCCTGCAGGCTCATTCTGACATGACCCTCTAGCATGACAATGCCACCTGATCGTTCTGTGCGTGATTTCCTGCAAGACAGGAATGTCAGTGTTCTGCCATGGCCAGCGAAGAGCCCAGATCTCAATCCCTTAAGCACGTCTGGGACCTGTTGGATCGGAGGATGAGGGCTAGGGCCATTCCCCCTAGAAATGTCCGGGAACTTGCAGGTGCCTTGGTGGAAGAGTGGGGTAACATCTCACAGCAAGAACTGGCAAATCTGGTGCAGTCAATGAGGAGGAGATGCACTTCAGTACTTAATGCAGCTGGTGGCCACACCAGATACTGACTGCTACTTTTGATTTTGATCCCCCTTGTTCAGGGACACATTATTTGGGGCGGCAGGGTAGCCTAGTGGTTAGAGCATTGGGCTAGTAACCGGAAGGTTGCAAGTTCAAATCCCCGAGCTGACAAGGTACAAATCTGTCATTCTGCCCCTGAACAGGCAGTTAACCCACTGGCCGTCATTGAAAATAAGAATTTGTTCTTAACTGACTTGCCTGGTTAAATAAAAAATTCAATTTCTGTTAGTCACATGCCTGTGGAACTTGTTCAGTTTATGTCTCAGTGGTTGAATTTTGTTATGTTCATACAAATATTTACACATGTTAAGTTTGCAGAAAATAAATGTGAGTTTAGTAGTGATAAACAATATGTCCAGGATTTAACTTTAACACCATCCAGTAACAGAGAGAAAAACATATATTTATCCCAAACTGTGATTTTGTACGAAATTCACAACAGTCCCCGTATACCTTAATTGCTGTTGTGCCCTTGAAGAAAGGGAGGGCAAAGAAAAGTAATTTCATAGAGCGGAAACTCTCCTTAAATATGGGCTGCATCTTTATATTCTATTCCACTTTGAAAGATGAGGAAGTCTGCACTGTGCAGTTTGCAGTATAATGTCAAGTCTTCTCCAAGTGAAATCTCATATCCATAACTCTTTATTCTGGTCCATTTCATTGGAAACCCTCTGATAAAGTTAGAGGAAGTGCTTCCCTCTCCCGGCGGCCTAGTTATAGAAATTTACTAATGCCATTTGATTCTGGTGAGCTTAGCAGGTCATATTTGATTGTTTGGGAAAGGATAGCTATCCTGTATGCTAAGGGATATCTTTTGGGAGCTGTGTTTTAAGAATGTGTAGCTTCACTTCCTCTGAAAGCCTTTTTAATGTGCATAGGGCATTGGTGAGACTCATCACACCCTCTTGAGCAGTTTTGATGCTGAGAGAGCTGCTTAGAGCAGGGATGTGCAGGAATCTTACGTATTGATTAATAGCGGAAGGTATTATCAGAATATGACAATGAAACGCTAGTACTAGTTCAGATGATCAGGTCGGAACACATCACTTAATTCACCTAAGCAACTTACTTCCGTTCACATGAATATACTTAATATCCTGTGTATTTAGTGTTTGCACAGGCAATCTTCTGCAATTTACACATTATAGATCACACATAATCTGCCTTACCATTTAGTAATTTGTTTCAATCATTTGTCTTCTGCATTAGGTTATTGGTTAATTTTTTCATCATCAATATGGTTGCTATCTAAGATGAGTTCAGTTGGCTTTTAACAAACTACATCTTCATAAGCCTTTCATTACATATCACTCTGACCAGCAGATGTGTGGCTTTAGATCTGTGGCAACAGTGTTTATACAAAAGCTTTAAACATAGTGATATGACAGTGCCACAAGCAGCAAGATGAACTGCAGATATTGCAGATGGGCACGTTGCAAGCTCTTGCACTCACACAAAAGAAAGATGTGCATGGGTGTGCTTCACGCAACGTGTTAGCTGCTGGACCAAAACTGCAAAGACTTTTGGCCTTGCAATTCACATTCATAGTTATTGCGTAAGTAGGCCCGATATTGCTGTTTTCTTGGTGTATGGCTGACTCTACCTTTAACTATGGACTGTTGTCATGGTACCTGGTGGTCAAGGGCAGGGGTGCACAGCTCCAGTCTGAGCCACAGCAGCAATACCACTGGTTCTCTGTTTTCATTGATCAATAAAACATCTCACTGTTCTGACTAATAGACACACAACTGGTTAGATCTATTGAAACTGATGATTCAATGGCAAGGGTGATATAACCAGCAGAAAATGCAGCCCTTGAGGTCTGGATCTGTGAAGAGAACAGAATGGTTTCACTCCTCACTGAAGATTTAGAACAATGTTTAAAATAATAGTTTCAATGCAGGTGAAATAGTCACAATGGTCACAAATGTTACTTTATTTTATTTGTTCATTCTCTGTATATATTTCACCCACTCATCAATAATAGCATTCTCAGATCTTCAGAAATAGGCCTTAGTTGGATTACAGTTTCTGTGACAACTATCAGTGTAGTATGACTTAATATATTGACATTATTTTTTTAAATTCATTTCTAGAGTCTCAGTGTTGGACAATGGAAGTCTTCGAATAGCAAACGTTACCAAAATGGATGTCGGCCTCTACACCTGCGTGGCAAGGAACCAGTTTGGAGTGGCAAGCAGTGCTGGGAGTCTTTTGGTTAAAGGTATCTCTACTTCCACTCCTTGAGATGGCTCTCCATTTCTCCAATCCTTGCATTAAGATGTACATAAAAAAAAAAAAAAATGCTGACTGGATGCTTGCAGCAGCAGATTGTACTGCAGGCTTCACGAGTAGGTTTGGTTGTTTGTTATTAGTTGAGAGTAGGACCCTTAGAGAGTTTTTAATTCGGTTAATATAATGACCCTGCACTATTGGAGAAGAGGAGGTATTTTGGAACAGGACAAAATTAATTGTATGACTTTTTACATCACCAGAGCATGAAGAAAGGGACCAATGTTTTCCTTGGCAATAGAAGATAACTATCTGCACTATCCATGAACAAGTGTCTCATTAGAGGAACCAGACTACAGAGCCATGTAAGGATTGATGATACAATAACAGATAGTTTCCATGTACCACACAAACATACAATTAGTTGATTGGGCATGTTCAGAGTTAGCATTGGATTTAAGATTCATTGCATTGCTATGGCTTAATGTTTAATTCATACCTTCCTGGGGTAGCTAATAGCCATGCTCTGTTTGTTTAAGAGTTAAATCTATTTAAATCACCCGCTTCTGCAAGGCAATGGATTTCCAAGCCCTTCTAAAGAGCGGAGTCAACAACAGTGCTCTATTAAAATGCCTTTTGGTGATTCCTCACAATTTATGAATTGCAAATTGTTTGGTATAGAAACTGCTTTCATTTCCTTTTTTTCAGCCTTTTTGCCTCTAAGAATGGCAGTATCTTACATACTGTATATTTTACAGGTGATTTTTGTAGACTATATTCATGAAATCCAGCCAGTCCCCTTTGAAAGAAATCAATATCAGCCACAGGGATTCCCCCCCCCCCCCCCCCCCCCCCCCCTTAGTCCACTGTTGATACAGCCGCAAATGTTTTGCATGTCAGCAGTCAAGTTTTCAAGATGTTGGACTTTCAAGAAGCAAAGCGTCACCAGCCACATCATCATGACTCTTGGAAAATTAGTCCAAATAAGGACTAAAATATATATATTTTTTAAAATAATGATGATTCAAAATTCAATACATCGTTTTTGAGTGGATTTTCCCTGCAATAGTACATTCACATTCAGGGCTGGAGATATGGGCACGTACCCATATATCCATATTTGCCCTTAACTCAAACTGAGTTTCAGATATACAATTTAACATCAATGCAAGTCTCACATTCAAGTTTAAGTTATGTGTGTGTTTCTCAAGTTCGGATCCCACTATTAGCAGAGTGAGTGATCTGTCTACATGGTGCCATACAAGAATCAAACTCTTAATTTTACCATTGCTAGCACCATGCTACAATCAACTACTTATATAATCTACAATAAGTGTCTGGCTGTTATGATAGCAATGAAAGCTACAACAAATGTCATAGACTGTTATGTTATGGAGAGACATACCCTGCAGGAATGTGCACAGTTAGGCCCCTAGTGGTGCTCGAGAACCTGTCCTTTTGCCCTATGAGGAAAAAGCTTTTTTTTTATGTATCTGAATTGACCATAAAACTAGCTAATCTCACAAATCCCCCCTGCCCTTCTGTCGCCAGGGGACAAAACAAAAAGGCTGATGTCACCAACAAACTAAAACCAAGTAAACTAGCTAGCTAACTAGATAGCTGATTTACATCATCTTCTAGCTATATTCGCAATGATCAGATGCAGACACAGTAGAGAATTATGATTGTAGTCAATTAATTTAAGTTCAATTGTATTGGTCACATACACGTGTTTAGCAGATGTCATTGCGGGTGTAGCGAAATGCTTCTGTTTGTGGCTCCGACAGTGCAGTAATATCTAACAATTTCACAACATATACCAAATACACACAAATCTAAGTAAAGGAATGGAATTAACAATATATAAATATATGGACAAGCAATGTTAGAGTGGCATAGACAAGAGAGTGGCAAAGACTAAGATACAGTAGAATAGAATACAATACAATATACATTTGAGATGCAAAATATGTAAACATTATTAAAGTGACTAGTGTTCCATTTATTAAAGTGGCCAGTGATTTCAAGTCTATGTATATAGGCAGCAGCCTCTAATGTGCTAGTGATGGCTATTTAACAGTCTGATGGCCTTGAGATAGAAGCTGTTTTTCAGTCTCTCGGTCCCAGTTTTGATGCACCTGTACTGAACTCGCCTTCGGGGTGAACAGGCAGTGGCTCGGGTGGTTGTTGTCCTTGATGATCTTTTTGTCCTTCCTGTGACATCGGGTGCTGTAGGTGTCCTGGAGGGCAGGTAGTTTGCCCCCAGTGATGCGTTGAGCAGACCGCACCACCCTTTTGAGAGCCCTGCAGTTGCCGTACCAGGCGGGGATACAGCCCGACAGGATGCTCTCAATTGTGCATCTGTAACAGTTCGTGAGGTTTTAGGTGCCAAGAACAATTTCTTCAGCTGCCTTCTTCATCACACTGTCTGTGTGGGTGGACCATTTCAGTTTCTCCGTGATGTTTATGCCGAGGAAATTTGACCTCCGAATGGTCTGTGCACAGCCCTGATATCCTGTATAATTATCCGGGATTGATAGTGGTTCGTCCATACCATGTTAGCAACAAGAAATCAATGAGATGACAATGAAGAGAGAAACCATGATACCCTTTTCATTGTCAAGTAAAGTAATACACTAGCAAAATGTAAGCTGGATGACATTGAAACGCGCATGTCAAAATGTGTTCAAATGACTCCATATTTCCGAACTCAATAGGTAGCAGTTGGAAATCTTCATTCTCATTTAGATAACAGCTTATTTGAAGAGTACCTACATAAGAACATCATAAGCAGTACATAAGCAGTACATACATTATTGCAAGAGCCGCGTGTTCATAGTTGCAGTGTAAAGGACAGTACTGTGACATAACAAAAATATTGACTTGCGGTTGTTGACATAAACACGGCTTATCAATGCAGCATGTAGGGATTATGAATGTGTTATGAAGTCTCCTCATTTTTTTGTCTTGAGACATTCATTCATAGGGCATTCATTCATAGCCTCACCTGGAATGCACCCTAGGGGGTGTGAGATGACTCACTGGGCTGTTTTGACAGCGTAACGTATAGAGAGACCTTAAACACCATCTGACATGCAGTGTCTGATTCTCTGTCCATTAGACGCTTATGACACCCATGCATAATTCAGCTGGTGCTTGCTTTATGGAAACTCAGCCCTGCGTATCTCACTGCACTGCCGAAGTGGAAAAGACACTCAAAAGAGCCAGAGCAAAGATTAGGTTGTTATGCAGCATACCACCATGCTGTGGTTGAAATAGGAGGGCTTTTTGTCTAGCCAAATGGAACCAAATTATAGACTCCGGACTGACCTGTGGAAATGGAGGCGTGCAGAGGAATGGGTTTGTGTGGTGTCTTAGTTTCTTCAGTGATGCATTACTTTGTGTAAGTGACTTGTGGTTATAGTTTGAACAAACAGTGACAGCTAAAGCCACTTACACTGTTCATTCTCATTCAGTGTATGAGAAAGGATGACAATATGAGCCAGCGCCTGAACAGGAGATTTCCATAGCTGTCTAGACAGGCGCTGTCCATTCAGTGAACATTACAGCCACAAGTTGAGATGATATTTTTCTATTTTCTTTATATAAAGAAGCTGTTACTGGGCTCTACTACTTTCGAGTTCCTTGTGATATTTCAGCTAAATCAAATCTATAAATCAAATTGAACAAATAGTTTTTTATTCCAAGATTTGGATTTTTAACACAGTCAACTAATATTTTGTTACTGTGGTATTTATTTTTGGTTGATAACGATACAGTATGCCTAAGCTAGAGGCACGTTCTCTAGCGGGTACTCGTATACTGAGAAGCCAAGTGGCCCTAGTGTTAATGACTGCATCCACTTCAGTCAAGAACGTTTGGCGTTCACATGGGCTCCTAGAGCCCTTATTAGACAGGTCCATGATGAAAATGAATAATCAGATAGCTATATGGGCATCTGTTACAAGTTGGCAATCACAAGCAGCCCCGCTGTAGGCTATCAAAAAACTGTCAATGCATAATCATATTAATGGTTGGAATCCGTGACCATTACAGCCATCATTACACGGTCTGAAAGCACAACAGAAGCACAACTGGCATAACAACTTAAGGTAAGTCATTTGGGCGAGATACAAAGTCAGTTGGACAGATACTAAGTCGTTTGGATGAAATACTAAGTGGTTTGGAGAGGTCAGACTTTATTTGGATAGTGGTCATACTATCAATAAACTATCTGTTGATAAGCAACTACTTGCTAAGGTTAGGTTTAGAATAAGAGCTAGGGTTAAGTTTAGGGTTAGGATAACGGTTAAGGTTAGGGTTATGGTTAGGGTTAGTAGACAGAAGGTTGAAATGTTACTGATAGTCTGTAGAGCATCTACAGATGGACAATCCAAATAAAGTGTTACCGGACATGATAATGCCCATTTATTTTACAGGAACAAAGCACAATAATCACAATCTCAGAGGTATAACAGTCCCGCAGTTAACAAGACACCAGAATAGCCCCATGCCTTCAAAGAAAAACCAGTAGAATGGACTCAAACGAAACCCAATAGTGCTATAAAACACGTATATACATTTTGTCAATGTAAATAGGCAGAACAAAGTTGATAGTGATAAGAGAAGCGCCCCGCTGTTTCTGTCTGGCCCAGGTAGCTAAACTTGTTTTTGTCTCTTGCAGAGACAACCATTATCACCAGCCCAGCTGGGCATTTGGACGTGACGGTGGGCGAGAGCATCGTCCTCCCCTGCCAAGTCTCCCATGACCCCACGCTCGATTTGAAATTCACCTGGTTCTTCAACGAACAGCTCATCCACTTTGGAAACCACGGGGGCTACTTTGAGAAAGTTGGCGGGGTAAGTGCTTTTGAGTCTGCCTTACACTCATGTGTTTGAATTAAGTCTACTATGATGACCTTTTATAATTACTTGACTTATTTATGTGGTCACTTGTGATTTGCAATCCAATTACATACAGTTGATCATATTAATGTATTTTTACTGTGTATGTTTATATGATGTAAAATTACCAACGGCAGAGTAGACCTTTTTACAGCATTATGTTATGAGCACAATAACATATACAGTACAACAATGAATACTTTACTGCTGATATATAGTGAATGGACTAGAGGAAGTGTATTGAATGATTTTCATTCATGAATCATATCAAATTTGTTTTTGCAATTAACAAGAGGGGTCTGCCTGTTTGCCTGTTCCGCTTGTTGATAACAACTACTCCTTTGAAAAAACTGCTGCCTAAGGAATTGTCGATTCAATGCTCAGTCAAACATTACATTTGGTCATCTACAGTTGAATGTATTTCTCTTTAATTAGAAAAGCAATTATAATATCTTGGCTGCTTACTACCCACAGTTTGTTCTATATTCCTTCGGCTCATCAGCAATGCCATTAGTTGTGTAATTGTGTTTGCCTCATGGCTTCATTTGAGCGCTTGACTCCCTGCACTAATCACTTGACACAAAGCTGACATGTTGCAGAAAAGTGTCTTAAATGCAATGAGTAATTTCATAAAGGTTAAATAGTTCTGTTCATCAAACATTATCTTTGTTGGAGGTACAGTGCCTTCAGAAAGTATTCATACACCTTGACGTATTCCAAATGTTGTTGTGTTACAGCCAGAATTACAAAAGGATAAAAATAAAAAATATTCTCACCCATCTACACACAATATCCCATAATGACATTGAAAACACATGTTGGAAATGTAAACACAGAAATATCTAATTTACATAAGTCTTCACTCCCATGAGTCAATACTTTGTAGAAACACATTTGGCGGCAATTACATCTGTGAGTCTTCTTTTGGGTAAGTCTCTTAGAGCTTTACACACCTGGGTTGTACAATATTTGATGGTTGATCGTTGCTTGACAGACATTCTCAAGATTATGCCATAGATTTTCAAGCCAGTGTAGATTTGGTCTTCTTTTGGCTATTGTGTCAAGACCCGGTTACGAACTCGGGTGTCCGGTGTGAGAAACAGTCACTTAACAAACTGAGCCACTAATAGTCGGCAGAATCCAGAAGATGAGGCAGACACAGCAGTACTTGAGACGGTGTTTTAATAAAATAAAAAGGAAAGTCCTTTTTGGTCCGTATCATTCGCTTCACTCGGCTCTATACGTCATTGATTTGTCCACCAGGAGTGTCCGTATATCTTCTCCCAACACGACTGTCTAAAAAAAAAATCCTATTATAGCAATATATTTTCTTTGATAGTCACTAAATCAGGATGGAGGAACACAACTGATATATGAATGTATAGGCCACACCAAAGCAAAGCTCGAATGGATGGTCACAATGTTACGAAATAGGACTAACCTAAAGTTGCATTAGAGTAACTCAACTTAATTTTCTGCATATTTGCAATGTTGTAAAAAATCCTAAAATGACACAGTCCCAATTACCTAAATATTTCACTATGTTGTACATGAAATAGCACTGATGGAGTGATTAAGATTTTTCATCACTAGTATTAACTGATTGCTGAAAACAGTGAACACAACTCCTCTGAGGAAAATGTGTTAATATTCTAAGAACACTTAACAGTGAATTTTGTATCCACTGATTCCATTTTGTATTCATACTTTTACAAAAGGGCGTCTAAGATATGCAATCCAGATACAAAGGCAAGAAAGTTGTCAGAAGTTTGGAAAATGTATTTGGATATGTTTGGCCACAGTAAAAACAATAAAAAAATAATGCTTGTATGTGATTGAGAAACTGTAAAGTAGGAAGAATTTCATAGAAAGGTGTACAAAAATATATGATACTGTTTGGATTACATATGTGTTCTGTGCTGTATGTAATTTTGTAAATGCTTACAATTAAGTAAACATAAATCAAATCTAGTCCTGCAAAAGTACTCCAAACCAAGCAGGTAGTTATGGTACTACAAACCAAATACTGTGAGGTAGTTAGGCCTACTATATACAGTGGGGCAAAAAAGTATTTAGTCAGCCACCAATTGTGCAAGTTCTCCCACTTAAAAAGATGAGAGAGGCCTGTAATTTCCATCATAGGTACATGAGAAAAAAAAATCCAGAAAATCACATTGTAGGATTTTTTTATTTTGTGTCCTATGTAGAGAATTGTGTCTACTGTTTTGTAAAAAGTGTTTTGTGATAGAGCGTGTATACTGTTATGCAAAAAAAGTGTTTATCATTATTGTTTTGGCCATGTGGATCCCAGTTTCGCTCACATGGATCCCAGTTTCCTTACAATGTTCAAGCTAAAACTCTAAGTGCCGCCCACCACATGAGTTACTTACAACTACATTGTAACTTGGGTATTTTGAGGCCCAATAACAAGAAACCATCACAGAGTATAGCGAGTGTGAGCTAATGCTCGGCAAAAATGATCTCCTCACAAATGTTGGTCTTCTACGGTCTGAAAGCATTGGTCGTCTTGACCTCAATCTTATCTATGTGACAAAAGTCAGACTAACAAGTACAGTAGAGCAGCTTCAAAGGTCAGCATGTATTATAGCTGACAATTAGAAACAGAAAGGAGTAAAAGAAATGGGACTGAAAATAGCCTTTTCATTTTCTCAGATAGAAACTGTCATCATTAAACGGTCTGAAATATTCAGCCGTTTCTACTGAAGGTCTTTGACTTTTATCATGACTTTCACCTCATATATTGAACACATCAAGTGTAGTATCTCATCCTGCTCGTATTTGAAGAAGGGCCTTTTATTTGATATCTTTTCTAAAATTCTAACATTTTCCTTACTGCTCTGGTTTGGCATTCCTTATGGACAGCGCTCAGCAGGTGACATCATGATCCGTAACATTCAGCTGAGGCATGCTGGGAAGTATACCTGTGCTGTCCAGACCAAGGTGGACAGTGTTTCCATCGCCACCGATGTGGTAGTTAGAGGTATGGCTATGCTGGAGCACCAGTAGCACAAAATGTCACATTGATCTGTTCTAGGTAGGATCCAGTAAAAAAAAAGAAATACAATTTGATTTGTGAAATCCCACTTTTGCCACTAGTGTAGCAAATGGAAGGTTTATAATTAAACCTGGAACCTTGGGTTCTCCTACTCTCCAATAATCAGCCCATAATGTTTAGACCTCTTCGTAAGCTTGTGTTTGAATCATGACTGCTATCTCATGTTGATCAACTAAGATGATGCTGTGATAATGATTTTTCCAGGTGCTCCAGGCCCACCTGTGGAATTCCAGGTGACAGAGATGACAGACAGCACAGCATCTCTCTCCTGGGGACCAGGTCCTGACAACCACAGCCCAGTCCTCACCCACAACATCCAGGCCCGCACAACTTTTTCACTGGGCTGGCAGGGAGTCATCACAGGTGCGTGCGTGTGTGTGTGCACGTGCATCTTTATCTATCACACACACTGTATATTAAATTGAATAATGCACTCACAACATAATCAAGGTTCAAGGTACATCATCACAATTAGCACACAAAGTTATAGACTGTATTTATATAGCACTAGAAGATCCTGCAACATGCTAATTAAAGGCTATTTGTTGTCCGGGTTAGTTCCTGAACTTCTTGGGGGCAAACAGCTGACAGCCACTGTCATTGACCTCAGTCCGTGGGTGGAGTATGAGTTCAGAGTGCTGGCAACCAACGCCATCGGAACAGGAGAGCCCAGCAAACCTTCCAAAAAAGCCCGGACCAAAGACATGCGTATGTACTGTATCTGCCCCACATAGCTCCCAACACAACGATGAATGCTGAATACTGTAATATAATATGCACAATTTTACCCAATGAATTGTTTGTTTACATTAAAGTTGTGATGCAATATTGTTAATGCATTGTTATAGGAAAGTGCAAGAGCTACAGTACAAGCCCATTTCCACTGGGATGTTGATGATTGATGATGAGGAGGATCTTTTGTTTAAAAACTGCACGGTGACCCCAACAATTAACAGCATTAATTGACAGATGTTTTTCCATGATAATAGTAGGAGGCATGCAGACATTAAAGTTTCTCTATGAAAACAAACACCCTTGATTTTGCAGCTCCCAAGATAACGCCATCCAGAGTGAACGGAGGTGGTGGTGGTCGCTCGGAGCTTGTCATCACTTGGGAGGTAAAGTGAACACTACTAATAAAGATGATCAGCTTGATTGGTAAAGTTATACAGATTCAGCAAAGTGCACCAAATGATATGTTGAAATCAATTATGAATCAAACATAACCCATTCTCTGACTGCAAGTATGTTTCAGAGCATGCAGGTTGTGCCAATAGGTATTTTTACAATACTGGGCCAAACCTAGCTGTATTGAGCTGGCCTGGTCACGCATGCACCAAAGTTGCTAGACCCACGCTGAAGAGGACAATGTGAAAATGTTTTATACGAGCCAGAAAAGTAGTTCCGGTCTGCACGGCAGTATTAGAAGGTAGATGTGCGTTATGTGAATGCACCGATGTACATTTGTGTTTTCACCTCTTTCTGCAGCCTGTCCCTGAAGAGCTACAGAGTGGCCCAGGATTTGGCTATGTGGTAGCTTTCCGACCTCAGGGGGCTCAAGGCTGGATGCAGGCAGCAGTCACCTCCCCCGACGCCTCCAGATACATCTTCAAGAACGAGAGCATCGCTCCCTTCTCTCCGTTTCATGTGAAAGTGGGCGTGTACAATAACAAAGGGGAGGGCCCCTTCGGGCCGGTGGCCACCATCTACTCTGCAGAGGAAGGTACAGTACACTGCCAGACCCTGTTATTTATTTAGGGAATGAATTACGTGAAAATGATTTTTTTTTTTCTAACGTTATTGAGATGTTCCAAATAACTCTAGAATTCTGAAATCCATCAATACCTCTACAGGGTTCAACACTGTAGAGTATTTTTTGCAAAGTTTAAGTGATGCCAGACCCAGCTGAGTACACAACATACCTATTCCATCATTCCTTTTCATTTCAGATGCTGTATGTATAGTGCGTATAATAAGTCTACACCTCCCTTGAATTTCTTCACATTTTAATGTGTTACAAAGTGAGGTTAACATCTTGTCAGCGATCTAGCAAAATACTCTGTAATGTCAAAGTGGAATACAAATTTGAATTATTTTTTAAGATGAATGAAAATGAAACACTAATATACCTGTAACTCGGCCACTCAGGACCATTCACTTCTTGGTAAGCAACTCCAGTGTAGATTTAGCTGTGTTATTGTCCTGCTGAAAGGTGAATTCCTCTCCCGGTGTCTGGTGTAAGCAGACTGAAGCAGGTTATCCTCTAGGATTGTAAAATGTATTTTCATTTTGCCTGTCCCGTTTCTTTTCATCCTGAAAAAGTCTACAGTCTTTGCCGATGTCAAACATACCTATACCATGATGCAGCCACAACCATGTTTGAAAATAAGGAGGCAGTTACTCAGTGATGTCTTGTTGGATTTGCCCCAAACATACAATTTTGCATTTAGGCCAAAAAGTGTATTCCTTTACCTTGTTTTTCATTACTTCAGTGCCTTGTTGCATACATATGCATGTTTTGGAATATTTTTTATTCTGTATATTTGTATTATTGTTTTCACTCTGTCATTTAGGCCATTATTGTGGAGTCACTACAATGTTTTTGATCCATCTTCAGTTTTCTCCCATCACAGCCATTAAACACTGTAACTGTTTTAAAATCACCAATGGCCTCATGGTGAAATCCCTAAGCAGTTTCCTTCCTGCCCTGCAGCTCAGTTCAGAAGGACGACTGCATCTTCGATGTGTCTGGGTGGTTTAATACATCATCCACAGCATAATTAGAAACTTGAGCATACGTAAAGATATATTTGATGTGTAATTTGTTATTGTTAACCATCTACCAATCACTGCCCTTCTTTGTGAGGCTTTTGAAAAGCTCTCTGATCTTTATAGTTGAATCTGTGCTTGAAATTCAACGCTTGACTGAAGGACCTTACAGATGATGTATGTATGGGGGACAGAGGAAAGGGTAGTCATTAAAAAATCATGTCACCTCTATTATTTCACACAGATGGAGTCCATATAACTTATTATGTGATTGGTTAAGCCAAATTTGACTTCTGAACTAATTTAGGCTTGCCTCAACAGAAAGATGAATACTTATTGAACGACTATATATATATATATATATATATATATATATATATATATATATATATATATATATATAGTCGTTCAATAAGTATTCATTATAAGTCATTATAATTAATAAGTATTCATTATATATATATATACTATATATATATAGTATATATACAGTGCCTTGCGAAAGTATTCGGCCCCCTTGAACTTTGCGACCTTTTGCCACATTTCAGGCTTCAAACATAAAGATATAAAACTGTATTTTTTTGTGAAGAATCAACAACAAGTGGGACACAATCATGAAGTGGAACGACATTTACTGGATATTTCAAACTTTTTTAACAAATCAAAAACTGAAAAATTGGCCGTGCAAAATTATTCAGCCCCCTTAAGTTAATACTTGGTAGCGCCACCTTTTGCTGCGATTACAGCTGTAAGTCGCTTGGGGTATGTCTCTATCAGTTTTGCACATCGAGAGACTGAATTTTTTTCCCATTCCTCCTTGCAAAACAGCTCGAGCTCAGTGAGGTTGGATGGAGAGCATTTGTGAACAGCAGTGTTCAGTTCTTTCCACAGATTCTCGATTGGATTCAGGTCTGGACTTTGACTTGGCCATTCTAACACCTGGATGTTTATTTTTGAACCATTCCATTGTAGATTTTGCTTTATGTTTTGGATCATTGTCTTGTTGGAAGACAAATCTCCGTCCCAGTCTCAGGTCTTTTGCAGACTCCATCAGGTTTTCTTCCAGAATGGTCCTGTATTTGGCTCCATCCATCTTCCCATCAATTTTAACCATCTTCCCTGTCCCTGCTGAAGAAAAGCAGGCCCAAACCATGATGCTGCCACCACCATGTTTGACAGTGGGGATGGTGTGTTCAGGGTGATGAGCTGTGTTGCTTTTACTCCAAACATAAGGTTTTGCATTGTTGCCAAAAAGTTCAATTTTGGTTTCATCTGACCAGAGCACCTTCTTCCACATGTTTGGTGTGTCTCCCAGGTGGCTTGTAGGAAACTTTAAATGACACTTTTTATGGATATCTTTAAGAAATGGCTTTCTTCTTGCCACTCTTCCATAAAGGCCAGATTTGTGCAATATACGACTGATTGTTGTCCTATGGACAGAGTCTCCCACCTCAGCTGTAGATCTCTGCAGTTCATGAGTGATCATGGGCCTCTTGGCTGCATCTCTGATCAGTCTTCTCCTTGTATGAGCTGAAAGTTTAGAGGGACGGCCAGGTCTTGGTAGATTTGCAGTGGTCTGATACTCCTTCCATTTCAATATTATCGCTTGCACAGTGCTCCTTGGGATGTTTAAAGCTTGGGAAATCTTTTTGTATCCAAATCCGGCTTTAAACTTCTTCACAACAGTATCTCGGACCTGCCTGGTGTGTTCCTTGTTCTTCATGATGCTCTCTGCGCTTTTAACGGACCTCTGAGACTATCACAGTGCAGGTGCATTTATACGGAGACTTGATTACACACAGGTGGATTGTATTTATCATCATTAGTCATTTAGGTCAACATTGGATCATTCAGAGATCCTCACTGAACTTCTGGAGAGAGTTTGCTGCACTGAAAGTAAAGGGGCTGAATAATTTTGCACGCCCAATTTTTCAGTTTTTGACTTGTTAAAAAAGTTTGAAATATCCAATAAATGTCGTTCCACTTCATGATTGTGTCCCACTTGTTGTTGATTCTTCACAAAAAAATACAGTTTTATATCTTTATGTTTGAAGCCTGAAATGTGGCAAAAGGTTGCAAAGTTCAAGGGGGCCGAATACTTTCGCAAGGCACTGTATATATTTTAAATGTTTCGAATTTTTACTTCACTTTGATATTATGAAGTGTTTTGTGTAGATCAATGACAAAATATATATTTTTTTAAGTTAAAGGGGATGTAGACTTTCTATAGGCACTTTATTTCTTATTGTCAGCTATCAGTAGTTACACATTCACTGTGTGTGTGTGACCCTAGAGCCCAGCAGAGCCCCGGGTAGGGTGCGGGCCAGGAGTGTGTCGGCATCGGAGGTAGAGGCCACCTGGAAGGCCCTGCCCTGGAGCAACAATAGGAGACGCATCCTGGGCTATGAGGTCAGAGCCCAAACACACTGGACATCATAGACATACAATTGATAGATCTGACACTGCTTCAGTATTTCTCTTCGTACATGATCAATGGACTATCCAGTATTATGCCTCATTGAATTGTTACATTTATGTAGATTAAATCAACACCCTATACTGTCTGTACAAATATCAGTTAACGTACAGCCACACTGAGACGCATGAACATGGATTAAATCGTGTATGATTGTTCGTTTTTGTCCGTCATTAGTCCTCGAGTCAACTGTTTTCGGATGAGTTCAGATGAGTTTTATCCGTCAAAAGTTGTATTTTATTTATCAAATGTTTTTCTATTTGGCATTTTGAATGATTATACAGATAATACAGACAGAACAGGTAGAGGGCAAAACATAAACGGATCCCCTACCAGATCAAACCTACTTCAACCCCCCCATGCTCCAACAGGAGAAAAAAGGATCCCGTACCAAATCTAACCCACAGCTTGCATGATATAGAATTTGACCAAATAACAAACAAAACAAAAATATAATCAAACAAAAAAGTAAAGAAGAGTAAAAATAGGGATACAAATTCTAATTTGTAACTTCCTTTATCCAATGGCTTAAAGTAGAAGAAAACCGATCTTTCCACTTCAATAGTAGAAGACGTCTAGCTAGAAGAGTGGTAAAGGCCAGCATGTTGCCCATAGCAACAGAGGGGCCTCCTGTGGTGCCACTCCGAATAATGAAATAAAGGCAGAAGTTTTTGTAGGTCTCTCCAGTATCTTTGAAAAAGAACAGAAAATTGACATCCAGAAATCTGTCAATTTCAGGCAAACGCCTTTGTGCGTTTTTTGTTGTTGTCAGACAATCAGCTCTGTTGTCATTCATCGGGAAACGGATGATTCCCATTGAAAAAGTATTGGCTCACTCCGAAATATTCTAACACAAAATCATAATGTGACCACAGCCTTAGACAAGCATATGAATACTCTGACGTGACAAACTATCCAGCCTACTCTTAACTTCTACCCGTTACAGCCCGAGGAAGATGGGTTCTTCTCTAGGGTTCATCCTACTGGGGAGTTTATGGCCAGTGTGGCTGTGCTTTAAAAATACAGTTGATTGATTTCATTGATGAAAAAATGTTTAAACATATCAGGGATGTTGAACTGTAGTGTTGACTGGTGTGTTTTGAACTGTAGCTGAGGTACTGGGGTGAGAGGGAGAGACAGGAGACAGCCAGTGTGATCAGGACCATGGGTAACCGGACGTCTGTGGTGATCAGAGGCCTGGAGGGCAGCAGAACCTACTTTATCTCCCTCCGAGCGTACAACAGTGCAGGGGTGGGCCCTCACTGTGCCACAGTCAATGTCACCACCAAGAAACCCCGTAAGTACAAAACCTACATTCAAGGATACCTGCCTGCATCCACTCCATAGAGCCTCACCCCCCACCCCCCTCACTTGAAAAAATAAATATTGACCCTGACTCGCTGTGTTTGAATACTCTTTGGACTGGAGACATTTTATTTGGATAGGCCATCTATAAATACCCAACAAACTATCAATAGACCATCAGCATCTATAGATGGACTATCCAAATGAAGTGTTCACGTTTTCTTTTCTTCCAGCCCCAAGCCAGGCACCGGTGAAGATCATATGGAACACCTCAAACTCGAAGGTCATCCTCAAATGGGATCATGTTAGAGCTCTGGAGAACGAGTCCGAGGTCACTGGTTACAAAGTACGGGAGTAAACACGTATTTCAACTTTTTTTCTTATTATTTATTAAATGATCCAGTATGTGCTAGGGTTATTCACCTATGTTGAGTTGTTCAGCCCTTGAATGACTGAACAGACTGATTCTTATAAGCAAAGTATATAATAAGCATAGCAGTGTTTCTGACCACGACAAGGTTGATTCTCGTAGTGATTCTTATACAGTACTTGCACTCTAGGCTATGTTGTGCAGATCCACACTGTGTATGATTTGTGTTGTCACATCTCTCCAGGTGATGTACACACAGGACAGACACAGTCGTCCCAACGTGGTCGAAACCAACACCACGTCTTTGGAGCTGGCGCTACCGGTCAACGAGGACTATGTCATCCAGATCAAACCCTTCAGCGAGGGAGGAGAGGGGAGTAGCAGCAGACAAATCACTATTCCCAGGATAGCAGGTGGGACATTTTGCCTGACACGGTCAGAGCATTGGGCCAGTAACTGAAAGATTGCTAGTTCAAATCCCCATGCTGACAAGTTGAAAAATCTGCCGATGTGCTCTTGAGCAAAGCACTTAACCCCAATTGATCTAGAGTCGCCGTTGATAATGTCTGACCCTGGCCGTGTCCCCACTCTCTGAGGGTGTCTCACGGGGAGTTGGGATATGCAAAAAACACATTTCCAATTCATACTATGTGTATCAATACACACTTGTACATGTGTGAAATAGGACACAAAAAAAAGCACCCACCAAATTATACAATTATTATGAGGGCCAACTGATTTAACTTTTTGCATGAGATCATGTAATAATTTTAATTGAAATGACTGAAATAACATTAGGAATTGATCTTTTTTTAACACAAGAGCAACATCATATCATTCATTATACATGTAAATCTTTAAATGGATTCAATGCAAACAAGTCCAGTATAATGGGCCCTTCTATCTAACCATTATGATCCAAAATACAGTATAGCGGCGCCACCTCCTGATACATTTGAGCAATAACAACATGGTGGAAAACATTATTGTAGATGTAGATGTGCATCGTGACAACCTCACTCATCATGACAACCTATCACTCATTATGTGTTTGTGGGTATTCTTAATTCAGTGCAGGGTTGAGGTCAATTCCACGTCAGTCAGTTCAGAAAGTAAACTGAAATTCAAATTCTCATTTTCCAAAATGCATCTCTACGAGAAATTACATTACATTACCTCACGGGACAAAGTGTTAATAACAGACCTTATTTTTCCCAGTTAGTCGTTAATATCTGTGTAATTATAATCTCGTTTTAAGGTAATACTCCACATATGTAATAGAGGGCTAACAATTCACCAACAGTATAGTAACAGGGATCTGTTTTTCCAAACTCCTCTAACCTTAAACCCTTTAATTCCATCACTAGTTACATATTGCTTTCATGGTGCGTAACCGTAAATTGTTACCATACTATTACCATGTTAATACCACTTTCTCCCGTGCTGTAATGCAAAGTGCTAGAGACATTTGGGGAATTGGAATTTCAGTTTACCTCCTGAATTGAAATGGAATTTACCCCAACCCTTATTCAGTGTCTAGAATAAATTGAACTGCATTCTGAACAGCATATACTGTAAGAAACTCGTTAGATTTGACTGGTTTTATTGCAGGTTCAATGGCCATTGGTGCAGCCCCGGAGTTATCAGCGGTATCCATGGTCAATATGCTTGCACTCTATTTCACAGCCAGGACGTTCCTATGACAAACAGCTCCTGGACCACACTGCTTTCCATGAGGACACTGGACAAAGAGGCCATGTATCTTCTTCCTCTAACAGATACCCCCTTTGTTGACAATATATTTCCCTCAAACCTTTCATGGGAGATATTGAAAGTCCAGCTTGGAAACTGTTGTTACATAAGCAGCGTTGATAAACGCTGAAATTACGTTGTTACCGCTTTCTGTCTTTTTAAAATGTTTTCCGTAAATGGATAATCTCAAAAGCGTTTCTTTATGAAGACAAGGAGATACGATGCACAAGAAGCTGTGTACGTTTCAGGAACCCCCAAAAAAGGAGACTGCTACTTTCTAACATAATTTGGATAAGGGTACAACTGGTGAGTTAAGATGCCGCTGACCCTGGACAGTGTGAAGGGAATTAACTCACACACATGAAATGAAGCTACGTTCAAGAGACCCATACCTGCAGTGATGATTGTCATTCCCTGAATCCTCAAAGACTGTATCTAGGACACCTACTGTACTGAAAAGGTTAAGAAGAGAAAACCTCGTTTCACTGGTGACCCCTGCAACTACCAGGGCGTCTTGACAAACCTCGTTATGTTATGGCCTGGTTCGGGACCTATGTTCCTTTTCCTGGAAACTGCACTTACTCTTACATAACATAAAATATAATATTAGGTGCCATTTAGCAGACGCTTTAGTCCAAAGCGATTTATAGTCATGCGTGTGTACATTTTACGGATGGATGGTCCCAGGAATCAAACCCACAATCCTGCCGTTGCAAGCGCAATGCTCTACCAACTGATCAACAGAGGACCACATATATCGTTATATATGGACTGTTATATACAGTATAAATTATAACATTTTGAGCCAACATGGTTCCCATCCACCCAGCCTCATAATACTGGCAGCTGCAGTACAGTCAGCACCAAAATGGCTTCTGGTAGGAACTACAGTGTGCTGGAAAGCTGATAGATGGATGTCTTTTCTCTCCTCACCTTTCCCTCCATTACAAGTGCATAAATAGCCACGCTAAGCTGTGTGAGCCAATTTCTTGTACACTGTATGTATGAAATCCTCAGGTCCCAAAATGAGCCTTATGTCTATTATCATTGTTGTTTTTATTGTTATTATTATTTATTAATCACATGTGTGTATCCAGATATTATTAGAAATGATCCCAATTTTATTAAATGAGAACATGGTTCCTTTGGACCATTTTTATGTTTTATCATTAGTGCTCAGATATGCCTTTTTTCTTATGTCTTTCATGATTTGCATTGTAAAAGAAGTGGCAGTGTTTATTGAGTTTTTCAAACATTGTGCATATTCCTACAGTCTACTGCTGTTTGGCATGAAAGTGGTCAATGTAAGTGGCTTGGAATATTTTAATGGATCAACCTGCTTTTAATAAACATAATGACATTTGGTTTGCTTCTTTTCTGAGGGGAAATGTGATCCGATCTAATGTATTATTATTTACCATAGCAATAGTGAGAATACAGATGGACAAGTTCAAACAATGTGTTCGAATGTTGGATGTATGGCACTGTATTGAAAAGTTAAATACATACTCTTCAGAAGATATATGTTTGCTATATATTTGCCATGAAAAGACAAGTCTTGGCATTGGGGAGGTTATGTGAAATACAGTGCCACATTGTATAAATATGACGTTGAAGACAAGATGTAAATAATCAAACAAACAGTATACAAATTATCCTGATATCATATGGTGGAATACGGATGCCACAACTCAGAAAAACATCCACAAGAAAAATGGTGATTCATGGACAGAGAACAGAGGATCTCACTCTCGTCGTGCTCTTTTCATTTAGTTTATTAATGTATGGAATGCAAGTTCACTGTACAGCAAAGACACAGCACCAAGCAATGGGGAGCAGCACAGAGCAAACATGATGTGAACTGAGTAGAGGAGGGCTATACAGATATTGGTGAGCTGAGGGGTCTGGGAGGGTTCCGAGGTCAGCCAGAAGTCATCCAATCAGGGTTCGGCACAGGGCGATGGTCTCGCCAACGCCTCTGATTAATCATGGCTGGTTTGATTACTTGTCCAAGTTGCCAGGTTACTTCAACATGTAGGATGAAGTTGCCCTTAGATACTGATCTAAGGTCATGATTAAGGTTAGGACTTGGGTAGGGTAAACTGATGCTAGATGCACCCAATGCAGACTGCCCGGCAAGCTATCTAGAGCTCATTGAAACTCTCTAGTGTACAGTAGTAACATTGCCACTTATCTGAAACCAATTTAATCCTCAGAATACTGTACAAAGGAATGAATGGCTGTTGACATTGGTTTCGCCACTCCTAACCCCCACATTGATTTTGCCACTGTGATTTGTAAAAGATATCAAACATAAATGCAAAAACTTGGCTGTCTAATGAGATTCAACAGTTACACACCACACACCTGGTAACAGTTGAGTTATGTGTCCCAAAGCCAACTTTAACTTGTCATAATCCTAACATGGCACCTTCAGCTCAACCTATGATTTTTCGTCTAAATGCATTAACTCGGGAGTAGCTTAGAGGGTTGTAAGAGGGTACCTGACAAGTAATACTCTGACAGGATATATACATTAGTCTTACCATATCACGTTTGTGACATTTTTGTTGGCTTTCTGGCACATAGTTCATCTAAAGTATATCCTCGATTACAAAACTGTTGGAAGTAGTTCCTTCATACAAATACAGAAGTGTCACTACTACCAAACATTATCACAGCACACTTTTCATACAGTAGGAAACATAGGCCATGGTATCCCTCACACACTCAAAATATAACCAGACCAAAACACACTAAAAGCAAATGAGGGATTGAGATACCAGGTATCACTGGAACACTTTGCTCGAAGGAGGATAAATAAGGGTTTCTATTTATAATGCCATATAGCCACTGCAAGAGGCCTGGTAAATGTCCATATAAAACTTGAATCCATGTAACACACAGTAAGTCATCCCTGAAAATGGCATAAACGCCACCAGGATAAAAATCATTAGCAATTACTAATGTCATGATAGTTGTTGTTAAATGTGTATGTAGATGGATGGAGAATCTTATGTATGCCCCTTCAAGTGCAGTGATAGCACTTTACAGCACTCCTATTATTTAATGGAGTCAACCAAATGTGAACATGTTGTGGGACCTCGGGATTGGCAAACCCTCTGTTATCATGACTGAATTTGTTGAGTTATCTTTCCCCCCCCCCATTCTGAATTGAAAACACTGTATGCTAATAATACCTTCCATTTCCTTTTTCCTGTTACAGAGTTTCATTTCCTGTAGATGGAGTCTACAGTTAGAACAGACATAATGCAGACTTTTTCATTTCACTGACATCTAGGCCGGGATTCAATCGGAGGCGCATTGTGGAACTCATGACATTTCAAGGTCATTTCCAATTGAGCAGACATTTTCAGCAGCTACAGTCAATGAGGTCTCCTCGGGAACGTTGCCTTTAAAGATCAAATACACAATAGGGGGAACAGCGCCACTGTCCGCCCCACGGCTGTTGCTATTGTTTTTGTTTTGTCGACGAAGCAGAGGTGGGGAGCGTCATGCATCAAGAAAAACAAATGCAGTACATATAGTATGCCACTGTTCTATCGTGTGTGCAATGATGTCATGGGAAAAAACAGTGTCTGTTGTTTGCAGTAACTTATTTGTTGTGGCAGTTTCACCATTAAGAATTTTAGTTTTAATGGGCGCATTGTCAACATCGCTCTAAAACGTGCCTCGGATTGAATCCCAGCCATAACCTATGTTGGACATTTACTGATGTACAGTTGAAGTCGGAAGTTTACATACACCTTAGCCAAATACATTTTAACTCAGTTTTTCACAATTCCTGACATTTAATCCTAGTAAAAATGTCTGTCTTAGGTCAGTTAGGACCACCACTTCATTTTAAGAATGTGAAATGTCAGAATAACAGCATAGAGTGATTTATTTCAACGTTTATTTCTTTCATCACAATCCCAGAGGGTCAGAAGTTTACATACATTCAATTAGTATTTGGCAGCATTGCCTTTAAATTGTTTAACTTGGGTGAAAGGTGTCAGGTAGCCTTCCACAAACTTCCCACAATAAGTTGGGTGAATGTTGGCCAATTCCTCCTGACAGAGCTGGTGTAACTGAGTCAGGTTTGTAGGCCTCCTTGCTCGCACATGCTTTTTCAGTTCTGCCCACAATCTTTTTATGGGATTGAGGTCAGGGCTTTGTGATGGCCACTCCAACACCTTGACTTTGTTGTCCTTAAGCCATTTTGCCACAACTTTGGAAGTATGCTTGGGGTCGTTGTCCATTTGGAAAGTCCAAGCTTTAACTTCCTGACTGATGTCTTGAGATGTTGCTTCAATATATCCACATAATTGTCCTTCCTCATGTTGCCATCAATTTTGTGAAGTGCACCAGTCCCTCCTCCAGCAAAGCACCCCTACAACATGATGCTGACACCCCCGTGCTTCACGGTTGGGACGGTGCTCTTCATCTTGCCAGCCGCCCCCTTTTTCCTCCAAACATAACGATGGTCATTATGGCCAAACAGTTATATTTTTGTTTAATCAGACCAGAGGACACTTCTCAAAAAGTACGATCTTTGTCCCCATGTGCTGTTGCAAACCGTAGTCTTGCTTTTCTATGGCGGGTTTGGTGCAGTGGCTTCTTCCTTGCTGAGTGGCCTTTCAGGTTATGTCATTATAGGACTCGTTGTACTGTGGATATAGAGACTTTTGTACCTGTTTGATTTGCACTTTTCGCACCAAAGTACGTTCATCTCTAGGAGACAGAATGTTTCTCCTTCCTGAGCGTTATGACGGCTGCGTGGTCCCATGGTGTTTAGACTTGCATACTATTGTTTGTACAGATGAACGTGGTACCTTCAGGCGTTTGGAAATTGCTCCCAAGGATGAACCAGACTTGTGGAGGTCTACAATTTCTTTTCTGATGTCTTGGCTGTTTTATTTTGATTTCCCCATGATGTCTTGCAAAGAGGCACTGAGTTTGACGGTAGGCCTTGAAATACATCCACAGGTACACCTCCAATTGACTCAAATGATCAGAAGCTTCTAAAGCCATGACATAATTTTCTGGAATTTTCCAAGCTGTTTAAAGGCACAGTCAACATAGTGTATGTAAACTTCTGACCCACTGGAATTGTGATACAGTGAATTATAAGTGAAATAATCTGTCTGTAAACAATTGTTGGAAAAATTACCTGTGTCATGCACAAAGTAGATGTCCTAACCGACTTGCCAAAACTATAGTTTGTTAACAATACATTTGTTGAGTGGTTGAAAAATAAGTTTTAATGACTCCTAAGTGTCATTATGTAAACTTCCGACTTCAACTGTAGCTAGCTACTGTGATATTTCATACTGCCTTAAGGTCTCTTCTACTTTGCATAATACTATAACATTGTATCTATACAGTAGGTATTATAGTGGTTTAATTTAATTTCATAATGAATGTCTTTATCGTGCAAACATTATCTAAAATACTAATTTCATTTAAAAGGTAGCTCATTGGCATAATATTTCCTACCGTAATTAGCCACAGTATAACAGCAGAAAGTGACTGTATCTCTAACGGTTGAAAGGGGACCTGACCTTGGATCATTTTAGAACAGCAACATGCTCAAAATTTATACTTTCACAATTTTTATAAATACCCAACAGGCACATTCTATTGATCAGAGGTTCATAAGCACTCCATTCATATACATCCAAATGTCTACACAGATCAACTTCAATAACAAGTAAACCATCATCATAATACAGTAACGTCAATTGTGTTCTTAAAACAAAAATGCCAAATTGCAAGAGTTCAAGGTAGGGTCTGCCAAGATGTCAGCCAAATGCCCGAATTGTGGGTTAAAGAAAAAGCAAGATATCTTGAGAAAGCCTATTTATCCGAGAGAGTTTCAACAGCTCTTCTCCTCTGTTGTATGATGGTGAGGATGCGCCATTGCAGGAAGAAAAGTTCAACTTTGACCTTTCTGTGTTAGCTGTGGTGCCCCTTTCTCTACTCTGGCACATTTGGCATCGTCGAGTTAGTGCCACCAAACCAGCGCCGCGATTTACGGACCTCGCTGGTGCAGTGTAGCCTACTGTTCTCAAATCTCCTGCAATCTGTGTATCCTCTGGCATTCCCATAACCATTCTCACTGTTACAGAAATGGGCCAAAGCACAGTTATGGACTTTGCTGGTTTAGCGAGTATATAAAACTAAGGGAAGGTTTTCCTGTTCATGAAAACCTGCTTTACTGCATGCACGTCAACAGTACTGGACCTACAACTAATGGATACACATTTTTTTTCTCTTGACAAACTACGTAGATATGTAAGCACACTCTAGATTTAATCAAGATCCGCATTATAGCGCAATTAAAATATAAAGGTAATTTACAATTGAGCCGACATACTGTTTGCAGCGTTTACAGATAATGTAGTCTCAGCGAATCCGGGAACATTGCCTTTAAATTTCAATTGTGCTTTAGCGACGATTTTCTGCTGTCCAGATTTAATCTAGGCCTCAGTAGGCATTAGAGTTGGATCTGAGGTCTAGAATGGTGGGTGGAATTTACTTAGTAGGACTTTGGACCACATTGTAGTCCTATAGTCTGCCAGATTATCTCATACTAAGTACCCCTGTAATAAAAATGTCCTGCACTTCAAGTGTGGCATTGGTGTGGGTTGTGACGGCAGTGAGACTCTAAAGTGATATGATGGAATGAGCACATCAAAGAGACAACAGCTCCTAAGATTTGGATCCACTTGACATTCAGGCAAAAACCTTCCCATTTAATTTCCTTAGAGGATACTATGCAGAGGCAAGCTGAGAACAGTTTGGTGGTCTAGATAGGATACAGCTTATATCAAATTAATCTCGCCCACCAGCTGGCTCTCTCTCTGTCGAACCGTCTGGTTTCCGAGCACCTCAGAAAAGGACTTGACTGGAAGCCTATGGCAGGAGCGGAGAAACAACCACTGGTTTTAATTGGCTGATCTCTCAGTCCATCACCATTTAGTGCAACCCTTAGAACCTCCCCGTAAGTGTGCTGCATTCGGGGGCCAGTATTGTTTTTGTGTTTGTGTGTAACAAAGCTATGGCTAGCTGTTAGCATGAACGTCGATATGTTCCTACTACCTGGGTTATGGGGAGTTATTTCCATGGTGCACCATAACAAATACTTTTCTCCCTCGATTTGGAACCACATCTCATAGTCGTGTGATTTGCTCAGAATTTGAATTGATTATCATGTCACTCAGTAAATCTACACCCCTTCACAGTCCCACACTGTTGCCAGGCTCTATGTTCCAGAAATTCGAGCCTGTGGACAAGTTTTATTATGTGGATTTTAGCTAACCCTAACCCTTAGCCTAACAGCCTAATTCTCCTAACCTGCTACATTAATTTCCTAACCTATCTAGTCAAAACCCAGTTGTTTGGCTTGAGTGTTGAGACCAGTGCAGACAAGTGTACTAGGTGTAGACTGAAACTTTCCAGCAGTGAAACAAGGAATTCTGGCATTATTTTGTCATTCAACCTGTTATTTCTTAGTACCAAGACTGCCATCATTTATGACATTTCCATATCTAGCCATCCATGTCTGTATTTCACCTTGTCTAAATATCAGGCTGTTACCATGGTTACTCCATGGCTATCAGTCTGAAAGAAGTCGCTGTAAAAAAGACGCAATAGTCTCTACCAGACAGAATGTTGAATAAAATTATATTTAAACATACTTTACCAGTTGTCTTTTTGGCGGTTGGAAGTGGAGATAAAATGGCCACAGGAAAGTACTATTAGCCCAACTTTCTGGGGCGCCGGTAGGTATTTGGCTATGTCGGCTTGTAATTTAGTATTTTAAATCATGTGATGCATTTCATGTGATGCACAATATGTAAACAATAGCCGAATGTAACCAAACGTTGTCAACCGAAGCACGTTTCCTCGTAATCAGCTGAAAGTGTTTGCCGTTCGGTCTGTGGTTAGGTTCAGACAAATTGTTTAAGTGTTTGTCTCGTGCAAATTGAGTCAGTATTGAAAATACAAACCAGAAATATACAGACCAGCGTACTGAAGGTCGGGTTGATAACGTTCCCCTATGGATATGTTGTATCAGATTACCTCCGACATAGGAAAAATAATAATTGGACAACAGGTAAAGTGAGTTGAAGTGTTTTCAACATTTTGACTTGTAATGTGACTGTTCGGGAATGCTGAGCCAACATGCTAGAGACGAGTATGTAAGTATTTCACTCTCAGATTCTAAGAGGCTATATTTCACCATATCACCGCCAGAGCAAAGATTCATAAATAAAGGGTTGGATTTAAAGGAGTCCTGTTACTATGGTAGACAACAGGGAAGTATATGGGTTGGCCCAGTGGGCAAGAGTAGTAAGGGTGAGGGATTGAAACGTGTGTGGCTGTGTGTGTCGGAGCCCCACTAGCAGTGGTCACAGCAGTGTGGTTGTCTCAGGTAGCTCAGGCACCAACAGGTCTGCTCCTGAGGGGGGCGCTCATGTCCCAGGAATCAGGACTATAGGAGAGATGAGACAATTCATTGTTTAAAACAGGGATGGGCAACTTTGATGGGGATGGTGCCACACAAAATCTGAACTCATAATGAGGGGCCGCAGTTGCCCCCCCCCCCCCCCCCCCCCCAGAGAGCTGGCCGCTAGACTAACTTACCAATCTAAAACATGTTAGCTGACATGGGCTAATTGAGTGATGGTCAGTGACTGACATAACAAGATGAAAACTGTTGATGCACAACAACCACATTTCGAAATTGCACCTTGTGTATTCTAGTATTCTACCTTGCAACAGTAACAGTTGAGACCCCGACTGAGTTCCCTACCCCCCGCGAAATGATCCGAGGGCCTTCAAATGGGGTGGCCGCCAGTTGCCCATCCCTGGTTTAAACTATGACACCAGATGAAAGGAACTACCAACCTTTCATGCAGAGAGGTTATGGAGATTCAATTCACAATAGAAACCTGTCATTGTTTAATGTTTTGAAGACCCCTGTACCTAAGATGTCCCATGTGGATTCTCAGTGGACGATTCTGTTTCCTTGACAACTACTGCCTTGGTGACCAACATGTCCGGATGCTGTTGCTTGGCTTCCTGTATCGCAATAGCGAGGGCCTGTGAAGGAACAAATTATATGACATGAATGTCAACTGCTTACTATGTAGAGTCTGGTGTATGTCAAGTAATGAATACTCTATGAGCACTTTTAAGACGACACATCCCCTGCTGTATCTATGGCTTATAGGTTACTGCGTTACAGAGGTCATGTTGTCCTTAAGCTGCAGTCTGCTCACCTGCTCCTGGTCAACATCATCATCTCCTGTGATTATGATCCTCTTCTCAATTCTGGTCTCTGAATAGCCCCCTTTCACCGTCTGGAACACACAACACATTTCTTTGGAACATTTGCCAAATTGAACACACCTTTGCTGTTGCTTATACTTCTACAGCTAGAGAAAAGATGTGTGCAATTTGGCAAACATTATAAGATCAATGGAAACTAATAATACTGAAGGTACTGAATACGTCAGACCATTTTGACAATTGTTGATACCTTGGTGACATGCGTGGTTGCAGAGGTAACATTCTCAGTAACAAGTATTGGAGATCCAGAGGCCTCTCTTCCCAACGTACACATGTGCACCTGTCAGGATGTCAGGACACATGGGGGGGAAAAAAGCATTAATGACATCATGATCATACATGGACACAGTCAGTTCAAATACATGTGAATTTGAGAACCTGGTATTTAAAAATATTTGTTATTTTATTTGAGTATTTGAATGGTTGTTATAATAATTATAATAATAATAGTCTGCCAAATTGTGTTTGACAGGATTTTCAAATACTTACATGTATTTCAAATACCTGGGTTAAATTGATGGGAGTGTATTTAAATCGTTGTATTTCAGTTTTTCAAGTACTTAGTGTACTTCCTAGTGTAGTTCCAAATAAATTCAAATTCAAATATTCATTCCACCACTAGCTTAATACTTACATTGAATGTATGTGAAAGTAATTGAGATATTTGAAACCCAGGTCTAATGGACACACGCATGCAGATACACACAAACAGACACACCTATACATGATATAAATTAAATACATATGGTGCATTCGGAAAGTATTCAGACCCCTTAAGTTTTTCCACATTTTGTTATGTTACAACCTTATTCTAAAATTGATAAAATACAACATTTTCCTTATCATTCTACACACAATACCCCATAATGACTTTTGGTTTTTAATATAATGTTTTTTTAGAAAGGTTTGCAAAAACAGAAATACCATATTTACATAAGTATTCAGACCCTTTGCTATGAGACTCAAATTGAGCTCAGGTGCATCCTGTTTCCATTGATCATCCTTGAGATGTTTCTACAACTCTATTGGTAAATTCAAAAGATTGGACATTATATAGACAGGTGTGTGCCTTTCCAAATCAAGGTCCCACAGTTGACAGTGCATGTCAGAGCAAAAACCAAGACATGAGGTCGAAGGAATTCTCTAGAGAGCTCCGAAACAGGATTGTGTTGATGCACAAACCTGGGGAAGGGTACCAAAAAATGTCTGCAGCACTGAAGGTCCCCAAGAACACAGTGGCCTCCTTCATTCTTAAATGGAAGACGTTTGGACCACCAAGACTCTTCCTATAGCTGGCCGCCCAGACAAACTGAGCAATCAGGGGAGAAGGGCCTTGGTCAGGGAGGTGACCAAGAACCCAGTGGTCACTCTGATAGAGCTCCAGAGTTCCTCTGTGGAAATGTGAGAACCTTCCAGAAAGACAACCATCTCTGCAGCACTCTACCAATCAGGCCTTTATAGTAGAGTGGACAGATGAAAGCCACTCCTCAGTTTAAAGGCACATGACAGCCCATTAAAAGTTTGAAAGAAGGCACCTAAAGAACTCTCACACCATGAGAAACAAGATTCTCTGGTCTGATTAAACCAAGATGTAACTTTTTGGGCTGAATGCCAAGCATCACGTCTGGAGGAAACCTGGCACCATCCCTACGGTGGAGCATAGTTGTGGCAGCATCATTCTGTGGGGATGTTTTTCAGCGGTAGGAACTGGGAGACTTGTCAGGATAAAGGGAAAGATGAACGGAGCAAAGTACAGAGAGATCCTAGATGAAAATCTGCTCCCGAGTGCTCAGTACCTCAGACTGGGGCAAAAGTTCACCTTCCAACAGGATGACGACCTTAAGCTCACAGCCAAGACAATGCAGGAGGGATTTGGGACAGGTCTCTGAATGTCCTTGAGTGGCCCAGCCAGAGCCCGGACTTGAACCCCATCAATCTTCTCTGGAGAGACCTGAAAATAGCTGTGCAACGATGCTCCCCATCCAACCTGACAGAGCTTGAGAGAATCTGCAGAGAAGAATGGGAGAAACTCGCCAAATACAGGTGTGCCAAGCTTGTAGCGTCATACAGAGGAAGACTCAAGGCTGTAATCGATACCAAATGTGCTTCAACAAAGTACTGAGTAAAGGGTCTGAATACTTATGTAAATGTGATATTTCATTTTTATTTTATACATCTGCACAAATGTATCAATCTGTTTTTGCTTTGTTATTATGGGGATTGTGTGTAGATTGATGAGGGGGGAAAACTATTTAATCAATTTTAGAATAAGGCTGTAATGTAACAAAATGTGGAAAAAGTCAAGGGGTCTGAATACTTTCCGAATGCACTGTATATACATATTAAACTGAACAATGCAAACATACTTATACATAGATGCACAGTCAGGCATACACATTCAAATGATTTGATTCACTCTAACACATCTAATTCTAACAATCTCATTCAAACACAGAGGGAGAAGTAGGTTTACAATCTGTGTGCTGGAGTTAAAATTGGACAGGTCAGGTAATAATGTACTCACAGGGGAAACACCTTCTGTTGTTGAATAAGAAGTCTCGCCTATACTGCTTACAGTCACACCATGATCCTGAAAAAGACAGAAAACCCGATGTGATGCCCGCTCATGGTTTGAATGTCAGACTTTCAAATATGTCAGACAGACCATTTTACGATCAGTCGAGATATAATGCATTATACTCTCTGTGCTTTCAAATCATTATAGGAATGTATTATAAGGATGCTGTAACTACTTATGAGCTATTATGATGTTAAGGCATTATAAATGAACTTATTAGGCATTATATATACACACTACCGTTCAAAAGTTTGGGGTCACTTAGAAATGTCCTTGTTCTTGAAAGAAAATCATTTTTTTTGTCCATTAAAATAACATCAAATTGATCAGAAACACAGTGTAGACATCGCTAATGTTGTAAATGACTATTGTAGCTGGAAACAGCACATTTTAATGGAATATCTACATAGGCGTACAGAGGCCCATTATCAGCAACCATTACTCCTGTGTTCCAATGGCACGTTATCTTAGCTAATCCAAGTTTATCATTTTAAAAGGCTAATTGATCATTAGAAAACCCTTTTGCAGTTATGTTAACACAGCTGAAAAATGTTGTTCTGGTTAAAGAAGCAATACATCTGGCATTCTTTAGACTAGTTGAGTATCTGGAAAATCAGCATTTGTGGGTTCGATTACAGGCTCAGAACTTTCTTCTGAGAGTGTTACCATGACGGTAGGACCGAGATTTGGGGTCGTACCGAATACTGAAATGTTGTTAACTTTGAAATTACTTTAAAAAAACATAAAACCTTGATAGAGAAGACTAATGGCATATTAACATGCATTTTCTACAATTTAGTCAGATACTATAAATGGCTGATGTGTTTTTATCACATGAAAGCAACATTTGCATTTGTCTGTAGCCTACAGAAGTTTGTTGTTTGCAATTATAATGTCCAAGTTTGATATTGCCTAGTTGGTTGACTGGTCAGTCCATAAATCTGAGGTCTGTATATTTGAGGTTCTACTGTAGCATCTATTTACCTTTTCTCTATCTTTATACCTAACGAGCAATGGCCACTACCTGATCAACTATACCAGATCTCCATCAAAAATGCTTGTCTACCTGATCTGTAAACTCCACGATGGTTGTAGTGACCTCTGACCCATTGGGCTGTGTCTCGACCTTGACATCGGTCTTCCTCAATGCGTGGCTGGCGACAACGCAACTAGCCTCTCTGCTCAGAGCTGTCATGGGGGACACGTAAGTGGTCTCTCTGACTGTCTGGTCTCTGTCGACCTTGACCTCAGTCTTCCTCAGTGCATGGGAGGCGACGACATCACTAGCCTCTCTGCTCAGTGCTGTCATGGGGGACACGTAAGTGGTCTCTTTCTGTGACAGGTCTCTGTCGATCTTGACCTCAGTCTTCCTTAGTGCATGGGAGGCGACGACATCACTAGCCTCTCTGCTCAGTGCTGTCATGGGGGACACGTAAGTGGTCTCTTTCTGTGACATGTCTCTGTCGATCTTGACCTCAGTCTTCCTTAGTGCATGGGAGGCGACGACATCACTAGCCTCCCTGCTCAGCGCTGTCATGGGGGACACGTAAGTGGCCTCTTTTTGTGACTGGTCTCTGTCGATCTTGACCTCAGTCTTCCTCAGTGCATGGGAGGCGACGACATCACTAGCCTCTCTGCTCAGTGCTGTCATGGGGGATGAGTAAGTGGTATCTTTCTGTGACTGGTCTCTGTCGATGGGAACTGACCTCTTTGGTTTTCTGGGCACAACAGGCTTTGGGGAAAAATACAGAATATTAACTTCCATTGCTCAAATTTTATTTGAGATTCAGCACTCTTTACAAGCCATCTGTATGTAAAATATTTTAGAGGAAGCGTCTTTACATTTACTGAAGGCATATGGGCCAGCGCTTTCCCATCATTTAGTCATATGAAAGATCAGTGAAATCCAGCATAAACTTCAAGAAGACATTAATGAGCTGTAATGGTACTCACATTACGTTGTCAATGTTAAACTTAGTTAATTACTGTTAATGATGTAGCGATTTGTCTACTAAGGCTTACTTCAGCTGATTTGACCTGTAGACTCGTTACTTATTCTAAGAACAAAATATGATCCTATAAATGTAAACCTTTAGTGAACTATCACTTCAAAGACCTACCTGGACCCAAACTGTCCATTTGCTTGTGTACTTTACCTCATGATGTCGGACGTCTTCGGTGTGTAGCTGCTTGGTAGGAGGGCTGCTGCTAGCCCCGGTGAGAGGAGCCGAGACGAGAGGTGGCAGGGTTCCCTGCAGGTCGATACTCAGGCTGAGGCCCACGTCAGGTGACATGGGCCTCTCGCCCAGCTCCATCATGCCCCTGGAGAACTCCTCCATGCCCGTATGGAGGTCCATGAGGACAGTGAAGTCCACCTCGGCCTCCAGGCTGGACGTAGAGCTGACCGTGATGCTGGAGCACTTGCGCTCAATGCCCAGGTGGGTTTCCTTCAGGTACAGGGTCTCGTGGTCTTGGTCGTCCTCTGACACTGAGCCCAACCGCCTCTCCCACGGCTCCCTCTGCAGGTTAGATTGAGGAAGAAGGACAAGAGAATGAAAAAAACATTGTCGGCTCAATACAAGGGACTTGACATAAAGCTTTTTTCGCCTGTGCAAAAAAATATATACTTAAAAGGTAAAAATAGAAATATCAAATAAGCATTCAAACATGAGACTTTTAGGTAAAATGAACAGGCTCATATTTTAGCTTTGAAGGAGTTGAACATGCTTAAAAGTTTTTCGCACATTGAATAAAACTGACTCACCATGGCTTCGTCAAAAGGCTCCTCATGAATGGCAGGTGTAGGAGGGGTCTCCTGTAGAAGAAAAATTAGGTTTGAACGATTGCAAAGCCAATTTTAATTAACCTAAACAAACTGAAAAGAACAGCCATGAACTGTACACACATGAATATTGGCATCATCCTTCTGACTGTCATAGAACAAGAACATTCCCAGAGAGAATTCAAGGGTCTGCATTGTCAATGAATACAGTGACATCACCTTGGGGTTTACTCTTTACTTCAGCACAACGCTGGCAAAAAATATTTCCAAACAATGGAGTGATGGTGAAACCAACTGTGTGACAAGTTATGAGCAACATATGTTGACATCATCACACATAATAGCTGTTTCCACCATCCTTTTGTTGAAGACATTGTTCTAGCCAAGATGTTTTGCACATGCCAAGGCTGAGTAGGCTTCATAATGTCATGCTTATCCCATTGAAAGTAGACCTATGCTAACTGTAAGCTTACAGTTCATATATGAATAGTAAGCCTACATTTGTTCTAGCTCTAATAACTTGAGGTAATTGTTCACACAAGTTTCGCACATGCACATAGGATGTCTTTAAAGTCAACATTATCACAAAATCAAATTACTGTAAGTGCGATGGTAATGCCATGCACTGTTGAGGTTAGATAACAATACCTTCCAGGAATCAGGTATTTGTATACAGTGTACAAGTACCTCAGCCCTGAACAATGTGGCTGGCAGCGCTGCAGCCAAGAATTAGTGCATAACATCTCATAATAAATGTCGTATTGGCTATGTATTGGCTATTGCTGCAGAGATGCCAATGTTGAACATTTTGGCCAAATGTCCAAATCGCACTGTTTGCAAACAAGAACCTTATCAAACATTAGTGGCTTCAAAGGAAGGGGATGGTGCGAAAGCCTTTGACTCCTTGCAACAGCAACTACCTTTAGTCAGGGAGGTAAGAGGATGATGTTGGAAGGAGAGACTATGTGTTAACGCGGTGAAGAACAGACGCCAGAAGCTTAAGCAATGGAAACATTGCTTAAAGGCCCACCGGATTTTTAAATGGACAAGCAGATGTTAAGCTTTGCAGAGGGAAACGAGAGCCAGGAGCTCCCGGGCCATGAACGTGTTAAGTCTCAAAATGCCTTTGGCCAATGATTAGATGTGAAGGGCCACAGGCTTTGACCTGCTTTTTCATATACAGCCGCATGAGTTCTACATGTGTATATTCAAGCGGATAAAAACAAGTTTGTGATCGACTTAAGCACATGCAATGCTTTAGTTTCCAGTGATAGACAGGCAGGTTAGGCAGACGACGTTACCACTTGTTGCCTCTTGGTTGCTTCCTGGCTAGAGTTCCTGTAATGGCCGTTGCTAGAGTCGTTGGTGACATTCTGCCTGTTGCGAACTCTTGTCTCCCTGGACCACTGGGTTTTCAGAGGAAGGGTTGAAGGGGGAGCTGCATGGGAGGCCAAAGCCTTTGAGCCAAAGGAAAAGGTGTCTGTAAAATCTGGGTAAGCCTCGGGATGACCTTCATGGATTAGTCTTCCACCGTCAGTCCAGAAACTCGATCCAATAATGTCCCTCTGATCCTTGTGTTCACCAGTCCCTTGTAGCTCATTCTCTGGTAGCCAATGCTTTGTGACCTCTGTGTGCTGGTTGGTGGTTGTCATCCCTTGCTTGCTGTCATTTGCATCAGGACATGCTGGAGGCAAACCTATTCTCTTCCTGGTTTCAGAGGGTTCCTCTGTTGATTGCATCACCCGAGTGTCATCTACTCTTCTGGACACGCCTCCTTCAGCTTGGGTTTGCGTTTGTGGATTGATGACCCCTTTGTTCCCCCCTTTATTCAAAGACTTCTTTGATCTCTGTGGCTTGAGAGGAACTATTCGGGTGACTTTGGAGTGTGATGCACTCCCAGTTTTGTTGGAATAGTTTCCTCTCTCGGGCTTTGGTTCTTTTGTTTCCAGAGCTTCAGGTTCTCTCATCTCCCTCTTTCTTTCAGACTCACTTCCCCCTTGGTTGCTGTTATTTACAGATTCCACAGCGACCTGGTCATTGATATTGTTTTTTCTCTCTGGGAACGATTCATACTGATACAGACCCTGTTTCAACTGTTTGCTTTTCATTTCAATCCTCTCTTTGGAATAGAGATTATCCACTGGAGGTGAATCAAATCCATTCTCTTGAACACTGTTCCTTGAGAAAAAGGTGTCATATGAATACGTATTACTTCCAAAGGTTGCATCATCCACGGAGTGCATATCCTTATGCCCAGTTGCAGTCGAAACTGTTTCTTGTCTTTGGGATCTCGATCCAGTGCCACCTACTTTAGTTTTTCCAGATTCCTGAGGTGAAGTTATAGGCTTCATCTCGGTTGCTTTTCCAACTTGCACATCCTCAGACACCATACCAATACATGTGTCCTTGGGATCAAAAGCTAAGGCAAGTGTATAGGGAGAGGACTGATTATGTTCTTCTTTTGAGCTTCCGTGAGCACCATCTTGCTTTTCACTCAATATGGAATCCACAGAGGCCTATATATTGGTAAAAACACAGATTCATTAAGCTGCATGTATCCATTCTGATGCATTACTATGGAGTTTGTTACACCATATCACCCCATGGACTTAAGGTAGTATGTCATTTGAAAGGACTGGATGAGTGAAAGCTATATATGGTGGAAGACTATTTTTATACAGGTTGGAGTTTTTGCAATATTTTTCCACCTATCTATTAGAGAGCCGTGTTTCCTGTAGCTTTTTTATCAGCATTTTGCAAAGGAAACCAACTACTTTAGTCATGGACAGTGGAGGGGGACAAACGGAGTATGAGGGTGCCTGTCCTTCCAATTAAGTGGTAAGTGAAACCCTCCCAGCAAACATGCCAACATTGGCATGATGTGGGCCCAATGCAGCCTAAAATATTGGCTCAATGTAGGCTGCCCACATTTGGGCCAAGCACCTTTGCTCGTCGGCTCCAGGTTGGCCCTAACACTGTACCCAAACCGGCTACGCTCGTGCACCATCGTGTGCAAATTGACTTTGTCCCCCCACACCAAACGTGATAATCACACGTAGGTTAAAATATCAAAACAAACTCTTTAACCAATTATATTAATTTGGGGACAGGTAAAAAAAAAGAAAAAAAGAAGAGCATTAAAGCATTAAACATTTATGGCAATTTAGCTAGCTAGCTTGCAGTTGCTAGCTAAATTTGCCCTATTTAGCTAGTTTGCTGTTGCTAGCTAATTTGTCCTAGGATATAAACTTTGTTATTATTATTCTTTTTTTTCAGTTCATCTTTCAATCCCCCTACGTGGGTATAACCAATGAGGAGATGGCACGTGGGTATCTGCTTCTATAAACCAATGACGAGATGGGAGAAGCAGGACTTGCACAGCGTTCAGTGTCACAAATAGCTTTTAGCTCTTGGCAACGCAGACGCTCATTGGCACATGCAAGCAGTGTGGGTGCAATAATTTCATAACATGTATGTTTAAATATATTTTGCAACGCTCGCACTCCGGACGCGAGCGATGTGGTCAGCATTTGAGGCAGGTGGCCCCAAGGGCAGCCCTCACTTCGCCTGAAATAAGCCCACCCTTTGGATCGGCTGCCCTTATTGGGCCCCAATATGAGCTTATAGTATTGGCCCTATGTGTATTGCTGACCTTATGCCAATTTACCAGTTTTATCTATTATTTAATGGAGATGTATTTATTCATGATGTATTTAATGCAACTTAACACATTTTCTAGCCTTCAATGTATTTATTTATTGTTTCAGAAAGACAACAAATCCTATCATCCATATATTCTTTTTACAATAGAAACTGTTTAATTTTACATGTACTTAATTAAATCAACTTCTTTGATAAACTCCCCGAAATCTTACGTGGATTTTTGGCCAGTACTGAATGTGTTTTATAGATGTGTCTGTGTTGGGTTTAGAGAAAAATAGGCGTATGTGTTATTCTGGTCAGTGACTGAGGCAGTACGACCTTCAGAGCTACATATACCATTTATTTTCTCTGGCTCAGTATGTCACTGGTGAGATTTTCATCTTTCTGGCAGTATAAGCATTACTAGTTATTGTTTACGTCCCTCTCATGATAAATAATGACTTTTGGGTATGTCTATTTGAATCAAAATTTTGCCATTACATCTAACAGGTTAAAGACTTCATCAAGACTTCATCAAGATAAATATTTTGGGGGCATCACACAACAGAACACTTGAACAACAGAACAAACTAGAACAGCCCTCTCAGTAACAGTTGCACAAAAATAACTGCAATCCACGGCCCCAAATATTCTAATGAGCGCAGAATCTACATAATGAAGTAGCTGGCTTGGTGTTGGCTAGGCTGAGCTGGGCTAGCCCGTGAGGGGCTGGTGTTGGCTTGGTGTGGGCTAGACCGTGCCAACATTGCCAACAGAATACCCACAGGGGGCCAATGGGGTCATGTTTGCTGGGCTGGTGAAAATGAGTATACAGTAAGATTCCAAATTAAAGCTTTGGAAAGTAACATCGCCCCCCCCCCCCTCCCTCTTACCTGTTTCCTCTCTGGGGTGCCTCCAGGGGGCGTGGCTGTGGACAAGCGTTTCTCCCTCTGTGACAGCTTGCTGTTGGGCTCCCTGAGAGCTCTCTTTAGTTCGTTGATGCTGGCCTGGTGCTTCTGCAGGACATCCTCGGGCTTGTCCAGGAACTGCTGCTAGATAGAGAGAGGGAGATAGGTCACAGACTGGAGTTAGTATTCTTCCTACTTCCATTTCAGACATCTCAGGGATTGAACCAGACATGGACATTTGAATGAAAAGGGCCGTGTTAATGGTCAATTATGTGTTTGCAATTCTTCATCTCAAATTCCACCTCCATTTCAATTCTGCTCGGAGCTCAGAACATGGATGTTACAACAAATATCCAATCTGTTTCTGATATGGGCTAAATAATGAGACTAACGCTCCTATGCATGGATGAAGAGTATAGACATGGACCCCATTACACTCCTCTTGAGTAATGAGTACATCGTTATTTATCTGCCTTGGAATTACACATTTCTGACAAGCGATATCTTGAATTTTCCAGATGACCAAATCACACACTATGAAAGATTTTAAAATCAACTGATGTTATGTCATCCTCAGTGGTAATTTTATCTGATTAATACCTTTCAATCACGATGACATCATGTTAATGACATTTTTATGTTTTCCTTCAAGGCTTGCAATACTTTATTGGGTAACACTTTACTTGACACCCAGCATCATAATAAGTTATGACATGGTCATAACTATGTCATAATATGTCATAACAGCTGACATAATATGGTCATAACACTGTCATGACACATTTATATTTGTTGTGACATATACTGCGTTATTTTATGGCTGGTTCTGACACCTACACCTACCACGGTGGCTATTTTTCATTATGGCTGGTTATGACGTCTACATACTGTAAGAGTGTCAAAACCCACAAAACCTACCACACAAGGCAAAACATTCCATTACACCATAGCCTAAGTGTCAACAGAATGTTAATGTAGTATATATATTTTGATTATATTTACCATATTCAATTATCATTGTAATTGAGCACACATTGATGTCAAACACACTCCAATTCGCATACTGTCCCAACAGACCCACAGATTACGCAAAATCTCAATCTCACTCCACAATGCCCTTCCCCACCTTAACAAAAGGCACACCTATGTGAGGGTGCTGTTCATTGAGTACAGCTCAGCGGTCAACACCATAATGCCCACAAAGCTCATCACTAAGCTAAGGACCCTGGGACTAAACACCTCCTTCTGCAACTGGATCCTGGACTTCCTGACAGGCCATCCCCAGGTGGTAAGGGTAGGCAACAACACATCTGCCACGCTGATCCTCAACAATGGGGACCCTCAGGGGGGCGTGCTTAGTCCCCTCCTATACTCCCTGTTCACCCACAACTGTGTGGCCAAGCACGACTCCAACACCATCGTTAAGTTTGCTGTGGTAGGCCTGATCACCGACAATGATGAGACAGCCTATAGGGAGGTCAGAAACTTGGTAGTGTTCCAGAACAACAACCTCTCCGTCAATGTGAGCAAGACAAAGAAGATGATATTTGACTAGAGGAAAAGGAGGGCCAAACAGACCCCCATTAATAACAACAGGGCTATAGTGGAGCGGGTCAAGAGTTTGAAGTTCCTTGGTGTCCACATCATCAACAAACTATCATGGTCCAAACACACCAAGACAGTTGTGAAGAGGGCACCTTTTCCCCGTCAGGAGACTGAAAAGATTTGGCATGGCTCCCCAGATCCTCAAAAAGTTCTAGAGCAGCACCGCCTGGTATGGCAACTGCTTGGCATCCGACCGGAAGGCGCCACAGAGGGTACTTTTTTTTGTTGTCAAAGACTCCATTCACCTAAGTCATAGACTGTTCTCTCTGCTACCGCACGGCAAGCGGTACCGGAGCACCAAGTCTAGGTCCAAAAGGCTCCTTAACAGCTTCTACCCCGAAGCCATAAGACTGCTGGACAATTAATCAAATGGCTGCCCGGACTATTTGCATTTATTATCTATGCATAGTCACTTTACACCTACATACATGTACAAATTACCTAAACTAACATGTAGTTGAACTGCAAGTCTAGGACTAAAAGGCTCCTCAACAGCTTCTACCCCCAAGCCATAAAACTACTGAACAATAAATAAAATCGCCACCGGACAATTTACATTGACCCCCCTTCCCTTTTGTACGCTGCTGCTACTCGCTGTTAATTATTAAGAAGAAGACACTTTCTTGGGCCAAGAAACACATGCAATGGACATTGGACCAGTGGAAATCTGTCCTTTGGTCTAAAGAGTCTAAATTTTGTATTTTTCGTTCCAACCGTGGTGTCTTTGTGAGACGCAGAGTAGGTGAACAAATGATCTCCGCATGTGTGGTTCCCACCGTGAAGCATGGAGGAGGAGGTGTGATGGTGCTTTGCTGGTGACACGGTCAGTGATTTATTTAGAATTCAGGGCACACTTAACCAGCATGGCTACCACAGCATTCTGCAGCGATACGCCATCATATCTGGTTTGCGCTTAGTGGGATTATCATTTATTTTTCAACAGGACAATGACCTAAAACACACCTCCAGGCTGTGTAAAGGCTATTTGACTAAGAAGGAGCATGATGGAGTCACTTCAGATGACCAGGCATCCACAATCACCCGACCTTAACCCAATTGAAATGGTTTTGGATGAGTTGGACTGCAGAGTGAAAGAAAAGCAGCCAACAAGTGCTCAGCATATGTGGGAACTCCTTTAAGACTGTTGGAAAATCATTCCTCATGAAGCTGGTTGAGAGAATGCCAAGAGTGTGCAAAGCTGTCATCAAGGCAAAGGGTGGTTACTTTGATTTTTTAAAAATTTGTTTAACACTTTTTTGGTTACTACATGATTCCATATGTGTAATTTCATAGTTTTGATGTCTTCACTATTATTCTACAATGTAGAAAATAGTAAAAATAAAGAAAACCATTGAATGAGTAGGTGTGTCCAAACTTTTGACTGGAACTGAATGTCACAACAGATGTAAATATATGGGTCATGACAGTGTAATGAGCATATTTTGACAGGTTATGCCAAGTTATGTCAGCTGTTATGACATATTATGATATGGTTATGACCGTGTCATGACACTGGATGTCAAGTCACTTTATTGCAATACTGTATTATTATAATGTAGCTTAATAGAGACTGTGGCTATAAAGGCAATAGAACAAAAATGCTACTGGCTTTGTCTATGTTAACAATGTCCAAACCTACAACTGAACTTTTACAATAAAGTTGTCCTTAATAAACGCAAACAAACTGAGGGGTGGACTGAAGCTGTACTGAACAACATATATTGCTGCCCTTACTGATCGACACCGTCAAGATGAGCTACACAGCACAGCACATGACAGCACACCTGGTGAGGGGTCACAGAGAGAGAGCACAGGCACAGAGCAAGGAGAAGCAGTACCTCCTGTTGGGGGCGTGGGGTGGCCAGATCCTGGTCCGACTGGGGGAGGGGGACGGGGTGAATGGAGCATAGGCACAGAGGAAGAGGTGGGGTGGGGGTGGGGCACGTGCAGAGACAAAGAGGCAGAGTACCGTAGGTGAGTCAAGAAGGCAGGCACACACACGCACACACACACACCCACACAGAGGTTGTGTTGGTAGCATCCAAGCATCTCACTGAGACAGTGAGTTCGTTCGGCGATGGAAACATCTAGTATTTGGAGACAGATGTACACTGAGATGAACACTGGTGAATTACATAAATGCGGTAACTGAGATATTCGGAGGAAGGACTCAGAGTCTCGTGCTATTTCTCACTCCAAACATTTCAATGGCAAAGTATGAAAGATCAGCATTCAAGGACCTAGATGTTGTCATTGATAGTACAAAGTGAAGGTTTTAAATGGTGTTTCCTTTTGTATTATGGAGATGAATGTAAATCAAACATACAGTAGTTGTGTTCAAGCTCAGCTAATCCTTCTAATGACAATATACACATGAAAATGGTAATGGACCCATTGTTGAACACAGCTGGACACTCAGATGCACTGAAATGAATTCCCTATGTAGACATATTACAAACACTGACCAAACACAGTCTAAATACCTTGATAGTACCCAGACTTCATAATGCCATTAGCCTACCCTAGACTACTACGACGGTGATCCAGTCAAGTGATGTGATTTAGGCTGTGCACAAAGCCAAGGGATCTAAGAAAGTCATGAATGTACTGTCCATGTGGAATAACACTTGGAGTAATAACCTAGCTACAAGTCGGAACAGGCTGAATAAAGAAATAACACAAAAACCCAGAACAAACAGACAAACAGACATACAGACAGACACTAGTCATCACAAACGAAGTACCTCAAGCTTTGAGTCTACTGGCGAGCCTGCCTCCTCACCCTGCAAGCGAGAAGGTGGGAAGAGAGAAGCGGTTGTTCAGTGGGGCGCAGGAAGCCACAGCAGGAAGAGGAGAAAAGGAATTTTAGGAGAGTGAAGGGTGCAACAGGGCGAGGGGGAAAGACAGCATGTTAGATTTGAAGAGGAGATTAAGGAAACAGAGCACAGAGAAGGGCATGAGTTCCACGCAGAGGAGCAAAAGGGAGGGAAGAGAAGAGGAGCCGAGGACAGAGGGAATATGGATTAGACTAAAGTGAATGCAGGAGAGAGGGATGAGTGTAAGTCAGGGGCTCACATGATGGATTTTCTCACTGCGCTGCAGGTTAGGCATTCTGATATTTCAAAAAGCACATATTTAGACATTGATGGAACTGGAACTACAAGGGGAGGAATATGAGTAAAATTAATCATTCTTCTCTGAATCTTATGCATATAATTTAGAAAAACTAGTTAGGTGCGTACATTTTATAAATAACCACAACAAACCTGAATTTAACTTACTAACCAAGGGTCTTGTTTTACCAGGTTCTTTTGTTTTAAATCATATTAATAGAGTTAAAATAATAAAAGGGAGTGGCTGTGTGGCCAAAAACATCGGACGCCTCTTCCCAACAGCTTAACAATCGAAACTTCTGAGCATGTGCGCAATTCTCTACTTTAATATTTGTTTTATGCATCTGCTGCTCCCTCCATTGCTGCTTCCCCCTCCTGTGTGTGTGTGTGTGTGTGTGTGTGTGTGTGTGTGTGTGTGTGTGTGTGTGTGTGTGTGTGTGTGTGTGTGTGTGTGTGTGTGTGTGTGTGTGTGTGTGTGTGTGTGTGTGTGTGTGTGTGTGTGTGAAATTGGGAGTTAGTGTTCAGGATTCATTTAGTTTTTATCATTTTTGGATACATGTTAATGCCATATATTTTATGTGGAAAAATCAATACAACCAAGCAATCAACTTGTGAAATTGGCTAATAATTCACTAAAGCATAAACAAAACTGCCACACATTGTATCCTGGTGTTGCATGCTCTCCCCACTGAATATAATATATCCCGGTAACATCCATATGGTTACCAACACTATAATATTTCTCATGAAGGCTGCTATTCTACCTGGAAGAAAACATTTGGGCACAACACTACCACTGGCGATAACGTCTCCGATCCTGTCTCTGCTCGCATATCTCACAGCGTCTGTAACACATGCACAGAATGTGATTCGGTTGTTTAGCTCTGGAGAAGAGGCGTCCAATTCAGCCATAATAAAAAGGGGGATCTAACAATACATCCACTTTAGGTAGAAAGATAGACTTTCACTCACTGTCATGTGAATTTGGACAGTGAACCACATTGGCTCTAAACCAGGGGTGGGCAAACTACGTCCCGTGTTGTTGGCGAACAAATCGGTTATAACAAAATGTGTGAGGCCCGTTGAATTTCAAAATCCCGATGTGGTCCTTGAACCAAAACATTTGCCCACCCCTGCTTTATCTTCAAGCCTTTTCCATTTGAGATTGAAAATTTCATAAGAGGCGACAGTACTTGAGGGTATTTTCATTATCTGTTTTACCATTTAGAAATGAAAGCACCTAATGGCCGTGTCTGAAATCTGTCTTGCCTTCTACTTACTTCAACTACATACTATGTACTAATAGTACTGCATACCACTTAGAACATACTGTTTAGTAAAAACGTAAGCAGTAAGCAATAAATATCAACCTATTGCTCATCCATACTGAGAAGATGTCATCTAATGCGCAATCACACTTGTTCCCCGCAATTTGTTCATTTTTGTAGAGTGAGTTCCCTATTATGATTATCAGCTGTTGTCACGTGGGTATGAAAATACAATTATCTTCCTTTGTGCAGCAATTTATACTAGATGAAATGCTGAATTTTCACATTCTATAAAACGTATAAACTATAAAACTATTTTCGCATACTCAAAAAGCCTACCATTTAGAACTCAAGGGTATTTGGACACGGCCTATGTACCTAGTCCCCCCATTTGAAGAAGTCTTAAGTATTTTGACAAATTCACGTATAGTGTATAAAATACGTCAAACGTGTAGTATTTGGTTGCATATTCCTAGCATGAAATGACTACAACTACATTTGCAGTTTGTTTTGGTTGTGCTTTGGGTTATGAATGAATCATGATGAGTGAGTGAGAAGGTTACAGAGGCTACAACAAAACATGCTAATCTCTCACCATTACCAAAAACAGAAGGTTAGCATTTTGGGGGGGTATATGATCTTTGTGCCTCTTTAACTTTCTCAATCATTCACGGTTCATCCATTATCATGGTAGCGTCCACATGAACAAAGAAGTGTTCAGAAACATCTTCTATTCTTACTTACAATACAAGTAACTCCAAAGTTACACAATATATTATTCCCCATTCAGTTCCTATTGGGCAAAATATAATCTGAAACACAACCAAAACAAACTGCAAATACGTCCAACAAGTTTGTTGAGTCACGAGCTTGATGTCACGAGCTTGATGTCACGAGCTTGATGTCACGAGCTTGATGTCACGAGCTTGATGTAGTCATTGAGTGCAAGGAATATGGGACCAAATAGTACGAAACGTTTGACTACTTTAATACACCGTGAATTTGTCTAAATACAGTGCCTTGCGAAAGTATTCGGCCCCCTTGAACCTTGCGACCTTTTGCCACATTTCAGGCTTCAAACATAAAGATATAAAACTGTATTTTTTTGTGAAGAATCAACAACAAGTGGGACACAATCATGAAGTGGAACGACATTTATTGGATATTTCAAACTTTTTTAACAAATCAAAAACGGAAAAATTGGGCGTGCAAAATTATTCAGCCCCTTTACTTTCAGTGCAGCAAACTCTCTCCAGAAGTTCAGTGAGGATCTCTGAATGATCCAATGTTGACCTAAATGACTAATGATGATAAATACAATCCACCTGTGTGTAATCAAGTCTCCGTATAAATGCACCTGCACTGTGATAGTCTCAGAGGTCCGTTAAAAGCGCAGAGAGCATCATGAAGAACAAGGAACACACCAGGCAGGTCCGAGATACTGTTGTGAAGAAGTTTAAAGCTGGATTTGGATACAAAAAGATTTCCCACGCTTTAAACATCCCAAGGAGCACTGTGCAAGCGATAATATTGAAATGGAAGGAGTATCAGACCACTGCAAATCTACCAAGACCTGGCCGTCCCTCTAAACTTTCAGCTCATACAAGGAGAAGACTGATCAGAGATGAAGCCAAGAGGCCCATGATCACTCTGGATGAACTGCAGAGATCTACAGCTGAGGTGGGAGACTCTGTCCATAGGACAACAATCAGTCGTATATTGCACAAATCTGGCCTTTATGGAAGAGTGGCAAGAAGAAAGCCATTTCTTAAAGATATCCATAAAAAGTGTTGTTTAAAGTTTGCCACAAGCCACCTGGGAGACACACCAAACATGTGGAAGAAGGTGCTCTGGTCAGATGAAACCAAAATTGAACTTTTTGGCAACAATGCAAAACGTTATGTTTGGCGTAAAATCACCCTGAACACACCATCCCCACTGTCAAACATGGTGGTGGCAGCATCATGGTTTGGGCCTGCTTTTCTTCAGCAGGGACAGGGAAGATGGTTAAAATTGATGGGAAGATGGATGGAGCCAAATACAGGACCATTCTGGAAGAAAACCTGATGGAGTCTGCAAAAGACCTGAGACTGGGACGGAGATTTGTCTTCCAACAAGACAATGATCCAAAACATAAAGCAAAATCTACAATGGAATGGTTCAAAAATAAACATATTCAGGTGTTAGAATGGCCAAGTCAAAGTCCAGACCTGAATCCAATTGAGAATCTGTGGAAAGAACTGAAAACTGCTGTTCACAAATGCTCTCCATCCAACCTCACTGAGCTCGAGCTTTTTGCAAGGAGGAATGGGAAAAAATGTCAGTCTCTCGATGTGCAAAACTGATAGAGACATACCCCAAGCGACTTACAGCTGTAATCGCAGCAAAAGGTGGCGCTACAAAGTATTAACTTAAGGGGGCTGAATAATTTTGCACGCCCAATTTTTCAGTTTTTGATTTGTTAAAAAAGTTTGAAATATCCAATAAATGTCGTTCCACTTCATGATTGTGTCCCACTTGTTGTTGATTCTTCACAAAAAAATACAGTTTTATATCTTTATGTTTGAAGCCTGAAATGTGGCAAAAGGTCGCAAAGTTCAAGGGGGCCGAATACTTTCGCAAGGCACTGTAATTACTTACAAAATGGCAGAAAATTATCCTTTATCCTTTCACCTGTCTTTCACCAGTGATCCTTTATGATGGAGAGGACTCAAGGAAAAACGGAGCCATCATCTACTATGAATATAGGGTCCGCCACCCTTGCCTCGCCTTGTACCTTCAGCTCCATGGTCTTGGCGGACGTGGCAAAACCATCAGTCTCCTCGTCCTGATCCTGGTACTCCTGGTCTTGTTCCTGGTAATCCTGATCCTGGTCTAGGTCCAGACTGCCCTCTTGTTCCAGGTCTTCTCTGGACAGGAACTGGGTGTGATCACTGGAGCTGCGCTGGGACAGCTGGTCCATGCTGTCTCCCAGGGCTGATGCTGGGCAGAAAATGGGGGTAGGGCACACAAAGGATGGCGGAGAAAAGAGAGAAAAGCTAGTCAGCCCTGGCTCACAGAAAGCAAGAGAAAGGTCAACATTGTCTGTACGGTAAATTATGATTGAACGAGATTACAATTTGTTTACATTGACATCCATTTTACAGGTAAGTATTTATCTCCTTACAGTTGAGGCAGGGTAAACTGATTCAGGAGTCAGAACATAGATTATGGCCAGGAGTCATTCAAAGGTGCGTTCATAGCCATGGGAAGATGTTTGGCGGGGGATGCATGCACTACATTTGTTCGCTAATACAGGACCAGTAAAGGCCCAGTGCACTACGTTTGTGAATATGTTTTTTTTATTTCCTGATTTTTCAGGGGATGCTGCAGCAACCTCAGCACCCCTACTTTAAAAAAATAGAAATATTTAATACGGTAGGCCATTTGAGAACAAGTTCTCATTTACAACTGTGACCTGGCCAAGATAAAGCAAAGCAGGGCGACAAAAACAACAACACAGAGTTACACATGGGATAAACAAATGTACAGTCAATAACACGATAGAAAAATCGATGTACAGTGTGTGCAAATGTAGTAAGATTAGGGAGGTAAGGCAATAAATAGGCCATAGTGGCTAAATAATTACAATGTAGCATTAACACTGGAGTGATAGTTGTGCAGATGATGATGTGCATTTAGGGATACTGGGGTGCAAAATAGCAAAATAAATGTATAAATAACAATATGGGGATGAGGTAGTTGGGTGTACTATTTACAGATGGGCTATGTACAGGTGCAATGATCGGTAAGCTGCTGTGACAGCTGATGCATACAATTAGTGGGAGATATGTCTCCAGCTTTAGGGATTTTTGCAATTCGTTCCAGTCATTGGCAGCAGAGAACTGGAAGGAAAGGCGGCCAAAGGAGGAGTTGGCTTTGGGGATGACCAGTGAAATATACCTGCTGGAGGGCGTGCTACAGGTGGGTGCTGCTATTGTGACCAGTGAGCTGAGATAAAGCAGGGCTTTACCTAGCAAAGACTTATAGATGACCTGGAGCCAGTGGGTTTGGCGACAAATATGAAGCGAGGGCCAGCCAACGATAGCATATAGGTTGCAGTGGTGGGTAGTATTTGGGGCTTTGGTGACAAAACGGATGGCACTGTGATAGACTACATCCAATTTGCTGAGTAGAGTGTTGGAGGCTATTTTGTAAATGACATTGCTGAAGTCAAGGAAGTCAGAAATTCTGCCAAACTCCAAGCATTGATTATGCAAGAATGGGGTGCCATCAGTCAGGATGTGGCCCAGAAGTTAATTGACAGCATGCCAGGGCTGATTGTAGAGTTCTTGAAAAAGAAGGGTCAACACTGCAAATATTGACACTCTGCATCAACTTCATGTAATTGTCAATAAAAGCCTTTGAGACATATGAAATGCTTGTAATTATACTTCAGTATTCCATAGTAACATCTGACAAAAATATCTAAAGACACTGAAGCAGCAAACGTTGTGGAAATTAACATGTGTCAACATTGTGTCATTCTCAAAACTTTTGGCCACGACTGTATACTTCCCACAGCTATGGGTGTGTTGCAGCTCTGCACACTGAGCTGCAGACAATTAACCTTTTAAAGGTAATTTCACAGACGTTCGCGGAGAATGCATTTATGTTAAACCCTTCAGATGTTGGCTCAATTGTAAATTACCTAGAAGTAAAGTGAAATGTTCTTTTCAATAACGTGCCTAGGCTTGATTCCCGGCCTATGTATAACAATGTCCTATGGACTTTCAATAATACAACAGTTGTTCTCAAATAGTACAAAGCCTGTTTAAAGTTCAAAATAATTCACAGTACAATCAGATGCTATCTATTCTATCTGTCTACCACTGCAATATACACTCTTAGAAAAAAGGTGCTTTTTCGGCTGTCCCCGTAGGAGAACTCTTTAAAGAACCATTTTTTGGTTCCAGGTAGAACTCTTTGGGTTCCATGTAGAGGGTTCTCCTATGGGGACAGCCGAAGAACCCTTTTGGATCCTTTTTTCTAAGAGTGTACTGATGCAAATTTGAAATAACAATGAATAAACAACAACCTACTTGACAAAGAGGCATAAACATTTTACAGAGTTGGCCCATATTCTAAGTGGTGAGTACGTTGTACAAATTCATGATGTTATAGTACAGTAATAGTCCGGGCCTTACCTCCATCCACACTGCGGGGCAGCAGGTACCTCTTGCTAACCGAACGGTCAAACTGTGGAGCTGGCCGGTCGATCAGCACACTGGCCTGACGCGACTGGGCCTGGGTCCGCCCACTGTAGCGGAATTTGGAGCCAATCACCAGGAAGCCCTTGGGAGGGGGTTCTGGAGACACCAACCTATAGAGCGACTCAGTTTTAGTATGAAGGTTTAAAGAGATGGACACTATAATGTTTATATTTTTTATTAAACATTAACACGAGATCGTCATTTTGAATTTACATGTTTAATTACTCTGCCATTTTTAAAGTCATATTCCTTCCGTCCTTGACTTTTCAAAATAAGTCTATATAACACACTGTCATTGTTAGAATCTTAATATCGCAAACAGAATTTGTGTTAAAAGCAGTTTTATTTATGTACCAGTCTGTCTTTAGTTATATATACATATATACAGCATATATTGTATGTATATACACTGAAGAAAAATATAAATGCAACATGCAACAATTTCTAAAATGTTACTGAGTTGCAGTTCATATAAGGAAATCAGTCAATTTAAATAAATTCATTAGGTCCTAATTTATGGATTTCACATGACTGGGAACACAGATAAAATATGCATCTGTTGGTCAGATACCTTTAAAAAAAAGTAGGGGCGTGGATCAGAAAACCAGTCAATATTTGGTGTGACCACCATTTGCATCATTCAGCGTGACACATTTCCTTGGGGTGGCAGGTAGCCTAGTGTTTAGAGCTAGTTGGGCTAGTAACCGAAAGGTTTGTGCAGAAATGTTTCGGGTGTACAAATCCCAGTTTCATCAGCTGTCCGGGTGGCTGGTCTCAGACGATTCTGCAGGTCCTGGGCTGGTGTGGGTACACATGGTCTGAGGTTGTGAGGCTGGTTGGAAATACTGCCAAATTCTCTAAAACGATGTTGGCGGTGGCTTATGGTAGAGAAATTAATATTAAATTCTCTGGCAACAGCTCTGGTGGACATACCTGCAGTCAACATGCCAATTGCACGCTCCCTCAAAACTTGAGACATCTGTGGCATTGTGTTGTGTGACAAACTACATATTTTAGAGTGGCCTTTCATTGTCCCAAGCAGAAGGTGCACCTGTGTAATGATCATGCTGTTTAATCAGCATCTTGATATGCCACACCTGTCAAGTGGATGGATTATCTTGCCAAAAGATACATCTTCACTAACAGGGATATAAACTAATTTGTGGACAAAATTGTAGAGAAATATTATTTTTGTGCACAAGGAACATTTCTGAGATATTTTATTTCAGCTCATGAAACATTGCCTTCAGAAAGTATTCACACTCTTTGACTTTTTCCACAGTTTGTTGTGTTACAGCCTGAACTTAGAATGGATTAAATTGAGATTGTTTGTCACTGGGCTACATACAATACCCCATAATGTCAAAGTAGAATTATGTTTTGAGAAATGTTTACAAATTTATAAAAAATTTAAAGCTGAAATCTTTTGAGTCAGTAAGTATTCAACCCCTTTGTTTATGGCAAGCCTAAATAAGTTCAGGAGTGAAAATGTGCTTAAACTCGATTTTTCTATCGTGTTATTGCTTGGACTCAATAATAGTGTTTAACATGATGACTACCTCATCTCTGTACCCCTCTGTACAGGATGCTCTCGATTGTGCATCTGTAAAAGTTTGTCAGGGTTTTAGGTGACAAGCCAAATTTCTTCCGCCTCCTGAGGTTGAAGAGGCACTGCTGCATCTTCTTCACCACACTGTCTGTGTGGGTGGACCATTTCAGTTTGTCTGTGATGTGTACGCAAAGGAACGTTGAGTGAGAGATTGTTTTCCTGACACCACACGCCGAGTGCCCTCACCTCCTCCCTGTAGGCTGTCTCGTCGTTGTTGGTAATCAAACCCACTACTGTCGTGTCGTCTGCAAACTTGATGATAGAGTTGGAGGCGTGCATAGCCCCGCAGTCGTGGGTCTAGAGAGAGTACAGGAGGGGGCTGAGCATGCACCCTTGTGGGGCCCCAGTGTTGAGGGTCAGCGAAGTGGAGATGTTGTTTCCTACCTTCACCACCTGGGGGCGGCCCATCAGAAAGTCCAGGACCCAATTGCACAGGGCGGGGTTGAGACCCAGGGCCTCCAGCTTGGTGATGAGCTTGGAGGGTACTATGGTGTTGAATGCTGAGCTGTAGTCAATGAACAGCATTCTTAAATAGGTATTCCTCTTGTCCAGATGGGACAGGGCAGTGTGCAGTGTGATGGCGATTGTATCGTCTGTGGACCTGTTGGGGCGGTATGCAAACTGAAGTGGGTCTAGGGTGGCCGGTAAGATGGAGGTGATATCCTCGTCTAGTCTCTCAAAGCATTTCATGATGACAGAAGTGAGTGCTACGGGGCGGTAGTCATTTAGTTCAGTCATCTTTGCCTTCTTGGGTACAGGATAGAGGTCGACCAATTAATCGGAATGGCCGATTAATTAGGGCCGGTTTCAAGTTTTCATAATAAACGGAAATCGGTATTTTTGGGTGCCAATTTTGCCGATTTCTTTGTCTTTTCTTTATACCTTTTTTTAACTAGGCAAGTCAGTTAAGAACACATTCTTATTTTCAATGACGGCCTAGGAATGGTGGGTTAACTGCCTTGTTCAGGGGTAGAACGACAGATTTTCACCTTGTCAGCTTGGGGGATCCAATCTTGCAACCTTACAGTTAACTAGTCCAACACTATAACCACCTGCCTCTCGTTGCACTCCACAAGGAGACTGCCTGTTACACGAATGCAGTAGAAGCCAAGGTAAGTTGCTAGCTAGCATTAAACTTATCTTATAAAAAACAATCAATCAATCATAATCACAAGTTATAACTACACATGGTTGATGATATTACTAGTTTATCTAGCGTGTCCTGCATTGCATATAATCGATGCAACGCTGGGGGATGATTTAACAAAAGCGCATTTGCGAAAAAAGCACAATCGTTGGATGACTGTACCTAATCATAAACACCAATGCCTTTCTTAAAATCAATACACAGAAGTATATATTTTTAAACCTGCATATTTAGCTAAAAGAAATCCAGGTTAGCAGGCATAATTAATCAGGTGAAATTGTGTCACTTCTCATGCGTTCACTGCACGCAGATTCAGGGTATATGCAACAGTTTGGGCAGCCTGGCTCATTGCGAACTAATTTGCCAGAATTGTACGTAATTATGACATAACATTGAAGGTTGTGCAATGTAACATGAATATTTAGACTTAGGGATGCCACCCGTTAGATAAAATACCGAACGGTTACGTATTTCACTGAAATAATAAACGTTTTGATTTTCGAAATTATAGTTTCCGGATTCGACCATATTAATGACCAAAGGCTTATATTTCTGTATGTTGTGTTATAATTAAGTCTATGATTTGATAGAGCAGTTTGACTGAGCGATGGTAGGCAGCAGCAGGCTCGTAAGCATTCATTCAAACAGCACTTTTGCGCGCTAATAGCGTTTCAAACGTCACTCGTTCTGAGACTTGGAGTGGTTATTCCATTTGCTCTGCAAGGGCCGCGGCTTTTGTGGAGCGATGGGTAACGCTGCTTTGAGTGTTGCTCTTGTCAATGTGTTCCTGGTTCGAGCCCAGGTAGGGGTGAGGAGAGGGACGGAAGCTATACTGTTACACTGGCAATACTATAGTGCCTAAAAGAACATCCAATAGTCAAAGGTATATGAAATACAAATGGTATAGAGATAAATAGTCCTATAAATACTGTATTAACTACAACCTAAAACCTTTTACCTTGGAATATTGAAGTCTTATGTTAAAAGGAACCACCACCTTTCATATGTTCTCATGTTCTGAGCAAGGAACTCAAACGTTAACTTTTTTACATGGCACATATTGCACTTTTACTTCTCCAACACTTTGTTTTTGCATTATTTAAACCAAATTGAACATGTTTCATTTTTTATTTGAGGCTAAATTGATTTTTATTGATGTATTATATTAAGTTAAAATAAGTGTTCCTTCAGTAGTGTTGTAATTGTCATTATTACAAATAAATATAAAAGAATTGGCCGATTAATCGGTATCGTTTTTTTTTTGGGCATCGGTATCGGTGTTGAAAAATCATAATCGGTCGACCTCTAGTACTGGAACAATGGTGGCCATCTTGAAGCATGTGGGGACAGCAGACTGGGATAGGGAGCGATTGAATATCCGTAAACACACCAGCTAGCTGGTCTGCGCATGCTCTGAGGACGCGGCTAGGGATGCCGTCTGGGCCAGCAGCCCTGCGAGGGTTAACCCGTTTAATGTTTTACTCACGTCAGCCATGGAGAAGGAGAGGGGGGGTGGCGCAAATGCCGTCATTCATCCACGGTTTCTGGTTAGGGTAGCTTTAAATAGTCACAGTGGGTACAACATCTCCAATGCACTTTCTTATAAACTCACTCACTGAGTCAGTGTATAGATCAATGTTGTTCTCTGAGGCTGACCGGAACAAATCCTAGTCCGCGTAATCAAAACAATCTTGAAACGTGTAAATGTAGGACTCTAGAGAGTTAATGGATTTTAACACAATAATTAATTGTGGTGTTTTAGTGGTTTTCCGTTTGTATATATAGCCTACATTTTACATATCTAATAAAAATAATATTGTGTTCTTTGAAGTACATTTTCTTTCGTATTCTAATGTTACCTAAGACCTTCATAAACACAACCAAATGATTATTTTTGCAATAGCATATATTACATGTATTTATCAGACTGTTAGAATGTTGATGTCAAGAAAACGCGTCATTGGCTTAGATGCGGGAGTATCGAGGCCCGGCATTTCTAGTGTGAAAGAGAGTGTCATACTATCTGGAGCATAAATTTGACAGAGGTAAAAGTGGCTGGTAAGTAAGAAATTACACTTAACGTTGCGGTCTCTTTCTTTCCTATTTCTAAAAGCTCAACCAAACTGTGTAAGGAAGGCCCAAAAAACTGTCAAAGACTCCTGTCACCCAAGTCATAAACTGTTCTGTCTGCTACCGCACGGCAAGTGGTACCGGAGCGCCAAGTCTAGGTCCAAAAGGCTCCTTTACAGCTTCTACCCCCAAACCATAAGACTGCTGAACAATTCATAAATTACCTTGATTAACCTGTACACCCGCACATAGACCCTGTATATAGCCTCGTTATTGCTATTTTATTGTGTTATTTTTTTATACATTTTTTACTTCAGTTGATTAAATAAATATTTTCTTAACTCTATTTCTTTAACTGCATTGTTGGTTAAGGGCTTGTAAGTAAGCATTTCACAGTAAGGTCTACTACACCTGTTGTATTTGGCGCATGTGACAAATACAATTTGATTTGATTTGCTTGTTGCTGTGCAATGTAGCATGAGCTGTGTGATGCTTGGTGTCTTAAGCTGAGTGTGTTTGTTTGGGTGCGGGTACGTGCATTTGTCACCAGTGAGGGGCAGTTGCCTACCTGAAGAAGGTGTGGTGTTCAATGCAGACCTTCCACAGGCGTTTGGAAGCCCGGTGGTTGGGCAGCTTGAAGCCGATGGTGCTCTCAAACTGTTCATACTGAGGATGGAGGGGAGGAGTGAGAGATGGGGGAGGAGTGGGGGATAAAAGGAGGAGTGAACCGAGGGAGTGAAGGAGCACGTGTGTGTGTGTGTGTGTGTGTGTGTGTGTGTGCGTGTGTGTGTGTGCGTGTGTTTGTGTGTGTGTGTGCGTGCGTGCGTGTGTGCGTGCGTGGAACCATCTCACGACCCTTGATAAAAAAACAAGGAAATTGCACCCTGTATATTGTACTCTATTCTCTAAGCAGTAAGAGTGTGTCATTCAAACACTACACAGCAGTACTGAAAACTGGGCCCATACAGTAATTACACTGTGGGTTTTAGTGCTTTTGAAGTAGATAGTTGGAAGAAAAGACCTTACACAATCCCTGAATGAAGATATCAGTGTCAGATTAGGGTCTCTATTCAACTCGTATCACGGAAGTTACAGAGTTACAGCGTAATTTAAATGTAAGGCCAATGTTCCCTTGTTAACTGAGAATACACAGAAACGCTGCATATGTAGGCTCAATCGGAATTTACCTTAACATTTAAAAAAAATGCGATACAGATTGAATAGAGTCCTAACATTCTGTAGATACATAGGCCCGCAGAAAGCAGAACAGAGAGGAAAACCATCGGTAGATAATCACTTTAGGAGGAGAAAACCAGAGCAAGCAAAATGAGACACTAACACTTCTAGAGAGCAAAATCTCTGATGAAAGCGTATCCTTACACGCAGCCCACCATGCTTTGAAGTCCCAGTGCTCGGCAACAGAAGAAGAAGACCGTTCCCACTTCCAAGACCACAAAACATCCCACATCTCCCTAATCTTTAAGAATAGTAACTTGACTGCTATAAATAGCCCACATTGAAACAAATCATGCCCAATTATTCCATGGCTCACTGAGTCCCCAGATAAGATTCAAAAAGGGACACTTCAATAGAATCTGTTAAATAACACCTACTGTAGCATTAAGCTCGCATAGGACAACTGGCACATCAGGTCACAGCAGCCATGCTCGAAATCCTAACTATTGTGAAAGCATGAAACAACTGTAAAGATTGATATAATGGTTGACCTTTTTAACCATGTCATGCATTGTGGCACTTAACTGAGTTGTCACAGTTATACAGTTGGCTGCAATTAACTGTTTTGCCTGTTTTGCAGAGTTAGTGTAGACTTCGAGTGAAGTGAAGTCATGTCAAACAAAATGCATAATGTAGGCTACAAGATAACATAATATGGTCTGTCTACCTCCCCGGGGCGTATTTTGATGTAGAAGTTGCTCCTCTTGTAGGAGATTTTGAGGATCTTCGGCCAGGCGAAGCGGTTGATCCTCAGACGGTCACGGTAGATGAGTAGTCCGTTGGCGCTGACGCCAAGCATGATGTCAATGCCCTCTGAATCCTGTCAGAGACAAAGGGTGCAACGGGAGGGAGGGAAGGTCAGGGATGGCGAAGAAGTGTGTGTGTCACTATCATACGGATCCAATCCAGATAGATAAGATGAAGTAACATGAAGTAACAAGCGCTAGATGCGAACAGGCTATCAAGTTGACATCTTGTGACTATTCTTTTAAAATGTTTTCCTTGCTGATTAGTCTAAACCATATTTGCAGCCTTACATTCTTAGTTACATTGTTGTCTATAATGTAGCAGTACGCACACACACACGCACGCACACACAACAACACCACACCACAAACAAACACAATTTGTAAATCTTTCCATACTGTACCTTGGCATGATGCAGGTCTACACCGTACATGGAAAGCTTCTTGGCATTTTCTAGAAAGTTCACCTCTGCCTCCGCTGGACTCATTCCCCTAAGGGAGAACACAGAGGCTGTCATTGGACTATTACGACACCACAACTTACAGCACTTTGAATAAAGAGAACAATGGGTCTGTTTGGGTTATAGTACGCAGGTTTGTCATTGGAATTAGTGGTTGATGTATGGTTGTGGCACAAAAATGTTGAGGTCTGCTCAGGCTCTGATTAATGTTAGACTTCTGCATGTTTTGAATGTTTGCATGAGTCAATTGTGTGTAACTAATTTAATTGTCTATCTACTATCCATATACGTTCATGTATTGAGAATTCAACACAATTGGTAACGACCTAGTACCAAATGGTACATATCAGGGGCGGACTGGCCATAGGGGGGTTTGGGCAAATGCCAGATGGGCTTGTCCATTTTTAGCCCAGTGGGCCTGTGGAAATTGTGGGATTTGCTCAAAACCATAATAATTTAGCTAATTCCAGTCCCAGTCCGTCCCTGGTACATACTGATGCTTGTGTCAATGAAACCAACGTGTCTACTATGCAATTGTTAGGTAATTACCATTTTAATTGAATTTGAATCTATGCCGACAGCGTAGACCTGTGCCGGAGGCTTTTTATTTACAATGATGAGCTGGCACGTGGCCGGTCAGGCCCTGACCTGTAGTTGCGGTGAAGCTCCATCACCCTCTCCTCTAGCTCCCTCGTCTGGTTGGGGGCGAAACGGAAGTCACTGATGTAGTCGGGCCCGTGTTCCTCTGGCTCATAGTCACCCAGCTCCGCCTGCACCGTGTAAGAACCTAGCAGGGCGTAGGTCCCGAAGGAGCAGGGCAGACGCCAGGACAGCATGTCGTCCCTCAGCTGTAGACACAGGTAGTACCTGCATGCATCGATCGATGAGTCATGTTCATTAGGCACCAAACGAAGGACAATGTATTCAAACAGGGAGAGGTCTACCTGGTCCAATAATAAATGCTTTCTGTTTAATGTTGCATAAACAAAAAATATGTATTCTGTTTCATGCCCTGATGAACATGATCATGGATAGACAAGAGGCAAACAGCATAGAGGGAATGTAGGATTTATAAGGCAACTTCCCACAGCTCGTTAGTCCCTCCCACATGAAACAATGCCCCTGTTTACTATAGAATAGTATAGTACTTACTATAGAATTCTGTAGTAAACTGTAGTATACCGTAGAATACTATACTCCATGCTGTAGTATCCTTTGATCATGTGTAGTACTTAATAGAGAATTTTGTAGTATACTGTAGAATACTTTACTACACACTTTAGTATCCCTCGATCGTGTAGTACTTAGTATAATCGTGTAGTATACTGTAGAATACTATACTTCATACTAGGGAAGTAACGATTCACCGATACGCATCGGTCCCTGATTCAAATGTTTAAGACACAAGTGCATCGGTCCACAGACCCCAAACCGATCCAAATGCATCGGTCAGAAAATATATAAAATGTTACAAATCACTGGTTCACTAAATGTATTAGCTTATATTACATTCTTTCTACCTTCTGAAAATATCTCTCATCTTTAGTGACGACTGATGCTTCCTCTCCTTCAGTGTCGAACTGCATGTAACTGTGATGACAGATATTGATCTACAAGTTATTTTGCATGGCGAACAACCATAGGTGATATCAGTAGCCTAGTCAAACTGTGCTGTCACTGTGCGCTCTCTCTCAGGGCCTCTAGGTCACCAGGCTGATCATTAGGGTGCACACCTGTCACCAGCGGGGTGCCAAGATGGCGGCTTGAACAGATGCTTTTTTACCGAGCTCAGTACCAAACTTCAGAAAGATTTACAGTCATTACTATTTTTATTTGTTTAAGATATAAGACCTTTCCTGTGACTGGAATAATAACTGGATAATTTATTATTTCGGCATGTCCATGCAAAGTCATGACAAAAAAAGAAAGCAAGAAGTTAGCCGTTCTATTGCTAATCAACAAGAGAGAAACGTGCTTATAGACAACTGCCATAACTACGCTTGCCCTATGGATAATATCATGCTTTCGAATGCTGTTGAAGATGACGAATTCCCCTCTTTACCAGTTACTCCGTGCAAACCTCCACCTTCCAAAAAACCCAACATGAACTCTGACATCATGGCTACCCTCTACTTAATCATCAACTCCAGGTCTGACACCATTGAGAAAATTGTAGGCGTAAACACCATGGTTATCGGAGGCTTGAAAAAGACTGTGGAGTTTGCATGTGGTGAAATCAAGAATGTGAAAACGAGAGTGGCAAAAGTTTAAAAAAGTGTGGAAAAGAATAACAATGTCTACCATAGACGACCTGAGACTCTACGGCTTGCCAGAGGTGGGGAATGAAGATGTGTGAGGAGTGGCTATCCGCATCTGCCAAGAAGTTTTGCCTGGAGAGAAGAACAATACCATCGACGTTGTGCATTGCCTTGGCAAGAAGCAACAGCAAAACGATTCAAGACCAAGGGGTATCATCATCCTCTTCAATGACATTCTACAGGGATGCTGTCTGGAAAGCTGCTAGGAAGAACGCCTTCCTTCAGAGCCATGGTATGCGTTTCGCCGAGCATTTCAGCCCGGAGGACATAGAACGAAGGAACAACTTGTGGCCAACGATCAAGATAGCACGAAATGAGGGAAAGGCTGTTTACTTCGTCGGAGGACGAGGCTTCATCAACGGTTCAGAAATCCATATTCCTCCCTAAAATCTCACCAGAAGGAACAGATTGATGGTTTAAGCCATGGCATGCTCATGTTCCTTATATTGTTTACCTAACAAGCATCAGGTGACTATTTTTCGGAATACTCAGGTACTTAGTTTAGTTTGTTCCTGTATGACCAGAAGACCTATTTTGTTTACAAACTTACGAAGAAGACTGAAAGTTGTATTTATTTTTTATGTATACAGTAACTAAGATACTGTTTTAAAGGGCATACAGGTCTGCTCTGACTTTACACAGTTATTGTTCTATTAAGTTATTAATACTTATTTCCAAAAAAAGGTCTTAGGAACGTGTATATGTAAAACCTTTTTTATTCCATTTTTTTTATATTCAGTTTTCATATGCATTTAAAATAGTAGGTAAACTTTTATTTAAATTATTATTTTGCATTTTATGTCTCAGAATAGCTCCTGATTACACTAAATAGGGTTAATAGTCTCTCTTACTACAAGAACCCTTGGTTTGGTCTTGAACATAATTTTCAGTTGAGTTGAATTTCAAAGCCGGATAACGTCTAGCTCAAAGTTTATGGAATAAGCTATTTTCACTTTAAATTGACTTAAATGGTACAGATCTCGGTTCCTTATTATTTACGTTCACTGCTCCTACGTCTTTGACTTATCCTACAACAGTTTATACTTTTATATAATCTTTGTTGTTTTGTCTTTGTCTATAGTTTCTCTTAACTTCTTAGAGATAGGGGGCAGCATTTCCACTTTTGGATAAATAGCGTGCACAATTTCAACTTCCTGCTACTCATGCCAGGAATATATTATATGCATATGATTAGTAGGTGAGCATAGGAAACACTCTGAAGTTTCTAAAACTGGTTCAATCATGTCTGTGACTATAACATAACTTATGTTGCTTTTTTCAAGAGTCTCACTCATTTCGGCTGATGCCAACTTCTGGAGGTCACAGTGGGGCAACAATATTTGGCTTTCCCATGGATCTGAACGCTCCGCTTGTGTCACTACAATGAAAAATAGCTTTGGTGGTAATATTCTACACTCAGAATGTGACTGACCCCTTTGGTCACTTTATTTGTCTTGTGATCAGTTACAATGACATTACACTCATTACTGTAAACTTCTACGGGTACAACACCAAACATGAGAATGATGAGTTGCTTGAATCTATAGAGAAACATATACTTAATTGGTTATCTAAATTTCCCAATTCTTTATTATTGATAGGACTTTAACATTACTATAGATAATTCAACTGATAGATGGCCCCCAGGTAGGCCAACAAATCAGAATATGGGTTTAATACTTTTTATGGAAATTTTTGATCTTACTGATATACGGAGAGAGAGGTTTCCAGCTTACAGATCATTCACTTGGAGTAACAAAACAGGTTCCAGACAATCCAGAATAGATTTGTGGCTTATATCCAAATGTATTGATAGTGAGTGTGTTACTACAAATATTTGTACTACTCCCCTCACATACCATAGGGCCATTTACATTAATATCAAAATATTTACCCCTGATACTAACCTTGGTAGAGCATCCTACTGGAAGCTAAATAGCTCATTATTAAATCATGATACAGTTCAATTTGAGGTTAAAGATCTGCTCTCACACTTTTGGGAAAGGGCTTGTGAAGAAAAATGTTATTGCAAGAACTGGGAGCTCTTTAAATTTGAGGTGTCCAAATACAGTGCCTTGCGAAAGTATTCGGCCCCCTTGAACTTTGCGACCTTTTGCCACATTTCAGGCTTCAAACATAAAGATATAAAACTGTATTTTTTTGCACTCACTCCCTACCGGCCAATCCCTCCCTAACCCGGACGACGCTATGCCAATTGTGCGTCGCCCCACGGACCTCCCGGTCACAGCCAGTTACGACAGAGCCTGGGCGAACCCAGAGTCTCTGGTGGCACCCGGGAGGCCCTGGAACAGACATATTTCTAACAATGTCAGACTAGTATTAGACATACTTGACTACTCAGAACTAATAACCGAGGATAGCTTCATATTTTTTTAAAGATTTTTACAAAACATTTGACACAGTAGAGCATCCATTTCTCTTCCACTCCCTTGAGAGACTTGGCTTTGGGGATTTTTTCTGTAAGGCTATTAAGACTCTCTATGCAAACGGTAACAGCTCTATCAAATGGAAATATGGCACCTCACCTAGATTTGAGTTAAAGAGAGGAATTAGGCAAGGTTGTCCTATCTCTCCGTACCTATTTTTATTAATCACCCAACTTCTTGCAAATTATTTAAATAATAGTCCTATACAAGGTATTTCCATAGCTGGTAAAGAGATTATTATAAGCCAGCTGGCTGACGATACTACACTTTTTCTGAAAGACTCTAACCAAATTCCCATTTCGATAAATGTGAACTCATAGCTGTCAAAGATTGTGTGACACCTTCATATTATGGTATTCCAGTAAAAGAAGAACTTACATATTTAGGCATAACCATTACAAAGGATCAGAAGTCTAGAGGCTTACTAAATTTTAACCCTCTTATTAAAAACCCCCAGAAGAAGCTAAATCTATGGCTACAGAGGGACTTATCTTATCCTAATAACCAAGGCTGAAGGTATCTCTAGACTAACATATGGCGCTCTATCTTTATTTCTTGACAGTAAAATAAGCAAGGAGATAGACCTGATGCTTTTCAACTGTCTTTGGAGAAACCGTACCCATTACATTAGGAAAACTGTTGTAATGAACACTTATGATAATGGTGGGCTGAATTTTCTGGACTTTATTACTTTAAATAATACTTTTAAGATCAATTGGATAAAACAATTCCTAAGAAGACCCACTTCAATCTGGAATTGTATTCCTCATCATGTCTTCTCTACTTTTGGTGGCCTTAACTTCATGTTGTTTTGCAATTATAATATTGACAAAGTTCCAGTGAAACTCTCTGCTTTTCATCGGCAGGTTTTCTTGTCATAGTCCTTAATTTATAAATACACATTTTCTCCACACAGATATTATATATGGAATAATCGGGATATATTGTATAAAAATTATTCTTTGTTTATAGAATATTGGTTCCGAAATAATATCCTATTGGTGAGCCAACTGGTAAATGCAGAGGGTCTTTTACTCAGTTATAAGGAATTCTTATCACTTTACAAGGTCCCTTTAACACCTAAATATTTTGCAATTGTTTTAGATGCCATTCCCTCAGGTGTTGCTCTGTTATTCAGGAACATGTGTCAAGACCTGACCCTCAGAGCCTACCTTCCATTGACCCTGTTGACTCAGTAAAAAATATTTGTTTCTCTTTTGGTCCATTCAACAACAGAGCGATACGAGCCTTGTTTCAGCAGGATGTTGTATTGATACCTTACAGTATGTCATGCCTTATTGGAATGGATTTATTGATAATATCTGTTGGGAAAAAGTTTGGATGTTGCCACACACATACCTACTTGTTAACAAAAATTAAGGAATTTCCTTTAAAATTATTCATTAATATTATCCTGCCAACCACTATATGAAGAAGTTTAAGGAAAACATCAACTCAAATTGCTCCTTTTGTAATGACCACCCAGAAACAGTGTATTTTTTGGCAATGTATTCATGTAAGAACTGTGGCAAGACATCAGTAGATTTATAATTGAACACATTTATGAAGATTTTACACTATTGTGGAGAAATGTACTGCTTGGATTCTTTACATACGATAGAAATAAGCTGAAACATATTTTTGTAATTAATTTCATTATTCTTTTGGCCAAATTTCATATACACAAATGTAAATGTACAAACAAAAAACTAATTTTCTTACCCTACAAAAAGAAATTGAACTGTATTTTAAGACAATTAAATACTCTACTAACAAAAAAGCTGTTAGAATTATAAGTGTATGTATGTTCCTTAAGGTCTTTAGCTCGATTGTCCATTGTATATAATCTATATACAGTGCCTTGCGAAAGTATTCGGCCCACTTGAACTTTCCGACCTTGTGCCACATTTCAGGCTTCAAACATAAAGATATAAAACTGTATTTTTTTGTGAAGAATGAAGAATGAATGAAGAATCCTTGTTCTTCATGATGCTCTCTGCGCTTTTGACGGACCTCTGAGACTATCACAGTGCTGGTGCATTTATACGGAGACTTGATTACACACAGGTGGATTGTATTTATCATCATTAGTCATTTAGGTCAACATTGGATCATTCAGAGATCCTCACTGAACTTCTGGAGAGAGTTTGCTGCACTGAAAGTAAAGGGGCTGAATAATTTTGCACGCCCAATTTTTCAGTTTTTGATTTGTTAAAAAAGTTTGAAATATCCAATAAATGTCGTTCCACTTCATGATTGTGTCCCACTTGTTGTTGATTCTTCACAAAAAAATACAGTTTTATATCTTTATGTTTGAAGCCTGAAATGTGGCAAAAGGTCGCAAAGTTCAAGGGGGCCGAATACTTTCGCAAGGCACTGTATACTTGTGTTCTCTCATGTATTTTCTGTATTGATTTGTTGTTAATAAAAATAAATAAAACCATTTAAAAAAAAACCTGTCACCAGCGTTATGCACATAATGACAATCACCTGGACTCCATCACCTCCTTGATTACCTGCCCTTTATATGTCACTCCATTTGGTTTCTTCCCCAGTCGTCATTGTTCCTGTTTCATGTCGGTGCGCTGTTTGTGTTTCTTGTTGTGTTCATTTATTAATTAAATGTATTCACTCCCTGAACCTGCTTCCCGACTTCCAGCGTACATCGTTACATGCGCACAATGCGAGGTAAGTGGCCTGTTCCTGACCTTGCACATCTGCATGGCACCTTCAGCATTAAAATGCTAAAATGGCTTGCCTGATATTAGGCTTTATTAGTTGCGTGACAACCTATGTAATTTGCTAGGTTATTATCTATGCGCTGTTGAAAATTGTGTTTTACCGGAATAAAAGTAAGCTACCGGAGATACAACTCTCATCTGGCTATACCTGCTGAAAGGGGTTTACAATAGATTGTATTTTAATTGTTCAGGTTCATCAGCAATAATTTTGGTAGTTTTGCGTTAAACAATCAGTGTATATGGTAATGTTTTGATAGACAGGGCAAAGTTGATGATTTCATAACGTGGAAAGCAATCCGTTTTACGAGGCGCACTGCATGGCCGAAGCAAGAGGACAAGAGAAGATCACTCCATAAAAACGGTCAAAATCAGAAGGGGATGAAATCCAAAGTTGTGCTATATCTTTATTGGCTATGTTATAGCTAATTTGTAAACTATAAATATTGATACATTACTAGTTCAAACACGTAATCTGACAAAATGACAAATTAATTTGTGGGAGATGGTGATTGCAGAACCAAAGTGGGGGACAAAAAAAACATAGGCTAAATTGTCCCCCCCCCTAATCTCCCAGAGTGCAAAGAACCTTGGCATGACCCTGGACAACAACACTCTGTCCTTCTCTGCAAACATCAAAGCAGAGTACATCCGTAGAATATGGCCTTTCCTCAGACAGGAAGAGCCGCAGGTCCAAATCCAGGCACTTGTCAACTCCCATCTAGACTACTGCAACTCTCTGCTAGCTGGGCTCCCCGCTTGTGCCACCACATCCATGCACCCCGCTCCTCCACACACTCCACTGGCTTCCAGTCTAAGCTCACATCATGTTCAAGACCCTGGTGCTTGCCTATGGAGTTGTAAAGGGAACTGCCACTGCTTACCGTCAGGCTATGCTCAAATCCCAACCCGACCACTCCATTCCAACACCACTGGTCTCTTGGCCCACCTACCCCTACGGGAGGGCAGCTCCCACTCAGCCTAACCAAAGCTCTTCACTGTCCTGGCACCCCAATGGTGAAACAAGCTTCCCCCTAAAGTCAGACAGCCCTGTCCCTGCCCATCTTCCGAAAACGTATGAACCCTACCTCTTTGAAGAGGATCTAAAATAACTCTCATGCCCACGGAGTAAAATAAATATTTTTAAAAATCCAGACTCTACAAATAAAATGTGACCTACTATACTACACACTGTAGTATCCCTTGATAGTGTAGTACTTACTATATACATGTTTTGTATACTGTAGAACAGTAATACCACATTACTCATTTGCATATACCCAACCCATTCCCATCTCCCATATCCCAATTTGTGCCACCCATGAGTGAGAAACCTACATGCAAAGTATAGACCATATATTGTGTAATATGTAACATGTTATAGAACTATCTGTTTAGACGCCAGTCCTACCTAGCTACCTACATACCACCTACCTATAGGTTATGGAAATTATGCTCTTTTAGTATTTGTCCAGTAGGTTTCCTCAAGAAGAAAGCCCCTACTTCTATGTCAAAGATTAGTGATGGGAAAACAAGGCTTTTGGAAGCCTTTGGTGGCTCTCACCAAATTGTGCCGAAATACGGTTCATTACTATGAGCTTTTAACACAATGCACATTAGTGACACTTGCTGCTCAGCAATTAACAGAAGCATTTGATGTTCAGATATAAGTTTTGACCAAGGCATTTATCAAAACTCTGTGGTACAGCGGTTAGTCGTGGGTTTTGAACACCTAAACAGTTATAATATGAGGTTAGCATCTTACATCCTTCATCCTTTTATTTGCCTCCAAGTTTGTTTTAAAAACTGTATATCCATGTCATTATTTAGGATGCGACAAAAGCTTATCATACTAAATTAAACAAATTCTAAGAACAACAATATGCAGATAGTGTGGTTTCACATTATCTCCCCCTCAGGAGACTGAAAAGATTTGGCATGATCAGATCCTAAAAAGGTTTTACAGCTGCACCATCGAGAGCATCCTGATGGGCTGCATCGCTGCCTGGTATGGCAACTGCTCGGCCTCTGACTGCAAGGCACTACTAGGGTAGTGCGTATGGCTCAGTACATCACCGGGGCCAAGCTTCCTGCCATCCAGGACCTCTATACCAGGCGGTGTCAGAGGAAGGCTCTAAAAATTATCAAAGACTCCAGCCATCCTAGTCATAGACTGTTCTCTCTGCTACCGCACGGCAAGTGGTACGGGAGCCAAGTCTAGGTCCAAGAGGCTTCTAAACAGCTTCTACCCCCAAGCCATAAGACTCCCCCCACCTCTACGCTGCTGCTACTCTCTGTCATTATCTATGCATAGTCACTTTAATAACTCTACCTACATGTAGATATTACCTCAATTACCTCTGTACTGGTAACCCCTGTATATAGCCCCACTATTGTTATTTTACTGCTGCTCTTTAATTATTTGTTATTCTTATCTCTTACCTTTTTTGGGGGTTTTCTTAAAACTGCATTGTTGTGATACAGGGCTTGTAAGTAAGTATTTCCCTGTAAGGTCTACACCTGTTGTATTTGGCGCATGTGACGAATAGAATTTGATTTGATTCAACCCTATGTTTTATCATCTGAGAAACCGATGGCTCGCTACCCTACCTGCAGAGTTACCAGTCAGGTGCTCTGGTCTGGAAATAAAAGCTACATCTGCGAATACTGTCCCCGGTAGAGGTGAGTGTTTGAAAGCAACTTGGCATCAAAAAAAAGCTCACAACATTTCGAAAAAGCACTTGATCAAAGTAAGCTTTGGACATCATTGATCATGATACAGGTATCGGTACTTTTGTATCAGATCAGACGGCTTTGAAAATGTTACGCAAGTCTGGAAGTGTCGGTATTGTACATCCCATCACCATCAAAGATAATAAAACAAAAACACTATAGTAAATACCACAGTAATGTCCACAAAAACACTACAGTGGTTACTGTAGCATCTATATTCTTTTCATTTTTTAACTCCTTTATTCTCCCTAATTTTAATCTTGTCTCATTGCTGAAACTCCCCAACGGGCTCGGGAGGCGAAGGTCCTCCGAAACACCGAAACAATGTGTCGGAGGAAACACAGTTCAACTGACAACCGAGGTCAGCCTTCAGGTGTCTGGCCAGCCACAAGGAGTCGCTAGAGCGAGATGAGCCAAGTAAAGCCCCCCTGGCCAAACCCTCCCCTAACCCAGACCACGCTGGGCCAATTGTGTGCTGCCCCATGGGAGTATAGTATATATATTATAATAAACTGTAAATACTACAGTATATTACAGTGATGTCTGCAACAACACTAGAGTAAATACTACAGTATACTAGAGTCATGTCCCAAACACCACAGTAAATTCAGCAAAAACACTACAGTGAATAACACAGTAAAGTCAGAGAAAACATTACAGTGAATAATATAGTATATACAGTTGAAATCGGAAGTTTACATACACTTAGGTTGGAGTCATTAAAACTTGTTTTTCAACCACTCCACAAATTTCTTGTTAACAAACTATAGTTTTGGTAAGTTGGGTAGGACATCTACTTTGTGCATGACACAAGTCATTTTTCCAACAATTGTTTACAGACAAATTATTTCCCTTATAATTCACTGTATCACAATTCCAGTGGGTCAGAAGTTTACATTCACAAAGTTGACTGTGCCTTTAAACAGCTTGGAAAATTCCAGAAAATTATGTCATGGCTTTAGAAGCTTCTGATAGGCTAATTGACATCATTTGAGTCAATTGGAAGTGTACCCGTGGATGTATTTCAAGGCCTACCTTCAAACTCAGTGCATCTTTGCTTGATATCATTGGAAAATCAAGAGAAATCAGCCAAGACCTCAGAAGATAAATTGTAGACTTCCACAAGTCTGGTTCATCCTTGGGAGCAATTTCAAACTGTCTGAAGGTACCACGTTCATCTGTACAAACAATACCAAGTCTAAACACCATGGGACCACGCCGCCATCATGCCGCTCAGGAAGGAGATGCGTTCTGTCTCCTAGAGATGAACGTACTTTGGTGTGACAAGTGCAAATCAATCCCAGAACAGCAGCAAAGGACATTGTGAAGATGCTGGAGGAAACAGGTACAAAAGTATCTATATCCACAGTAAAAAAAGTCCTATAAGGACATAACCTGAAAGGCCGCTCAGCAAGGAAGAAGCCACTGCTCCAAAACCGCCATAAAAAGCCAGACTACGTTTTGCAACAGCACATGGGGCAAAGATTGTACTATTTGGAGAAATTTCCTCTGGTCTGACGAAACAAAAATAGAACTGTTTGGCCATAATGACCATCGTTATGTTTGGAGAAAAAAGGGGGACACTTGCAAGCAGAAGAACACCATCCCAACTGTGAAGTACGGGGGTGGCAGCATCATGTTGTGGGGGTGCTTTGCTGTAGGAGGACTGGTGCACTTCATGAAATTGATAGCATCATGAGGCAGGAAAATTATGTGGATATATTGAAGCAACATCTCAAGATATCAGTTGAGTTAAATCTTGGTAGAAAATGGGTCTTCCAAATGGACAATGACCCACAGCATACTTTCAAAGTTGTGGCACAATGGCTTAAGGACAACAAAGTCAAGGTATTGGAGTGGCCATCACAAAGCCCTGACCTCAATCCCATAGAAAATGTGTGGGCAGAACTAAAAGAGCATGTGCGAGCAAGGAGGCCTACAAACCTGACTCAGTTACACCAGCTCTGTCAGGAGGAATGGGCCAAAATTCACCCAACTTATTGTGGAAGGCTACCCAAAACGTTTGACCCAAGTTAAACCATTTAAAGGCAATGCTACCAAATACTAATTGAGTGTATGTAAACTTCTGACCGACTAGGAATGTGATGAAAGAAATAAAAGCTGCAATAAATCATTTTCTCTACTATTATTCTGACATATCACATTCTTAAAATAAAGTTGTGATCCTAACTGACCTAAGACAGGGAATTTTTACTCGTATTAAATGTCAGGAATTGTGAAAAACGGAGTTTAAAGGTATTTGGCTAAGGTGTATGTAAACCTCCGACTTCAACTGTATATATAATAATACTACAGTATTTATACCATAGTATACTATAGTATTTTTTCATGTGGGATTTGTCAGCAAAAATGTTTGGTTTTGATGCAGCAGTTCTGAAGTTTTGTATGGCAATTTGCAACGACTTCTGGCTTGATTTAACAAATCTATGCAGTTAAGTGCGGTGATTGGTTAAAATTGCGAGCCCTGTTTTTGTAGTGCAGTGATCACACAATTTTATGAAGTAATAATTGCAGTTTTATGCAGTAACAGTGGTCAAATTTGCAAGCCCTAGAATAAATCGCAAAATCCTGGAGGGACAGGTTATTATCAATAAAGGCAGTTGGACATCAAATCTGACTTCCATAGCATATTTAGTAGATGTTGTTGGTGTTGATTATGATTCAAACCCACCTGGTGATGTCTTCAGTGAGCTGAGATGGGTCAGGGGGATAAAACTTGACAGCAAAGCCGAAATGCCATGAGCCAACTGTGGATAAACGACACACAGTCAGCACTGTGTGTGTGTGTGTGTGTGTGTGTGTGTGTGTGTGTGTGTGTGTACATGCGTGGTCACACTAACTTCGGATTTGCTTCTTGATCTCCTTTGACGGGTCCAGCCAATTCTGAAAGAAAGAATGGGGAAATCCCCTTGAGAACAACACACAGCAACAAAAAAAACAGCCAATGCCCCTCTCTTTGAAAACCCTGTCAGAGAGTTAACTACTGCACTGACTCCTCTCTTCCAAAGCCATCTCCTCTATTCGGGGCAAAATGCATCCACAAAGCAAAAGGAAATAAATGTCTCGGTAAACCATCAATGCCTTAAAGTAACTTCCCAGTGTTCCAGAATTATATGAAATATGATCTATAAATAATTACAATATGAACTAATAAATGTCCTTCCTAAAATGCCAATTAAAGATGTTAAAAAGCAGTTACTCTCTGTGCCCCTGCTTGCCCTGATAGGGACAAAAAGAACATGGGCATATACCAGCCAAAAAAAGCTGATTTGCCAGCTCAGCCAACCAGACACGCATGCACTTGGATATTTAAAATTAGCTACCAAGTCCGAGTCCCACCTGTGGAAGGCTGCCCAGCTGCACATGCACTTGTCCTTTTTACCCATGCCGAAGGCTGCAGCTTGTAAACCAATTTAAATAGCTAGTATGGATGGGTTCAGATTTTGGATACGCATAATGGATCTACTAGGAATATTTAACTATAGCAACAATAAATGCAGATTGATTATTTCACAAACAAGAGTCGTTTCTTTCCATTGCTTTATCACCATTGCGGAAATTGTTGTTGTTAGTTAGCTAGCTAGACACAATTGCAACACAATTGCAACACCCACCCATAGCAGGCACTCCAGCAGGTATATTTCACTGGTCATCCCCAAAGCCAACACTTCTTTTGGCCGCCTTTCCTTCCAGTTCTCTGCTGCCAATGACTGGAATTGGTTTACAAGCTGCAGCAAAAATCACTGAAGCTGGAGTCTCATATCTCCCTCTCTAACTTTAAGCATCAGCTGTCAGAGCAGCTTACTGTACCTGTACACAGCCAATTTAAAATATATATATATATATTTCACCTTTATTTAACCAGGTAGGCTAGTTGAGAACAAGTTCTCATTTACAACTGCGATCTGGCCAAGATAAAGCATAGCCATGTGAACAGACAACAACACAGAGTTACACATGGAGTAAACAATAAACAAGTCAATAACACAGTAGAAAAAAATAAAAAAAGAGTCTATTTACATTGTGTGCAAAAGGCATGCGGATGTAGGTGAATAACTACAATTTAGCAGATTAACACTGGAGTGATAGATGATCAGATGGTCATGTGCAGGTAGAGATACTGGTGTGCAAAAGAGCAGAAAAGTAAATAAATAAAAACAGTATGGGGATGAGGTAGGTAAATTGGGTGGGCTATTTACCGATGGACTCGGTACAGCTGCAACGATCGGTTAGCTGCTCAGATAGCAGATGTTTAAAGTTGTCGAGGGAGATAAAAGTCTCCAACTTCAGCGATTTTTGCAATTCGTTCCAGTCACAGGCAGCAGAGAACTGGAAGGAAAGGCGGCAGAATGAGGTGTTGGCTTTAGGGATGATCAGTGAGATACACCTGCTAGAGCGCGTGCTACGGGTGGGTGTTGCCATCATGACCAGTGAACTGAGATAAGGCGGAGCTTTACCTAGCATGGACTTGTAGATGACCTGGAGCCAGTGGGTCTGGCGATGAATATGTAGCGAGGGCCAGCCGACTAGAGCATACAGGTTGCAGTGGTTGGTGGTATAAGGTGCTTTAGTAACAAAACGGATGGCACAGTGATAAACTGCATCCAGTTTGCTGAGTAGAGTATTGGAAGCTATTTTGTAGATGACATCGGCGAAGTCGAGGATCGGTAGGATAGTCAGTTTTACCAGGAGAGTTTACAGTCTAGCCAGACACCTAGGTACTTAAAGATGTCCACATATTCTAGGTCGGAACCATCCAGGGTGGTGATGCTAGTCGGGCATGCGGGTGCAGGCAGCGAACGGTTGGAAAGCATGCATTTGGTTTTACTAGTGTTTAAGAGCAGTTGGAGGCCACGGAAGGAGTGTTGTACGGCATTGAAGCTCGTTTGGAGGTTAGATAGCACAGTGTCCAAGGAAGGGTCAGAAGTATACAGAATGGTGTCGTCTGCGAAGAGGTGGATCAGGGAATCGCCCGCAGCAAGAGCAACATCATTGATATATACAGAGAAAAGAGTCTGCCCGAGAATTGCTCCCTGTGGCACCCCCATAGAGACTGCCAGAGGACCGGACAACATGCCCTCCGATTTGACACACTGAACTCTGTCTGCAAAGTAGTTGGTGAACCAGGCAAGGCAGTCATTAGAAAAACCGAGGCTACGGAGTCTGCCGATAAGAATATGGTGATTGACAGAATCGAAAGCCTTGGCCAGGTCGATGAAGACGGCTGCACAGTACTGTCTTTTATCGATGGCAGTTATGATATCATTTAGTACCTTTGAGCGTGGCTGAGGTTCACCCGTGACCGGCTCGGAAACCAGATTGCACAGCGGAGAAGGTACGGTGGGATTCGAGATGGTCTGTTTGTTGACTTGGCTTTCGAAGAACTTAGATAGGCAGGGCAGGATGGATATAGGTCTGTAACAGTTTGGGTCCAGGGTGTCTCCCCCTTTGAAGAGGGGGATGACTGCGGCAGCTTTCCAATCCTTGGGGATCTCAGACAATATGAAAGAGAGGTTGAACAGGCTGATAATAGGGGTTGCGACAATGGCGGCGGATAGTTTCAGAAATAGAGGGTCCAGACTGTCAAGCCCATCTGATTTGTACGGGTCCAGGTTTTTCAGCTCTTTCAGAACATCTGCTATCTGGATTTGGGTAAAGGAGAAGCTGGGGAGGCTTGGGCGAGTAGCTTCGGGGGGGGCGGAGCTGTTGGCCGAGGTTGGAGTAGCCAAGAGGAAGGCATGGCCAGCCGTTGAGAAATGCTTGTTGAAGTTTTCGATTATCATGGATTTATCGGTGGTGACCATGTTACCTAGCCTCAGTGCAGTGGGCAGCTGGGAGGAGGTGCTCTTGTTCTCCATGGACTTTACAGTGTCCCAGAACTTTTTGGAGTTAGAGCTACAGGATGCAAATTTCTGCTTGAAAAAGCTGGCCTTTGCTTTCCTGACTGACTGCGTATATTGGTTCCTGACTTCCCTGAACAGTTGCATATCGCGGGGACTATTCGATGCTATTGCAGTCCGCCACAGGATGTTTTTGTGCTGGTCGAGGGCAGTCAGGTCTGGAGTGAACCAAGGGCTATATCTGTTCTTAGTTCTGCATTTTTTGAACGGAGCATGCTTATCTAAGATGGTGAGGAAGTTACTTTTAAAGAATGACCAGGCATCCTCAACTGACGGGATGAGGTCAATATCCTTCCAGGATACCCAGGCCAGGTCGATTAGGAAGGCCTGCTCGCAGAAGTGTTTTAGGGAGCGTTTGACGGTGATGAGGGGTGGTCGTTTGACTGCAGACCCGTAGCGGATACAGGCAATGAGGCAGTGATCGCTGAGATCCTGATTGAAGACAGCGGAGGTGTATTTGGAGGGCTAGTTGGTCAGGATAACGTCTATGAGGGTGCCCTTGTTTACAGATTTAGGGTTGTACCTGGTGGGTTCCTTGATGATTTGTGAGATTGAGGGCATCTAGCTTGGATTGTAGGACTGCCGGGGTGTTAAGCATATCCCAGTTTAGGTCACCTAACAGAACAAACTCTGAAGCTAGATGGGGGGCGATCAATTCACAAATGGTGTCCAGGGCACAGCTGGGAGCTGAGGGGGGTCGGTAGCAGGCGGCAACAGTGAGAGACTTATTTCTGGAGAGATTCATTTTTAAAATTAGAAGTTAGAACTGTTTGGGTATGGACCTGGAAAGTATGACATTACTTTGTACTTTTCTATCTCTGCAGTAGACTGCAACTCCTCCCCCTTTGGCAGTTCTATCTTGACGGAAAATCTTATAGTTGGGTATGGAAATCTCAGAATTTTTGGTGGCCTTCCTAAGCCAGGATTCAGACACGGCAAGGACATTAGGGTTGTCAGAGTGTGCTAAAGCAGTGAGTACGGAGGAGGCTTCTGATGTTGACGTGCATGAAACCAAGGCTTTTTCGATCACAGAAGTCAACAAATGAGGGTGCCTGGGGACATGCAGGGCCTGGGTTTACCTCCACATCACCCGTGGAACAGAGGAGGAGTAGTATGAGGGTGTGGCTAAAGGCTATCAAAACTGGTCGCCTAAAGCGTTGGGAGAAAAAAGGAGGAGCAGATTTCTGGGCGTGGTAGAATATATTCAGGGCATAATGCGCAGACAGGGGTATGGTGGGGTGCGGGTACAGCGCACCCCACCATACCGCGCAATTACTTTATGCCTTGCTGTATGTCTCTCTCAAATGTCAATATGCCTTGTATACTGTTGTTCAGGTTAGTTATCATTGTTTTAGTTTACAATGGAGCCCCTAGTTCCACTCTTCATACCTCTGGTACAGTGCCTTGCGAAAGTATTCGGCCCCCTTGAACTTTGCGACCTTTTGCCACATTTCAGGCTTCAAACATAAAGATATAAAACTGTATTTTTTTGTGAAGAATCAACAACAAGTGGGACACAATCATGAAGTGGAACGACATTTATTGGATATTTCAAACTTTTTTAACAAACCAAAAACTGAAAAATTGGGCGTGCAAAATTATTGCGCCTGGCTCATGGCTAACACGGCTAACTGGTGCTAGCTTCGTGGCAGTGGCATTAGCCACTATAGCCAATTGGTAGCAGCGGTGATCCAGTGCCAAGGTCCAGTGTTTACAGCAAGGATCCGGTGGAGTATTGGGCTCTAGCCGTGTATGAGTGGGGTTCGGGTGAACAGCTGATTAGGCCGGGAGGTGGGCCTCAGGGATAGCTTAGCTAGCTGTGAAGATCAGAAGTAGTGGTCCAGGGATTACGGCAGGAATCCGGCGTTGTTGTGGAGAGACAGTCCGATACTGGTAGACTAGCGAGTATTATCCAGACTAAAAACAGGGCTGGTATCTGTGCAGAAGGTAAAAGCCGCTAGCAGTGGCTAACAATGACTAAATAGCTTGTAGCTAATTAGCTGGTTAGCTTCTGGAGGTTCTTGAATGTGTTCTAAAATTGAAAATAATAGCGATTCCGTATCACATTGGGTGAGGCAGGTTACCGGAAGGTATAATCAAATTAAAAATCGAAAAGAGATTGAAAATAAATTGAAATATATATACAAAAAATATGAAAAAATACAAAAGTACACGAGTGGACAAACAAACACGTCTTCACTGCTACGCCATCTTGGAATGAGAGGATTTGTAAATAGCACACCCAACTACCTCATCCCCATATTATTACTTACCCTCTTGCTCTTTTGCACCCCAGTATCTCTACTTGCATATCATCATCTGCACATCTATCATTCCAGTGTTAATGCTAAATTGTAATTATACGCCTCTATGACCTATTTATTGCCTACCTCCCTACTCTTCTACATTTGCACACACTGTACATAGATTTTTTTTATTGTGTTATTGACTGTACGTTTTTTATGTCTAACTCTGTGTTGTTCTTTTTGTTTTGCTTTGCTTTATCTTGGCCAGGTCGCAGTTGTAAATGAGAACTTGTTCTGAACTGGTCTACCTGGTTAAATAAAGGTGAAATAAAAATTAAATAAATAAGCTTACTGCTGCAACCTAAGTCAGTCAAAAACAGCTAACTGGGTCATTCCATAAAAATAGTGCCTTTATGTCCATGTGAAATTATGTGTGTACATTTTGATAAAACATTTAATTTAACAGTTGGATCACATACAGTGCATTCGGGAACTATTCAGACCCCTTCACTTTTTCCACATTTTGTTATGTTACAGCATTATTTTAAAATTAATTAAATACACTACCGTTCAAAAGTTTGGGGTCACTTAAAAATGTCCTTGTTTTTTAAAGAAAAGCAATGAAAGAGCTTCACAAGACCTCAACTGGCAGTTTCAATAAATAGTACCCACAACACACCAGTCTCAACGTCAACAGTGAAGAGGCGACTCCGGAATGCTGGCCTTCTAGGCAGAGTTGCAAAGAAAAAGCCATATCTCAGACTGGCCAATAAAAAGAAAAGATTAAGATGGGCAATCGAATACAGACACTGGACAGAGGAACTCTGCCTAGAAGGTCAGCATCCCGGAGTCGCTTCTTCACTGTTGACATTGAGACTGGTGTTTTGTGGGTACTATTTAATGAAGCTGCCAGTTGAGGACTTGTGAGGGGTCTGTTTCTCAAACTAGACACTCTAATGTACTTGTCCTCTTGCTCAGTTGTGCACCGGGGCCTCCCACTCATCTTTCTATTCTGGTTAGAGCCAGTTTGTGCTGTTCTGTGAAGGGAGTAGTACACAGCGTTGTACGAGATCTTCAGTTTCTTGGCAATTTCTCACATGGAATAGCCTTAATTTCTCAGAAAAAGAATAGACTGACGAGTTTCAGAAGAAAGTTCTTTGTTTCTGGTCATTTTGAGCCTGTAATCGAACCCACAAATGCTGACGCTCCAGATACTCAAATAGTCTAAAGAAGGCCAGTTTTATTTCTTCTTTAACCAGTACAAAAGTTTTTAGCTGTGCTAACATAATTGGAAACGTGCTTTCTAATGATCAATTAGCCTTTTAAAATTATAAACTTGGATTCACTAACACAACGTGCCATTGGAACGCAGGAGTGATGGTTGCTGATAATGGGCCTCTGTATGCCTATGTAGATATTCCATTAAATATAAGACTTTTCCAGCAACAATAGTTATTTACTACATTAACAATTCCTACACTGTATTTCTGATCAATTTTATCTTATTTTAATGGACAAAAAATGTTATTTCAAAAACAAGGTAATTTCTAAGTGACACCAAACTTTTGAATGGTAGTGTATATTTTTCTCTTCATCTACAGTATCTACACACAATGGCAAAGCAAAAACAGGTTTTTATACATTTTTGCAAATTTATTTAAAAAAAACAGAAATAATACATTTACATAAGTATTCAGACCCTTTACTCATTACTTTGCGGAAGCACCTTTGGCAGCGATTACAGCCTTGAGTCTTCCTGTGTATGACGCTTCAAGCTTGGCACACCTGTATTGGGGGAGAACCTCCAATACTTCTCTGCAGATCCTCTCAAACTGTCAGGTTTGATGGGGATCGTCTCTGCACAGCTATTTTCAGGTCTCTCCAGAGATGGATCTCTCTGGAGTGATAGAGGTAGATACGTATAGGGGTAAGGTGACTAGACATCAGGATATATGATAAACAGTGTAGCAGTAACGTATATATGATTGTATGTGCGTGTGTGTGTGTGTAGAGTCAGTATAAATGTACGTGCATATTATTTGTGAGTGAGCAAATGATGCAGTGTCAAATCAAATCCAATTAACTTTTATTTGCTATATACACATGGTTATTGTTTTTTTTTTAACCAAGCAAGTCAGTTAAGAACAAATTCTTATTTACAATGACAGCCTAAGAACAGTGGGTTAACTGCCTTGTTCAGGGGAAGAACAACAGATTGGTACCTTGTCAGCTCAGGGATTTAATCCGCCAACCTTTCAGTTACTGGCCCAACGCTCTAACCACTAGTCTACCTGCCGTTAGCAGATGTTAATGTGAGTGTAACGAAATGCTTGTGCTTCTAATTCCGACAGTGCAGTAATATCTAACAAGTAATCTAACAATATTACAACAACTACTGTACCTAATACACACAAATCTAAAGGGATGGAATAATATATAAATATATGGATGAGCGATGACTGAGCAGCATAGGCAAGATGCAATAGATGGTATAAAATACAGTATATACATATGAGATTTTTTATTTATTTATTTTTATTTTACCTTTATTTAACCAGGTAGGCAAGTTGAGAACAAGTTCTCATTTACAATTGCGACCTGGCCAAGATAAAGCAAAGCTGTTCGACAGATACAACAACACAGAGTTACACATGGAGTAAAACAAACATACAGTCAATAATAAAGTATAAACAAGTCTATATACAATGTGAGCAAATGAGGTGAGAAGGGAGGTAAAGGCAAAAAAAGGCCTTGGTGGCAAGGTAAATACAATATAGAAAGTAAAACACTGGAATGGTAGTTTTGCAATGGAAGAATGTGCAAAGTAGAAATAAAAATAATGGGGTGCAAAGGAGCAAAATAAATAAATTAATTAAATACAGTTGGGAAAGAGGTAGTTGATAGGGCTAAATTATATGTGGGCTATGTACAGGTGCAGTAATCTGTGAGCTGCTCTGACAGTTGGTGCTTAAAGCTAGTGAGGGAGATAAGTGTTTCCAGTTTCAGAGATTTTTGTAGTTCGTTCCAGTCATTGGCAGCAGAGAACTGGAAAGAGAGGCGGCCAAAGAAAGAATTGGTTTTGGGGGTGACTAGAGAGATATACCTGCTGGAGCGTGTGCTACAGGTGGGAGATGCTATGGTGACCAGCGAGCTGAGATAAGGGGGGACTTTACCTAGCAGGGTCTTGTAGATGACATGGAGCCAGTGGGTTTGGCGACGAGTATGAAGCGAGGGCCAGCCAACGAGAGCGTACAGGTCGCAATGGTGGGTAGTGTATGGGGCTTTGGTGACAAAACGGATTGCACTGTGATAGACTGCATCCAGTTTGTTGAGTAGGGTATTGGAGGCTATTTTGTAAATTACATCGCCAAAGTCGAGGATTGGTAGGATGGTCAGTTTTACAAGGGTATGTTTGGCAGCATGAGTGAAGGATGCTTTGTTGCGAAATAGGAAGCCAATTCTAGATTTAACTTTGGATTGGAGATGTTTGATATGGGTCTGGAAGGAGAGTTTACAGTCTAACCAGACACCTAAGTATTTGTAGTTGTCCACGTATTCTAAGTCAGAGCCGTCCAGAGTAGTGATGTTGGACAGGCGGGTAGGTGCAGGTAGTGATCGGTTGAAGAGCATGCATTTAGTTTTACTTGTATTTAAGAGCAGTTGGAGGCCACGGAAGGAGAGTTGTATGGCATTGAAGCTTGCCTGGAGGGTTGTTAACACAGTGTCCAAAGAAGGGCCGGAAGTATACAGAATGGTGTCGTCTGCGTAGAGGTGGATCAGAGACTCACCAGCAGCAAGAGCGACCTCATTGATGTATACAGAGAAGAGAGTCGGTCCAAGAATTGAACCCTGTGGCACCCCCATAGAGACTGCCAGAGGTCCGGACAACAGACCCTCAGATTTGACACACTGAACTCTATCAGAGAAGTAGTTGGTGAACCAGGCGAGGCAATCATTTGAGAAACCAAGGCTGTTGAGTCTGCCGATGAGGATGTGGTGATTGACAGAGTCGAAAGCCTTGGCCAGATCAATGAATACGGCTGCACAGTAATGTTTCTTATCGATGGCGGTTAAGATATCGTTTAGGACCTTGAGCGTGGCTGAGGTGCACCCATGACCAGCTCTGAAACCAGATTGCATAGCAGAGAAGGTATGGTGAGATTCAAAATGGTCGGTAATCTGTTTGTTGACTTGGCTTTCGAAGACCTTAGAAAGGCATGGTAGGATAGATATAGGTCTGTAGCAGTTTGGGTCAAGAGTGTCCCCCCCTTTGAAGAGGGGGATGACCGCAGCTGCTTTCCAATCTTTGGGAATCTCAGACGACACGAAAGAGAGGTTGAACAGGCTAGTAATAGGGGTGGCAACAATTTCGGCAGATAATTTTAGAAAGAAAGGGTCCAGATTGTCTAGCCCGGCTGATTTGTAGGGGTCCAGATTTTGCAGCTCTTTCAGAACATCAGCTGAATGGATTTGGGAGAAGGAGAAATGGGGAAGGCTTGGGCGAGTTGCTGTTGGGGGTGCAGTGCTGTTGACAGGGGTAGGAGTAGCCAGGTGGAAAGCATGGCCAGCAGTAGAAAAATGCTTATTGAAATTTTCAATTATGGTGGATTTATCAGTGGTGACAGTGTTTCCTATCTTCAGTGCACTGGGCAGCTGGGAGGAGGTGTTCTTATTCTCCATGGACTTTACAGTGTCCCAGAACTTTTTTGAGTTAGTGTTGCAAGAAGCAAATTTCTGCTTGAAAAAGCTAGCCTTGGCTTTTCTAACTGCCTGTGTATAATGGTTTCTAGCTTCCCTGAACAGCTGCATATCACGGGGGCTGTTCGATGCTAATGCAGAACGCCATAGGACGTTTTTGTGTTGATTAAGGGCAGTCAGGTCTGGGGAGAACCAAGGGCTATATCTGTTCCTGGTTCTAAATTTCTTGAATGGGGCATGTTTATTTAAGATGGTTAGGAAGGCATTTTTAAAAAATATCCAGGCATCCTCTACTGACGGGATGAGGTCAATATCCTTCCAGGATACCCCGGCCAGGTCGATTAGAAAGGCCTGCTCGCTGAAGTGTTTCAGGGAGCGTTTTACAGTGATGAGAGGAGGTCGTTTGACCGCTGACCCATTACGGATGCAGGCAATGAGGCAGTGATCGCTGAGATCTTGGTTGAAGACAGCAGAGGTGTATTTAGAGGGGAAGTTGGTTAGGATGATATCTAAGAGGGTGCCCGTGTTTAAGGCTTTGGGGAGGTACCTGGTAGGTTCATTGATAATTTGTGTGAGATTGAGGGCATCAAGTTTAGATTGTAGGATGGCTGGGGTGTTAAGCATGTTCCAGTTTAGGTCGCCTAGCAGCACGAGCTCTGAAGATAGATGGGGGGCAATCAGTTCACATATGGTGTCCAGAGCACAGCTGGGGGCAGAGGGTGGTCTATAGCAGGCGGCAACGGTGAGAGACTTGTTTTTAGAAAGGTGGATTTTTAAAAGTAGAAGTTCAAATTGTTTGGGTACAGATCTGGATAGTAGGACAGAACTCTGCAGGCTATCTTTGCAGTAAATTGCAACACCGCCCCCTTTGGCAGTTCTATCTTGTCTGAAAATGTTGTAGTTTGGAATTAAAATGTCTGAATTTTTGGTGGTCTTCCTAAGCCAGGATTCAGACACAGCTAGAACATCCGGGTTGGCAGAGTGTGCTAAAGCAGTGAATAGAACAAACTTAGGGAGGAGGCTTCTAATGTTAACATGCATGAAACCAAGGCTATTACGGTTACAGAAGTCGTCAAAAGAGAGCGCCTGGGGAATAGGAGTGGAGCTAGGCACTGCAGGGCCTGGATTCACCTCTACATCGCCAGAGGAACATAGGAGTAGTAGAATAAGGGTGCGACTAAAAGCAATAAGAATTGGTCGTCTAGAACGTCTGGAACAGAGAGTAAAAGGAGGTTTCTGGGGGCGATAAAATAGCATCAAGGTATAATGTACAGACAAAGGTAAGGTAGGATGTGAATACAGTGGAGGTAAACCTAGGTATTGAGTGATGAAGAGAGAGATATTGTCTCTAGAAACATCATTGAAACCAGGAGATGTCATTGCATGTGTGGGTGGTGGAACTAATAGGTTGGATAAGGTATAGTGAGCAGGACTAGAGGCTCTACAGTGAAATAAGCCAATAAACACTAACCAGAACAGCAATGGACAAGACATATTGACATTAAGGAGAGGCATGCTTAGTCGAGTGATCAAAAGGGTCCAGTGAGTGGAGAGGTTGGTTTAGGGTCACGGCGATTTAGACAGCTAGCCAAGCCAACCGGTAGCAAGCTAGCATAGGATGGAGTCTGTTGTTAGCCACCTCTTGCGTTCGGTCAGTAGATTAGTGGGGTTCCGTGTGGTAGAGGTGATTAATCCAAATCACACAACAACAAAAATAAGAACAATAGATATAGTTATAGAGGCCCGAGAAGAAAACATAATAATTCAAATAAATAAATTGTCCGATTGTCTATTCAGATAGCAGCCGGAAAGACAGCTAACGGTTAGCGGGCCGCAGATGGGCGTTCCGGTAACGTCGCAACAGAGGAGCCAGCCGGATCTCCTTCAGGTAGATAACGTCGGCAGTCCGGTTGTGAAGGCCCGGTGGGGCTCCGCGTAGGCAGTGAAACGGGTCCGGATAGGTGACTGCAGCCCAGGAGTGAATGATGGAACTCAGGCGTGATTGACGGAGCTGGCTAGCACCGGAACAATCGATGTTTGCTCCGGAATCGACGAAAGCCGACTGTCACACGGATAGCAGCTAGCTAGCTGTGAGATCCGGGTATGAATGTCCAGAGAGCAGTTGAAATCCAGGGACATGGAGAGAAAAATTGGTCCGGTATGTTCCGTTCCGAGCCGCGCTGCGCCGTACAAAACTGGCGATAGATTTTCGATAGATTTTCGAACTAAAGGACAGCCGATGACCACAAACCGTGGTTAGCTTCTGATTAGCTTCTGGGCTAGCTCCTGGCTAGCTTCTGGCTAGTTTCTGGCCAGCCTCCTGGAGTTTCTGGCTAGCTTCCTGAAGGATTGCAGATCTGAGGTAAATAATACTTTTTTATAAATATAAAGATGAGTAATGTAAGATATGTAAACATTATTAACGTGGCATTATTTAAAGTGACTAGTGATACATTTATTAAAGTGGTAAAAGATTTGAGTCTGTATGTAGGCAGCAGGCTCTCTGTGTTAGTGATGGCTGTTTAACAGTCTGATGGCCTTGAGATAGAAGCTGTTTTTCAGTCTCTCGGTTCCAGATTTGAAGCACCTGTACTGACCTCGCCTTCTGGATGGTAGCGGGGTGAACAGGCAGTGGCTCGGGTGGTTGTTGTCCTTGATTATCTTTTTGGCCTTCCTGTGACATCGGGTGCTGTTGTAGGTAGTTTGCCCCCAGTGATGCGTTGTGCAGACCACACCACCCTCTGGAGAGCATTACGGTTGAGGGCGGTGCAGTTGCCGTACCAGGCGGTGACACAGCCCGACAGGATGCTCTCAAGTCTGCATCTGTAAACGTTTGTAAGGGTTTTAGGTGACAAGCCAAATATCTTCAGCCTCCTGAGGTTGAAGAGGCAATGTTGTGCCTTCTTCACCACACTGTCCGTATGGGTGGACCATTTCAGTTTGTCCGTGATGTGTAGGCAGAGAAACTTAAAAATATCCACCTTCTCCACTGCTGTCCCTTCGATGTGGATAGGGGGGTGCTCCCTCTGTTGTTTCCTGAAGTCCACGATCATCTCCTTTATTTTGTTGATGTTGAGTGACAGGTTGTTTTCCTGACACCACACTCCAAGTGCCCTCACCTCCTCCCTGTAGGCTGTCTCGTCGTTGTTGGTAATCAAGCTCACTACTATTGTGTCGTCTGCAAACTTGATGATCGAGTTGGAGGCATGCATGGCCACGCAGTCATGGGTGAACAGGGAGTACAGGAGGGGGGTGAGCACGCACCCTTGTGGGGCCCCAGTGTTGAGGGTCAGCAGAGTGGAGATGTTGTTTCCTACCTTCACCACCTGGGTGGGGTTGAGACCCAGGGCCTCAAATTTAATGATGAGCTTGAAGGGTACTAAGTGGTTGAATGCCGAGCAGTCAATGAACAGAATTCTTATATACAGTGCCTTGCGAAAGTATTCGGCCCCCTTGAACTTTGCGACCTTTTGCCACATTTCAGGCTTCAAACATAAAGATATAAAACTGTATTTTTTTGTGAAGAATCAAAAACAAGTGGGACACAATCATGAAGTGGAACGACATTTATTGGATATTTCAAACTTTTTTAACATCAAAAACTGAAAAATTGGGCGTGCAAAATTATTCAGCCCCTTTACTTTCAGTGCAGCAAACTCTCTCCAGAAGTTCAGTGAGGATCTCTGAATGATCCAATGTTGACCTAAATGACTAATGATGATAAATACAATCCACCTGTGTGTAATCAAGTCTCCGTATAAATGCACCTGCACTGTGATAGTCTCAGAGGTCCGTTAAAAGCGCAGAGAGCATCATGAAGAACAAGGAACACACCAGGCAGGTCCGAGATACTGTTGTGAAGAAGTTTAAAGCCGGATTTGGATACAAAAAGATTTCCCAAGCTTTAAACATCCCAAGGAGCACTGTGCAAGCGATAATATTGAAATGGAAGGAGTATCAGACCACTGCAAATCTACCAAGACCTGGCCGTCCCTCAAAACTTTCAGCTCATACAAGGAGAAGACTGATCAGAGATGCAGCCAAGAGGCCCATGATCACTCTGGATGAACTGCAGAGATCTACAGCTGAGGTGGGAGACTCTGTCCATAGGACAACAATCAGTCGTATATTGCACAAATCTGGCCTTTATGGAAGAGTGGCAAGAAGAAAGTCATTTCTTAAAGATATCCATAAAAAGTGCTGTTTAAAGTTTGCCACAAGCCACCTGGGAGACACACCAAACATGTGGAAGAAGGTGCTCTGGTCAGATGAAACCAAAATTGAACTTTTTGGCAACAATGCAAAACGTTATGTTTGGCGTAAAAGCAACACAGCTCATCACCCTGAACACACCATCCCCACTGTCAAACATGGTGGTGCAGCATCATGGTTTGGGTCTGCTTTTCTTCAGCAGGGACAGGGAAGATGGTTAAAATTGATGGGAAGATGGATGGAGCCAAATACAGGACCATTCTGGAAGAAAACCTGATGGAGTCTGCAAAAGACCTGAGACTGGGACGGAGATTTGTCTTCCAACAAGACAATGATCCAAAACATAAAGCAAAATCTACAATGGAATGGTTCAAAAATAAACATATCCAGGTATTAGAATGGCCAAGTCAAAGTCCAGACCTGAATCCAATTGAGAATCTGTGGAAAGAACTGAAAACTGCTGTTCACAAATGCTCTCCATCCAACCTCACTGAGCTCGAGCTGTTTTGCAAGGAGGAATGGGAAAAAATGTCAGTCTCTCGATGTGCAAAACTGATAGAGACATACCCCAAGCGACTTACAGCTGTAATCGCAGCAAAAGGTGGCGCTACAAAGTATTAACTTAAGGGGGCTGAATAATTTTGCACGCCCAATTTTTCCGTTTTTGATTTGTTAAAAAAGTTTGAAATATCCAATAAATGTCGTTCCACTTCATGATTGTGTCCCACTTGTTGTTGATTCTTCACAAAAAAATACAGTTTTATATCTTTATGTTTGAAGCCTGAAATGTGGCAAAAGGTTGCAAAGTTCAAGGGGGCCGGATACTTTCGCAAGGCACTGTAGGTATTCTTCTTGTCAAGACGGGATAGTGCATTGTGCAGTGTGATGTACTGGTACACCGCCTAATATAGAGGTCCTGGATAGCAGGGAGCTCAACCCCAGTGATGTATTGGGCTGTCCGCACCACCGTCTGTAGTGCCATGCGACTGAGGGTGGTGCTATTGCCATTCCGAGCAGTGATGCAGCCAGTCAACATGCTCTCAATGGTACAGCTGTATGACTTTTTTCTATTTCATTTTTTATTTCACCTTTATTTAACCAGGTAGGCCAGTTGAGAACAAATTCTCATTTACAACTGTGACCTGGCCAAGATAAAGCAAAGCAGTGCGTCAAAAACAACAACACAGAGTTACACATAAACAAATGTACAGTCAATATCACAATAGAAAAATCTATGTACAGTGTGTGCAAATGTAGAAGAGTAGGGAGGTAAGGCAATAAATAAGCCATTGAGGCAAAATAATTACAATGTAGCATTAACACTGGAGTGATAGATGATGTACAAGTAGAGATACTGGGGTGCAAAGGATAAATAACAATATGGGGATGAGGTAGTTTGGTGTGCTATTTACAGATTGGCTGTGTACAGGTACAGTGCTCTGACAGCTGATGCTTAAAGTTAGAGATGGAGATATGAGACTCCAGCTTCAGTGATTTTTGCAATTTGTTCCAGTCATTGGCAGCAGAGAACTGGAAGGAAAGGCGGCCAAAGGAAGTGTTGGCTTTGGGGATGACCAGTGAAATATACCTGCTGGAGCGCCTGCTACGGGTGGGTGTTGCTATGGTGACCAGTGAGCTGAGATAAGGCGGGGCTTTACCCAGCAAAGACTTATAGATGACCTGGAGCCAGTGGGTTTGGCGACAAATATGTAGTGAGGGCCAGCCAACGAGAGCATACAGGTGGCAGTGGTGGGCAGTATATGGGGCATTGGTGACAAAACAGATGGCACTGTGATAGACTACATTCAGTTTGCTGAGTAGAGTGTTGGAGGCTATTTTGTAAATGAAATCGCCGAAGTCAAGGATCGGTAAGATAGTCAGTTTTACGAGGGTATGTTTGGCAGAATGAGTGAAGGAGGCTTTGTTGCAAAATAGGAAGCCGATTCTAGATTTAATTTTGGATTAGAGATGCTTAATGTGAGTCTGGAAGAAGAGTTTACAGTCTAACCAGACACCTACGTATTGTAAGGAATGACGCTGGAGATGAGAAGCAGGTACGGGGAGTCAAACATTTAATCTGGAACAGACATAGAACAAGACAGGAACAGCGTAAGCACACGGGTAACACGGGCATATGACAAACAATGCAGCAGCGGGGAACAGAGCAGGGAACTGACAAATATAGGGGAGGAAATAAACAGATGAATGAGTGAGTCCAGGTGAGTCCAATATCGCTGAAGCGTGTGACGAGGGAAGGCAGGTGTGCATAAATGATGGTGGCAGGAGTGCGTAATGCAGGGCAGTCTGGCGCCCTCGAGCGCCAGGGGGGAAAAGCGGGAGCAGGCGTGACAGGTATTTGTAGTTGTCCACATATTCTAAGTCAGAACCGTCCAGAGTAGTGATGCTAGTCGGGTGTGTGGGTGCGGGCAACAATCGGTTGAAGAGCATGCATTTAGTTTTACTAGCATTTAAAAGCAGTTGGAGGCCGCGGAAGGGGTGTTGTATGGCATTGAAGCTCGTTTGGAGGTTTGTTAACACAGTGTCCAAAGATGGGCTAGATGTACACAGATTGGTGTCGTCTGCGTAGAGGTGGATCAGAGAATCACCAGCAATAAGAGCGACATCATTGATATGTACAAAGAATAGAGTCGGCAAGAGGGGAAAGAGGTGCAGCCTTGTTCACGACTGTGCGTGTGTGTGGACAATTTTAAGTATTAGTGATTTAGACACTGAGGAACTTGAAGCTCTCGACCCGCTCCACTGCAGCCCCGCCGATGTGGATGGAGGCATCTTCGCCCCGTTTCCTGCAGTCCACGATCAGCTACTTGGTCTTACTAACGTTGAGGGGAAGGGTTTGATCCGGCACCACACTGCCAGGTCACTGAACTCCTCTGTGTAGGCTATCTCATCATCGCCGGTGCGTGGCCACACAGTTGTGCGAGTTGTGCGTGGCCATACAGTCGTGGGTGAACAGGGAGTACAGGAAGTGACTAAGCACACACCCCTGTTGGGCCCCCGTGCTGAGGATTAGCATGGCTGAGGTGATGTTGCCTACACTCACCACCTGGGGTCAGCCCGTCAGGAAGTCTAGGATCTAGTTACAGAGGGAAGTGTTCAGTCCCAGGGTCCTAAGCTTGGTGATGAGCTTGGAAGGGACAATGGTGTTGAACACTGAGCTGTAGTCAGTGAACTGTATTCTCACATATGTATTCCTGTTATCCAGGTGGGTAAGAGCAATGTGGAGTGCAATTGAGATTGTGTTGTTTATGGGCCTGTTGGGGTGGTGTACAAATTGGAGTGGGTCTAGGGTGTCTGGGATGATGGAGTTGATGTGAGCCATAACCAGCCTCTCAAAGCACTTCATGTTTACAGTTGTGAGTGCTACATGGCGGTAGTCATTGTGGCAATATGCCTTAGAGTTCTTGGGAACAGGAATGATGGTAGTCATCTTAAAAGATGTGGGAATTACTGTCTGGGACAAGGAGAGGTTGAAAATTACTGTGAATATGCCTGCCAGGTGTTCTGAGAATGCTCTGAGAACACGCACTGGAATACTGTCAGGCCCTCTGGACTTGCGAGTGTTGATCTGATTAAAGACCTTACTCAAATCGGCCTCGGAGAGTGAGATTAACCAGTCCTCTGGGTCGGTGGCGTCCTTTACACCCGGCACGATGTTGTTATTGTCGGAGAGTGCATAAAATGCATTGAGTTCGTCTGGAAGAGAGTCATCGTTGGGCAGATCACAGCTGAGTCTTCATTTGTAATCTGTAATGGACTGTAGCCCTTGCGACAGAGCCTCAGTAATATGATTCTACCTTATTGCCACAGTTTATTGTCCTTTGGCTTGTTTGATGACTCTGCGGAGATCATAGCACTTGTTCTTGTCCTCAGCCGTAGCCTCAGGGTTGTCTGTGATAGCCCTGTCTGTGGTAGCCCTGTCTTTTAGTTTAGAGCCAACCTCTGTGTCAATCCAGGCCTTTTGATTGGGGAAAGCAGCAAACCTCGACTTCGCCAAAGCATTTCCTAATGAAGCTGGTGATGGAGGTGGTTAGCTCATCGATGTTATCAGCGGAGTCTCAAAACATTTTCCAATCAGCGCTAGTAAAGCAGTCCTATAACATAATCTCTGATACTGCTGACCATTTCTCGATGGAGAGAGTCACAGGTACTTCTTGTTTGAGCTTCTGGAAGCAGGAGTACGGAGTTATGATCTGATTTGCCAAATGGACGAGGAAGGGCCTTGTATGCTTGCTTGTGGGTTGAATAACAGTGGTCTAGGACTTTATCACCCTTCGTGGCGAAGGAGATGTGTTGATGGAAGTTGACGCAGAATTTAAATCGCCAGCAACCAGAAAAGCAGCCTCCGGACGTAAGTTTTCCTGCTTGTTTATAGCCTCATACAGTTCGTTAAATGCCAGCTTGTTATTTTTCTTGCCCTGAGGTGGAATTTATGCAACAGTCACGATAACAGCTGAAAACTCCCTCGGGAGTTAGAAGGGCATTTGTCCATCTCATCTCAGTACGGCGCCATACGTGCTTTGGCAGAGAGGCAACGTCAGCATAGCCAACAACTTCCCATGCTTTGGTAAACAGCTGAGGGATGGGGGTGGAGAAATGTTACCACTCTCCAATTCATTGATCGAGCTATGGATGCAATAACTGACAATAACTAAATGAGATCAAAATTATAGTTTTAACCATGTTTTGAAGCTATACCACGGTTTTTTGTTTTTTTTACAATTGAATTGTCTTCAAACGATAGAGTAAAACAAGCTGAAACACGATATCTAAGTATGTGGACACCCCCTCAAATTAGTGGATTCTGCTATTTCAGCCACACCAGTCGCTGACAGGTTTATAAAAAAAAGCACACAGCCATGCAATCACCATAGACAAACATTGTCAGTAGATTAGCCTTACTGGAGAGCTCAGTGACATTCAACGTAGCACCGTCATAGGATGTCACCTTTCTTCAAGTCAGTTAGTCAAATTTCTACCCTGCTAGCGCTGCCCCGGTCAACTGAAAGTGCTGTTATTGTGAAGTGGAAACGTCTAGGAGCAACAACGGCTCAGCCGTGGAGTGGTCACACAAGCTCACGGGACTGCCAAGTGCTGAAGCATGTAGCGCGTAAAAATCGTCTGTCCTCGGTTGCAACACATTTCCATGGCCAAGCAGCTGCCCACAAGCCTATGATCACCATACATAATGCCAAGCGTCGGCTGGAGTAATGTAAAGTTCGACGCCATAGGACTCTTGATCAGTGGAAACGCATTCTCTGAAGTAATAAACCACGCTCCACCATCTGGCAGTAAGACGGACAAATCTGGGTTTGGTGGATGCCAGGAAAACACTACTTACCCAAATACATAGTACCAACTGTAAAGTTTGGTAGAGGAGGAATAAAGAGCTAGGACCTTTAGTTCCAGTGAAGGGAAATCTTAACGCTACAGCATACAATGACATTCTAGATGAGTCTGTGCTTCCAACTTTGTGGCAATAGTTTGGGGAAGGCCCTTTCCTGTTTCAGCATGACAATGCCCCCGTGCACAAAGCGAGGTCCATACAGAAATGGATTGTCGAGATTGGTGTGGAAGAACTTAACTGACCTGCACAGAGCCCTGACTTCAACCCCATCGAACACCTTTGGGATGAATAGGAATGCCAATTACGAGCCAGGCCTAATCTCCCAACATCAGTGCCCGACCTCACTAATGCTCGTGTCTAAATGCAGAATATTTCCCCGCAGAAAAATTCCAACTTCTAATGGAAAGCCTTCCAGGAGAGTGGAGGCTGTTATAGCAGCAAAGGGAGGACCAACTCCATATTAATTCTCATGATTTTGGAATGAGATGTTCGATGAGCAGGTGTCCACATAGTTTTGGTCATGTAGTGTATTTTGGGTTCTGATGGGGAAGGACAGTTGAACTAAGCTCATGAAGCATTTCAAAGTGATATTCTTCAACAATCAATGGCTCAAGAATCAAAGTCCAAAAATGTATGTACCAATCCTGGTATGTCTCTTTAAGTTTCTCAGGGCACAGGAATATAAATGCCAGTTAAGCCCTGTCCGCTTAGCTTAATGTCACCGGAGTCTTCTGAGAGATACTTTCTCTATACACTGTGGACCCCATGCGCCACCTTTAAAAGGGCAATCACTTCTAATCACATTTCAAAGGGCAATGGTCTCTTTCCTTCTTTCACCCTGACTGGTCCACTGTGAGGACGGGCAACCACCGCATAGCCCTTTCCTGCAGTCAAATAACCTAGTGGCCTCATGGGTGGAATGTTATAAATAGTTTTCATAATTAATAAACGTTTAGTCCGTTTCTTCTGTTGTTTCTATGTTAAACGGGTTTTGTTATATTTCAGTCTTCTGTGATGTATAGAAAGTGTAATATTGGGATGCGAATTCAACTCTATTTCTGACATCGTACATGTCTTCCTTTTTTTAAGCCCATAACCATGTGTGTGAGGTGTATACTTTTGTTTCTTGGTAGACTTGTTTAAGACTACCAAGAAACACTTTGTGTGACCCTGATTTAGCCCACTGCAGTAGAAGGTTAATACATTGTCACGTTCTGACCTCTATTTCTGTTGTTTTGTATTTATTTAGTATGGTCAGGGCGTGAGTTGGGTGGGCAGTCTATGTTTGTTTTTCTATGTTTTGGGGCATTTCTATGTTTTCGGCCTAGTATGGTTCTCAATCAGAGGCAGGTGTCATTAGTTGTCTCTGATTGAGAATCATACTTAGGTAGCCTGGGTTTCACTGTGTGTTTGTGGGTGATTGTTCCTGTCACTGTGTTTGTCGTCACAGGATAGGACTGGTTTGCGTTCTCACTTTTCTTGTTTTCGTTAGTTTGTTCATGTGTAGTGATTTATTAAAATATGAATAACCACCACGCTGCGCTTTGGTCCGCTTCTCTTCCTCCTACAGACGAACGCCCTTACAGAATCACCCACCTACCAAGGACCAAGCGGCGTGGTAAACAGAGGCTGCAGCAACAGCAGCAGCAGGAGAAGCGACTGGTGCAGCAGGAGCAACAGCAGCAGCAGCAAAGGCAGCAGCAGGAGGAGCAACAGCAGCAGCAGGAGAAGCGACTGGTGCAGCAGGAGCAACAGCAGCAGCAGCAAAGGCAGCAGCAGGAGGAGCAACAGCAGCAGCAGCAGAAGCAGCAGTGGGAGAGGCTGCACTACTTGGAGAGATGGACTTGGGAGGAGATTCTAGACGGGAAAGGACCCTGGGCAGAGCCAGGAGAATATTGCCGCCCCAAGGCCGAGCTGGAGGCAGCAAAAGCAGAGAGGCGGCATTATGAGGAACTAGCACGGCAGAGCGGATGGAAGCCCGAGAGTCACCCCAAAAAATTTCTTGGGGGGGGGGGGCACAGGGGGAGTGTGGCAGAGTCAGGAGTCAGACCTGAGCCAACTCCCCCCGTTTATCGTGAGGAGCCAAGGAGGAGCTCAGAACCAGAGCTGGTGTTGGAGGTGAGCGAAGCAGAGACTGTGAAGGAGTTAATGGGGAAATTGGAGGAGAGTGATATGAGGGACTTGCTGGTTTGGTGCATGAGGCACGACATTCGCCCGACGGAGCGTGTCAGGGATTTAATGGCACCGGGGTCAGCTCTCCATACTCATCCTGAGGTGCGTGCGAGGGGTCTGGTGAAGACTGTGCCAGCCTCACGCACCAGGCCTCCTGTGCATCTCCCTAGCCTTGCACGTCCTGTGCCATCTCAGCACTACAGTGCTCCTAGCAGTGCTAACTGTGGCGGGCGTGGTGCTGGTCAGGCACCGTGTTATGCAGTTGTGCGCACGGTGTCCCCAGTACGCGTGCTTAGCCCAGTGCGCTACATCCCAGCTCCCCACATCTGCCGGGCTAGGGTGAAGATCCAGCCAGGGCGGTTGGTGCCAGCCCTGCCCTCAAGATCTCCAGTACGCCTTCACGGTCCGGTCTATCCGTCACCACCTCCACGCACCAGCCCTCCGGTGGCAGCCCCCCGTACCAGGCTGTCTCTCCGGCCCATCCTTACAGGGGCTTCCTCCTCTCCAGCGCTGCCGGAGCCTCCCACCTGTCCGGCGCCTCTGCCGGAACCTCTCGCCTGTCCGGCGCCGCTGACAGAGCCTCCCGCCTGTCCGGCGCCGCTGACAGAGCCTCCCGCCTGTCCGGCGCGACTGGAGCCTCCCGCCTGTCCGGCGCCTCTGCCGGAGCCTCCCGCCTGTCCGGCGCCTCTGCCGGAGCCTCCCGCCTGTCCGGCGCCTCTGCCGGAGCCTCCCGCCTGTCCGGCGCCTCTGCCGGAGCCTCCCGCCTGTCCGGCGCCTCTGCCGGAGCCTCCCGCCTGTCCGGCGCCTCTGCCGGAGCCTCCCGCCTGTCCGGCGCCTCTGCCGGAGCCTCCCGCCTGTCCGGCGCCGGAGCCTCCCGCCTGTCCGGCGCCGCTGCCGGAGTCTCCCGCCTCTCCGGCGCTACCAGGGCCTTCCTTTTCTCCAGCGTTGCCGGAGCTTCCCGTCTGCCCAGCGCCAGCTGAGCTTCCCGTCTGCCCAGCGCCAGCTGAGCTTCCCGTCTGCCCAGCGCCAGCTGAGCTTCCCGTCTGCCCAGCGCCAGCTGAGCTTCCCGTCTGCCCAGCGCCGCCAACGCCGCCCGTCTGCCCAGCGCCGCCAGCGCCGCCCGTCTGCCCAGCGCCGCCAGCGCCGCCCGTCTGCCCGGAGCCGCCAGCGCCGCCCGTCTGCCAGGAGCCGCCAGTGCCGCCCGTCAGCCAGGGGCCGCCAGTGCCGCCCGTCAGCCAGGGGCCGCCAGTGCCGCCCGTCAGCCAGGGGCCGCCAGTGCCGCCCGTCAGCCAGGGGCCGCCAGTGCCGCCAGTCAGCCAGGGGCCGCCAGTCAGCCAGGGGCCGCCAGTCAGCCAGGGGCCGCCAGTGCCGCCAGTCAGCCAGGTGCCGCCAGTCAGCCAGGGGCCGCCAGTGCCGCCAGTAAGCCAGGGGCCGCCAGTAAGCCAGGGGCCGCCAGTGCCGCCAGTCAGCCAGGGGCCGCAAGTAAGCCAGGGGCCGCCAGTGCCGTCAGTCAGCCAGGGGCCGCCCGAGCAGCTGCCCCTCTGTCCCGAGCAGCTGCCGCCCCTCTGTCCCGAGCTGCTATCGCCCCTCTGTCCCGAGCTGCAATCGCCCCTCTGTCCCGAGCTGCTATCGCCCCTCTGTCCCGAGCAGTTGTCCCTCTGTCCCGAGCAGCTGCTTCACCTCTGTCCCGAGCTGCCCCTCTGTCCCGAGCAGCCCCTCTGTCCAGTGGGGTCATTGAGAGGGGTGGTCATGGTGAGTAAGCCAGGGAGGCGGACAATAAGGCGGACTAAGACAATGGTGAAGTGGGGTCCGCGTCCCGCGCCAGAGCCGCCACCGCGGACAGACGCCCACCCAGACCCTCCCCTATAGGTCAAGGTTTTGCGGCCGGAGTCCGCACCTTTGGGGGGGGGGTACTGTCACGTTCTGACCTCTATTTCTGTTGTTTTGTATTTATTTAGTATGGTCAGGGCGTGAGTTGGGTGGGCAGTCTGTTTGTTTTTCTATGTTTTGGGGCATTTCTATGTTTTCGGCCTAGTATGGTTCTCAATCAGAGGCAGGTGTCATTAGTTGTCTCTGATTGAGAATCATACTTAGGTAGCCTGGGTTTCACTGTGTGTTTGTGGGTGATTGTTCCTGTCACTGTGTTTGTCGTCACAGGATAGGACTGGTTTGCGTTCTCACTTTTCTTGTTTTCGTTAGTTTGTTCATGTGTAGTGATTTATTAAAATATGAATAACCACCACGCTGCGCTTTGGTCCGCTTCTCTTCCTCCTACAGACGAACGCCCTTACATACATTATCTGATTTTTAAGGACAATGTCACCTGCACATGGCTACACTCGCATTAACATCTGCTAACCATGTGTATGTGACAAATAAAATTTTATTTGATTTTGGGTTGTTCCATGAATAGAGTGCCCTCAGACATTATGTGTGTGAATTGTAATAAAACACTCAACGTAACAGTTGGATCACACACTGTACATCTATGCTCTAACTCAGTGTCTCCCAATCTCAGTCCTGTGGACTGAAACCCATCGGTTTCTGAGACCAATCAGAGAGGTCAGAATCTGTTCGCATACTCAGAGTCAGGGAGGAAAGAACACAGACTTGGAGAAGAAACATAAGTGGGCATGGCGTTTGGCCGGAGCGATGTGGATGGGTAGCCAGGCAAGTTTTTAACCCACTTAACCCCAAGATTTTCCCATGTTTTCTCCATCATTGTAAAGCCCTAGTTATTTAGCTGCTTTGGGAAAGTAATTTCTGAAGATATGTGCTTAAGTAATGTCATTAGAAATTAATTTACTTTTGTAACTCAAGTTTAAGGTCAACAGTGTAACATGACCTGAACTCTCATTTTAACATGGTAAAACTATTATTTTGAAAAAAAAAATGATAAAACATTGAACCTGTAATAGTCAAATCATAGTGTAAAAACAGGTGAGTTGGTTTTACACTTTTAGGCCATTTTCTGGTGTTTTGAGGTTGGAAACTGAGTGTCGAGCATACCATGTCAACCCTGTTACCCATAGATAGATATGCTAGAAATGTTTTAAGTTCTAAAATGTCACTTTTAACTTTATTGGTATTCAACCCCCTGAGTCAATGCATTTTATAATCATTGCTGGCAGTGATTACAGCTGTGAATCTTTCTGGGTAAGTCTGTAAGAGCTTTGCACACCTGGATTGTGCAATATTTGCACATTATTCTAAAAAATAATCTTCAAGCATTGTCAAGTTGGTTGTTGATCATTGCTAGACAGTCATTTTCAGGTCTTTCCATAGATTTTCAAGCCGATTTAATTCAAAACTGTAACTAGTCATGAACATTCAATCTTGTCTTGGTAAGCAACTCCAGCGTATATTTGGCCTTGTGTTTTAGGTTACTGTCCTGCTGAAAGGTGAATTTGTCTCCCAGTGTCTGTTGGAAGGCAGACTGAACCAGGTTTTCCTCTAGGATTTTGCTTGTGCTTAGCTCCATTCTGTTTATTTTGATCATTAAAAAAACTCTCTAGTCCTTGCTGATGACAAGCAAAACCATAACACCACCATACTTGGAAATATGAAGAGTGGTGTTCAGTGATGTGTTGTGTTGGATTTGCACCAAACATAACACATTGTATTCAGGACATAAAATTAATTTCTTTGCCAAATGTTTTGCAGTTCTACTTTAGCGCCTTATTGTAAACAGGATGCATGTTTTGAAATATTTGTATTTTGTACTGGCTTCCTTATTTTCATTCTGTCAATTAGGTTCATATTGTGGAGTACCTACAATGTTGTTGATCCATCCTCCGTTTTCTCCAATCACAGCCATTAACCTCTATAACTATTTTAATGTCACCATTGGCCTCATGGTGAAAACCTGAACAGTTTCCTCCCTCTTTGGCAACTGAGTAAGGAAGGATGCCTGTATCTTTATAGTGACTGTGTGTATTTAGTTTAGTTAAATGTATTTGCACCAAAGAAAACAAGTGATAGACAACAATACAGATAAAACATTTAATTAAATAATAACGGTGTGCAGGTGTGGTTGGAAGACCAAGGCCTTATATGAAAACCACACAACAACAAAAAACATTTTCAATACATAAGTAAAACAATAAAAAAGGTTTGTTAAAGGTCGTCACTGTAATTAAGAATTTGTTCTTAACTGACTTGCCTAGTTAAATAAAGGTTAAATAAAAATAATAAAAATATATTTTTTAAACATGGTTGATACAGTACACTATCCAAAGTGTAATTAATAACTCCACCATGTTCAAAGGGATTTTCAGTGTCTGCTTTTTTATTTTTACCCATCTACCAATAGGTAACGAGTTATTGCCTTCGTAACGAGGTACCTCCCTGGTCTTTGTGGTTGAATTTGTGTTTGAAATTCCCTGCTCGACTGAGGTATTCATTCAAAAATCATGTTAAACACTATTATTACACACCAAATGAGTCCATGCAACTTATGTGACTTGTTAAGCACATTTTTACTTCTGAACTTATTTAGGTTTGCCATAACAAAGGGGTTGAATACTTAATGACTCATTTTCATTTTTTATTCATTGGTAACATGACAAAATGTGGAAAAAGTCAAAGGGTGTGAATACTTTCACTATAGGTGCCAGTAGGTGGGAGCGAGGGGGAGGGTTCTAGGTGAGAGTAAGAACGAAGATTCTGACCTTGGTGTTGTCTGTGTCATAGAACGTCAGGCCAAAGTAGTCCCTCTCCAGCAGGTTCAGATGGCCACACACCATGTCCAGCACGGACTGCCCCCTGGCAAATTTCTGTCAAAAACACACATGATTTTAAAAACGCACACATGCGCACAACCCCCCCCCCCCCCACACACACACACACACACACAGGAATGGTTTGGTGTGTGTGGGGATTTGTTATATTCAGAAAGATACCAGTGAGTCAAGTGATATCATAATAACCTTGTACATATGCTGGATATCTCTTCTACCCTATCAGAATGAATCTCACTGCCAAAATACTGCATAGCCCATTTTTGATACAGATACAGTAACAGCGCATTTTTAAATACAGGAGCTATTTATGAATTAAAAAAAAACATTTTTGTCCGATGGTTTAGAAAATGCATCATGGAACTATTATCATGGCTCCCGATTGGCACAGTGATCTAAGGCACTGCATCTCAGTGCTTGAGGCATCACTACAGACCCTGGTTCGATTCCAGGCTGTCTCACAACCGGCCGTGATTGGGAGTCCCATAGGGCGGCGCACAATTGGCCTAACATTGTTAGGGTTTGGCTGGGGTAGGCCGTCATTGTAAATAAGAATTTGTTCTTAACCAACTTGCCTGGTTAAATAATATATATATATATATATATATACTATATTTATATCTATTAGATTAACTGACTAAATGAAAAATCTCATTCATCACACTATGAAAATACCATCAGCATGAAAATCCAGCCCTTCTGTTGGCTGACAGACATTTTCATGGTCCAGTACCTCCTCAGCCCTGTGGGATAGGAAAGGCTAGGCAATGGCTACAAAAGGAAGGAACCGCTAGTATTTCACAGGGCCACACCTAGTTTTCACCCCTTTAGGGCTCAGAGCCGACACACTGCATGTTTCAGTGTTTCAGAGGCAGCCTTGGCAGATGCTGTCTACACACACACACACACACACACACACACACACACACACACACACACACACACACACACACACACACACAACACACTCGTCTCCCGGGAAACCTGGCTCCTACGGCGACAGTGCAACCAAGCAGCTGTTACCATGGAAACAGAAGTAATAGGTTCCTTTTCTTTTTGTCTGTGCTCTGTCTTGTGAATGGTGGGGCACATGGCTTTGTTACACTCCTTTAAAGAAAACTGGTACAGTAGCCATTACCTTGCAAAATTATTAATGAAACATAAATTAAATATTAATGAAACATTAAACATAACCTGGCCTTTAATCAAAGAAATGCTGTGGTACCAGTCTGGCGAAATACAGCAACCACGAGCGAGTGAGGGAGCGATTAACGTAGTGGCTGCTGAGAAATTTTGGAGCGTATTTGATTTTCTAACTAAATTAAATTGCAACACACATTTTAGGTGGTCCCCCCAAGCATTGCAACTAAGCTGTTGATGAGATTTCGCTCCCGTCCCAATTGCCTCCAATCACATTTCTGCCACACTAGTTCTATGGGCTGATTGCATTAGAAGCCATTTGGCGTAATCCTGGAAATCCATTTTAGAGACTGTATGGTCCATGCAAACACGATGAAGGGAGACAGTATCTCGGTATGGGCTAATAGCTAGTCTCAGAGAGAGTGTTGAGTTAAGTAGTGATAAGATTGATCAAGTAAGAAAGGCTATACTGGACAACAGTATAGAATAGAATATTAAAAACAGGCCTTTTCAAGTTTAGGCAAAACTCCTTCTCTTTTATAAACATTCATTAATTCAAGAAAAGTGGTGGGAAATTAATATCCAGTTAAGCATATATTTTTTCAAATTTTATTGTCTTATTAATTAAATTACTATAATAAAAAATGGGTTTATCTTGTATTCTTCGAGAGCAAAAGGAGTAGTGTGTGGTGATGGTAAGCAGTTTTGATTGGCTACGGCCCAAGGTATCATAGCCTTCCTACTGTACCTGCGTTGTTCCACTAGTAGAGTGCCTTTTGGGGACTGTCATTTGGGTTTAACAAATTAATACAATTATTTCACCTAATTTTAAGATTCTGTCATAAAGAGCACATGTTCAACTTCATAAGAAACATGTTATCACATCTCAACTACTGTAGTAAATGCCAAGTAGGTGCCAATGAAAGTAACAGAGTTGACCATAACAGGGTTGATGTTTTCATCTTAAATCAGCCATGAATCCCGTTGTGACAGGGGGAATGGAAGCTCGTTGTGTGCAAATGAATGCAAGCTTTACAAAAAAATGTAAACGTAAAAAAAAAACATCTTGCCTATCTACTGTATGTTTAGGTAACGGGGTTGGTGTGTTATGCTCGACACGCTCAGTGTTCCACCACAAAACCCCAGAAAATGTCCAAAGAATAGAACCACCTGCCTTTACACTAAGATTGGACTATTATTTCAATGTTTCTTTTGAAAAAAATATTTAAAAAAGGAATTTCAACATATTAAAACGAGAGTTCGGTTCACATAACAGGGTTAATCGCTAATCAATTAATCACTAATCACATGAAATACATAATCATCTTCAAAAACCCTGATAAATAAAAGATGTACATTTTCCCACCCAATTGTGTTTTCATCAAACTGACATGTTGCGGATAAAACACTGTGCGTGATGATGTAGTGCACATAAAAGGCACTTTTCCCTTATGTTTTCATGTACAGAATAAAATCAAAAGCATTTTCAACTTCACTGATGGTTTTGTAATAAAAAAATGGTGCGTTAAATATAGGGCTGAGAATTGCCAGAGACCTCCCGATACGATATTATCACGATACTTTGGTGCCGATATGGTATGTATTGCGATTCTCACGATTCTCAAGATTCTATATGTATTGCGATTCGATACTGTGATTTTATTGCGATTCAATGTTCCAAACATATTACTCCCCATATGTCTGTTGCAGAGGGACAAGAGAGAGCCATGACAAAACTAGTTTAAGGTCAACAGTGTAACCTGAACTGAACTCTCATTTTAACATGGTAAATAAAAGTGCTGAAAACAAATTGGCTCCCTATTTAAAAAGAAGATGGGAAACAAGCTATGAAGGAAAAATACAGGAGTTTTGTACAGCCAACTAGCACAAAAATAATAATATTATTATTGTGATATGTAACTGTATCGATTTTTTCCCCCCATCACTAGTTAAATAACGAATGTGCCAGCTCTGGTCTTGACATGTGATCTCCAGCCTATAGCTTCCAGATAGGCTACAGTGCGGGTAGGCTAGCCTATATGATGAGATTATTTTGGATAAGAGTGAGGTCATTTTTACTTGTCAAATGGCAGCTGAGTATCAATTATCCTGTCACCTGAATAAGACCCTCAATATTTATTGGATAGGAGCATCAATCACTTTCACCACCCTGTGAAGTTATTTATAACTTATTTCATCTGTAGCCTAATAAACTGCATGCTTTCCCAAGTCGTGGTGGGAGGACAACACAACATACAGTATCATCGCGTGACTCCAAGTTTACTTCGATATGATGATTGTTCTACCAATATTTGCGCATTATGCCGTTTTCCGCCACCATTTCTCAAACAATACATTTTACCGACACAAAAAGATCTCACCCTGTGAACTAACAAATTGTCTGTTGACATTTAGGAAATTGCACCGACATTTCCTGTTTCCACCACCCCAGTCGGTTTTATGCATCAGGTAATTCATCCGCATGAAATGGTTGGATGGAAACTTGGTTAGTGATGGTGAAAACTTGGAGAAATGTTGGTGTAAAGTGGGTTTAAATCCTAGAAGTCGGAATAACATGACGAGTGACATATCAAAATTAGCACACATTAGCAAGTGTTAATTCATATTCAAAATCTGATTTATTTCATTTTACTTGTGGTTCATATTAAAGTGCAGTTCATTTAATATAACAGGCTTTTGAAATCTAATATTGGTGCACAATTTCTAAAATATCAAAGGAACGCAAAAGGCACTCTAGTTGTGGAACGGCCCAATTCCTTGAACTGGCCTGATCAACAGTTGCTTCATCTGTCTATGATGTGTGGTCTGTGTCTGTTAAGAAGAGAAACTGGTTGGAATGAGAAAAGGCAGGCAGGCCGGTCTAATAATTATTGTATCAATTGTATGGCTTGAGGTTAGAGATTTAACAAGGTAAATGCACTGTACTTAATCAATATCAGCAATGTTAAGCACCAAAGATCAATAAGAAAGTGGTGTGGATTTCTTGTTGGTGTATACCATTAAGGCACAGTTCTTCATCGTACATCATTACACATTACACCCTGGGGCGGCAGGGTAGCCTAGTGGTTAGAGCATTGGGCTAGTAACCGAAAGGTTGCAAGTTGACAAGGCACAAATCTGTCGTTCTGCCCCTGAACAAGGCAGTTCACAGTTCCTAGGCCGTCATTGTAAATAAGAATTTGTTCTTAACTGACTTGCCTAGTTAAATAAAGGTTTCCAAATTAGTTTTGAGGATGTCCCTATAGGAGAACCCTTTTTGGTTCCAGGTAGAACCTTTTGGGTTCCATGAGGTTTCTGCATAGAACCCAAAAGAGTTCTACCTGGAACCAAAAAGGGTTGTTCAAATGTTTCTCCTATGGGAACAGCCGAAGAAGCCTTTTTGGTTCTAGATAGCACCTTTTTTCTAAGAGTGTACATTAATGTGCCTGGAGATTTGAACAATATTCATATGCTTCACCCACACCAAACCATCCCTGTCCAACTTCACAAACACACACACACACACACACACACACACACACATACTCTCTCTCTCTCACTAACTCTCAATCTATTTTCTCCCAATCTATTTTCTCCTTGGTACAAACCTACTAAAACGTCAACTGTATAGATTTCCTATCCTTTAACTGAATGCTTCTGATGTCACTGCAGAAGATGAGAGATGGGGGTGGTTAGGGGTGGATATGGGAAACCTCTAGTACATCCACCAACATACCCCCCCCCCCCCTATACAAATAGGTCTCATTATATTTCTAAATTAAAATCAAAATTACTAGCCTATACTTGTGCCGAATGTGCTGCAACAGAATCACCTGTCTTTATAATGATTTGAAAGATGTGCGTAATTCCAGTCCATATACTGTCACGTTCTGACCTTTATTTCCGTTGTTTTGTATGGTCAGGGCGTGCGTTGGGTGGGCAGTCTATGTTTGTTTTTCTATGTTTTGGGATATTTCTATGTTTTCGGCCTAGTATGGTTCTCAATCAGAGGCAGGTGTCATTAGTTGTCTCTGATTGAGAATCATACTTAGGTAGCCTGGGTTGCACTGTTTGTTGGTGGGTGATTGTCTATGTTGATGGCTTGTTTCAGCACAGTCCATATGATTAGCTTCACGGTTGTTATTTTGTTTATTGGTTTTGTATAGTGTTCAGTGTTCGCTACTTTCTTTATTAAAGATTGACCATGGACACTTACCACGCCGCGTATTGGTCCTCAGATCCATCTCGCCTCTCCTCTTCAGATGAAGAGGAGGACGGCCGTGACAGAATCACCCACCAACCAAGGACCAAGCGGCGTGGTAGAAAACAGCGACGGCAGCAGCAGCAACAACAACAGCGGCCGGCTTCACAGGACTACACAACTTGGGAGGAGGTAGACAGATGGGCCATCGACCCAGGGAGAGTCCCGGAGCCCGCCTGGGATTCGATGGAGCAGTGCAAGGAGGGTTACAGGAGAATGAGGTTGGCGAAGGCAGCAGGGCAGTGCGACAGGTACGAGAGACAGCCCCAAAAATGTTTTGGGGGGGGGGGGCACACGAGGGGTGGAGCTAAGCCAGGTAGCAGACCTGCGCTCACTCCTCGTGCTTATTATAAGCAGCTTGATACTGGGCAGGCACCGTGTTATGCGGTTAAGCGCACGGTGTCGCCAGTACGTGTCCATAGCCCGGTGCGCTATAGGACAGCCCCCCGAGAGTGTCATGCGAGTGCGGGCATCGAGCCAGGGCGTATGGTGCCTGCTCAGCGGGTCTGGTCGCCGGTACGCAGTTTTGGTCCAGGGTATCCTGCGCCGGCTCTGCGTGCTGTGTCTCCGGGGCGCTGGGAGGGTGCAGTGCGTCCTCTGCCTGCGCTCCGCTCGTGCCGGGCGAATGTGGGAGTGGAGCCTAAGGGAGAGGTGCGTGTAGTAAGCACTAGATCTCCCGTGCTTACCCACAGCCCGGTTCAACCTGTGCCTGCACTCTGGAGGGTCCGGGCTAGAGTGGTTATCCAGCCTGGGGAAGTGGTGCCAAGGTTACGCACCAGAGCTCCAGTGCTCCCCCACAGCCCGGTCCTTCAGGTGCCTCCTCCTAACCCCAAGCCTCCTGAAGGGCTCCCCAGCCTGGTGGTTCCTGTGGCAGCCCCACGCACCAGGCTGTCTCTCTGTCTCCTCCCTGCAGGTGGTCCCGCCTGTCCGGCGCCGCTGCCGGAGTCTCCCGCCTGTCCGGCGCTGCTGCCGGAGCCTCCCGCCTGTCCGGCTCCGCTGCCGGAGCCTCCCGCCTGTCCGGCGCCGCTGCCGGAGCCTCCCGCCTGTCCGGCGCCGCTGCCGGAGCCTCCCGCCTGTCCGGCGCCGCTGCCGGAGCCTCCCGCCTGTCCGGCGCCGCTGCCGGAGCCCCTCTGTCCCGAGCAGCTGCCCCTCTGTCCCGAGCAGCTGCCCCTCTGTCCCGAGCAGCTGCCCCTCTGTCCCGAGCAGCTGCCCCACCTCTGTCCCGAGCTGCCCCTCTGTCCCAAACAGCCCCTCTGTCCAGTGGGGTCATTGAGAAGGGTGGCCATGGTGAGAAAGTCACGGAGGCGGACAATAAGGCGGACTAAGACAATGGTGAAGTGGGGTCCGCGTCCCTCGCCAGAGCCGCCACCGCGGACAGACGCCCACCCAGACCCTCCCCTATAGGTCAAGGTTTTGCGGCCGGAGTCCGCACCTTTGGGGGGGGGGGTACTGTCATGTTCTGACCTTTATTTCCGTTGTTTTGTATTTATTTAGTATGGTCAGGGCGTGAGTTGGGTGGGCAGTCTGTTTGTTTTTCTATGTTTTGGGATATTTCTCTGTTTTCGGCCTAGTATGGTTCTCAATCAGAGGCAGGTGTCATTAGTTGTCTCTGATTGAGAATCATACTTAGGTAGCCTGGGTTGCACTGTTTGTTGGTGGGTGATTGTCTATGTTGATGGCTTGTTTCAGCACAGTCCATATGATTAGCTTCACGGTTGTTATTTTGTTTATTGGTTTTGTATAGTGTTCAGTGTTCGCTACTTTCTTTATTAAAGATTGACCATGGACACTTACCACGCCGCGTATTGGTCCTCAGATCCATCTCGCCTCTCCTCTTCAGATGAAGAGGAGGACGGCCGTGACATATACAGTGCATTCACAAAGTATTCAGTCTCCAGGGAGGTGACTAAGAACCCGATGGTCACTTTGACAGAGCTCCAGAGTTCCTCTGTGGAGATGGGAGATCCAACCATCTCTGTAGCACAGCATCAGGCCTTTATGGTAGAGTGGCCAGATGGAAGCCACTGCTCAGTACACGGCACATGACAGCCCCCTTGGAGTTTCCCAAAAGGCACCTAAAGGACTCTCAGATCATGAGAAACAAGATTCTCTGGTCTGATGAAACCAAGATTGAACTATTTGGCCTGAATGCCAAGTGTCACGTCTGGAGGAAACCTGGCACCATCCCTACAGTGAAGCATTGTGGTGGCAGCATCATGCTGTGGGGATGTTTTTCAGTGGCAGGTACTGGGAGACTAGTCAGCATCAAGGGAAAGATGAGCGGTGCAAAGTAGAGAGAGAACCCGATCGACCATCTCTGGAGAGACCTGAAATTATCTGTGCAGCAACGCTCCCCATCCAACCTGACAGAACTTGAGAGGATCTGTAGAGAAGAATGGGAGAAACTCCCCAAATACAGGTGTAACAAGCTTGTAGTGTCATACCCAAGACGACTAGAGGATGTATTCACTGCCAAAGATGCTTCAACAAAGTACTAGTAGATCAGGGGTGGGCAAACCTTTTGGCTCGATTGGGGAGAAAAAAAATAATTATGTCTCGCGGGACGGATTGCAGTGCCCGCGGGCCGTACTTTTTCCCCCCCTTAGAGTAGAGGGTCTGAATACTTATGTAAATGTAATATTTCAGTATATACAGTATCAGTCAAAAGTTTAGACATACCTACTCATTCAAGGATTTTCTTTATTTTTAAGACATCAAAACTATGAAATAACACATAGGGAATCATGTAGTAACCAAAAAAGTGTTAAATCAAAATACATTTTATATTTTATATTCTTCAAAGTAGCCACCCTTTGCCTTGCTGACAGCTTTGCACACTCTTGGCATTCTCTCAACCAGCTTAATGAGGAATGAGTTTCCAACCGTCTTGAAGGAGTTCCCAAATATGCTGAGCCCTTGTTGGCTTCTTTTCCTTCACTCTGAGGTCCAACTGATCCCAAACCATCTCAATTGGGTTGAGGTCAGGTGATTGTGGAGACCAGGTCATCTGATGCAGCACTCCATCACTCTCCTTTTTGGTCAAATAGCCCTTACATAGCCTGGAAGTGTGTTTTGGGTCCTTTTCCTGTTGAAAAACAAATCATAGTCCCAATAATCGCAAACCAGATGGGATGGCGTATCGCAGCAGAATGCTGTGGTTTCCATGATGGTTAAGTGTATCTTTAATTCTAAATAAATCACTGACAGTGTCACCAGCAAAGCACCCCAACACCCTCACACCTCCTCCTCCATGCTTCACGGTGGAAACCACGCATGCTGAGATCATCCGTTCACCTGCTCTGCATCTCACAAAGAGACGGCAGTTGGAACCAAAGATCTAAAATTTGGACTCATCAGACCAAAGGACAGATTTCCACCAGTCTAATGTTCATTGCTCGTGTTTCTTGGCCCAAGAAATTCTCTTCTTATTATTGGTGTCCTTTAGTAGTGGTTTCTTTGCAGCAATTCAACCATGAAGGCCTGACTCACGCATTCTCCTCTGAACAGTTGATGTTGAGATATGTCTGTTACTTGACTCTGCAAAGCATTTATTTGGGTTGCAATCTGAGGTGCAGTTAACGCTAATGAACTTATCCTCTGCAGCAGAGGTAACTTTAGGTCTTCTTTTCCTGTGGCGGTCCTCATGAGAGCCAGTTTCCTCATAGCGCTTGATGGTTTTTGCAACTGCACTTGAAGAAACTTTCAAAGTTCTTGACTGACCTACATGTCTTAAAGTAATGATGGGCTGTTGTTTCTCTTGGCTTATTTGAGCTGTTCTTGCCATAATATGGACTTGGTATTTTACCAAATAGGGCTATCTTCTGTATACTCTCTCTACCTTGTTACAACACAACTGATGGGCTCAAATGCATTAAGAAGGAAAGAAATTCCACAAATTAAAAAGAATGTCAAGAGTGTGCAAAGCTGTCATTAAGGCAAAGTGAAAATATATTTTGATTTGTTTAACACTTTTTTGGTTACTACATGATTCCATATGTGTTATTTCATATTGTTGATGTCTTCACTATTATTATACTATGTAGAAAATAGTAAAAATTAAGAAAAACCCTGGAATGAGAAGGTGTGTCAAATTGTATACTCTTTTATATATTTAACTAGGCAAGTCAGTTAAAAACAAATTCTTATTTACAATAACGGCCTACAACGGCCAAACTCGGACGACGCTGGGCCAATTGTGCGCCGCCCTATGGGACATCCAATCACAGCCGTTTGTGATACTGTCTGGATTCAAACCAGGTTGGTCTGTAGCAACGCTTCTAGCACTGAGATGCAGTGTCTTAGACCACTGCGCCACTTGGGAGCCCAAAGTAATGGTACTGTATATATATTTTGATTTATTTGCAAGACAATTCTAAATTTTAAGTAACGTAAAACGTAACGTAACATTTTTTGGGGGAAAAAGTCAAGGGGTCTGAATACTTTCCGAATGCACTGTATTAGAGTATAATAGAATACAGTACAGTAATACAGTTCACACTTAAAAATATTAGCCTACTGGAGCTTGTTTAATTTATTTACCCAAGAGAGCATATAGCTAGCTACATCTATGGGCTTTTATGTTTTTCTGTTTTGTGTAATGTGCAGTAGATTTATCATATACAGAATGTATTGGATAATGGCACAATCATTTGGGCTTTTTCTGGCTTGGGCGCATTAAATGTTGTTAATGTAGAGATCATAAAATGTATTTAATATATGGGTCATCGGGCTCAGGTAGCATCAGGTTTGAATTTTCATGCTGATCAAAGCTCTAATCAAATCCAGACATAAGTATATTTATTTTTATGCTATTGAATGACACTTCCGGTTTTGGCGGGAAATACCAGGTTACCCGGAAGAAAAGTGACTTATTCTGACTTATTCTCGGGATGGAACATTTGTAAAATATTCAACCCTAGTGTGTGTGTGTGTGTGTGTGTGTGTGTGTGTGAGAGAGAGAGAGTGACAGAGAGAGAGAGAGAGAGGAGAGAGAGAGAGAGAGAGAGAGAGAGAAATAGGACACTGAATCAAGAGGTCCATTGATATGGGAGGGCTGTAAGTAGCAGCCTCAGAAAACACATCCTGTCTTAGTGAACCTTGTGTTCAAGTAAAATCAGAACTCTCTTACTCATCCTATACATAAATATCACTTATTAAGAAAAAGTATTTGTGATTGTCTCCACCCCCCTCCAAGGTGTCGCCCATCTTCCCCATTATCCCCTGTGTATTTATGCCTGTGTTCTCTGTTTGTCTGTTGCCAGTTCGTCTTGTTTTTCAAGTCAACCAGAATTTTTATCTCAGCCCCTGCTTTTCCCAGTCTCTATTTTTCTCACCCTCCTGGTTTTGACCCTTGCCTGCCCTGACTCTGAGCCCGCCTGCCTGACCATTCTGCCTGACCCTGAGCCTGCCTGCCGATCTGTACCTTTGCCCCACCTCTGGATTATTGACCTCTGCCTACCATGACCCTGAGCCTGCCTACCGTCCGGTACTGTTGCCCCATCTCTGGTTTACTGACCCATGCCTGCCTTTACCTGTCTATTGCCTGCCCCCGTTGGATTATTAAACCATTGTTAATTCGACATTGTCTGCATCTGGGGGCGGCAGGGTGGCCTAGTGGTTAGAGCGGTGGACTAGCAACCGGAAGTTCAAACCCCCAAGCTGACAAGGTACAAGGTACAATTTTATCAGCATATCGATTGCGCAACCAGGGGTGGAAAAACCTTGGATCATTGTTACTCTAACTTCCGCGACGCATATAAGGCCCTGCCCCGCCCTCCTTTCGGAAAAGCTGACCACAGACAGAAACTAAAACAAGAGGCTCCCACGCTGAGGTCTGTCCAACGCTGGTCCGACCAAGCTGACTCCACACTCCAAGACTGCTTCCATCACGTGGACTGGGACATGTTTCGTATTGCGTCAGGTAACAATATTGACGAATACGCTGATTCGGTGTGCGAGTTCATTAGAATGTGCGTTGAAGATGTCGTTCCCATAGCAACGATTAAAACATTCCCTAACCAGAAACCGTGGATTGATGGCAGCATTCGCGTGAAACTGAAAGCGCGAACCACTGCTTTTAATCAGGGCAAGGTGACTGGTAACATGACCGAATACAAAAAGTGCAGCTATTCCCTCCGCAAGGCTATCAAACAAGCTAAGCGTCAGTACAGAGACAAAGTAGAATCTCAATTCAACGGCTCAGACACAAGAGGAATGTGGCAGGGTCTACAGTCAATCACGGACTACAAGAAGAAATCCAGCCCAGTCACGGACCAGGATGTCCTGCTCCCAGGCAGACTAAATACCTTTTTTGCCCGCTTTGAGGACAATACAGTGCCACTGACACGGCCTGCAACGAAAACATGCGGACTCTCCTTCACTGCAGCCGAGGTGAGTAAGACATTTAAACGTGTTAACCCTCGCAAGGCTGCAGGCCCAGACGGCATCCCCAGCCGCGCCCTCAGAGCATGCGCTGACCAGCTGGCTGGTGTGTTTACAGACATATTCAATCAATCCCTATACCAGTCTGCTGTTCCCACATGCTTCAAGAGGGCCACCATTGTTCCTGTTCCCAAGAAAGCTAAGGTAACTGAGTTAAACGACTACCGCCCCGTAGCACTCACTTCCGTCATCATGAAGTGCTTTGAGAGACTAGTCAAGGACCATATCACCTCCACCCTACCCCCTAGACCCACTCCAATTTGCTTACCGCCCAAATAGGTCCACAGACGATGCAATCTCAACCACACTGCACACTGCCCTGTCCCATCTGGACAAGAGGAATACCTATGTGAGAATGCTGTTCATCGACTACAGCTCGGCATTCAACACCATAATACCCTCCAAGCTCGTCATCAAGCTCGAGACCCTGGGTCTCGACCCCGCCCTGTGCAACTGGGTACTGGACTTCCTGACGGGCCGCCCCCAGGTGGTGAGGGTAGTCAACAACATCTCCACCCCGCTGATCCTCAACACTGGGGCCCCGCAAGGGTGCGTTCTGAGCCCTCTCCTGTACTCCCTGTTCACCCACGACTGCGTGGCCACGCACGCCTCCAACTCAATCATCAAGTTTGCGGACGACACAACAGTGGTAGGCTTGATTACCAACAACGACGAGACGGCCTACAGGGAGGAGGTGAGGGCCCTCGGAGTGTGGTGTCAGGAAAATAACCTCACACTCAACGTCAACAAAACTAAGGAGATGATTGTGGACTTCAGGAAACAGCAGAAGGAACACCCCCCTATCCACATCGATGGAACAGTAGTGGAGAGGGTAGCAAGTTTTAAGTTCCTCGGCATACACATCACAGACAAACTGAATTGGTCCACTCACACAGACAGCATCGTGAAGAAGGCGCAGCAGTGCCTCTTCAACCTCAGGAGGCTGAAGAAATTCGGTTTGTCACCAAAAGCACTCACAAACTTCTACAGATGCACAATCGAGAGCATCCTGGCGGGCTGTATCACCGCCTGGTACGGCAACTGCTCCGCCCACAACCGTAAGGCTCTCCAGAGGGTAGTGAGGTCTGCACAACGCATCACCGGGGGCAAACTACCTGCCCTCCAGGACACCTACACCACCCGATGTTACAGGAAGGCCATAAAGATCATCAAGGACATCAACCACCCGAGCCACTGCCTGTTCACCCCGCTATCATCCAGAAGGCGAGGTCAGTACAGGTGCATCAAAGCTGGGACCGAGAGACTGAAAAACAGCTTCTATCTCAAGGCCATCAGACTGTTAAACAGCCACCACTAACATTGAGTGGCTGCTGCCAACACTGACACTGACACTGACTCAACTCCAGCCACTTTAATAATGGGAATTGATGGGAAATTATGTAAATATATCACTAGCCACTTTAAACAATGCTACCTTATATAATGTTACTTACCCTACATTATTCATCTCATATGCATACGTATATACTGTACTCTATATCATCAACTGCATCTTTATGTAATACATGTATCACTAGCCACTTTAACTATGCCACTTTGTTTACATACTCACCTCATGTATATACTGTACTCGATACATCTACTGTATCCTGCCTATGCTGCTCTGTACCATCACTCATTCATATATCCTTATGTACATATTCTTTATCCCCTTACACTGTGTATAAGACAGTAGTTTTGGAATTGTTAGTTAGATTACTTGTTGGTTATTACTGCATTGTCGGAACTAGAAGCACAAGCATTTCGCTACACTCGCATTTACATCTGCTAACCATGTGTATGTGACAAATAAAATGTGATTTGATTTGATTACAAATCTGTCGTTCTGCCCTTCAACAGGCAGTTAACCCACTGTTCCTAGGCTGTCATCAAGATAAGAATTTGTTCTTAACTGACTTGCCTAGTTAAATAGAGGTTAAAAAAATAACTATAACCTTTGCAAGAAGCTAATGAGCTCCAGGCAGTGCACATAGATAGAGGTGTGTTTGCAGCAACTTGAATATAACTTGTTAATGTCTACAATTCAGCATGTTGGATTTAGCATTTGAACACTACAAGGGACAAATTGCTTTGGAACTGGCACTATCCTTATTCTTGAAGCGTTACCAAACATGCTAAGATGCTGCCTAAAATCATTTCTTTCACCGAATTTAAATCTGGTCTAGTGATTAGCCCTAGTCATGGTCAATCCTGTCTTTGCCCGTAAACTCTCTATCTCCCTGTCTGATTTCAACTTTGTTACAAAAAAAGGGGACCAAAACATTTAAAAAAAAAAAAAAAATTGAAATCCCATATAGTAAATACCTCTACTCCAGTTTCATACTCTGAGCCGTCAAGTAGGGAGATTTTGACAGGAACGGTTTTGGGGCGTTTGGAAGATTTCTGGGGGGATTTTGATGCTTTGCTGGGGGTCTTCTCTGAGCTGTCATCCATGTCCCCATGATGGTCATCTGACGTCTTACTGTCATGATCCTTAGGATAAGTGAAAAGTTTCAAATAAGACGTCATGAACCACAAATTATTGACTTAGTAACCAAGCCAATGTATGAAATCTCAAAACAGTAGGCTATATGATGTGGACATTCATGTAATAACCACAAAAGGCATACAATACAATGCAAACTGCATTCTATTAAAAGATTTGCTCCATTTTATGATATACTGTGTTTTGTAGGTTTAATGCAATGTGAAGTGCAAAATGATACACGACTGTGAGTCTTGCAGCTCTCCAACCTGATTGGTCCTCCTGACATCACCCTCCATGGTACTCTTCATCTCCATGGGCAATCCCTTTTCTGTGGTCATGGTAATGGAATGCAATCCTGAAACAATAAATTAACAGAAACATAAAGTCAGCAGTCTTCTGATGTCCACATCCCAAGACCAGCATGACATATTACCTATAGTGGGTGAACCCAGCCTGCCTATTACACACTCACACATATACCCTACCCATCACACTCTTCCCTACCCCTTGCAAAATCCGAAACCTCCCCAATGTTGTTGAAGTCACCATCCTGCGACACAGTGGCAATTACTGAACACAAAACGAATATCCAACAATGTCACATCTAATTTTCTTCTTAACTGACGGCTATTGTGGTTGCTTCAATTAGGCTCTGGCTGCAATCACTAAGTGCTTTTTACGTCAAAAGCGATGTGTCCTCACTGTAATAGCAGAGTTGAGCAGAGACTCTCTCAGGAGCTGTCTGCATGAAGAGCGTTCACTTTAGGAGGCTCTCCCTGATGCTAGCAAAGACATAGAATAAATTACATCAGCAAGAGAGCCCTGCGGCATAGCGGAAGACAGCAGAGAGAGAGAGAGAAAGGGAGAGAGAGAGTACAGGGAACGTGACAACAATTTCATTAGAGGGGTAGAGAAAGAGAGAGAGAGAGCGAGACAGATGAGCTTTGTCATGTGAAGGTGACCACTCGCTCTCTGAGAATAATCTGATTTGTACTCTTAAACAGAAGTTCCGCCCCTCACGATTAAAAATAGCTGACATTCTTAGAGAGCTCAATTATCTTTCAGATAACAGCCACATAATGTAGCTCTATTATCAGGGGGCAAAGGGTGTCCGCTCCAAGTTTTCTTCTGCTTCAGCTGTTGTCTTTGAAGATATGGGGAATATGACTTTGACAACTACTTCTACCCCAGTGATGTTAATGCAGTACTTATTACAACCATTTATGTAATTTAGTTATTTTATGACAGTGTTTCCCAAATGGTTAGATGTTGTTATCTTACATTTACGTAATGTAGCAGATGCTCTTATCCAGAGAAACTTACAGTAGTGAGTGCATAAATGTTCATATCTGTCCCCCGTGGGAATCAAATCCACAACACTGGTGTTGCAAGTGCCATGCTCTACCAACTGAGCCAGACAGGAGCTACACTAGATAACCAAAAATATGTGGACACCTGCTCGTTGAACATCTCATGCCAAAATCATGGGCATTAATATGGGAAGGCTTTCCACAAGATGTTGGAACATTGCTGCGGGGACTTGCTTCCATTCAGCCACAAGAGCATTAATTAGTGAGGTCGGGCACTGATGTTGGGCGATTAGGCCTGGCTCGCAGTCAGCGTTCCAATTCATCCAAAAGGTGCTGGTGCTGATGGTGCTGAGGTCAGGGCTCTGTGCAGGCCAGTTCTTCCGCACCGATCTCGACAAACCATTTCTGTATGGACCTCACTTTGTGCACAGGGGCATTGTCATGATGGAACAGGAAAGTCAGAAGCACAGAATCGACTAGAATGTCATTGTATGTTGTAGCATTAAGATTTCCCTTCAATGGAACTAAAGGGCTTAGCCCGAACCATGAAAAACAGCCCCAGAACATTATTCCTCCAACACCAAACATTACAGTTGGCACTATGCATTCGGGCAGGTAGCGTTCTCCTGGCATCTGCCAAACCCAAATTCGTCCGTCGGACTGCCAGATGGTGAAGCGCGATTCATCACTCCAGAGAACATGTTTCCACTGCTCCAGAGTCCAATGGCGGCAAGCTTTACACCACTCCCGTTAACGCTTGGCATTGTGCATGTTGATCTTAGGCTTGTGTGCGGCTGCTCGTCCATGGAAACTCCTTTCATGAAGCTCCCGACAAATAGTTATTGTGCTGATGTTGCTTCCAGAGACAGTTTGGAACTCAGTAGTGAGTGTTGCAACCGAGGACAGCCGATTTTTACACGCTACATGCTTCAGCTCTTGTGTGGCTTACCATTTCGCGGATGAGCCGTTGTTTCTCCTGGACGTTTCCACTTCACAATAACAGCACTTCCAGTTGACTGGGGCAGCTCTAGCAGGGCAGAAATGTGACAAACTGACTTGTTGGAAAGGTGGCATCATATGACGGTGCCACGTTGAAAGTCACTAAGCTCTTCAGTAAGGCTATTCTCCTGCCAATGTTTGTCTATGGAGATTGCATGTCTGGGTGCTCGATCTTAAACACCTATCAGCAATGGGTGTTCCTGAAATAGCGGAATCCACTAACTTGAAGGGGTGTCCACATACTTTTGTATATATAGTGTAAGTCATAAGAAAATGCTATAATATTTAGGTTGGTCACACAGTTCAAAAAAGTGAAACAAGTAAAGCATATAGTATACAGTAATAATACTTTACGAACAACAGACAACTAGGATGTCTGGCCATTGTAGCCAACTTGATAACAATATACTGACTTCCTACTAACATCTGAATTTAAGCCTTTTGTTTTCTTAGAATAGGCTACATTTGCTGGTCTAGTTATCCTACTTCAAAAGTATTTCCAGGTAGGCCTATCTATCCATAGAAGGAGAATGCGCACATAAAAGACTCAAGATATAAAAAGTGAATCATGCAACCATAATATTCAATTTGGGATTGGGAGGTGTGCAGAGCTCATTCTCTTACAGGACTGAAGTAGCCAGCGGCACAGTTAAAATCTCATAGTCTCATTGAGGATAATTGTCACGTGTGCCCCCTCTCCGGTCTCAAGGTCACCAGCCTGCTCGTTATGGTGCACACCTGTCACCATCGTTATGCGCACCTGTGCGTCATCAGCCTCACCTGGACTCCATCACTTCCCTGATTACCTTCCCTATATATGTCACTCCCTTTGGTTCCTTCCCCAGGGGTTATTGTTTCCGTTCCTGGGTCATGGCTGTGTATTGTTTGTCTTACATGTTTGTTACATTTATTTTTTTTAAACACTCACTCCCTGAACTTGCTTCCCAACACTCAGCACACATCGTTACAATAATCTATGTTGTAGGGCTGTCCACGACTCCAAAACATAATGGTCGACCAAGAGTCGTCTGTTTTAAAACGTGTATTTTTCCAAACATCCTACGTGTTTTAATTAGGGTTGCAAAGGGTCGGAAACATTCCAGGAAATTTCTGGAATTTTCCATGGGAAATTAAGCCCAGGAATTTGGGGAATTTACTTCAATTCATCAAAAAAGTTAGTTTATAACAATGAACCTTTTTTTGTGGGATACACAAGGCATTTCTAGGTCTTGTGGCATATTTTGGTTAAACTATCCCCAATTCAATGGAATCGCAACCCTCTGCATGCACAGAGCATTCTTCCATCACATGTGCAGTGCACTCTTCCATCTCATGTACAGCTGATTGAGCCAGCACTGTCTGAGCCAAGGACTATATGCTTTCTGGTAAGTTTTGATTACAATACTGGGTAAGGGTATATTTTATATTACATATGTTTTTGTTAACTAGTAAATAGTAGCCTACAGCAGTGTGTTTAAATAATTTCTAACTTGTTAACAATTCCTGCTCCCATGTGGGTTTTAGCTTGCTTGAGCCTGCTAACTGAGGAGTGTCAATTCACCTGTTTCCATACAGGTTTAATTTAAAAACATTTATCTTACAAAGGAATTGCTTAATCTAACTGCGTAACTATTTATATGTACATGGAATTGTATTTAGTTTTTTTTTCTCTTTTTTTCTCTAATCTTTATGAGAAAATGCCACTGGCACTATCTGATGTGTGGAGACATTTCACTGCAGCTAATGTAGAAGGAAAAGCTGTGTACATTTGCAAATACTGTGACAAATCATATGTGAAGAATGCAACAAAGATGCAGAATCATCTGGCAAAGTGCATAAAGCTCCCTAAGCGCTCACAACAAGCAACCTCGGACAAAAGTCCCTCTACTTCTATTTGAGGTGAAAATGATGAATCAGACACCTTATCGACAGCAACAGCTCATGGTCCTCCTGGAATCAGAAGTTTTTTTTTTTTTTACTCAATAGAGGAACGTTGTCAGAGGAATGCTGATGAATGTCTTGCTAGAGCTGTGTATGCAACTGGATCACCCCTGATGCTCACAGGCAATGTGTATTGGAAAGGATCTGAATGTTCTTCGCCCAGCATACACCCCTCCAACCAGACATGCTTTATCTACTCATTTGCTGGATGCAGAGTTCAACAGAGTTCAAGTGAAAGTCAAGCAAATCATAGAGAAAGCTGACTGATCATCTCTGATGGGTGGTCAAATGTTCGTGGGCAAGGAATAATTAACTACATCATCTCCACCCGTCAACCAGTATTCTACAAGAGCACACACACAAGGGACAACAGACACACTGGTCTCTTCATTGCAGATGGGCTGAAGGCAGTCATCAATGACCTTGAACCACAGAAGGTATTTGCACTGGTGACAGACAACGCTGCAAACATGAAGGCTGCTTGGTCTAAAGTGGAGGAGTCCTACTCACACATCACACCCATTGGCTGTGCTGCCCATGCATTGAATCTGCTCCTCAAGGACATCATGGCACTGAAAACAATGGATACACTCTACAAGAGAGCCAAGGAAATAGTTAGGTGTGTGAATGGTCATCAAGTTATAGCAGCAATCTACCTCACCAAGCAAAGTGAGAAGAATAAGAGCACCACATTAAAGCTGCCCAGTAACACCCGTTGGGGTGGTGTTGTCATCATGTTTGACAGTCTCCTGGAGGGGAAGGAGTCTCTCCAAGAAATGGCCATATCACAGTCTGCCGATATGGACAGCCCCATCAAGAGGATCCTACTGGATGATGTATTTTGGAAGAGAGTGGAAAGCAGCCTGAAACTCCTGAAACCTATTGCAGTAGCCATTGCACGGACTTAGGGAGACAATGCCATCCTGTCTGATGTTCAGACTCTGCTTGCAGATGTAAGAGAATAAATCCGTACTGCCCTGCCCACTTCACTGTTGCTCCAAGCAGAGGAAACTGCAGTTCTGAAATACATCAAAAAGCTTGAAGACTTCTGCCTGAAGCCCATACACGCCGCAGCATACATGTTGGACCACAAGTATGCTGGCAAGAGCATCCTGTCTGGTGCAGAGATCAACAAGGCCTATGGTGTTATCACTACCGTGTCTCGCCACCTTGGCCTGGATGAGGGCAAGGTTCTTGGCAGTCTGGCGCACTTCTAAGCAAGGGCTTTGGGATGGAGATGCAATATGGCAGTCGTGCCAACATATCTCATCAGCCACCTGGTGGAAGGGACTTTGTGGATCTGAGGTTGTTTCCCCTGTTGCCTCCATCATCCTCCAAATCCCACCAACATCAGCCACCTCAGAGCGCAACTAGTCCTTGTTTGGGAACACACACACCAAAGCACGCAACAGGCTGACCAATACAAGGTTTGAAAAATTGGTGGCCATCTGGGCAAATTTGAGGTTTTTGAGCCTGACAACGAGCCATCCTCGACAAGGTTGGAAAGTGACAGTGAAGATGAGGCCTCAGAGTCTGATGTTCAAGAGGTGGACATTGAGGAGGTCCAGGGAGAAGACATGGAAGCCTGAGAGGAAGACAAACAAAGCTTTAGTTTCTAGACTATCATTTGACAGATGTATGTTGAAAACGTTTTTGGGGGATGTGATGGATCATTGGGGATCATTCAATATTCCCTTTCTTTTGTTGTTCAGTGAAATCATCCCATGTGAAGAGTCAACTCATTTAATTAAAGTTCAATTCGTAACTAAATCGTTTTTTTAGTTCTATTGGAAGGATTTAATCATTTGCAATTATGTCTATTTATGATAAGGTAAATGGTTTATGTTTATGTCTCCATATGATATGGTAATGCAAAAAACATCTACATTCAAATGGTATTCATATTAATTTGCATATATTTCCGTTAATTCCCATATATTCCACCGGAAAGTTTCCACCTCTGAATATTCCCCAAAACGTGCAACCCTAGTTTTAATCAAATCAAATATATTCACTGAGATTGTCTGATGCTTTAAGCACATTGTTTGATTAAATCAGTAAGACACACAAATGACTAGAGGGAGTCCGACCACCACAGTGTTTATCACAGCCATTTCTGACGGCAAAGATCTGTTTCCCAAAATACATAATTTGTTTAGGAAAACATTCCATATTCCCTCAAATCTTGATCTCTTTCCATAACATAAAGAATGCATCATGTGACCAATGTGGCCTGACCTATAGCATATCATAAACACATTAATAAATTGGTTATAAAAAACTCCAAACACCGTAACAGCAAAATGGATGCAGAGGACGTGACAAATAAACCCAAAAAGGGGGAATGTTTAGGCTACTGGTTGCTCATGAACCAAAAAATTTGATCATATTACTCCAGTGCTAGCCTCCCTACACTGGCTTCCTGTCAAAGCAAGGGCTGATTTCAAGGTTTTACTGCTAACCTACAAAGCATTACATGGGCTTGCTCCTACCTATCTCTCTGATTTGGTCCTGCCGTACATACCTACACGTACACAAGACGCAGGCCTCCTAATTGTCCCTAGAATTTCTAAGCAAACAGCTGGAGGCAGGGCTTTCTCCTATAGAGCTCCATTTTTATGGAACAGTCTGCCTACCCATGTCAGAGACGCAAACTCGGTCTCAAAAGTCTTTACTGAAGACTCATCTCTTCAGTGGGTCATATGATTGAGTGTAGTCTGGCCCAGGAGTGGGAAGGTGAATGGAAAGGCTCTGGAGCAACGAACCGCCCTTGCTGTCTCTGCCTGGCCGGTTCCCCTCTTTCCACTGGGATTCTCTGCCTCTAACCCTATTACAGGGGCTGAGTCACTGGCTTACTGGGGCTCTCTCATACCGTCCCTGGGAGGGGTGCGTCACCTGAGTGGGTTGAGTCACTGATGTGGTCATCCTGTCTGGGTTGGCGCCCCCCACTTGGGTTGTGCCGTGGCGGAGATCTTTGTGGGCTATACTCAGCCTTGTCTCAGGATTGTAAGTTGGTGGTTGAAGATATCCCTCTAGTGGTGTGGGGGCTGTGCTTTGGCAAAGTTATATCCTTCCTGTTTGGCCCTGTCAGGGGTATCATCGGATGGGGCCACAGTGTCTCCTGACCCCTCCTGTCTCAGCCTCCAGTATTTATGCTGCAGTAGTTTGTGTCGGGGTGCTAGGGTCAGTGTGTTATATCTGGAGTACTTCTCCTGTCCTATCCGGTGTCCTGTGTGAATTTAAGTGTGCTCTCTCTAATTCTCTCTTTCTTTCTCTCCCTCGGAGGACCTGAGCCCTAGGACCATGCCTCAGGACTACCTGACATGATGACTCCTTGCTGTCCCCAGTCCACCTGGCTGTGCTGCTGCTCCAGTTTCAACTGTTTTGCCTTATTATTATTGGACCATGCTGGTCATTTATGAACATTTGAACATCTTGGCCATGTTCTGTCATAATCTCCACCCGGCACAGCCAGAAGAGGACTGGCCACCCCACATAGCCTGGTTCCTCTCTAGGTTTCTTCCTAGGTTTTGGCCTTTCTAGGGAGTTTTTCCTAGCCACCGTGCTTCTACACCTGCATTGCTTGCTGTTTGGGGTTTTAGGCTGGGTTTCTGTACAGCACTTTGAGATATCAGCTGATGTACGAAGGGCTATATAAATACATTTGATTTGATTTGATTTAAAGGGGAAGTCAGATGTGTGGAATAAATCTTACTAGTTGTGGAAAATACTGGAGATCAAGAAAAGTAAGGTAAGGAGCAAGGGCTGCGTGTATATTATGTGTGCCAAACAGGTGCTGTTAGATCACAATATAATTTTTCTGAATGTTTGGAAAAATGTAAACACAAAATAAATTACAAGCGTACCAGAGAGTCTGTTGTAATGATTTTTTGTCAAGTCTTTATTACAGCAAAGACTAAACAGTCGCAATCATTCGTGAATGCAATTTCCGGAATGGAACGGTTTATTTAATGTTTAAGCAAATTATTCAAAGGTCGCTTTATTTTATTTTAAAATGAAAAAGCTTGACTGCATTTCCAATTATGAATGACTCGTATGCTGTGTGATGACATGAACGAATGAATGATTGATTGATCCAGTACCCTATATAAGTGTTGAAATATAGGCTTAATATATACCTAAATTGCAGTTGTAAGACTAAAGAGGATGTACTTAGGCCTACCCACTGTTCCTAGGCCGTCATTGAAAATAAGAATTTGTTCTTAACTGACTTGCCTAGTTAAATAAAGGTTAAAAAAATGTAATAAATGGTGGTTACACAAGGCTGGTAAATTAAGCCTACTAATGATAATGACATTACTTATTATGATACTGATGATCATCATAGTTAAAAAATAAGAAGAAGGAGAAAAAGACAAGGAGTGTTATTATTATTATAAATATAATTTTTCGGACAATTTGGAACAGTGTAAACAACACTAAATAAATGATAAATAATACAAGAAGCTGTTCTAATGGGGAAAAAAAAGTGCAAAGCCTTTATTAAAGCAAAACAAAGATTTTTTTTAAATGTGTGAAATTGTTTACTTGACAATCAACAGGCAACAGAAGCAGTATCTGTCTTATTTCTATAGATATACAGTGCCTTGCGAAAGTATTCGCCCCCCTTGAACTTTGCGACCTTTTGCCACATTTCAGGCTACAAACATAAAGATATAAAACTGTATTTTTTTGTGAAGAATCAACAACAAGTGGGACACAATCATGAAGTGGAACAACATTTATTGGATATTTCAAACTTTTTTAACAAATCAAAAACTGAAAAATTGGGCGTGCAAAATTATTCAGCCCCCTTAAGTTAATACTTTGTAGCGCCACCTTTTGCTGCGATTACAGCTGTAAGTCGCTTGGGGTATGTCTCTATCAGTTTTGCACATCGAGAGACTGAAATTTTTTCCCATTCCTCCTTGCAAAACAGCTCGAGCTCAGTGAGGTTGGATGGAGAGCATTTGTGAACAGCAGTTTTCAGTCCTTTCCACAGATTCTCGATTGGATTCAGTTCTGGACTTTGACTTGGCCATTCTAACACCTGGATATGTTTATTTTTGAATCATTCCATTGTAGATTTTGCTTTATGTTTTGGATCATTGTCTTGTTGGAAGACAAATCTCCGTCCCAGTCTCAGGTCTTTTGCAGACTCCATCAGGTTTTCTTCCAGAATGGTCCTGTATTTGGCTCAAACCATGATGCTGCCACCACCATGTTTGACAGTGGGGATGGTGTGTTCAGGGTGATGAGCTGTGTTGCTTTTACGCCAAACATAACGTTTTGCATTGTTGCCAAAAAGTTCAATTTTGGTTTCATCTGACCAGAGCACCTTCTTCCACATGTTTGGTGTGTCTCCCAGGTGGCTTGTGGCAAACTTTAAACAACACTTTTTATGGATATCTTTAAGAAATGGCTTTCTTCTTGCCACTCTTCCATAAAGGCCAGATTTGTGCAATATACGACTGATTGTTGTCCTATGGACAGAGTCTCCCACCTCAGCTGTAGATCTCTGCAGTTCATCCAGAGTGATCATGGGCCTCTTGGCTGCATCTCTGATCAGTCTTCTCCTTGTATGAGCTGAAAGTTTAGAGGGACGGCCAGGTCTTGGTAGATTTGCAGTGGTCTGATACTCCTTCCATTTCTATATTATCGCTTGCACAGTGCTCCTTGTGATGTTTAAAGCTTGGGAAGTATTTTTGTATCCAAATCCGGCTTTAAACTTCTTCACAGCAGTATCTCGGACCTGCCTGGTGTGTTCCTTGTTCTTCATAATGCTCTCTGCGCTTTTAACGGACCTCTGAGACTATCACAGTGCAGGTGCATTTATATGGAGACTTGATTACACACAGGTGGATTGTATTTATCATCATTAGTCATTTAGGTCAACACTGGATCATTCAGAGATCCTCACTGAACTTCTGGAGAGAGTTTGCTGCACTGAAAGTAAAGGGGCTGAATAATTTTGCACGCCCAATTTTTCAGTTTTTGATTTGTTAAAAATGTTTGAAATATCCAATAAATGTTGTTCCACTTCATGATTGTGTCCCACTTGTTGTTGATTCCTCACAAAAAAATACAGTTTTATATCTTTATGTTTGAAGCCTGAAATGTGGCAAAAGGTCGCAAGGTTCAAGGGGGCCGAATACTTTCGCAAGGCACTGTATATGGATGATTCATAAAGCCAAGCACATTTAACAGTTAGGCTATTGATTATAGACCTAATTAAATTGGGGATTCCTCTCTCCTCACTTTTCTTAGCCAATAAGGTAAGGGCTGTGTTCTCGTCTCCTCATTCTGCTGCAGCCTCCGCCGCATTGTTCTCAACACCAATATGCTGGTTAACTTTGCTTTTATGCACATAGCAACATGGTCTAGGAAAAGGTGCCAAATCAACTGCGCACTGATGTGTTTCAGAACCACAGGTATGCCTTGTTAAAAGTTAATTTGTGGAATTTCTTTCCTTCTTAATGGGTTTGAGCCAATCAGTTGTGCTGTGACAAGATAGGGGTGGTATACAGAAGATAGCCCTATTTGGTAAAAGACCAAGGCAATATTATGGCAAGAACAGCTCAAATAAGCCAAAAAATACAGTCCATCATTACTTTAAAACATGAAGGTCAGTCAATCCAGAAAACTTCAAGAACTATGAAAGTTTCTTCAAGTGCAGTCGCAAAAACCATCAAGCGCTATGATGAAACTGGCTCTCATGAGGACAGGAAGACCCAGAGTTAACTATGATGCAGAGGATAGGTTCATTAGAGTTAACTGCACCTCAGATTGCAGCCCAAATAAATGCTTCACAGAGGGCAAGTAAAAGACACCTCAACATCAGGTGGTCAGAGGAGACTACGTCAACCAGGCCTTCATGGTCGAATTGCTGCAAAGAAACCACTACTAAAGGACACCAATAATAAGAAGAGACTTGCTCAGTCCAAGAAACACAAGCAATGGACATTAGACCGGTTGAAATCTGTCCTTTGGTCTGATGAGTCCAAATCTGAGATTTTTGGTTCCAACTGCCGACACGGTGAGACGCAAAGTAGGTGAACGGATGACCTCCACATGTGTGATTCCCACCATGACGCATGGAGCAGGAGGTGTGATGGTGTGGAGGTGCTTTGCTGGTGACTGTGAGTGATTTATTTAGAATTCAAGGCACACTTCTGGTTTGCTGTAGTGGGGCTATCATTTGTTTTTCAACAGGACAATGACCCAAAACACACCTCCAGGCTGTGTAAGGGCTATTTGACCAAGAAGGAGTATGATGGAGTGAGGCATCAGATGACTTGGCCTCCACAATCACCCGACCTCAACCCAATTGAGATGGTTTGGGATGAGTTGGACTGCAGAGTGAAGGAAAAGCTGCCAACAGGAACTCCTTCAAGACTGTTGGAAAAGCATTCGTCATGAAGCTGGTTGAGAGAATGCCAAGAGTGTGCAACGCTATCATCAAGGCAAAGGGTGGCTACTTTGGAGAATCTCAAATATAAAATATATTTTGATTTGTTTAACACTTTTTTGGTTACTACATGATTCCCTGTGTGTTATTTCATAGTTTTGATGTCTTCACTATTATTCTGCAATGTAGAAAATTGTAAAAAATAAAGAAAAACCCTTGAATGAGTAGGTGTGTCCAAACTTTTGACTGATACTGTATATTTTTCTGCTATTGTTCGGCTAACAGGCTGTCGACTAAACAATCGACCCATCGATTAAATGTGGTCAGCCCTACTATGTTGTGGAATACTTAAGTTAAACATGTAAACAAATATTACTCCTTCTATATCTGTAAGTCAAACCACACGTGTATCATGGTGTTAGTGTAACAGTATAGCTTCCATCCCTGTCTGCCCCAAGCTGGGCACGAACACGCAACATTCGCAACCCAAAGAAGCACCATCAATACCACTGACCTAAAACAAAAGCATTTCTAGGTCTGTGGAAACAATACTTCTCGGTCTCAGGGCGGATGACATCACTTGCACAAGATTAGCGCATCGCTAACTGAGTAGTTATTCCACATCGGCTACGCTATAGCATAAAGACAGGAAACCATGAGTGCCACCAATGGACATTAGACAAGATTACAGACATCTCTAAATCTTTCAGTACTTTGATCCAGATTTGAGTACCATTTCTCTAGCTAGAATGGACGTGTGATTAAAAAACAAGGGATAAAGCTAATGAGATGGTGGGATTAGTGAAATGGCACAAGGCAGGCTAAGATTAAAGTTTAACACATCCAGGAAAACCTTAATTAAGAAGTAACAAAATAGGGTTTTAATTCAGTCTTTTAATTGCTCCACACTTGTAAACAGCTGATGGATAATGTGGTATTAGTCACCAAAGCATCAAGGAAGTTAAGATGAACATTTCCCTCAGCCAGCTGTCTGTCTGCTAGCGGGTCTCTGAATTTAACTCTTGAAAGGCTCAGACGGAAGACTTCTCTCAACTTTAGCGACAGGCAAACCTATCTGTGCATAAGCAGAGGCAATCCAAAAATTATATAAACAGGCTATTGAGAGGACTAATGTGATACGCGGCATGATAAGTAGGCTTGGGTGGTATACCGTATATACCTATACCAGGGTTTTTGGAAATAGCCACTGGATGGTTTTTCATTACCGTCAATACCGTTGATACAACAAAGTAGTTTTTTATTCATTTTAATATTTGTAGCTACTTTTTAAAGGCTACTACAGGATTCGCAGATACCCATAGACTTCCAGTCATTGTGCTAAGGCTAGTTAGAATTTGCTTGAGAAACTAACTTCATACGGATTAGATCCCAGGCTGTGTCGCAGCCGTCTGCGACTGGGAGACCCATGAGGTGGCACATAATTGGCCCAAAGTCGTCCGGGTTAGGGGAGGGTGTCAAGAAGCAGTGCGGCTTGGCGGGGTCGTGTTTTGGAGGACGCACAGCTCTCCCAAGTCTGTATGGGAGTTGCAGCGATAGTACAAGACTAACTACCAATTGGATATCATGAAATTGGGGAGAAATAGGGGTAAAAAATTTAATAATGAAACACAAAAAGAATTGTCATTACTTTCTTCATACTGGACACAGAGACATAAAAATGGTATCCACGAGTTCATCTGACTCTGGGGAAGTAGATAAAGGGCCTCATTGGCAAAATACCTAAGTATCCCTTTAAGTAAATACCTGCAGTCAACTTGTGCAATACATTAGGAAATACCGAAGATCGCGTTCTACATTTTACCTGTCAGATAATTTAGCTAATTTATTAGCTCTTTAGTTATCTAGCTAAGTGGTTAGCTTCTTACAAAATCAAGTTGCGCTTGGTAACAGCAGAGAATCATCTCCTGGATCAAGAGCCTTGCTGTCTAATATTTGTTTTGTGCATGCAACAAACTGTAAGTAGCCTTTTTGTTACTTGTATAACTTTGATCTGGGATGTCTGTCCTGCAAATACTTCAGGTTAGAGACTGTATAACATGTAGTGCTCGTGAGCATTTCGTTATCATTCCGTTATCATTTCGTTATCATTATCATTCTCATTCTCTATCGGATTACAAAGGCTCAGTGGGGTTTGAAAATAGCTTCCCTTGTGTTCAGTGCCAGTATTACTGAATATGGCACAAGGTCAGAAGGAACATATGACAATCTGGATAGCGCCCAAGTCTAGTGATAAGTCCCTCAATTTCAAAGCTCAGTGTGGACAAAGAAAGTAATACATGGAGTGTCTTTGAACCCTTTATGAAGTGACTTCATGACCAGCACCTAACAATAAGAAATAGGGTATAATTACTTTATTTCCTAAACAATGGCTGTAAATTGCAAACTGAAACTGTATTGCGTGTGAGTGAGCTATATGTCAGGACTGTGCAGTTTTACATCAGTAAGGTCATGTTTATGCAATGGGTAGCCTACACTCTTAGAAAAAAAATCTGGTATAAAGGATTTGGACGATACCCATAGTACACAATTTATAAAGCAAGCAGCATAACAGCTGCACCAATGCATAGGCACTCACACGACCAATGGACATGGGAACAATAACCGACAAAGACAGAGGGAACATATATAACATACTAATCAGAGGAAATGGGAACCAGGTGTGTGTAATCAGACAAGACAGTCCGGGGTTGATGATAACAAATCCCGTTCAGTGAAGCCTAGAAAGCCGGTGAAGTAGACCTCCGGAACTGGTGAACAGAATGAGCATCAGTGCCAGGGTGATCCGTGACATATCTAGAACCTAAAAGGGTTCTTTGGCTGTCCCCATAGGAGAACCCTTTGAAGAACCCTTTTTGGTTCCATGTAGAACCATTTACAGAGGGTTCTACATGGAACCCAAAAGAGTTTCGCCTGGAACAAAAAAAGAGTTCTACTTGGAACCAAAAAGTGTCCTCCAAAGGGGACAGCCAAAGACCCTTTTGGAACCCTTTTTTCTAAGAGTGTATGTAATATGCTCTGTGTGTGTGTGTGTGTGTGTGTGTGTAGAGAGAGAAATGGTCTTAGAAGTTGATCAGTGACAGAAGCGTGGGTGCTCATTTCAAATGTCAAGACGTGGGGGCCAATCAATTCTTTCATTTAGGCCGCAATGCAACTCAATTACTGAAAGCTCCACATCTGTTATGGTCACTGCACACTTAATCTTCAGCCTAGAGGAGATAATAGGGAATGGGACGGCAAGTGCTTAGGTGCACAACTCTTTGACTGTTTATCTCTTCAAAGAAGCTCCTTGTCATTAAGTCATGAACCCCATGGAACCCAAAAGAGTTCTACTTGGAACCAAAAAGGATTTTACCTGGAACCAAAAAGGGTTCTCCTATGGGGACAGCCAAAGAACCCTTTTGGAACCCTGTTTTCTGAGTGACGTAAATGACAGCAGATTACATTAGAAAAAGACAAATGAGCTTACTGTTCATAGATCATTGCCAGAAGTATGTTGCAGAACACTAGAGGCTGGGCTAGGGCTGAGCGATATGGCCAAAATACTGTATCACAATATTTTGTATTTCTTTTTACGGTGTTATGGTATATATTTTATGGTATATATTTTATGTTTTTGAATAATAAAAGTTCTAAATATGCTTAATGAATCGTGCATGACCCTAGAGTGGCAACAACAAAAAATATTTTAATGGGGCTTTCTGTGACAAAACTATCAGTAGAGTTGAAAATGCGATGGAAATACATTTTTATTCGGTACATGAAAGATTAAGCATAAAAGCACTTTTTGTGTGCATTACGTGTGGAAACTCATGACTGGTGAGAAAATGTATGTCATTTCTTTAAGCAGATTTTAGAATATTCGCATGAAAATCTGTCGCTAATTGAATGGAAACCTAGTTTCTGACCATGCATTTTCAATGGATTCAATGGCAGTTCTTACTTTTGCCACAAGGGGCATTGTCCCGATTTCTAGGATGCTTTTGGCTCCAGTGTTGCCTAACGGGCACTATTCATGGTAAAAAATGTATATGTGCACACCCAAAGCGCTTGCTAGTCGGCTCTCACCCACCATGGAACTGTGATTGGTTGCCATGGCTGCAGGCTTGGCTGCAGACATTGTCGGATTATTTAAGAACTCTTGTGTTCACTCTGCAGACAGGACAGGCGGGAGCAACGGCTGCTGCACCTGTGGCTGTTCCTAATCCTCCACTCCCTACCAGCCCAAGCATCTTCCTCCATTCGGGAGCCTCATCTCCCGGCACAGGAGTGCTATGAGGGGCCTCCTGGGAGGTGTCGTGGGTTCCTGCTCCAATGCTCGCTGGCCTTCGAGCTGCAGGCATCAACGTTTCCCAGTAAGCGTTCCAGAGTGGCATACGTCATCTCCTTGCTCTCAGGACGGGCTCTGGCCTGGGCCACGGCCATATGGGAGAAGCAATCAGACATTTGTTTTAATTGGCAAAGCTTCACCCAGGAGATGAAGAGGGTTTTTGATCAACCCATCAGTGGCAGGAATGCTGCTCAAAGACTCATTGCGCTTCGGCAGGGCAGCCAGAGAGTAGCTGATCACGCCATTGACTTTCGGATGCTCGCTGCTGAGAGCGGTTGGAATACAGAAGCCCTTCACTCAGCCTTTCTGAACAGACTCCGTGAGGTTCTGAAGGATGAACTGGCTTCCCAGGACAACCCTGACACTCTGGATGAACTTATCATTCTGGCCATCCGATTTGACAACCGGCTTTGGGAAAGTCGTCGTGAGAGGACAGAGGGGTTCCGAGTTGTTTCCAGTGTTTCTGGGCAAAGGGCAGTTCCTGCTTTCATAGACTCTGGGGCTACAGGCTGTGTTCTGGATCGCACATTAGCTGTTGTATTCGGCGCATGTGACTAATACAACTTGATTTGATTTGAAACTAAACATTAAAATACCGTTATTTAAGGCAAGGTAAAAATCCAACTCAGTCCATGCATCAATACCGGCATGTAATAAAATAGAGTTTACCGGGCTGGGCAATTTGGATTTCAATGTCCTCTTGATGCCAACTTGGCATTGTGTTGTCGGCCAATTAATCTATTGTACGTTTTGACATTTCAAGTAATGTCTGGGAGCTTATTAATATCTGCTCTGTACATACACCCCCTGTGGTGTGTGTGTGTGTGTGTGTGTGTGTGTGTGTGTGTGTGTGTGTGTGTGTGTGTGGTGGAGCTTCCGCCCTTTTGCTTACACATTACAGATCTGCAAACAATGGAGTGTTAGGGGAAGGGATAGTGAGGAATTTGGAACTTTGTGAGTCTGGAATGTCAATCAGAGACTCAATCAGACGTTATGTCTGTGAGATTACCTCTGTTCTGCTCTCAATTCCTGAGACAGAGCCCAGATAACAATCACCACTTTGCGTCAGCTCCGTTGAAATGAAACATCAGTATCATTGACATGTTGAAACCATATATCTGCTGTAGTAGAAAGACTCCTAACTCATACTGCAGAATGTCACTTTCAAACAATGGAGGTTGAGTATAGATATAGTATGGTAGCACAACAAAGGCTCGTCGATTGTAGCTAGCGTTAAGATAAATGCCCAGATTGTAATGGAAATAATGGGGGGGGGGGGGTCATTTTCTGCAGAATGATGTGCCATGACGTGCCATCCGTCATGACCTGACGGTGCCTATCTGTCATCATGCCCTCTTCCTTACAGAGACCCTGACAATTTGCGGCCCCAAAAATGTGATGCGAGCTAGGGCGGGTCGCTGTAGCCCTGGGGCCAATCCTTCATCTGCTCGGCAGGTGGCAGGAGGAATCTATCAAACATGGTGGCTCAGTGTCATGTCACAGCAGAGAGGGAAGGCACATGGAAGACAGAGTGAAGACTCTGGTTGTCAAACACAGTTTGCCATAACATTTCGGCTGATGGGTCTAAAGCACGAGACAAAAAGACTTGGCATATGAAAGATTGTCCAGATATCATGAAGCTATAATACAGGGGTCGGCAAGCTTTTCTTATGGAACAGTTCAATGTCATTTATAATAAATATTCTACAAAGGTCTAATAATAAATGCAATAAATAACATTATTTATTGCAAAATACACAGTTCATTGTACAGAAATAATTAACTGTTACCAATAGCCCTAAACATAACTGAATGACAACCAGTCCAGAATATATAAGACAATCGTCTTTCCATCAAGTCCATATCTTGAATGAATACACGCCACTGCTGAGAATCATACTCTGTCTCTGGTCTCTCCCCTCTGACACTTGCAATAGCCTAATAATCTTAATGCATGGTTCAATTTACAGAAATATACAACTGTTAGGTCTAACAACAACAGCCCTAAACATAACTGATTAAGAACCAGTCCAGAATACGAAAGACAAGAAGGCGAGGACTGTGATAGGGTTATCTCTCTCCACGAATGTATTGTCTATCTCCCTCCAATTAGGGCACATTCATTGTTTGTAAAATACCTTGTAGCAGTTGTAAGGGCAAAGATTCAGGCAGACATATAGAGGTGCAAATAGATGTTGGTTTTATTTACACTCACCTCCGTATCTATTTGGACAGTGATGCAATAAATAAAAAAATTGGGCCTCAATACTCCAGCATTTTTGGTGGGAGATCAAATGTTTTATATGAGGTAAAAGTATATATGAGGTGACAGTATATAATGTGACAGTATAGAATCAAGGGCTCCCAAGTGGCGCAGTGGCCTAAGATCCTGCATCTCAGTGCAAGAAGCATCACTGCAGTACCCGGATTGAATCCAGGCTGCATCACATTTGGCAGTGATTGGGAGTCCCATAGGTCAACGCACAATTGGCCTAGCATCGTCCAGGTTTGACCCGAGTAGGCCGTCATTGTAAATAAGAATTTGTTCTTAACTAGGGTTGCACAGTTTGAGGAATATTCAGAGGTGGAAACTTTCTGTGGGAATTAACGGGAATATATGGGAATTAACGGGAATATATGGGAATTAACGGAAACATGTGCAAATGAATTTTAATACCATTTAAATGTAGATGTTTTTTACATTGGATATATTTCCCATATCATATGAAGACCGAAACATAAACATTTTACCTTATCATAAGTAGACAAAATTGCAAATGATTAAATCCTTCTAATATAAAAAAATTATATAATTTAGTTATGAATTGAACTTTAATTAAATGAGTTGACTCTTCACATGGGATGATTTCACTGAACAACAAAAGAAAGGGAATACTGAATGATTCCCAATGATCCATCGCATCCCCCAAAAACATTTAACATACATCTGTTAAATGATAGTCTAGAAACTAAAGCTTTGTTTGTCTTCCTCTCAGGCTTTCATGTCTTCTCCCTGAACCTCCTCAACGTCCACCTCTTGAACATCAGACTCTGAGGCCTCATCTTCACTGTCACTTTCCAACCTTGTTGAGGATGGCTCGGTGTCAGGCTCAAAAGCCTAAAATTTGCCCGGATGGCCACCAATTTTTCAACCCTTGTATTGGTCAGCCTGTTACTTGCTTTGGTGTGTGTGTTACCAAACAAGGACTAGTTGCGCTCTGAGTTGGCTGATGATGGTGGGATTTGGAGGATGATGGAGGCAACAGGAGAAAAAGTCTCAGATCCACAAAGTCCCTTCCACCAGGTGGCTGATGAGATATGTTGGCACGACTGCCATATTGCATCTCCATCCCAAAGCCCTTGCTTGGAAGTGTACTTTGCCAGACTGCCAAGAACCTTGCCCTCATCCAGGCCAAGGTGGCCAGACACGGTAATGATGACACCATAGGCCTTGTTGATCTCTGTACCAGACAGGATGATCTTGCCAGCATACTTGGGGTCCAACATACATCATCCAGTAGGATCCTCTTGATGGGGCTGTCCATATCGGCAGTGTGATATGGCCTTTTCTTGGAGACTCCTTCCCCTCCAGGAGACTGCCAAACATGACAACACCACCCCAACGGGTGTTGCTGGGCAGCTTCAATGTGGTGCTCTTATTCTTCTCACTTTGCTTGGTGAGGTAGATTTCTGCTATAACCTGATGACCCTTCACATACCTAACCATTTCCTTGGCTCTCTTGTAGAGTGTATACATTGTTTTCAGTGCTATGATGTCCTTGAGGAGCAGATATAATGCATGAGCAGTACAGCCAATGGATGTGATGTGAGGGTAGGACTCCTCCACTTTAAACTAAGCAGCCTTCATGTTGGCAGAATTGTTTGTGGTCCAAGGTCATTGATGACTGCCTTCAGCTGATGTGCAATGTAGAGACCGGGGTGTCTGTTGTCCCTTGTGTCTGTGCTCTTGTAGAATACTGGTTGAGGGGTGGAGATGATGTAGTTAATTATTCCTTGCCCACAAACATTTGACCACCCATCAGAGATGATTGCAATACAGTCAGCTTTCTCTATGATTTTCCTGACCTTCACTTGAACTCTGTTGAGCTCTGCATCCAGCAAGTTGGTAGATAAAGCATGACTGAGGGGTGTATGCTGGACAAAGAACATTCAGAAATCTCTTTCATTACACATTGCCTGTGAGCATCAGGGGTGATCCAGTTGCATACTACGTTCCTCCATTGAGTTGCATACTACGTTCCTCCATTGAGTTGCATACTACGTTCCTCAATTGAGTCAAAAAAAACTTCTGATTCCAGTAGGACCATGAGCTGTTGCTATCGATAAGATGTCTGATTCATAATTTTAACCTCGAATATAAGTAGTGGACCTTTTGTCAGAGGTTGCTTGTTGTGAGTGCTGAGGGAACTTCATTCCCTTGACCAGATGATTCTGCATCTTTGTTGCATTCTTCACATATGATTTGGCACAGTATTTGCAAATGTACACAGCTTTTCCTTCTACATTAGCTGGAATGAAATTTCTCTACACATCAGCCTGTGGCATTTTCCTGTAAAGATTAGAAAAAAAATGAGTAAAAAAAACAAATACATTTCCATGTACAGATAGATAGTTAAACAGTTAGATTAAACAACTAATTTGTTAGATAAATATTTTTTAAATGAAACATGTATAGAAACAGGTGAATGAACACTTCTCAGTTAGCAGGCTCAAGCAAGCTAAAACCCACATGATAGCAAAAACGACTTAGCAGAAATGGTTAACAAGTTAGAAGTTATTTAAAGACACTTTGCTGTTGGCTACTAATTACTAATTACTAGTTATGTATGTCATATCAAATATATTCACCTCACCCAGTATTGTAATCAAACTTACCAGAAAGCATGTAGTCCTTGGCTCAGAGTCTAGTGGTGTGGGCTCAATAGCATCTCATTAGTGTGCAAGATCTTGAGAATCAGCTGTACATGTGATGGAAAAGTGCACTGGACATGTGATGGAAGAATGCACTGTGCATGCAGAGGGTTGAGATTCCATTGAATTGGGGAAAGTTTAACAAAATATGCCACAAGACCTATAATTGCCTTATGTGTATCCCACAAAAAAGGTTAACTTTTATAAGCTAACTGATGAATTTAACTTCTTATGGCAGTATTGCGTAGCTTGGATAAATAAGGTGCCCAGAGTAAACTACCTGTCCCAGTTGGTAATATATGCATAGTATTAGTACATTTGGATAGAAAACACTCTGAAGTTTCTAAAACTGTTTGAATGATGTCTGTGAGTATAACAGAACTGATATGGCAGGCAAAAACCTGAGAAAAAATCCAAACAGGAAGTGGGAAATCTGAGGTTGGTCGATTTTCAACTCAGCCCCTATTGAAGTTACAGTGGGATATTGATAATCTTGTACTTCCTAAGGCTTCCACTAGATGTCAATCGTCTTTAAAAACTTGTTTGATGCTTCTACTGTGAAGTGGGACCAAATGAGAGCTGAATGAGTCAGAGGTCTGGCAGCAGTAACGCGCTGTTCATGTGCATTTCACATGAGCGGTATCTCCTATCTCCTATTTGGACATAAATAATGGACATTATTGAACAAATCAAACATTTATTGTGGAGCTGGGATTCTTGGGAGTGCATTCTGATGAAGATCTTCAATGGTAAGTGAATATTTACAGGGGGGGGGGGGGTGGGGGGGGGGGGAGTATTTAGTCAGCCACCAATTGTGCAAGTTCTCCCACTTAAAAAGATGAGAGAGGATATATACAAAATTGTAGACCTGCACCAGGCTGGGAAGACTGAATCTGCAATAGGTAATCAGCTTGGTTTGAAGAAATCAACTGTGGGAGCAATTATTAGGAAATGGAAGACATACAAGACCACTGATAATCTCCCTCGATCTGGGGCTCCACGCAAGATCTCACCTCGTGGGATCAAAATTATCACAAGAACGGTGAGCAAAAATCCCAGAACCACACGGGGGCACCTAGTGAATGACCTGCAGAGACCTGGGACCCAAGTAACAAAGCCTACCATCAGTAACACACTACGCCGCCAGGGACTCAAATCCTTTTTGAAATCTGACACAGCGGTTGCATTACAGAGAAGTATATCTTTAATTCCATGTATAATACTTGTATTTTCATCAACATTTATGATGAGTATTTCTGTAAATTGATGTGGCTCTCTGCAATATCACCGGATGTTTTTGGAACTACTGAACATAACGCGCCCAATGTATACTGAGATTTATGAACTGATAAATATGAATATAAATATGAACTTTACCGAACAAAACATACATGTATTATGTAACATGAAGTCCTATGAGTGTCATCTGATGAAGATCATCAAAGGTTAGTGATTAATTCTCTCTCTATTTCTGCTTTTTGTGACTCCAGTCTTTGTCTGGAAAAATGGCTGTGTGTGTTTTTGTGACTTGGCTCTGACCTAACATAATCATTTGTGGTGCTTTCGCTGTAAAGCCTATTTGAAATTGGACACTGTGGTGAGATTAACAACAATATTACCTTTAAAATGGTATAAAATACATGTATGGTTGAGGAATTTTAATTATGAGATTTCTGTTGTTTTGAATTTGGCGCCCTGCACTTTCACTGGCTGTTGTCATATCGATCCCGTTAACGGGATTTCAGCCCTAAGAAGTTTTAAGCAAAATTCTCCAAATTTCAGGGCTTAACTTCCCATGGAAAATTCCGGCAATTTACTGGAAAGTTTTCGACCCTTTTCAACCCTATTCTTAACTGACTTGCCTAGTTAAATAAAGGATAAATAAAAATAAATATCAAGTTCACATAAAGTGAAAGACCTCGATCCACATGATTATAGAGCCCAACCTATTTATTCTCAATGTTGGCCAATCACGGGACCTTCCTCACACAACCTTGCCTGTTTAGTATGCCGGTCCATACACTATCGGAGCTGTATTAATCAGATATTTTATTCTAATGGAGTTTATGGCCAGTCCATCAATCTATGCTGAGAGGAAGTTGGCTCGAGCTACCTACTGTAGTAGAGGTGGGCGCACATGTGCAGTCAAGTGGGAGAACCTTCACAGGACATGGAACAGTACCTCTTTCTGTAGGCTATATTGGTGTTGTTATCTGATGTACGCAGTCAAAAATATGAATTATCCTTCTATAGTTACATGCAGCCACACTACCAAAATAGTGAGCAGCTAGTTTAGCAGAGGATGTCATAGACAAATACAGGATAGGCTCATAGTTTATTAGTTCCTCTAATTGGAAGATGTAATACTGTCACGTTCGTTATAAAGATGAGACTAACGCGCAGCGTGAGTAGAGTTCCACATGTTTTTAATAAAACCGAAACTCAGCAAAACAAACAAGCGCAAACGAAACGTGAAGCTATATGAATAGTGCAGACAGGCAACTAAACATAGAACAAGATCCCACAAACACCAAAGGGAAATGGCTACCTAAATATGATCCCCAATAAGAGACAACGATAAACAGCAACGATAAACATATCAGGCCAACATAGATATACAAAAACCCCTAGACCTACAAAACCCTAGACATACAAAAACCCTAGACAATAGAAAAACCCTAGACAATACAAAAACCATAGACAATACAAAAACTAGCGTACCCACCCTAGTCACACCCTGACCTAACCAAAATATAAAGAAAACAGAGATATCTCAGGTCAGGGCGTGACAAATACACATGCTACATCATGACTGAGGCAGTTTGTTTCATATTAATTTGTTGACCTAAATAGTGAGCAATGAGCATAACACTTGTGAACCAATAGCTGTTCAGACTGAGTTAGTGTAATCAAACGTTCAAAACAGTGTCTGCAAAAGCAAACAGCCATTGCAAGAGGAATGTGCCAGGTAGCAGCAAAATCCTTTGTTGGTCTTTCGAGACAATATTGCTTGACACGAGAATGATCTTGGACATGCATTGTCTTCCTGAGGTAAATTGATGTAATACAGTCATCTAGCTACCTCTCAGTGGCGTAAAGACAACACAATGTCGTCATTCGAAAGATATAAACATCTGTCAATTGTAATGTGTAATGACTGTTTATTACAATCAATCTTATGACTCTGAGACAGTAAGTTTATCTAGTGGTGAATTCAATATGGCTGTGAACAAATAACTGTTCCAGCAGATTCAATGAAATATCATGGATTGAAAATCAATCATGTAATGACATGGAGCTGACACAGGGGAGGCAGTGTGTCTGAGTGTGTCATGCATGACTGTAAAGACGTTAGCATGCTACAGTTTGGCTGGCGCCTATAGGCAAACCGGAAAATAATTGCATGACGACGAGTCGTCTCTTGTTGAATGACAACAGGCACGTCATTGAAGAATTCCTTCAGTTGACCAATCGCCAACGAGGGGTGGTAGACTTCGGCTGACGACTTCGGCTGACGACTTCGGCTGACGACTTCGGCTGACGACTTCGGCTGACGACTTCGGCTGACGACTTCGGCTGACGACTTCGGCTGACGACTTCGGCTTGCCTTCGCGAAAGATGTTTGTGTGCACGAAACAGCCAAAGAAACACTTGCCGAAGTCAAAAACGAACAATAACGTCAGAAAATGTCGTCATGATACATGCACGAACTGTTCCAAATGATCTTCTATGGACAATTGGCTTCTATTTCTGGTAAATGTGTTCCATGTGACATGAACATAAAATGCAATTTTCACAAGGAAACTAACTGAACCATAGGCTTTAAGGAATATTCCTGTAGGAATTTTCCTGTACAGCAATTCCTCATATAGTATGTATCTGGAGGTGTTATGTGTTGATCATAACCCTTATCTCCAAACCAATAGTATTCATAAGCAACCCTCTTTCGCAGGGAGACATAATAACACAAGGGGCACAGAACAATGACATTGGTTGGCACAAAGACTAGAATGCACTCTGGGGAAGCAGAAACAGGCAGTAATCAAGGAGAGGTAAGACAGAGGGATGGAGGAGTGGCAGGCTTGCCTTCCTCTGAACAGGCCCCAAATAGGGGGAATAGAGAAATGTGAAATCCTGCTTCAGTTGCTGTGCGCGATCAGTGGAGAAGCACGGTGAGTGAACACGCACACTAGACTGATCACTGACACCCACACAGATGCTCAGTCGAATACTGTAGAGTAGACAGTAGATTAGCTAGGAGAAAGAACGAGAGGATCCAAAAGAAGATCAGATTGAATCCAGACAGTAAGAAATAGGACTGTGTTGTGAGACTAGAGGAGGCATGAGTCGGTAGCTGGTACTGTAAGCTCAGTCTGATGCAATGAAAGTATGTATAGACCAGCTCACCAATAAGAGCTAGCTGCTGTAATACAGAGATCTCAATGTTGAAGGCCCTTTCCTGTTTCAGTATGACAATGCCCTCATGCACAAAGCGAGGTCCATACAGAAATGGTTTGTCGAGATCGGTGTGCAAGAACTTGACTGGCCTGCACAGAGCCCTGACCTCAACCCCATTGAACACCTTTGGGATGAATTGGAACGCTGACTGCGAGTCTGGCCTAATCGCCCAATATCAGTGCCTGACCTCACTAATGCTCTTGTGGCTGAATGGAAGCAAGTCCCCGCAGCAATGTTCCAACATCTAGTAGAAAGCCTTTCCAGAAGAGTGGAGGCTGTTATAGCAGCAAAGGGGAGTCCAACTCCATATTAATGCCCATGATTTTGGAATTTATTTTATTTTTTTTATTTTACCTTTATTTAACTAGGCAAGTCAGTTAAGAACAAATTCTTATTTTCAATGACGGCCTAGGAACAGTGGGTTAACTGCCTGTTCAGGGGCAGAACGACAGATATATACCTTGTCAGCTCGGGGGTTTGAACTTGCAACCTTCCAGTTACTAGTCCAACGCTCTAACCACTAGGCTACCCTGCCGGAATAAGATGTTCGACAAGCAGGTGTCCACATACTTTTGGTCATGTAGTGTATAATGTTCTCTAACAGCCGTCATGCAAAAATTTACATTTTCACCTAGATTTGGCTTGTCTCTACAATATTTAATCAATCCCACAACCACTGCCCGCTCAAACATCAGTCTTACAATTCTGTTTGTTGAACAGTTAGATTGTGGCGCTGTCTCGGAAGAACAATTGTCGTTTGCACAGCCATTGTTTTCTAAGTGTTGTTTCATGTGTGATATTTTATCATCCCTGATGTAAATTCAATAAATACCTGACATTACTGTAAATTTCTTCATGTGAAAGTCTCACATCTTGCAACTTTGATATTAAAACTCACTTAATTGTCTGGTTGGGGAAAAACAAACTTTCAGTGAGTGCAAATGTAGCCTACACTGAAAAATGGAAGCATCTACCTATGAGGGGTCTGCTTTTTTATTGTTGGCCTAGCTACTCAAACCCCATTCAGAAATTGTATTTGAATTACAAGTTGGTGGTGAATATGATGTGTTAACAATGAATGATGGGGTTTTTACTCACATCCAAAATAAGAACTGGACAAAAAGGTTCCGTTGTTGGAAGGGGGGTGCAGCAGCAGCAGGTAGGTAGGGGGGGGTATTGGTATATTTGTAATAGGCTGTGTCATTACCTAATTTAAATGACCATTGAATAGGCTACAGCAGATTACAGCTGTGGATGTGAACTCAAAACTAGGCTAGCCTAGCCATGCTTTCAAATATACTTATTCTGTAGCAGGTGCATCTCGAGGATTCTAAATTCTACCTTCTTTTCTTGATTTTGAACGATTTCAGTTAAACTATTTATTTAGCGTTTTGCCTACACAGTTGTTGCCTACCCAGAGCATGCACGTTCATTTACAGATTGGCACGCATGCTGCTTGTCCCCTTTGCCACACCCGCACCAATACTCCGGCTTCATTCTCTTGTCTAGAGGTGAGACAATGGCTATTTGAATCATTTAAAACGCACACAAGTAAAGCCGTAGGCATGACAGCCAAATATACTGCATTGGTCAATTGCCTATTTCAATACTGGATATTAGAATATTTCGGACAACAGATTTGACACACTTGCATCTGACTCGCAGGGTCCTAACGCATTGTTACGCGCGTAGCCTAATACACATTACTATAAGCAACACTGACACTAGCTATCGTAGGCTACGCTGCATTATAACCCAGCATATCATACATGAAGAAGGATGTTGGTCTTGGCATATGATTGAACACCGGACCGATCATACTGCACAGATTAAACCTTTGGCAACACCCTTGCAATCATTCCACGAAACCGGCGGTGGCTTTAACACCGGTAGCATATATGGGAAGGTGTCAACACACGGTTTTGTGCAGGCATTATTTTCCACTACTGTACGAATAACAAAACGTTCCGGGTGTCGGCTACAATGTCATGCTCACATGATACACAGGCTACACCTGTGCCTCCCATACACTGCAAGATAACTGCCAGAGAATGCAGAACAATTAAATAAAGGCTACCTGTCCTGTCGGGTCCAACTGTCAGTCTTCAGTCTAGATGTGGACCATTGAGGTTACAGGCCAGCGAAGCAACGTTACACCGACGCCGCCACCGCCCCTCAGCTTCTTTTCCCCGGGAGATGGCGCGAGAGAATAGATGGGAGGCACGACCGGGAAGGCGCGGAGGAAAGACGGAGGGGCGTGCTATAGGGGACAAGGGAACTCCCAGCGACGCGCGTGATGTGTCGACTGCTCCAGCCACCATATATTGGACACAGGGCCGATGCAGACATAAAAAACAACACAACTATTTTTTACTCAGTCGGGTCTCAATTTATTAATGAAAGTAAGAATAGCAGAATAGACCAGGTGAAATTTCGAAATGTGGTTGTGCATCAGCAGTTTTTCTCTTATTATGTCAGTCGCTGACAGTCACTCAATTAGCCATGTCAGCCAGTGGCGATCCGTCATTCAGGGCAGAGCCGCACCTGTTTTGATATAAAATATAAATATTTTTTTTTTTGGGGGGGGGGGGCTTGCCTGTTTAGCATGTTATTTTGCCATTAATATGTGTCAAATAATAGTTTACAAACAATGTAAAAAAAAAAATATATATATATCATTGAGTTTATAAAGCCACATACAAACATGGTCTCTTTTTTTGCTTCCTTGAGTGAGGCAGCTCCAAAATGCAGGTGAATTCAGCCTAGCTCAGTGCTTTCTGTGGTGGTGGGGCGAGCCATCAGAAAATAGGAGCGTTGCACGGTGATTGGCTCAGTGTTCTGTCACTCATGGGGACACTACGTCATCGCCAAGTTTAAGTCCATAGTAAGGGTAGACATCCAAAATTTCAGCCCTTTGGGTCCTGCCATTACAAGTGCCCTTCCAAGAAGGCTCAAGGTCATTGGCCACAGATAAAATGACATCAAATCACATTATATGTACAGTAGCTTTGATTGGACTGATCATGTCAACATCTTACTTTCAAGGTCTTAGCTAGCAGCCATCATCATTAATCAAGTCGACAATCTACTGGCAAATTATTTTCAATCCTTGTCATATGAAGAGAAATAAATGAAGACAAATTATAGATAAAACTTTTCCGGGCTCATCAGCCATTGGACATAAAAATAACACAACAAGTTGGAAATCGCAAATTCAACAATGAGTGGTTTGTAAGGAATCAGTGGCTAACTGCAAGCATTGCAAAGCAACCACTAACATTAGCATGAAATAACATGAATTCCCAAAAAAGTATGTGAACCCTTTGCAAATACCTGCATTTCTACTTAAATTGGTCATCCAATTTGATCTGATCTTCATCTAAGTCACAACAATAGACAAACACAGTCTGCTTAAACTAATAACACACAAACAATTATACGTTTTCATGTATTGAGCACACTGTGTGAACAGTGCAGGGTGGAAAAGTGGATGTAATAACTGGTTGACCCTCCTTTGGAAGCAATAACCTCAGCCAAACATTTTCTGTAGTTGCGGATCAGAACTGCACAACGGTCAGGAGGAATTTTCGACTCTTTACAAAACTGTTTCAGTTCAGCAATATTCTTCTTCTTTTTTTTTTTTTACCCCTTTTTCTCCCCAGTTTCGTGGTATCCAATTGTTTTAGTGGCTACTATCTTGTAACATCACTATAACTCCCGTACGGGCTCGGGAGAGACAAAGGTTGAAAGTCATGCGTCCTCCGATACACAACCCAACCAAGCCGCACTGCTTCTTAACACAGCGCCCTCCAACCCGGAAGCCAGCCACACCAATGTGTCGGAGGAAACACTGTGCATCTGGCAACCTTGGTTAGCGCGCACTGCGCCCGGCCCACCACAGGAGTCACTGGTGCGCGATGAGACAAGGATTTCCCTACCTGCCAAACCCTTCCTAACCCGGACGACACTAGGCCAATTGTGCGTTAACCTTTTTTGTGGGATGCACATAAGGCAATTATAGGTCTTGTGGTATATTTTGGTTAAACTTTCCCCAGTTCAATGGAATCTCAACCCTCTGCATGCACAGTGCATTCTTCCATCACATGTCCAGTGCACTTTTCCATCACATGTACAGCTGATTCTCAAGATCTTGCACACTAATGAGATGCTATTGAGCCCACACCACTAGACTGTCTGAGCCAAGGACTACATGCTTTCTGGTAAGTTTGATTACAATACTGGGTGAGGTGAATAGTAATTAGTAGCCAACAGCAAAGTGTCTTTAAATAACTTCTAACTTGTTAACAATTTCTGCTAAGTAGTTTTTGCTATCATGTGGGTTTTAGCTTGCTTGAGCCTGCTAACTGAGGAGTGTTAATTCTGTGTACATTTGCAAATACTGTGCCAAATCATATGTGAAGAATGCAACAAAGATGCAGAATCATCTGGTCATGTGCATGAAGTTCCCTCAGTGCTCACAGCAAGCAAACCCTGACAAAAGGTCCACTACTTATATTCGAGGTGAAAATGATGAATCAGACACCTTATCGATAGCAACAGCTCATGGTCCTACTGGAATCAGAAGTTTTTTTTGACTAAATTGAGGAACGTAGTATGCAACTCAATGGAGGAACGTAGTATGCAACTGGATCACCCCTGATGCTCACAGGCAATGTGTAATGAAAGAGATTTCTGAATGTTCTTCGTCCAGCATACACCCCTCAGTCATGCTTTATCTACCAACTTGCTGGATGCAGAGCTCAACAGAGTTCAAGTGAAGGTCAGGAAAATCATAGAGAAAGCTGACTGTATTGCAATCATCTCTGATGGGTGGTCAAATGTTTGTGGGCAAGGAATAATTAACTACATCATCTCCACCCCTCAACCAGTATTCTACAAGAGCACAGACACAAGGGACAACAGACACCCCGGTCTCTACATTGCACATCAGCTGAAGGCAGTCATCAATGACCTTGGACCACAAACAATTCTGCCAACATGAAGGCTGCTTGGTCTAACATGGAGGAGTCCTACCCTCACATCACATCCATTGGCTGTACTGCTCATGCATTATATCTGCTCCTCAGGGACATCATAGCACTGAAAACAATGGATACACTCTACAAGAGAGCCAAGGAAATGGTTAGGTATGTGAAGGGTCATCAAGTTATAGCAGAAATCTACCTCACCAAGCAAAGTGAGAAGAATAAGAGCACCACATTGAAGCTGCCCAGCAATACCCGTTGGGGTGGTGTTGTCATGTTTGGCAGTCTCCTGGAGGGGAAGGAGTCTCCAAGAAATGGCCATATCACACTGCCGATATGGACAGCCCCATCAAGAGGATCCTATGTTGGACCCCAAGTATGCTGGCAAGATCATCCTGTCTGGTGCAGAGATCAACAAGGCCTATGGTGTCATCACCTCCCGGTCACGGCCGGTTACAACAGAGCCTGGGTGCAAACCCAGAGTCTCTGGTGGCGCAGCTGGCGCTGCAATACAGCACCCTTAACCACTGCGCCACCCGGGAGGCTGTTCAGCAATATTCTTGTGATGTCTGGTGTGAACCGTTCTCTTGAGGTCATGCTACTGCATCTCAATCGTGTTGAGGTCAGGACACTCCAGGTGTATTTTCTTCTGTTGAAGCCATTCTGTTGTTGATTTACTTCTGTGTTTTGGCTCAATGTCCTGTTGCATCACCCAACCTTCAATTGGCAGACAGATAGTCTTACATTCTTCTGCAAAAATTATTGATAAACTTGATAATTCATTTTTCTGTCGATGATAGCAAGCTGTCCAGGTCCTGAGGCAGCAAAGCAGACCCAAACCATGATGCTCCCTCCACCATACTTTACAGTTGGGATGAGGTTTTGATGTTGGTGTTCTGTGCCTTTTTTTCTCCACACAGAGTGTTGTCTGTTCCTTCCAAACAACTCAACTTTAATTTAATCTGTCCACAGAATATTTTGCCTGTAGCGCTGTGGACAATTCAGGTGCTCTTTTGCAAATTTCAGATGTGCAGCAATGTTCTTTTTGGACAGCAGAGGCTTCTTCCGTGGTGTCCTCCCATGCACACCATTCTTGTTTAGTGTTTCACGTATCATAGACACATCAACAGAGATGTTAGCATGTTCCAAAGATTTCTGTAAGTCTTTAGCTGACACTGTAGGATTCTTATTACCCTCATTGAGCATAATGTGCCATGCTCTTGCAGTCATCTTTGCAGGACAGCCAGTCCTAGGGAGAGTAGCAACAGTGCTGAACTTTCTCTATTTATAGACAATTTGTCTTACCATGGACTGATGAACATCAAGGCCTTTAGAGAGATACTTTTGTAACCCTTTCCAGCTTTATGCAAGTCAACAATTCTTAAAATCTGAAATCTCTTTTGTCCGAGGCATGGTTCACATCGTGCAATGCTTCTTGTGAATAGCAAACTCAAATTTTGTGAATGTTTTGTATAGGGCAGGTCAACTCTAACCAAAATCTCCAATCTCATCTCATTGATTGGAGTCCAGGTTAGCTGACTCCTGACTCCAATTAGCTTTTGGAGCAGTCATTAGCCTAGGGGTTTACATACTTTTTCCAACCTTCACTGTGAAATTTTAAATTATATATTCAATATAGACGAGAAAAATACAATAATTTGTGTGTTATTCGTTTAAGCACACCGTGTTTGTCTATTGTTGTGACTTAGAGGTCAGATCAAAATGTATGACCAATTTATGCAGAAATCCAGGTCATTCCAAAGGGTTCACATACTTTTTCTTGCCACTGTAATTATAGAGAATGCCAGACTTTTATGACAAAGTTTGATGACAATATTTGTCCACAAAGGACACGCCACCTACACAAGGTGAGTGCAAAAATGTATTGTATGCTGCTGCATAAAATATGAATATGCAAGGGAGATATTTATACTGTAGCTAAGAGAGTGATACTAAGTGTATATGTTGTGTAGTAAGCTGTTAGAAGCCCATGTGCCTCACCCTAATAATTTGGTCTATTTTCAACAACGCGGTATTGTAAACACATCGTTCATGGCCGGTGTGTGCTTGTTTGCAAACCTTTTTGTACAGCTTTGACAGTGCTACTGATATTTGCTCCTCTTAATTGCGCCTACTGTTCTAACTTGGTGGTGCATATGTAGCCTATAACCTGTTTTAGAGAAATGTAATCATCAAATATTGTAAGAGCTTTCATTGTCTGTTTATATGACCCCTATTTTTTTAACCTACAGTTCTGACTAGTTGTACAGGGAGTACACTGTAAAAACGGCCCATGTTCTGAATTCTGTCGCTGTACATTTCAAAAGTGCTGAACAAATAGTTATATTAACTACGTCCGTTGTCTTAACCTCTTGAGTGTAGGGGGCAGTATTTTGATATTTGGATGAAAAACGTACCTAAATGAAACTGCCTATTTCTCAGGCCCAGAATCTAGAATATGCATGTAATTGTCAGATTAGGATAGAAAACACTCTAAAGTTTTGAAAACTGTCAAAATATTGTCTGTGAGTATAACAGAACTGATATTGCAGGCGAAAAACTGAGGAAAATCCAACCAGAAAGTGCTGTTTTTCCTGAAACCTATTTGTTCCATTGCATGCCTTCCCTCCATTTAAAGGGATATCAACCAGATTCCTTTTCCTATGGCTTCCACATGGTGTGAACAGTCTTTAGACTTAGATTCGGGCTTTTATTCTGAAAAATTAGCGAGAACGATCACATCACATCAGTGGATGGCTGGGTGCCAGCAGTGTTTTGCATGCGCAAGCAGCTTGGAACAGACATTTTATCTCTCACTCCTATTGAAAAAGGTTTAAATATTATCGATTATTTATTGTAAAAACAACCTGAGGATTGATTATAAAAAACGTTTGACATGTTTCTACGAACTTTACGGATACTATTTGGAATTTTTGTCTGTCCCGTCGTGACCTCTCGAGCCTGTGGATTTCTGAACATAACGCAAGGTATTTTGGATATAAAAATAATCTTTATGGAACAAAAGGAACATTTTTTGTGTAACTGGGAGTCTCGTGAGTGCAAACATCTGAAGATCATCAAAGGTAAGCGATTAATTTTATTGCTTTTCTGACTTTCGTGACCAATCTACTTTGCTGCAAGCTCTTTGTAATGTTTTGTCTGCTGAGATAGATGTCCTTACATAAACACTTGGATAGCTTTTGCCAAAAAGCCTTTTTGAAATCTGACACGCCAGGTGGATTAACAACACGCTATGCTGTGTTTTGCTATATTGCACTTGTGATTTCATGAAAATTAAATATCTGAAGTATCCATTCTAACCACAAAATACTTCATGGGAGAGACAGAGACGGGCGGGTGAACTTTCCAACAGAAAGACAGACGATTCCAACAGAGATCACGACGACATACTGAGTGTAAATATATATTGATTGCAATGCATTTCAATCAATATAATTATCAACTGTGTATGGACTTTTGTCTTTCGCTCCCTTCTCAGTCCACACCCATTTCCCTTTGTCTACCAAGCCATCATATCGTCTTAGCCTACTAGGGAACCTCCCCTATCATTTCCTCGTAACCATATCTACTGTTTGTTTGTTATGCATTTATGTGATTATTTAGTTAGTTAGTAAATAAATGATTAAGACAATTGATGTATTGATGATTCATAGTGAAGGCTGAGTTCGTGCAGATAACCAACAATTTAGGTTCGGAATGAGACTAACATGAGGTAAAGAATAATTCATTAGAAGACTAATTGATCAGATAATAAAATATCTGAAGAGTTATATTAGGAAAATTATAACTTTGTAATCTGAAGAATTTCCTTTGTGCCCCGACTTCCTAGTTAATTACATTTACATGATTAGTTTAATCACGTAATAATAATTACAGAGAATTGATTTGATAAAATAAGTCTTCAATTTAATGATGCCAAAGACACAACAAGCGTAAAAGGGAACATTTGAAACAGGTCCTATAGGTTGCGCTATATTTAGAGTTATTTGGGAACTTTAGTTGTTAATGATACAAACCTTAGAATGTCATAGAAATCCAAACATATATGGGCTGCATGATGCAACTATAGGCTATTGAGAAAGTCACAAAAAAGCTTGCTCTCTGTTCCTTGCCTCAGGCTGTTTATGTGTAACAGTATAACTTTAGACCGTCCCCTCGCCCATACCCGGGGCGCAAACCAGGGACCCTCTGCACACATCAACAACAGTCACCCACAAAGCATCGTTACCCATCGCTCCACAAAAGCCGCGGCCCTTGCAGAGCAAGGGGAACCACTACTTCAAGGTCTCAGAGCAAGTGACGTTACCGATTGAAACGCTATTTAGCGCTCACCGCTAACTAAGCTAGCCGTTTCACATCGGTTACATATGGTTGTTTTTAATTAATCATTACCTTAGAAAGCACTGTCCATTTCATTGTTAGGTTTTGAAATAACATCCACCATGACCATGTTTTCCACTCAGTTTCAACCTGTTGTTGAACTTCTTTCTTCTTGATCAATCACAGTGACGTACGTTTTAAAAGCACAATATTGTTTTGATGATACGTTTTTGATGTGTTTTTTGATTGCATTGATGTCAGAGTGGTTAGAAGGACAATAGAGCCCTGAGACAAGGCCATTAGCGAGTAGAATACTACCAACGAATGTCCTGAGTGCATAATAGGAGATTGCCATGACTCAACGGTCACATGGAATTTTACTACGGTCATGACTCTTGACTGCCGTTGTGGGGGTAATATGGTCACTGCAACAGCCCTAGAGGAGACAATGGCTTGTGCTTAAAACCTCTTTGGGCTAGGTGTCCCACTACGACAACATCCGGTGAAATTGCAGAGCGCGAAATTCAAAATACAAAAATCGTAATATTAAACATTCATGAAAATACAAGTGCCTTGCATTGTTTAAAAGCTTAACTTCTTGTCAGATTTCAAAAAGGCTTCACGGTGAAAGCATACCATGCAATTATTTGAGGACAGCGCCCCGCATACACCAGCATTAAAAACGTTTTTCAAACCAGCAGAGGTCGTCACAAAAATCAGAAATAGCGATAAATAGCGATACCTTTGAAGATCTTCCTCTGTTTGCAATCCCAAGGTTCCTAGCTACACAACAAATGATTGTTTTGTTCGATAAAGTCCTTCTTTATATCCCAAAAAAATCTATATAGTTGGCGCGTTTGACTCAGTAATCCACCGTTCCACTCGTTCAACATGCAGACAAAGGAATCCCAAATGTTACTGGTAAACTTCATCCAAACAAGTCAAACAACGTTTCTAATCAATCCTCAGGTAGCCTAATATGTAAATAAATGATACAAATTTAAGACGGAATGTAGTATGTTCAATACCGGAGATAAAAAAACGATGTGCGCAAACTCATTCACACAAGACTAGAGTCCTAATGAGGGACACCTTGAAAAACTACAACTACTTGCTCATTTTTCCAAAAACAACTGCAATCTGGGAGGAATTATTTTGAATATCCTTTAGACTAGCATTGAAATGGCCTGTGACCTCAAAAAAAAAAATCAGCATAGATTCTCCCGGGTTTTTGCCAGCCATATCAGTTCTGTTATACTTATAACGGATGTGAAACGGCTAGCTTAGTTAGCGGTGCGCGCTAAATAGCGTTTCAATCGGTGACGTCACTTGCTCTGAGACCTTGAAGTAGTGGTGGTTGCTCTGCAAGGGCCGCGGCTTTTGTGGAGCGATGGGTAACGATGCTTCGTGGGTGACTGTTGTTGATGTGTGCAGAGGGTCCCTGGTTCGCGCGAGGGGACGGTCTAAAGTTATATTGTTACATACTCACAGACATTATTTTAACAGTTTTAGAAACTCCTATCCAATGCTACCAATTATATGTATATCCTAGCTTCTGGGCCTGAGTAACAGGCAGTTTACTTTGGGCACATCAGTCATCCGAACTTCCGAATACTGCCCCCTAGCCCTAAACATTTATTTTATTTTATTCTAGGTTATCAGTTAACATTGTGTTACTTTCATCCCACCTGTATCTCCTGTAACCTTTCCTAGGCTAACAGACTAGCTAGCATAATCCTTGAAACCTATGCTCTCATTTAGTCACTAGATGCGTTAAGAAAATGACAGTGTGTTTGGAACCTTAAAAACGAAACACAACTAACTCTACAACCGAAAAACATTTTGGTCAATTGTTTTACCTACAGTTGAAGTCAGAAGTTTACATACCCTTAGGTTGGAGTCATTAAAACTCGTTTTTCAACCACTCCACAAGTTTCTTGTAAACAAACTATAGTTTTGGTATGTCGGTTAGGACATCTACTTTGTGCATGACACAAGTCATTTTTCCAACAATTGTTTTAAGAAATATTATTTCACTTACAACTCACTGTATCACAATTCCAGTGGGTCAGAAGTTTACATACACTAAGTTGACTGTGCCTTTAAACAGCTTGGAACATTCCAGAAAATGATGTCATGACTTTAGAAGCTTCTGATAGGCTAATTGACATCATTTGAGTCAATTGGAGGTGTACCTGTGGATGCATGTCAAGGCCTACCTTCAAACTCAGTGCATCTTTGCTTGACATCATGGGAAAATCAAATGAAATTAGCCAAGACCTCAGAAGAAAAATCGTAGACCTCCACAAGTCGGGTTCATCCTTGGGAGCAATTTCAAACTGTCTGAAGGTACCACATACATCTGTACAAACAATAGTACACAAGTATAAACACCATGGGACCACGCAGCCATCATTTCGCTCAGTACTTTGGTGCGAAAAGTGCAAATATATCCCAGAACAACAGCAAAAGGACCTTGTGAAGATGCTGGAGGAAACAGATACAAAAGTATATATATCCACAGTAAAACAGGTCTTATGTTGACATAATGGGTCGGCAGGGTAGCCTAGTGGTTAGTGTGTTGGACTAGTAACCGGAAGGTTGCAAGTTCAAATCCCCGAGCTGACAAATCTGGCGTTCTACCCCTTCTACCCACTGTTCCTAGGCCGTCATTGAAAATAAGAATTTGTTCTTAACAGACTTGCCTAGTTAAATAAATAACCTGCTCAGCAGTGTTCCAAAACCACCATAAAAAAAAGCCAGACTACAGTTTGCAACTGCACATGGGGACAAAGATTGTACTTTTTGGAGAAATGTCCTCTGGTCTGTTGAAACAAAAATGTGGCCATAATGACCAATGTTATGTTTGGAGGAAAAAGGGGGACACTTGCAAGCAGAAGAGCCCAACTGTGAAGCACGAGGTGGTAGCATCATGTTGTGGGGGTGCTTTGCTGCAGGAGGGACTGGTGCACTTCACAAAATAGATGGCATCATGAGTCATGAGGAAGGAAAATTATGTGGATATATTGAAGCGACATCAGTCAGGAAGTTAAAGCTTGGTCACAAATGGGTCTTCCAAATGGACAATAACCCCGAGCATACTTCCAAAATTGTGGCAAAATGGCTTAAGGACAACAAAGTCATGGTATTGGAGTGGCCATCACAAAGCCCTGACCTCAATCCCATAGGACATTTGTGGGCGGAACTGAAAAAGCATGTGTGATCAAGGAGGCCTACAAACCTGACTCAGTTACACAATCTCTGTCAGGAGGAATGGGCCAAAATTCACCCAACTTATTGTGGGAAGCTTGTGGAAGGCTACCCGAAAGGTTTGACCCAAGTTAAACAATGCAAAGGCAATGCTACCAAATACTAATTGAGTGTATGTAAACTTCTGACCCACTGGGAATGTGATGAAAGAAATACAAGCTGAAATAAATCATTCTCTTTACTATTATTCTGACATTTCACATTCTTAAAATAAAGTGGTTGTCAGTGATTAGGTGAACGGATAAGGCGGAGTCAGGCGCAGGACACATGTATGAGTAATAATCAGAGAATATACTCAAAAATTAAGCAATGTTCCAAACAAGGAAAAACACAAATATCCAGAGCACAAAATTACAAAACCACATGACAATCACGCACAAAACAGAAAGGGAAGCCAGAGGGTTAAATAAGGAACATTGATTATGGAATGGAAACCAGGTGTGTATAATGAAGACAAAACAAAACGAAAAGGAAACATGGATCAGTGGTGACTAGAAAGCCTGTGACATCGACCACCGAACGCAGACTGAACAAGGAGAGGGACCAACTTCAGCGGAAGTCGTGACAGTGGTGATCCTAACTGACCTAAAACAGGGAATTATTACTAGGATTAAATGTCATGAATTGTGAAAAACTGAGTTTAAATGTATTTGGCTAAGGTGTATGTAAACGACCCTGGGTTTATAAGCGCGGAAATCGACTCTGCCGCACGAGCATGCTTTTGCGGCACAGTCGATAGCGCGCTGGACTTTGGGCTAGAAGGTCGAGGGTTCGAGACCTGCTTGTTTCATTACAATATAAATAAATGTCAATTGAAAAAGGTAAAACGAAACGAAGTGCAGCTAGTTTGCAGTCTTTCCAGCTTCAGTTTAAAGTGATTGTGTTAGCTGTGTTGTTGGCTAGCACCTCTGAACAACAGTATCCTGACGAGTGTTGCACATTTTCTATGCCAGGCAAAATCGCGCCTCATTAGCTCATTGTTATGGATCCAAATACATGTCTCTAGAAAACAGCTTAAACAAATGCAAATGCAGCTATTTTGCTGCTATTCTGGCTGCAAAGTAGTGACTGTAAATTAGCCGTAGTTGGCTAGCTAGAAAGCAAGGCATAAGAACATTGCCAGCCAGTATGGCAATAGAACATTTAGAATGAATGACTGGGTCATGTCCATAGATACAGAACAAAAAGACTGAACGACTGGGTCGGATCTCTGGCAACCGAACCGATAGAACGAACGACCAGCCGGCTTGGGTAGCAACCCTAGATTTGTTTCAGGACTATATCTTGTGGAAGGATGAAATAGTGTGAATAAATTAATGAAAATAGTGTTTTTAATAAAAATATTTAAATCATTATTTGAATATGTTGGTAACCCGTTGTATAAAAGTGTTAATGCCCTCGAAGCCAGTGTTTGGAGGATATATTGGCATGGTTTTCCGACCCTAGACGAACCATGCCAATATATCCTCCAAACACCAGCTTCGAGGGCATTATCACTTAATTAACTCACTTAATTTACAGCATGGTAATGTCACCATGGAAGGCCAAATCTCCATCCCACCAAAACAGGCTGAAATGTCAGGTGGTCTTTTCAAACAGCTCTTACACAGAATAGCATTATCATCATGTTCACAATTTCACAGTATTATTCCAAACTCATAGTGTGGAAATATATATTAAACATAGAAAAATCACGTTTTTGACTACACTGGGCCTTTAAAACTGCCGGCCCTGCTTGGACACAACTTGAGGAATTGTAGTCAAGCCTACAGGCTATCATATTTAGTCAAATCTCCCAAAATGTAGGCTATTATGCTACAACTGAATAAAGGTGAAGTTGTGTAACAATCCTGCTGACTTGCGATTTGTGATAGAATAAAGGTTTTGAGAGAAAAAAAACTGACCATGGGGGCCTATTAAAATCGTATTAACTAATAAAGCTAATACATCTTCCCTATAAAGCTAATACGTATTTTTCTTTATCCTCCTATAGGCTTTCGTATGAACACTGAAAACAAATCCAGTCTGCTACATCAACAGTCACTCCTCCCCTCTAACAAATGACCCAGGATATTCTCCAATGTGCTGAGCTATGGGGTCTGGGGGTCTACTCCTGGTAATTTACTCCAACTAGCTCAGATGTGTGAGCAAGGCAATAAATAACAATACTGTGGTCTGTGCTTGCCAATGTTCCTGCAGACGTCATCTGTAGCTGTCAGTTACTGAAAATCCACATGCATTTTTGATATATGGACACTACACTCTCAGACAAAAGGGTTCCAAAAGGATTCTTTGGCTGTCCTCATAGGAGAACCATTTTTTGGTTCCAGGTAGAACACTTTTGGGTTCAGTGTAGAACCCTCTGTCGAAAGGGTTCTACTTTGTGGTTGCAAAGTGCTTTTCAAAGGGTTCTCCTATGGGGACAACCAAAGAACCCTTTTAGGTTCTAGATAGCACTTTTTTTTCTAAGAGTGTCACTCATGACAAATCACTGCTCCTCACTCTGCACAAAACTAATGGCTAATCCTATTACCATTCAGTGGGATATATGGCTAGATTTACCATTACAGGCTTGTAAGCGTTCTTTCTCTTGCAAAGTTATTGTGAGAAAATAACTAATGGGCACATAGCCAGAGCTGAGGTCGATTCTAGTAAGCTCCATTCAGTTGAATTGTTATGTTTTCTGTTTATAGTCTGTGGTTCATTTCACTTGTGTTCTGAGGTTAACCTCACCTCTGCACCATGTATTCCTTTAAAATGACCTTGGTTTTCAAGCATTTAGCATTAATATGATTTGTACAGTATTTCTCCACACATTAGTTCACATAAACAGCAATTGGCATATGCTGCATAGTCAAATGCATCCAGTTATTGAAAGCTAAGTAGGTGATGTATTGCACTGGATGTGAGCATAGTAAGCTTGTGTAATGGGTGCCCTCCTTGGATTTTGTGCGGAGTGTTTATGTACAAATATATGTAATATGCATAGACCTATGGAAAATCAATGCCAATCAGGCTCAATGGTTCTCCTTCGGAACATTAACACAACTTGGCTGTGCCTTGGTTTGACGTAGGCGTGATATTTTGTTGACAATTATGTTGAGTGGGAGCTAGGAAGTAGCCTAATCAGTTTGACCTCACACATTGTCAGAGGCAGCCGTCAACAGTTGCCGCTTGGAAAAAAAAGTCATACTTGTAAATTCCCCCTTTTCTTGGCTTCCTCTATGTCCAGTGATCTGAAAAGGCTGGTTGGAGGAGAGCAATATAGTGGAGGGCATATCAAAGAGAAGAAAACATGGAGATAAAAGCATTTACAAACATTGTGACACACGTTCTCTCTTATAGATAATAGATAATGAAATAAAGTTATGTTTGAGCCTGGATCCACATGGGGGCAGTATCTACCACAGTGTTATTTTCACGTTCATGCATTCCTATTCACACTGATCCAATCACAATATAAAGTTTGAAGGTTTCAAACGTTTTCCTTGTTTATACAGTCACAGAGATTTATAATCTTGATAAACCATATTGGTTATATCAAGATTATATGAGGACCTCAATGGAAATTATTCAGTTTTTTAACCTTGATCATTTTTTATGTATTTAATGTCGTCTCTGGCTCAAGCAGCCTACTACTTTTCATTAACAGATTAATTCAAATCAATCAATCAACCAAGATTATCCCCCATACAAGGTGAAGCTCAAATGTTTTGCTGTGAGAATTAGCTGGATCTAATGTATAAAGGTGATCGGGTCCTCTCCTTGTTCGGGCGTCGCTCGGCGGTCGGCGTCGCCGGTCTTCTAGCCATCATCGATCCACTTTTCATTTTCCATGTGTTTTGTCTTGTTTTTCCTCACACCTGGTTTCAATTTCCTCAGTTACTTGTTATATATTTAATCCTCTTTTCCCCCCCATGTCTTTGTGTGGGATTGTTTATTGTAGTACTTGTGTACGTTCCCCGTGAGCGCACAACGGGTTATTTTTGTGCCTATTTATCTTGTTGTTCTGGATGCTGTTGGTTTTGCATAATAAATCTCCAGTTATCAACCAGTTCTGCTCTCTTGCGCCTGACTTCTCTGCCGCACCCGCTACATTGGTGTTGATCAGTAATTGTTTTTGCCGTTGTCAAAATGTTATTTGTTTAGGCATAGATACAGTGCATTCGGAAAGTATTCAGACCCCTTGACTTTTTCCACATTTTGTTACGTTACAGTCTTATTCATCAATCTACACACAATACCCCATAATGACAAAGCAAAAACTGTTCTTTAGAAATTTTTGCAAATGTATTCAAATAAAAACTGAAAAATACATTTACATAAGTATTCAGACCCTGTATTCGGTACTTTGTTGAAGCACCTTTGGCAGAAATTCCAGCTTCGAGTCTTCTTGGGTATGACATTACAAGCTTGGCACACCCTTTATTTGGGGAGTTTCTCCCATTATTCTCTGCAGATCCTCTCAAGCTCTGTCAGGTTGGATGGGGAGCGTTGCTGCACAGCTATTTTCAGGTCTCTCCAGAGATGTTCCATCGATCTCAAGTCCAGGCTCTTGCTGGGCCACTCAAGGACATCCAGAGACTTGTCCCGAAGCCACTCCTGAGTTGTCTTGGCTGTGTGCTTAGGGTCATTGTCCTGTTGGAAGAACCTTCGCCCCAGTCTGAGGTCCTGATCTCTCTGGAGCAGGTTTTCATCAAGGATCTCTCTGTACTTTGCTCCGTTCATCTTCCCCTTGATCCTGACTAGTTTCCCAGTCCCTGCTGCTGAAAAACACAGCATGATGCCGCCAACAAGCTGTGTAAACCATGAACTAACTTAATGTAGCAGGGGAAATGGATGTTAGGTTAAAAATATTGTATCCCTGAAACCGGCAACACCCGCTTTCATCCACCGCCGCGAAGGGTGATCGTCTCCTGGCAACCAATTCCATGTGCAGCAAGACTTAAGAAGGGTTCCTCCTTAAATTGCCTCCTTAAATTTTTTGTTAAATTATTTTATTATATGTGAACAGCTTAGTTAATTTAGTGCATTGCAGACAGGAAAAGGTGGCCACATCACTTGGGAGGATGGTGGAGAGGGCCTCTACCACCTCCCCAGATGCCAGGATTGTATTGTACACCCTGCTCCGGAGGAGAGAGTTTCACCTGCCACTATCGAGGGAATAAATGCCAGCCTCCCTTGGGACTGTGCTAACTGGCCAAATGTGAAATTGACCCACCATCCCACCCTTAGTCTGGACTGTCTGTGTGATAATGTACACTTGTTCAAAGAGGGTGTACCCACCTTCGTCAGGATGTTTCTCTGGGTGGCCAGTCCACCTCACCCTACAGGAGCAGCAGACCAGCCACCAACTCCCTGAGACAAATCAGAGGCTCATTTAGACCTGCATCTGATGGCGCCTCACAGAGACTGGAGAACAGCCAGCAACACTGCCCCCCACATCACCAGTCATCACTTCTCTCCCAGGAACTGCATGCAGATACACTGAGCTATGCTCCAGCCAGTCACAGTGGCCCCACGCAGTTTGGAACATCGCCAGTGACACTGCCTTCCACACAACCCTCTTCAATTCATCCAACAACCTGCCTCCCATGTTACCAAACCAGGCAGGCATCAACTCAGTCCAGCTCTACACAAGACCGACCAATACCCTAGGGTTTGGCAAAACACTGTCGAGGGTAGTGCACCACATGATTCAGTCCACACCATGTATCATTCACATCATCAGCCCTCATATGCTGAGAATTAGGAGCTTTGCCAGCTACACTGCCCTCCGCACCACCCTCCTCAATTCCCCCACAACCTCCCTTCCAGGCTAGTTTTGGTTACCCTCCCTACTCCCATCCCCAGGACAGGTCTGGGACACTACTGCCCCCCATGGCGGCCCCAACCCTGCAACAAGAGCCACACCAAGGGCCTCGTGTGCACACTCAGAATGGAGCATTGGCAGCCACTCCGGTCTCCTGCAACAGCTTCACTCCTGTGGTGGGAGCTTCATCCGGCCGGACTGATCTCTGCCAACACTGCTCACCCAGTTCCCGCACCAGCCCCTGCATCCAGCGACTTTAGGGAGGTCTGTCAGCTCAGTCTGCTCTGCTCTTACGTGGTTGGCCAGGGACCTTGGCAAAGGTCTCTGCTCTCACTCAACAAATAGCTACAGATGACTCTATGCCTGTTAGCTCTTATGGGAATGAGCTGAATACCCCCTCTGACTTTAAGTCACGTAGAAGGCTTGGGCTAATGCACCTAAATGTGCGAAGTATGATTAAAAAAAATTACACAATTTACATTTGGGTACAGGACTTGTGTCCTGACATTCTGGTTCTCTCAGAAACACGGTTAAATGGTTCTGTCTTTGATAAAGACATTGAAGTAAATGATTATAATGTATTTAGATTTGACATATTTCAGAAAGGGGGAGTTGTGGCCATATATGTCAAATCAATATTTTAAAATGTAAAATTTCATGGCGCCCTGTTCTTGAAATATTTAGATGTAGATGTGTCCATAAACCAGAATACTGCCAAGGCAGATGCTGTTGGTGCTACATCTAAGTGTTGAACACATTTTCTTTCCTCTGAGTTGGTCATTTTTTAGGATTTGAAATCTGGATTGGCTATCCCCAACCTCAATCAATTTAAGAGTAAATGCATTGATTTTAGTCTGACTCAATTGATCTCAAAACCCCCACAGCTAAATGGGAAAAACGCTGTTAACTCCTGATTGAATGAATTCTTACTAATAACCCCCATAAATATTTGTCTAGTGAAGTATTTGCATATGATCTCAGTGATCATTGTCATGTAGTATGTGTTTGAGATACCAAACAGCTCAATTCTAATCCTTGTTTAATTAAGAAGACACATTTTTTAAAGTGTTCTCCTCAAGGGTTTTCACATTACATGTTCTACTCTGATTTAGCCATACATCTAGTCTCCTGTATTCCTGATCCTGAGTTGGCTCTAGAAAATGTATCCTCCATATTTATTCCTCTGGCAGATAAACATGCCTCTTTTAAACAATTCAGAGAAAATAAATCCACTGGGGTTGATATGCTTGATCCATTTTTGCTGCAGCTCTTGTTAGGGTTGCGTAAATTCGAATCTGGTATCAGGATAAATATAACAATGAGTCACCGATTTTATACTATGTATTTTTTATTAGCTAAGTAATAAATGGCAAATGCAACTTTTGTATATACAGGCTCACTGTAATACCACGCAGGGCAGAACAGAGAACTGACAAGATGTATGTAAACAGTATTCTTTATACTGTGATAGACATAGTTCCAACCCGTCTTTTGGCCTATCACAGTAGAGGCTGGGCGTGGTTTAAACTTGCCCAGCCTATTGCAGGCGCTCAGGCGGGTCCCCGCCTCTTGGCGCTTCTTGGAGTTCTCCCTCCGTCGATGTATAGATCCTTACTGTTCCGGTATCGCAGCCTAGTTGCTCAGTTCCTGCTATTGTGTTGTTCAGTATTTTTCCATCTCAGTTAAACCTCGTGATGACCACCCCTCCCTATCACAACTTTGTAAGATACAGCAAGTCACACCATGTGCTCAATATTGTTACATACAAACACAAGGACAAAGCATCTGCTGGGCTGTTATTGACAGTTTTGCAACATGCAGGTCACACCATGTTACTCAGTTCTTGTCACACACAAACAGGCAAGTAGCAAGCAGTTGTTTAATCTCATAATGATGCTCCAGTGCACAAATGCAGACACCTCACACAACCAACATCAGATAATATTTAATCATATATATCTAATCTAATGGCAATAATGTAAAATACAGGATCCAACAATCCCCCCTTTTCACACCCCCAAGGGTGTGAACAAAAATTCAGCAATGAATCATATAACAGTTACAAAGTTTAAAATAGCTTCATGTCCTCCATTCGATCCCACTATGTACTAGATTGGCTACCAGCCACCTAGGAACTTAAAACCCTCATGTCATAAGAGAACAACAGCTCATTTAAAAACAGAATAAAAGAAAATGGTGTTAAATTTAAGTCCACCTTTTGACACCCGCTAGGGTGTCACTCATTATCCTTTATTTCAGCAGTCCCAACATAGTAATATGTTAATAGCATTTCATGAAAATAACAAAAAGTTTATTATTAATAAAACATAATTATAATTATTATTTTTATTTATTTTTTACAGAAAAACAGAAAATAAAAATCAACCAAGAAAAAATTAAAATCAAGTGATATATGCTTTTGTCTCCCCCTTTTGACAAAAACAGGATAAGACTTTACTGTTTATTGACATGTAAGATGTAGGATAAAACTTTGGTCATGGAAAACAGAGTAAAGCAGAGCAAAGCATTATTATAAACCATCTGGTCCTCTCAGCTACTCCTATCCTGCACCAGGTGGGCACCATGCCACCCAGGGACTCCAAACCTTCACAACAGGGAGAACAAACATACTGGAAAGAACTTAACATAAAACAAAAATGTAAAACAAGGAACTGTGGTGGTGTAATATTTATTCTACTACCTCACCCACAGCATACCATGGATCATCCTCAGTCAGTCCCATCCTCCCCTGAAAGCATGATTCAGTATCAGCATCTCCAACTGGAGCATCAAGCAAAGGCATCATGCCTGAAGCCTTCACCACATCTGTAACAGACTTCTTAAAACACGGTATGATGCAAGCAGCACAACACATCAATAACAAAAATACAATAATTAGGGTCAGAAATCCAGTAACCACCATACTAGTGTACTTACCAAACCAGGCTCCCAACCAAGAGAACAGTCCAGACTCCTCCACCCCCGCCATGGTCCTCATCTCAGCAGATAGTGCATCAAGCCCACTAAGGGCCTTAGATATACTACCATCTGGACTGGTGTCATTAGGAATATACGTGCAACATTGTTCACTGAACATCTTGCAGACACCCCCCTGACTGGCAAGAAGCATATCCAAAGTAAGTATATTCTGTCTGGCAACCCTAGATGTGGCCTCAAGCTGTTCAGACATACCAGTGAGTGCATCACGGGAGTAATTCACAAAACGCTGTTGATTATAGTAGATATAATTAATCCATGCAGTCTGTCTTGCATCCACTATGGCTGGACCTATAATAGGTAGTAAGTGCCAGAGTCTATCATTCCTACCCAAGGTCTGAAACTCATGAGGAACCCCCACTGGCACTCCCAACAGGTTAGTGTGTATGTCAACTACATCCTCTGTCCATGGAGCACTACGTCTATGTCTCCCATGGGATGTAATGTTTTCAGGTCCCCTGGATACAGAACCCAACAGCTGTTCAGCAGTAACATCAACAATGGAATTATCAAACTGGTCAGACCACACGTACCTTGCCAGTCTCCTCTAAGAATGGGTCTCAGCACTCTTTTGGGTCCACAGATCCACCACACATCAGCCAGACCACTAGTTTGGTTTAGGCCTGTAACTGGCCAAGTGGAATTAATGGTTATGTTACTACTGCAATCAGCTTCAGGCAATCTCCCATAATCAATGCCATTACCTGTACCCGTGATGCAACTGTAATTGCCCCCATATGCCTTAACACCCCAAAGGGCCCGATGAGGAGGTACTGTAGGAAACACAAGGCTCAAAGAGGAACAGAGAGTTGAATTGGGCTGAACCTGGTAAAAACCTCTCAGAATACACAAACACCCCTCTCCTTCTCCTATAGCAGATGGATGTGTAGTCAGAACAGGTCTAGCATGACCAATGTTTCATGTAACTCATGCAAGTCCTTTCTTTTCAGGGTCTTAGCTGTATACCTCATATAAGGCAGACACAAATTGTCTCTACCATCAAAACCAGTCTCAGTGCCTAATTGATCAATAGCTGAATAGTCTCTAACGGTAATTACCTGAATGAGATTTGACACAGTGGTGGTAGGTGGCAGGTTCGGTCCAGGGGTGGTAGAGGAGTGTGTCTGGCTCTGGTTCGTCTGGGACCTCTGTGGTTTTGGCAGCATCTTAATAGAAAACAGGGTGTAAGTGCCTGCATCAGAGAGCTTAATAGTTTTGATGGTTAGTAGGATTTCATCACCTTTACAAAGTTCAACAGTGCTCCCAGGTTTCCCCCATATCATGGAAAACCTATCCACCTTTGTGGGATCCCCTATGCTATAAGGATACCCTCTTCTCCAATCCCAGAACTGTCCCAAATTGGTTATCATGTAATCCCCATACGGACACCCTCCCCCATTACACAGGTACACTGGCACTCCTGTACACAGGTGTTAAAACCAAACACAAATATCTCAATTTCTTCCCTGCCCTGTTGGCTCAAAATATGTCCCAAATAGTTAACATGAGTCTCCCATCATTAAACTTATCCTAGCTAATTTTCACACCACATTCATCAGAGAAAATATAATGACACTATAATGTAAGTTTCATTGCCTTTTTGTATTAAATTACCTTAATATCAGTATTACAAATTACCCTAGATTCTCCATCCAAATGGCTTTCCAATGAGGCTGATCAGACCACAAAGGAAAGTTACAATGGAGGTCATAAGTCATACCACCCCTCCAAAGAAGTGTTTCTTACTATATTAAACAACATTCCTTTATCAAAATATTTCACCTATTTAATTAAGACTCAGAAAATAAAAACTTCTAATATTTCATATGTGAGTGTACCCCTTTAAGATATATTGTCTCTGGGAACATGGAAATCCCCTTAAACCCAAAACATTTACTACAAAAACAAAACCTAATAATTATGATAATCCCCTCAAACTCAAATAATTTGTCTCAATGTTTCATGTCTTACATTCGTGTTTCTCCAAATTGTCTCCCCAAAATACTTCTTAAATACCCAGCCATTAGACACACACAACTGTGATAAACGTACACTGGCCCTTTAACATAAAATAAAATCAGCCTGCAATCCACTCTGCGGGCCTTTCATTGTTCCCCATAATGAAAACAGATTCTAATGTTAGTATACCTTAACCTCCTGTTTAATTTCTATGGTGTTATCTGAACAATCAAACCAAAATCAATAACCGGGAAGTACTTGTGTAAATTAATTAAAAGAACAAAATAAATCTACCTTATTTCTCAGCACTTGGTTAGAACACCCCTCCCGTCTTACGTTGACCACACCCTTCGCCCCGTCTCCCGTACGTACATCTTATCTATTACTCAGTGGCTCAATTAATGTTTAATGTAAGTATGTTCAGATGTTGATTATGTAATTCTACAATATTAGTATAGTTCAAACCTCATGATATGAATCTACACACATAATTTTACGTTAAGAGTTTAACACGTTTTCCAACAGCCATGCACACCCCCTTCATATTCTATGATATAACTCTGTGCAAACATCTCATCAGCAAGCCTGCGACTTTTTAAACATTCTCACCGGTACCAGCTCCAACTGAAATACCTAATGTACCACACTCTCTTGGTCCCCGAACTCATTCATACCGATATTAGTCCCCGACTGAATATCAAGCGTATTTCATGCACACGATTTGAGTCTCACAAATATTCATTTACGCCAGTAAGCTTCAACTTACACCATACACACACAAATCTTCAATCACCCCAGCAAGCAGACCAGTGGGAGACCCAACTTAAACTTGCCCAGCCTATTGCAGGCGCTCAGGCGGGTCCCCGCCTCTTGGCGCTTCTTGGAGTTCTCCCTCTGTCGATGTATAGATCCTTACTGTTCTGGTATCGCAGCCTAGTTAGAACAGTTGCTCAGTTCCTGCTATTGTGTTGTTCAGTATTTTTTCCATCTCAGTTAAACCTCGTGATGACCACCCCTCCCTATCACAACTTTGTAAGATACAGCAAGTCACACCATGTGCTCAATATTGTTACATACAAACACAAGGACAAAGCATCTGCTGGGCTGTTATCTACAGTTTTGCAACATGCAGGTCATGTTACTCAGTTCTTGTCACCTCACACAACCAACATCAGATAATATTTAATCATATATATCTAATGGCTATAATGTAAAATACAGGATCCAACACTCTCTGCCCCCCTGATTGCTGAATCATTAAACCATATTTTTTAAACCTGACACGTACTCCCCCTTCACAAAGGTGGTTACCGCTGTGACCTAACTAATTATCACCCTATTTCTAAACTTTCTTGCCTAGCTAAAATATTTGAATCCTTGATTAATTCTCAGCTAAAATCTTTCTTATCTTTGAAATGTATTCTAAATGTACATCAGTCAGGTTTTAGACTAGGTCATATCAGTATCTCTGCTGCATCCCTAGTTATAAGTTATGTGGATAAAAGGCAACATTGTGCTGTCCTCTTCATTAACCTGTCAAAGGCCTTCAATACTGTTGATTACTCACTGCTAATTCAGAAGCTTTCCTCAATTGGCCTAGACCAGTCCATATGGTCCTTCTAAACAACGCAATTTTTAGAAACTCCGTCCACTCTGCCACTTCATTAAAGCCGTTAGATGCAGTTTAACATAGCACACTGCACTTTATTACTGGCGACAGTTTTAGTACTCATCCCTGCATTCTCTACCAGAAAGTTAGTTGGCCCTCTTTGTTGTCACGTAGGGTGATACAGTGCTATGTTTTCATGTATAAAGCTCTTTTACAAATACTCCCACTTTACCTAGCATCATTACTAAACATTAGTCTTATGAGTTACCACACTCGGTCTCAGGGATGGCGATCTCTGAAAATTCCTTTGGTCTTTCCCGAGTTAGGTAAATCAGGTTTAAGTTTTCTTGCAATTTATTTGTGGAACAATCTTAAAATGTTGTCTTAAATGTGATGTTTTGGTTCCTGTGGTGCTATTCAGAAATTGAATTGAGGACATTATACTGATGAATGTATTTGTTTTTTATGACAGAGTTTTTCTACCTGCTTGTATTTTCTGTAATTATACTTTTTTTTTTTTTACTTCAATGTCAACCAGTGCAATCTAATATTTTTATTAATAAACCAAGATAGACCAGAACACGTCGTTTCCAATGGAAGCAAATGAATCATAGTGTGCAGAAAACTCGGTGGGCAGAGCCAAGCACGAGCTAGTGAGATCCTATTGGCTCGTTATAGCATTTATTTTAAAATGTTCGTTAGCGAACCCTAGTTCTGTGAATTGCGCGTGTGCACTCCTTCTAAACAACGCAATTTTTAGAAACTCCGTCCACTCTGTTTGTTACAGGTTGTAGTTTTGGAAACAGAAAACTGTATGGATATCAAATGTTTCATAGATGAGAAAATTAGCAGAATGTCGCCCAAAATCCATCTCTCACAACCGGCCCCTGGGCTTTCTCTCATCACCATATATGGTACTGAGTGGAAACGCCAAGCGGATGCTTCACATTTATACATCAGGTGAAATATCTGTCTCGTTGTTCTAGCTGTAGTAAATTGGCTCTTTGGCTAGCTTTTGCCACAGCCTATGTCAATGAGCGTTAGCATTCTAGCTAACAAATGCTGCATCCAAAATAGTTATTTAAGCAAAGATCAAAACCAAATATAGTCTTAGCGACTGTTATTAAAGCAACAATTAAAACGTAATTAAATGCGTATGAGAACCTTAAAAAGTTTGTTTGTTTATAAGTAATAAAAACGTAAATCTAGGCTATGTTGAATGGGCGCAGATGATGATGATGATGATGATGGCTTTCTTATGGTGCATTCACGACAACTGAGCACTTGGGGAAAACGAGGTAAACTGACGTCAGAAATCTTAAAGTCGTAAAATCGGAGCTCTAGAAAGAGGCCCAAGTTCCCGACTTGGATTCCCGAGTTAGAGGACCGTTGAAAACTAATTTTCTCCTAATGTTTCTCCTAGTTCCCAATTGTCTTGAACGCACTGAATATGGAGGTTTCAGAGCTTCCAGTTGGTTTGAAGGCTGCATTAGTAGCGCTTCCAAAAGACCAGCGCGTCTGTGCGTGACGTCAGTGTGTCGTGTACTGACTTAAAAGGGGGGTCTACCAGTGCTGTACGCTTTTTCTCTCTTCCTATGATTTGGGAAATATGTAAATAAATGTTCAAAGATTGTGTGTAATTCATTGGAATTCATGAGTATAAATACAGCTTTTTCATTCATGAGGTTGCCATGACAACATGTGTTGTCAAACCAGGTAGAAACTAGCTACTCCTTTCTGGTATCAATGGTCAAACTACTCGACAGCTAGCTAACGTTAATGCTGCTAGCTAAACATTTAGCTAATTAACCTTTTAGCTGACCCCGGTAAACAGATTTGGCGAATGCTACCACGAAAACATGTCAAAGAATAAGGTGGGAAAGCCCTTCAAATGAAAATGTATGCATGCTCTGTTTAGCCAACTTTAGCAACGTTAACGTTACTGTTAGCGCATTTTGACCTGTGGTTCTGATACTGGTGAAGCTGAAGGCTCTGGTTCTTCTAGGCAGCCGATAGTGGGCTCTAGAGCAGATCTAGCGCCGATAATCAGCTGCCTTTGTGTCCGACTCAAAGGCAGATATATTTAGCTTTGTCTCTGTTGTGAACTTTAGCGAAGATAATCAACTAACGTTCAATGTCTAGCTAGCTAACTTATTAGCTTGTTCAGGCCATTGTGAATGGCTAGCTATCTTAAATCATTCATTGTTTCACCAGACTGCTGGATACAAGGGTCCTTATGGTTATCAAAAAAGAAGAGAGGGGTGAGTTGTTCTGCAAATATGGTTGTTATTAACCAGCTAACGTTAGCTACTTAACGTTACTCACTAGCATGATTGGAAACATCTGACAGTACATAGACAATTTTACATTCATTTTGACACCCAGCTAGTTAATTGATGATAGCCAGGCTAATGCTATTAGCTGTGTGTGTGTGTGTGTGTGTGTGTGTATGTGTATGTGTGTGTGTGTGTGTTTTGTTTATTTATTTGCATTTTACTAGCTATATTGTGTGCACACACTTTAAGAAGAAAAGGTTTTACATGGAACCAAAAGAGGGTTCTTCAAAGTGTTCTCCTATGGGGACAGCCGAAGAACCCATTTAGGTTCTAGATATAACTTTTTTTTCTTAGTGTAGACGGACTTACTTACATGACAAGAAGTAAAATGCATATGATTTGTGATATGTGATCACAGTAATGGCAAATGTGATTTTATCTGGTGTGATGTTGGATGGCTGATGTTTGTGACATAGCCTGGCAATGGAAGATACTAACAAACCACTTGTTGACTCCATAGGGATGGAAGAAGTTGTGTACGTTACAAATGTGGCCTAACAAATACCATTCAGGATGTCTTGCGACAAAGACCAGGCTGGATGGAGGTCAAAGAGTGAGTTGTGTAGGCTAGACCTAATGATATAGCCACAATGTGTATATGTGCGTGCGTGCATCCACTACATTGAATTGTGATTAGGCTTTGTAGCATATCCAGAGTGTGTGTGAGCATTTTAAATAGCGTATTGTATCCTGAGTGACTTAGCCTACATTACAAGACGTCAAATGCCCATGGTTTTTTTTTGTGTATATATCTGTGAGCGCAGTGATGGAGAATGGGATTTTAACTGGTGTGATGTTGGGTGGCTGAGGGAGAATTTCGACCACTCCTACATGGAAGAACACGTGAGGATATGCCATTTCCGCAATCATTATGAGGTCAGTCAGTACCATTATAGATTAGTCAGTAACACTTAATGTGGGGCCCCCTTATCTATGTATTCATAAAGCCTTTACAACACTAGCCTACAAAAGACATTAGGCTATAACAGCCGTCATATGTATGCTTGTTAGATGACAGGCAAATCTGTTGTCATGTGCAGAAGTTGTGCCTGACTAGCCTCATTAACTAGCCTCATAGAATATTTTGCCGGTGTCCATAAGGTTCATGTTTATCACTGCCTATTATGTCTAAGCTGTTATGAAGGCTTTTATGATGCACAAGGATCATACAGTAGTGTTACCATGTATTGTAAAAATAGCTGTTAGCATATATGGACAGCAGGTGTGATTTGAACATATTTTCCCATGTGGCGCTCTTATTTATAGTCATGTATTATAAGGGCAATCTGCAGTTCAAACAACAGAGGTCACCCCACACTGTTTTGGTAAACAGCTGAGGAATGGGGCTGGAGAAGGGCAACCACTCTCAAATTCATAGTTAGATAGACTTATGGATGAAGGGACTGACCATCCATCTCTGAGATCAAAAATATTATTAGTTTAAGTAAGATCATAAGGCATTTCTTAAAGAGTCAATGTGTATATAGGCTATCATTAATTTAAGAGTCAAAAAATGGATGTACCAATCACAGATTGCCCCTCATAACGTATCACTTATGTTTGTACTGTATCATAATCTTCATTTGTTTTATCATGCAGCTGACGCGCAAGAACCTAATGGTGAAAAACCTGAAGAGGTACCGCAAAACCCTTGAGAGGGAAGCTGGCCGCATTGAAGCGTCCAAATGTGACTTTTTCCCCCGGACCTTTGAACTACCCAGTGAATACCACCTCTTTGTGGAAGAGTTCAAACGGAGCCCGGGCAGCACCTGGATCATGAAACCAGTGAGAGGACCTGCAGATTTGTTTTTTTGTTTAATATAGGCCTGTCGAACCTTTATTTAATCCCTTCCCATCAAAGATGCAAAAACATATATTTTCCAAGGGAGATGTGGCAAACAAGGCAGCTCCAGTTTAAAAGAAACACAGAACAATCATACAACCAGAACATACCTGTGCACTAAATCTATAAGTCTACAAATACATTATTTTCAACAGTGAACGAGACAATTCACACAAGCTTAGTTTAGCATTAGGTTGCCCTCAGTAATAAGAAGAGTAGACAAAACAAAACTATTGCTTTTACATTATGCACTAACATAATACATTTGTATCTTTATACTATAGTTATGAAGTTCAACTCCCTCTATCAATCTTTGTTCAGGTTGCAAGATCTCAGGGGAAGGGCATTTTCCTATTTCAAAAACTGAAAGACATCATGGACTGGAAAAAGGTAACACCATGCGGTAATATAATAAATTGAAACATGACATTATATGATTGTTGTGCAATGTAGATGTCTTATAGATTTGTTTCCCTTAACTTTTACATGGTTTATGTTCATGTTTGTAAAAAATGTGTAAAAAATATAAAAAATATTAAAAAAAGACACAGACAAACAAACACACACTGACACTGTATGTTTGGGTTTGTACAGGATGGGAGTCGCTCAGAGGAGCAGAGAGATGAGACTCAAGTGGAGAGCTACGTTGCACAGCGCTACATAGAAAATCCCTATCTTATCAGTGGTGCATTAAACTTAAGTTTGATAATAGGTCTAAGTTTGGAATAAATTATTACACAATAGATTATTTTGATATTTCTGCATTGCTCTTCTCTAATGTTCTCTTTTTATGACCTTTCCTTAAATAGGGAGAAAATTTGACTTGAGGGTTTATGTATTGGTTACATCAGTAAGTTTCGGTCTTCTCAATCACTAAATGAATCAAAACCATTTTGGTAGATCATTGGATTAAAGCACTTCACTCATATGGGCTTGACACGTCAGCTGATGAAGTAAGCAACACATGCTGTAAAATATGTCAATTTAACACTGTTAACTAGAATTCATTTGTGTGCGTCTTAGTATATCCCACTGAAGGCATGGTTATATCGAGATGGTTTTGCCCGATTCTCCAGCACCCGATTCTCTCTCACCAGCATTGATGACCAGTGTATCCTTCTCCTTACCTCATTACAGCCTTGTATGTGAGCTGAGTTATTGTCTAAGAACAGTTATCTGCACACAGTAGTCGACTGTTCTGCAGCCAAATAATAATAATTGTCTTTTCCTTAGAAACAAACTCCCAACGGTCGGCTCTATTTCATCTCGACTCGATTCAGGATTAAATCCGGAATCCTAATAATAAATTGTCTGTAACAATTTGAGTCTTTTGAATTGCCTGGAATTTAAATACGTTTGACCCAAATTCTGTTCTACTATTTCTCCATCATCTCTTTCTCCAGTGCCAGTCTGTTTGTGCCATCATGCCAACTCCTTGTCACTCGTTATCCTGTCATATAGTGCATTCCAAAAGTATTCAGACTCTTGACCTTTTCCACATTTTGTTACCTTACAGCCTTATTCTAAAATGGATTAAATATTTTTTTCCCCTCATGAATCTACACACAATATCCCATAATGACAAAGCAGAAACAGTTTTTTAAGAAATTGTTTGGCTTGGCAATGACAGCAATGGAGTTGGCAGGAGTACAAGCAGATCTGGGACTAGGCAAATAGAACGTCTCCTTAATGCTTCTTCTAAGATGTCCATCTCACCAATGTGGCAGTGCAAAAAACAGCACCAGATTATGATCCTGAAAAGGTGTGTAGAATTCCTTCAAAAGTCACAATGTTGTGGGGTAATCTAATCCGAATGTTTAGTAAGACCACTGCTAAACACAATTTAAGAATAAATGACTTTGCTATGAATCTCTCCCTCTATTCTCCCTTCCGTGTGTGTAGGGCTGTAAGTGGCAGATGCAGCAGCTTCGGCGATACCTGACTGCGAGGCATGGCACAGAGACCATAGAGGCTCTGTTTAAGGACGTTGACAACATATTTGTCCGTAGCCTGCAGAGTGTGCAGAAAGTAATCATCAACGACAAACACTGCTTTGAGCTCTATGGCTATGACATCCTACTGGATCAGGACCTCAAACCGTGAGACACACGCACACCTCCATCCTCATTCCCCACCGACTGACTGTATTTCTAATGCAAAACCTTAGCCAGTCTGAGCCCAGTATGTAACCACTGAATTGCTTTATAAATCTGACGTTTATGTAGGAAGGAACCTCATGAAGCTGGTTGAGGGAATGCAAAGAGTGTGCAAAGCTGTCATCAAGGCAAAGGGTGGCTCCATTGAAGAATCTCAAATATAAATATATTTTCATTTGTTCAACACTTTTTTGGTTACTACATGATTCCATATGTGTTATTTCACAGTTTTGATGTCTTCACTATTATTGTACAATGTAGAAAATAGTAAAAATAAAGAACCCCTTGAATGAAAGGGAGAGGGGGATACCTAGTCAGTTGTACAACTTAATACCTTCAACTGAAATATGTCTTCCGCATTTAACCCAACCCCTCTGAATCAGAGAGGTACGGTGGGGTGCCTTAATCGACATCCATGTTTTGAGTAGATGTATCCAAACTTTTGATTGGTACTGTATATATACACAGTATATATACAGTGCATTTGGAAAGTTTTCAGGCCCCTTAACTTTTTCCAAATTTTGTTACGTTACAGCCTTATTCTAAAATTGATTAAATTGTTTGTTTTTCTTATCAATCTACACACAAGACCCCATAATGACAAAACAAAAAACATTTGCAGATGTATTAAAAATAAAAACTGATGTAACATTTACATAAGTATTCAGACACTTTACTCAGTACTTTGGCAGCGATTACAGCCTTGAGTCTTCTTGGGTATGTATGACGCTATAAGCTTGGCACACCTGTATTTTAGTTTTTCCCATTGTTCTCTGGAGATCCTCAAGCTCTGTCAGGTTGGATGGGGAGCGTCGCAGCATAGTTATTTTTAGGTCTCCAGAGATGTTCGATTGGGTTCAAGTCCGGGCTCTGGCTGGGCCACTCAAGGACATTGAGACTTGTTCCAAAGCCACTCTTGCGTTGTCTTGGCGCTGTGCTTAGGGTCGATGTCCTGTTGGAAGGTGAACCTTCACCCCAGTCTGAGGTCCTGAGCTCTCTGGAGCAGGTTTTCATCAAGGATCTCTCTGTACTTTGCTCCGTTCATCTTTCCCTCAGTCCTGACTAGTCTCCCAGTCCCTGCCACTGAAAAACATCCTCAGAGCATGATGCTGCTACCACCATGCTTTTCCATAGGTACCAGGTTTCCTCCAAGACGTGACGCTTGACATTCAGGCCAAAGAGTTCAATCTTTGTATCATCAGATCAGAGAATCTTGTTTCTCATGGTCTGAGAGTCCTGTAGGTGCCTTTTGACGAACTTCAAGCGAGCTGTCATGTGCTTTTTACTGATGAGTGGCTTTCGTTTGGCCATCCTACCATAAAGGCCTGATTGGTGGAGTGCTGAAGAGATGGTTGTCCTTCTGGAAGATTCTCCCAGCTCTACAGAGGAACTCTGGAGCTCTGTCACAGTAACCATCGGGTTCTTGGTCACCTCTCTGACCAAGTCCCTTCTCCCCCGATTGCTCAGTTTGGCCGGGCGGCCAGCTCTCGGTCGAGTCCTGGTGGTTCCAAACTTTTTCAGTTTAATAATGATGGACATTTTTTGGTACCCTTCCCCAGATCTGTACCTCGACACAATCCTGTCTCGGAGCTCTACAGACAATTCCTTCGACCTCGTGGCTTAGTTTTTGTTCTGACATGCACTTTCAACTGTGGGACCTTAAATAGTCAGGTGTGTGCCTTTCCAAATCATGTCCAATCAATTGAATTTACCATAGGTGGACTCCAATCCAGTTGTAGAAACATCTCAAGGATGATCAATGGAAATTGTTTGTGCTAATAAATTAGTCAACTAGACAAGATGATCATGCGCAGCACTCACCTCAACTTAGCTAACATTTCCACAGCCTAATTGTAGCCTTAACAATATCCAAATGGAGATATTGGTTGATTTATCAAGACCCCACGCTTGTCTCAAAACAGCACAAAACAGTGCTGAAATAGTTCACCACACGCGGGTAGGCTATTGCTTCAATCAATTGGATGACTTTGTTAGTTTTAGCAAGTTTTAGCAAGCAACAATTTGATGCCATCAATTGTATTAGCCTACTTTATTCCAATATTTTTGTCGTTCAGGTATATTTAGTCCCACAGTAATTCTTTATGGATCCATCCAGTTGTGGTTAAGAAAGCAGTGCATGTGGTGAGCTATGCGAAGAGATGGGTGAGACATGCCTTGCAAAGTTTAGAACTGCCGGGATGATAGTAGTAACGGGCGCTGCCTAGCAACCATCAAGAGTTTAAGAGCGTAGGCAGAACTTTACTGCAATCATGACTAGGTCGGTTGGAAGAAATATAAGTATAGGCTTTGTCACCGACAATACCTTTCATATATAAAGAAAAGTTGGCGGGATGCTAAAGTTGGCAGGACAATGTCATGGTTTGAAAGGTGTATAGTGTATAAGGTTCAGGGCAGGGTACTGGGCGGAGGCCAGCTAGTGGCGACTGTTTACAATAGAAGCTGTTTATCTTGGTCCCAGCTTCAATGCACCTGTACGGTCTCCGCCTTCTAGATGGTAGCGGGGTGAACAGGCCGTGGCTCGTGTGACTGAGGTCCTTGATGGTCTTCTTGGCCTTCCTATGACACCGGTGCTGTAGATGTCCTGGAGGGCAGACAGTGTGCCCCCGATGATGCGTTGGGCTTACCACACCACCTTCTGGAGAGCCCTGCGGTTGCGGACAGTGCAATTGCCGTACTAGGTGGTGATACAGCCTGACAGGATGCTCTCAATGGTGCATCTGTAGAAGTCTGTGAGGGTCTTAGGGGCCAAGCCACATTTCTTCAGCCTCCTGAGGTTGAAGAAGCACTGTTGTGCCTTCTTTACCATGCTGTCTGTGTGAAGGGACCATTTCAGGTTGTCAGTGATATGCACGCTGAGAAACTTGAAGCTTTTGACCCTCTCCACTGTGCCCCATCGATGTGGATAGGGGCGTGCTCTCTCTGCTTTCTCCTGTAGTCCACGATCAGCTCCTTCGTTTTGTTGAGGGGGAGGTTATTTTCTTGGCACCACTCCGCCAGAGCTCCAACGTCCTCCCTGTAGGCCGACTCGTCATTGTTGGTAATCAGGTCTACCACTGTTGCCGTCAGCAAACTTGATGATTCAGTTGGAGACCTGCATGGCCAAGCAGTCATGGATGAACAGGGAGTACAGGAGGAGGCTGAGCACGCACTTCTGCGGGGAGGTGTTGCCTAACTTACCTACATTCACCACTTGAGGTCGACCCATCAGGAAGTCCAGGACCCAGTTGCACAGGGAGGGGTTCAGACCCAGGGCCCTGAGCTTAGTGATGCGCTTGGAGGGCACTATGGTGTTGAAGGCTGAGCTGTAGTCAATGAACAGCATTCTGACATAGGTATTTAGGGGAAGTTTGCAGTACAATGGCGATTGCGTCATCCGTGGATCTGTTGGTGTGTCCACAATGTAAAGTGGTAGCTAGGTCTGTCACAATTCTTGGATCATCTTAATGTTAGATCATTGCCGTCATCCTTAATCTCTTTTAGGCCAATTCAGAATTATAAGCGGATGCAACTCTTCACTTAATCTTTCATTGATGTCAATGGGAGACTGGTGCGAACATTCAAGTTGGATTGCAATTCCTAATTTGTGTCTCTCCACAGGTGGCTGATAGAGGTGAACGCCTCTCCCTCTCTCACCGCCAGCAGCCAAGAGGACTACGAGATGAAGTGTTGTCTGCTGGAGGATACCTTACACATTGTGGATATGGAGGGCAGGTAGGGAGTGGGGAAAGGATACTCAACCCAGGGCCAATATGCCTACTGGTTTCCTTCTTTGCTTTTGATTTAGCCACTGATTTAGACCTCGGAAATCAAGATTCTCAGGCCAATTGGTGACATTATTTGGGTTTTAAAGTAACTCTCCAAGGAAAATATAGTTTTTAAAAGCTAATTCTGTGAACTCATAGCCAAATAATGTTGTTGACTCACAAGTCCTTTATTTGTGGCCAAAACATAAATTATAGAATAACCACTGTAATACCCCTCCTCAAACCTTTGGGAAACCAGTAGGCATGAATTTGAGTTTTCCCTTTTAAAAGGGAAACCACACTACAGGTTCAACTCAGAATGTTTACTCTGTATTAACATAAACCGCGTTACACCTGACATACCCTATAAGCTCCAGTGCAGACTGCAATTGTCACTAGATATTGACCTAGCCTCAAAATATACAGTATCAACATTCTGAGTGACCCGCAGTGTGGTTGCCTTTAGTGATGGAATTGGATCCAAATATTGGCTTGCTCCTTTCCTATCTTCGTTACTTTCCACTGATGAGAAGACTTGATTTGTAGTCTCCCTGTGCAGATGGATTATGAACAATGTTCCAAAATACATGTCTGCACCGATACAAACGTCCAGTTGGTATAGTCGGAAATGGACAGGAAAGCAGGAAATCCAGCTTTCTTACTTCACTGCCTTTTCCGATTGTACACTGGTATAAATATCCCCACCGGACAGCTAGCTAGATGGAGCTGGCAGAGAATATTTTCAATGTGTGTTTTCAAGTTAGTAGTTTGCATGAGCCATGACAGCGAATGTTAGTGTTACAAGCTTTCCACCACTGACTGGCTGTGGCTATAATTAGCCTAGCTATCTGCGTTCACGTTGGGTCCACCTCTTTCATGTTTCCGGGGTGATAGTATATCAAGGGCACAATTCCCGCCTGCATTTTAAGCTGAGCCTACCCAAATGTATGATTTGTTGGGAGAGTTGTCTGTCTGAAGAGCACCGTCCCTGAAAGATTTTCTTCTCCCCTTTCGAAGTTGCCAAGAAAATCCCCTATTGTTCCCAGACATAAGGTAACAGCACTTCCCGAGACTACTTAATAGGGGAAAGTGATTTGATGTTATTTTTCATCTATATTCTCTCTTTGGTTGTTCTCCTTAGATTGACTGGCAGAGAGAAGAGGGTTGGTGGCTATGACCTTATGTGGAACGATGGACCCGTCTACAGAGAAGATGTCAACCTAGAGACACTGGGCAGTGCCTGTTTCACTGCAAACACACACCTCGGTAAGTCTGGCTTAAACTGTTACTCTCAGTCACCACACTTGGGTTCAAGTTCATCTCATGTCAGTCAAACAAAAAAGCCTCATAGAAAATGATTCTCTTAAACATGAATTTTTACACTTCAATACATTTGCTTCTCACCTTAGAGAGAGCATAATATCAGGTTGTGTTTTGACAACTGTTTTCTCCACAACAGGCTGTGTAAACGACAGAAAGAAGCAACTCCGTCAGCTTCTAAAACCATTTCCAAGCAAGAAGAGGATATGACACACTACCCAAAAAGATTTTCCAATTGAAATCAACAAGCCTACATATCACCACAGTTTCCATCAATATTTCATAAATATGTATTTTCTTACAACCTCACTCAGATGGTGAGGTCACACTCACACAATGACATCACTCGATGATTCAGTGCAAAGCATATTTATTTCTATGCCTTACAAACAACTGCATTCAACATTGAGAAAATATGCACCACTTTCTGTGTGCGTGTGAATGTTTACGACAACTCTACTCCCTGATCTATGGCTTAGATACTTTACATTAATATTGAATAAATAAAGTGCAATTTAACACAGTACGACTATTACATGTATGTAGCGTTTCAATTAATAAATTCCACATAAAGTACAATACATTGATAGACGTTCTAATGTAAACAAATTGAATAACTGTTAAATTATGCAAAACAATATACATTCAGCTTTTTTGCTTAACATTTTTCCTACCCAAAAATGTAAACATAAATGTCAATGACAAATGTGAATCAAAATGTGATTAACACAATATCTATCATAAATAGAACTATGGTGTACAAAATTTGGAAAAATACGCATTTACATTCGTAGCAAACATTAGACTGTCTCTCTTGAACAAAAAAAAGAGCTTAGCCCTATGCAAATTATACTTGTAATAGACAATGTCAATTAAAGTCTATTCAAACAAGAGAAAGCCCTTACACAAGTATACCTTGAATAGAGTATATCATTCATATTGAACCAATAAACCATCATTCCAACAATATCTCAGTGTGTCTCTCCCCGTATTCAACCATTAAACTCTTAGACACAGAAACAAATGAGGCACCAAAGAAAGATACACGATGGTCAAGCAACAAAGGAAAAACAAACGGTGAGAGAATAAAGGAACAAATACATTCCAACACCAGAAACAGCTCCACTAGACCGGTGATGATGGCTATTTTGAGTGAACCTCAGGCTCTGTGGATCAGCCTACTTGCTGACTAAATAATTAATGGTTGACTAATAATAGGCCTATATGTTGTCTACTTTTCAACATCAATAACCTGTACTGACAAAACTGGCTGTACAGTGCAAAGTGCCTTGAGCCCAAAGTCTTCAGTTTGCCTAAAAGCCTTAATTGATTACAGTCTGAAATAAACATGTCTGGAAAAAAAATATTTACTCCACACATTAGATCATAGTATCAGATATCATGGTCCAAGCTCCATGTAAAGGCTTGCGTGTATTGGCCAAACCAAAATTGTTACAGTGCAAGATTGTTACAGTACAACATGTTGGCAATGTTTTTATTCTTTGACCTATTAAAGTATCACTTAAAATCAAGTCTACATGAAATAGATGATTATATATTTTTTATTTGACCTTTTGAAAGTTGCAAACAGCTAGCGTAGTGATTTAAACAGCAGTAAAACAGTTACAGAGCCTTCAGAAAGTATTCACACCCCTTGACATTTTCCACATTTTGTTGTGTTACAGCCTGAATTTCAAATGGATTAAATTAAGATTTTGTATCACTGGCAGAGCCTGTTTCACTGTGGAATTATGTTTTTAGAACATTTTTACAAATTAATTACGGATGAAAATCTTGAGTTAATAATTATTCCAGCCTTTTGTTATGGCAAGCCTAAATAAGTTCAGGAATCTCAAACAAAGATTCAACCACAAAGACCAGGGATGTTTTCCAATGCCTTGCTAAGGGCACCTATTGGTAGATACAAATAAATAAAAAAAACAGACATTGAATATCCTTTTGAGCATGGTGAAGTTATTAATTACAATTTGGATGGTGTATCAATACAGTGTAGTCACAATGTAGTCATTTCAAAGATACAGGCGTCCTTCCTAACTCAGTTGCCAGAGAGGAAGGGAACTACTCAGGGACTTCACAATGGGGCCAATGGTGACTTTAAAACAGTTAGAGTTTAATGGCTGTGATAGGAGAAAACTGAGGATGGATCAACGACATTGTAGTTACTTCACAATATTAACCTAAATGACAGAGTGAAAAGACGGAAACCTGAACAGAATACAAATATTGCAAAACATGCATCCTGTTTGCAACAAGGCACTAAAGTACTATTGCAAAAAAAAAATGTGTCAAAGAAATTAACTTTATATCCTTAATACAAAGCGTTATGTTTGGGGCAAATCCAACACATCACTGAATACCACTCTATATTTTCAAGCATGATGGTGGTGGTTTCATCATGTTATGGGTATGCTTGTCATCGACAATGAAGTTCTTTTTAGGATAAAAAGAAACAGAATATAGATAAGCACAGGCAAAATCCAAAAGGAAAACCTGGTTCAGTCTGCTTTCCAACAGACACCGGGAAACAAATTCACCTTTCAGTATGACAATAACCTAAAAGTTGCTTACCAAGACGACATTGAATGTTCCCAAGTGGCCTAGTTACAGTTTTTACTTATAATCGGCTTGAAAATCTAGGGCAAGACATGAAAATGGCTGTCTAGCACTGATCAACAACCAACTTCACAGAGATTTAAAAAAATAAATAATAATACTAATAATGTGCAAATATTTTACAGTCCAGATGTGCAAAGCTCTTAGAGACTTACCCAGAAAGACTCAAAGCTGTAAATTGCTGCCAAAGGTGATTCTAACATGTATTTTTATTTATTTAACTAGGCAAGTCAGTTAAGAACAAATTTTTATTTACAATGATGGGGGACTGCAGTGACGCCCCTTGCACTGAGATGCAGTGCCTTAGACCGCTGTGCCACTTGGGAGCCCCATTGACTCAAGAGTGTGAATACTTACATAAATGAGATGTTTCTGTATTTAACTTTCAATACATTTGCAAACATTTCGAAAAACTTGTTTCCACTTTGTCATTATGGGGCATTTTATGTAGATCGGTGAGAGAAAAAATATATTTCATCCATTTTGAATTCAGGCTGTAACACGACAAAAAGTAAAAGGTTATGAATACTTTCTGAAGGCACTGTATATTATATATAACTTTATCAAGCATAACTTTAAGTTCCTGTACTGAGCCAGGAAATGTGGTTACTTGGCAATAAAGTGAACATTCTTTGCTTTTCCATTCGCTTTGGCAGACAACGGTGCCTTGAAGAGAGAGAGTGGCTCTTTTACTGTTCTTTTAACCCCACTTTTAGATGCCTGACTTCCTGTTTCTGTCCTCTGACAGTCTTTCTCGACCCTCTTGATCGTGTTAGCCTCTCGTTTACTTCCAGAGTGTGTGTGTTTCTCCACACCCGCCTTAGCCGTACTAGACTCCTTCCTCACCTCGGCTTCCGAATTGGCTCTGGCGCGGCCTTTCTTCACACTGGCCTGACCTTTACCGTTAGTGCCTGGCTCCTGGGCGGGTTTACGGATGTTGCCAACCGCCTGCATGTGTCTGACGTGGCTTCTTCCTGCCGAGGGGCTACCTGGAGTCTGTCCTCCTCCACTGCTGCCTGTAGCCCTACCCTCAGAGGAAGTGACCCGGCTCTCACTGCTGCTCCTCTTCGGGGGAACCCCGGGCCTGGCTCGGCGCTCCAGCAGGGGACTGAGGCGCGAGTGGCGCTGGTAGGCATAGGAGGAGCAGCTCCCGTTGCACAGAGGGTAGCGGATGTGACAATGGGGGCAGACTGGGAGGCAGGAGAGCTGCTGTGCTGCCAGCGAGGGGGGGTTGTGAGGGGCAAGCGGGAAGGCACGCTGACACTGCCGCAGGCCTTTGGGGGAGCTGAGGCGGCTGGGTGGCGCCGTGTGGGGCCGAGGTGTGTTCGTGGTGGTGGCAGAGGGGAAGCCCAGGGCCCTAGGACGGCCCCCCGCAGGTCGGCAGGCCTCCGCCTGCACAGTCTGGATCTGGAGCCACTCCAACTGCAGCAGCCTCTCCAGGTACTTCTCCAGGGGCCCCACAGGTTTGGGGCGAGGTGCGCCTCGGCCCTCCGTGTGGAGGAACACAGCCAGCTGGCGTAGGCTCCAGGTATTGAAGGGAGGAGGCAGGAAGTCAGGGTAGTTGTAGCTGACGCTGTCGTTGTCGCTCGTGGCCCCGTGTGGTCCTGGGAAGGCTGGGGGGAAGTCGCTGGAGTTGATCACTTCAGCGCGGAGGTTGAGATGGGGTGGGGTGCAGGGGGTACAGGGGGAGGGGAGTACAGGCAGTCTCTCTGAGTCTGACAGGTCACTGGCGCTGTCCGAGTCGACTTCCTTCTGCTCAAACTGTCTGAGGGACTCCAGGGTGGGGACTTGAGTGTGTGTGTGAAGCCGCATTGGCCCCTGGCGCAGCCCAGGTATAGGGGAGAGGGGCAGAGAGAGAGCTTTCCGACTTCGGCCCAGTACCCCATGGTTCTGATCTAACTCACCGCAACATGGGGACGTTCGCTGAACCTCTCGCTTCTCTTGCCTCTGTGTGGAGTGTGTGTGTGGTTTAGACTTCAAGCCTCCTTCTTGAGGGCTGTGGAGAGTTAGTGTTATTAAGGATTTGACTGGACTGAGTCATTTTAAGAAAGGGTTCCCCTATAAACTTACCTTGCCAGTTTGCTAGTGTTTCGAGTAGTGCCAGATTTGACTCTGCTTCCCTTTGAATGAATGCCCTGAGGAGAAAATGTACCATATAAGTTATTTGCCAAACACTAGTCTGGTTATTAATGGTAATTGTGCACATGACAAGACCTCATGATCTGCAAGATGATTTCACCACCAGTCACTCACCCTCTGGATTGTCGACACAGTGTCCTTATCCTGACCTGGAAGGGCATTCTTGAGTTGAGCTCCTGCCTTCTTCACCTTGTTAGCTTTCTTTGAACTGTTGAAACAAGAGAGTGGAGTGAGGAGACAGGAGAGAGCTTGTAATTATCTCTTTGCACTATACGCAATTTGGAGTGTTCCTGCATGTGGGCATTCCTGAATTTGCAGAAACCCCTCTTTATACTTCCATTGGTCACTTTTTAAGCTACGACTCCGGTATACAGGCAGGAGGCGGTGGCGCGCCAGTACAGTAGGTGGCAGTAATGCACCATAACGTTGGATGCCAACCGCCAATAAACCCCACAGAAGAAGAAGTGCCTGTCGGCCATTGCTATCCTGCAGTTATGTTAACAATGGCTAGGGCAGGTGTTCGACAAATGTTAGCGAAGGACACTGGATGCTAGGTAGCTAACTAGGACACAAGCGGTACATAGGAAGCAGGATATGTAGGTAGCTAGGGCACTGTTTTCCGCAGTTCTATTAACCACGGTGAGGGCAGGTGTTCAGCAGGCGTTAGAGAAGGAGTTAATCCATTTGAATTCAATCACTTTTTGACCCCCCCCCCCCCCCCCTTTTGATTTGAACAAAACCTTCCATACATATTTGTCCATTGTAGAAGTGCTCAGAAAGTGACTTTTTTGGCCTGAATGCTAAAACATTCAAGACATAAAAGGTGCTCAAAGTTGACCTATTTTGCATACCATACCATCACTGATAAAGATAAACAGTTGAGATTGATATAATTTAAAAACTTACAAAACAGGGCTGTCAAACTGTTTTATAATTATTTTTGATTAAAAAAAAGTGTTTTTTTTCCCTTCATCGTCAATGATCTAAAACTGATTTTTTTCATATTCGTATATGTTGAAACTAGACCCTATTTTACTTAATCTGAGGTTTTCGGTTGTGCCTGCCATCAATTAAGGTACAACATGCTCTTGAATAAAGGTTGGGTGTCGTGTTTTTGCTGATAAATGTAGTAAATAGAATCAAATTGAAATTTCGACTTTCAAATAGTATGACAAAGATAGTTATAGGTCCACACATAGAAGAATGTTGATTTGAATGGGAATTTCTTGTTTTAAATTATACTCAATCCTCCATAAGAAACTATTGAAATCATAGAAATAAAGATAATAGAAAATACATGACCGCTGGATCCTTGTGGTAGTAGTTAGAAGTTACAATTTCAATTCAATTGAAATGGTGTACCAGCTAAATTGCAGTGGTCTGAAAGGAACAGGTCCATTATATGAATTATAATTATATGATTTAAATGACACCCATCCTGTATTCAAGAGCATGTTGTGTCTCAACCGATTGGGGATTGGGGACACAACAGAAAAATCTAAGAGGAAGACTCTAAGCTACAACATATGCGGTTCTGAAAAACTTGGCATTTACGAGTTTTTAGATAATTTATGTTAAAAGGTTAAGGTCCTTTGATGTAGATTCAGTGTATACAAACAGTGTAATTCCTTGCTCTGCTGAATTGCTGATTACTGCCACGGTGTACTTCCTGTGTTTTTATATAATGTATTTTACGCACCAGTGCATAATCTGTCTTTTTATGCCTCGATCATACCAACAGTGTCTGCATTTTGGTACACCAGAAGTGCATTTATTTCCAATGGAACGATGTGTTTGCCCCTGCAGCGTTACGTTGCAGTGCGTTCTGTGTGAAGAATGCGTCAAACAGTGTGCGTAGCTGGCTTGACAGAAATGGTAGCAGAAGGTGAATGTTTAACTTTTGTTGCACACATCCACATTTTGCTGCATACTATTTTGCGCAACAACAGTATCTGTGTGATCAAGGCGTCCCGCACTCAACTCTAACGCTTCGATTTCGCAAAATAGTACGCAGCATCCTCTGGATATGTATGCAACAAAAGTTCAACATTCACCTTCTGCTACTATTTCTGTCAAGCCGTCTACACATACAGTTTGACGCATACGTTCGATAAATCCAACATATGCACCACACCGAACGCACTGCAACTGCCTCTGCAATGCTGTAAACGCAACGTTTCATTGGAAATGAATGTAATTATGGTGTACCAAAATGCAATGATGTTGTCGGTGTGTTCAACGCGTTAATGCTTTGCAGTTGTGCATCCTGATGTACTATGCTGACTGCTCCCTTGTGTACTCTTTTGTACATACATTCTGTTTAAAGTTCAATAAAGTTTATTGCAACGTGCTGGCCACCTACTCCTCTTCTATCTTTTACATTTAAAGGTACAATTTTTTGGGAATGTTTATTGAATTTATTTATGAAATTATAACATTTTGATCATCCTGTTTGTAAGCTCTTAAATGATATCAACCATTTACTGTATATTTTCCAGTGATGAAGACATGGATGTCTCTTGGTATGGTGGGGTATGGAAAATGGGTTAACTTCGAGCACCTCTATCTCCTGAATGATTTGGCACTGAGGTCCAAAAAGTAACTTACTGACCATTTCTTCCATGGGCAAACATGTATACAACGTTTTGTTTAAATCAAAAGTGAAGCTGTCAAAAAGTGATTGAATTCATATGGATTTACCCAAAGGACAAATGGTGCTAGCTAGGACTCTGGCGGTACACAGCAGGCAGGATAGGTAGCTAGCTAGAACACCAGTAGACAGTGTCCTTTGCCCCGGAAAAACTCAAATAATACTTTTATTTCCCATTTGACCAAAATTTTGATAACGTAGATAATCAGGGGAAATACAGAATATCAAAAGTGTCACACAAGCATGAAGATATCTTGCTCTTTGGGAGGGGGCATGCCTGCAGATGCAGGAATGCCCACATGCAGAAACGATTGCAGGCCGCAATCACACACTATTGGGAAATTGTGGGGAATACATGAATTATCAACCCAAGAAGTGCTAGCTAGCTATTTTACTCCTGAGGTGCTGACCTGTTGCACCCTCTACCCCCCCCCCCCACCCCCCCCCCCCCCTATTTATATTTCTATGGGCACAAGCACTGTTCATGACACAAACTGTTCACACACCTCTTGTTGGCATAGAGAACTTTGCAGGTTTAAAGCTTATGTCCTGCAATTCTACACATGTTGTCATGAAGTGCAGATTAAAAAAAATACTTTTAAAACCAATTTTCTTGCAATTCTATACATTTTACCACGCCTAATGTATATTCATATGAAATTTGAGTGGCTCGAACATTACTACAGTTTTGGAAACCACTGCTCTATATAACCACTGTGATTATTATTTGACCCTGCTGGTCATCTATGGACGTTTGAATATCTTGAACGATCTGGCCTTAATGGCCATGTACCCTTATAATATTAACCCGTACAGCCAGAAGAGGAATTGCCACCTCTCAGAGCCTGGTTCCTCTCTAGGTTTCTTCCTGGCCAGTGCTTCTACATCTGCATTGCTTGCTCTTTGGGGTTGTAGGATGGGTTTCTGTATAAACACTTTGTGACAACTACTGATGTAAAAAGGGCTTTATAATACATTTGATTGATTACCTCGTAATCGGTTCGTTGTTTTCAGAATTCTTCGTACGTATCTTCTCTTTGGAAACAACGCGTTTCAATGCCGTGGAGGCAGTGCGTTCCTGCATAATGGGGCCCATGATCCTGGAGCTCAAGGACAGCTGCTTTCAGTCCAATGCAACGGAATAACGTCCTACTGTAGCTATAGATGCCAACCTAAATCCCATATGAGGTACTCCATGTTGAGGGTAAAATCGTCCATATTATCGAAAGTGATGCAGTGCATAATGCGCATATCAGGAGTCTATTCCCGTGCGAAAACAAATACTGTAATAATATTCCAGTTTTCTCAAGGGTTTACTGCCGTGTCGTGTACGGCAGCTAACGTGAGCCCCCGATCAATAAAACAACTGTATCCTAAATTCGTTTCCGCTATCACTGTGTCGAATAGGCTTGTTTACTTGCTGCGGTCCCTGTCTGGCACAGTTCCGTAGCCCACTTCTGGGATGCGTTCAGTTCGTTAAACGATTTGCTACGTTGCATGACGTACACGTTTCCCTAAAACGGTGCGCACCGTTCTTCAACATTATTTGAAGTGTGTTTGCTCCCGTTTGACAGGTGTGATCAATATGTGTCTGCCCATTTCAAATCGCAAAATTCGTGCAGCACACAATCGTCCCCTATGCCACCATAGCCTATTCACAACATTCAACTGGTCGTTCAGAACAGGACCGTTTCTAACACAACGCTTAGTTCTGCTGAATGCGGCCCTGTTGTGTTCGCAGAGAAGAGCATTATGGGAATTGATGTCATTACAACTGATCCTTTAAGGACACACATGCTGTATTGTTTTCTCTATTTAATCCTTAACCATACAGATGTTTAAATATGTTTCAGGTTCAGTAGGTGCCTTTTTGTTAACTTAAATTCACACTAAAACGCTGACAAATATTACTATCATGAGCTCAACCACTGCATTTCCCATAAGACAACCTGATAAAATCAGGTATGTCGTTGGCATGGCAAAATTGAAGTATGTGGGCGCATCTTCGATGATCTACACATTGTGAGTTTCGCATCCGGGATAGGCCTACTGTGTGTTGGCTACATGAATATTTACCCACATGTTGTGCGAATCAGTCCGCGTAATCACACGCACGCGAATGGCCAACTACGAAATATGTAGGCTGCTAGTAAATGGAGGATCAGTCTTCGGGTTCAACCTACAAAATATAGCCTACTTGACAATCATCACATACTTCGTACAAATGGTGAGCTGTTGTGATTTGTTCATTCGTTTTTATTGAATGAGCCAACCATTTCAAGGGATCAACATAAGAATATAATATTTATTTCCTGACTCGAGAGGATACGCCATAGACTGTACAAAGATAAGCCAAGTCTTTCTTTCTGTCTGAAAGTGAAGTCGCACTACAAAGACCGAGGCTGTGTTCGAGAGCAACAAAACCGTGATGTATCGTGGGTAGAGTGTGACTGACTGACTGATCTACAAATAATAATGAGTCGTTATGGTGTAAGGTGATTTGTAGATTTTAAGTCTGATTTAATAAACAAATACGATAGCAAAGATTTTTATAACGAAACCAAGACAGACCACAGCCTCTCGTTTCCAATAGAAACAAATGAGTCATAATGGGCAGAACAAGCAAGGAGGTGGGCAGAGTCAGCGAGATCCTATTTGCCTGTTCTAGCAGACGTCTGCATATTTCCGTTAGGGAACGCACAATCTGTGAAGCGCGCGTGTGCAATAACGCATTTCGCCTTTTCACACCCACTAAGCAACGCGATTTAAAACATTTTTTGCAAATGTTAAAATCTAAAATACTTCATCCACTTTGTTTAAAACAGATTATAGTCTTGTGAACTGAAAGCTGTATTGTTTCATCGATGAGAAATCAATCTCCTTCCATCTTCTCCCACTGCTGGCGACTAGGCTTCCTCTCACTTCCATATTTGGTAGTGAGTGGAAATTCCAAGCGCATCCGGTGAAATATCTTTCTCATTGTTCTATCTATGACAATAGTCAGTTCGAAAGGGGTAAAGGGTACATTTCCAAAACATCAGACTCTTACCATTGTTAACCCAGGGATATGCAGTCTGAAAGAAGTCTGCCTAAAAAATATGCAAGACTCTACAAGCCAGAATGTAGGATAAAATGATATCTACCATTGTCAGTGCTGTTGGTTCTTTTGACAGTAGGAGAAGGAGAAAGTGTTATTTACCTGACTTTTTGCTGCGGTGGTAGGTTCTGTCACTTGTATTTTCAATCTCCTGATGCAATGCGCGTGATGAGCAATATGTAAACAATAGCCTAATGTAACCGAATGTAGTCAACCGAAGCACGTTTCCTTGCAATAAACTGGAAGTGTTTGTCAAATTTGCCAGCTGATTGCATGGGACAATGTTCAGTCTGTGGTTTGGTTAGGCTCGGCCATATTGTAGTAAGTGTTTGTCTCATGCGAAAAAACGATATACAAGATAGCATACTGAAGGTTGGGTTGATAAGGCTTCCCTGTGGATATTTTGTCTCAGATTAACCAAGCGGGGAGAGGCTGCCCGTTGTCACAGTTCCAAGATCATTCAGAAGCGTCCAGTTAACTTTACGCCAATGAATCTTAAAACTGAACTTTGATCCGCATTAAGTAGTATTGATATCCTTCGCCACTGTCGTCTTACAACAGATATTTAGATCCAGTCATGACCAGGGGTGTAGTGCTGCCGGACAACACTGGGCCAATTGTGAGCTACCCCATGGGACTCACTGTCATGGCGGGTTGTGACACCGTCTGGGATCGAACTGGGATCTGTAGTGATGCCTTGCCTAAGACCGCTGCGCTACTTGGGAGGCCCCTGTAGTAAGGATTTATGTTTACTACTTGGTCAATTGATTTACAACTTGGTCAATTGATTATGATACCGTGTATAAGCTACACAAAATGCTTACTCGCAATAAAGCTATCCTCATAAACAGTGCCATGATAGTAAGCTATTTGTATTTACATTAGCCTATAGCCTACAAATAGCTGTACCATGTAGTCGTAGGACTATTAGGCTATAAGCCTACTGCAAATTATTGTTGTTTGTTCCTGAACTGGGCGAATGGCAGAGCTATCCTTCAGCACCACAAGTTGGTTCAACTTCTTTAACGTCATTGCGCGATTCTGGCGCTGTCCTTTCAGGACCACAAAGGGCGCTACAATCGCTTAAAATGACATCTCATCAAGATCTGTTGCCTACTCAATAGTCATACTCATCACTTCTTATTATTACAAATAGAAAAGTATCACTTCTCACAATGGTGCTTGTTTTGTAAAGTTAAATCAAAGCTGAATCAATCTCTTGCAAGATCACAATGATTAATTTGCATTTTACATAACAGAACCGAATATAATAGCATAATAGCACAGTTACACCCAAAAAATTATTTCAAATTATATTTTAGGATGGTTAGCTGAAGTTGACCATACAGTGCATTTGGAAAGTATTTAAACCCCTTGACTTTTTCCACATTTTGTTACATTACAGCCTAAAATTGATTTTAAAATGGATTACTTTTATGTTTTATCCTCATCAATCTACACACAATAATACCCCATAATGACAAAGCAAAAACAGAATAATTATTTTGTGTGCAAATGTATTCAAAATAAATACGTTGTTTACATAAGTATTCAGACCCTTTGCTATGAGACTTGAAATTGAGCTCAGGTGCATCCTCTATTCATTGATCCTCCTTGAGATGTTTCAACAACTTGATTGGAGTCCACCTGTTGTAAATTAAATTGATTGGACATGATTTGGAAAGGCACACACCTGTCTATATAAGGTCCCACTGTTGAAAGTGCATGTCAGAGCAAAAACCAAGCCATGAGGTCAAAGGAATTGTCCGTAGAGTGCTGAGACAGGATTGTGTCGAGGGCGTTGGTCAGGGAGATGACCAAGAACTCAATGGTCACTCTGACAGAGCTCCAGAGTTCCTCTGTGGAGATGGGAGAACCTTCCAGAAGGACAACCATCTCTGCAGCACTCCGCCAATCAGGCCTTTATGGTAGAGGGGCCAGACGGAATCCCCTCTTCAGTAAAAGTCACATGACAGCCCACTTGGAGTTTGCCAAAACAAGATTCTTTGGTCTAATGAAACCAAGATTGAACTCTTTGGTCTGAATGCCAAGCATCACGTCTGGAGGAAACCTGGCACCATCCCTACGGTGAAGCGTGATGGCAGCATCAGGACCTCAGACTGGGGCGAAGGACCTCAGACTTGGGCGAAGGTTCACCTTCCAACAAGAAAACAACCCTAAGCACACAGCCAAAACAACGCAGGAGTGGCTTTGGGACAAGTCTCTGAATGTCCTTGAGTGGCCCAGCCAGAGCCCGGACTTAAACCCAGTCGAGTATCTCTGGAGAGACCTGGAAATAGCTGTGCAGTGATGCTCACCATCCAACCTGACAGAACTTGAGAGGATCTGCAGAGAAGAAAATCCCCAAATACGATCCCCAAATACAGGTGTGTCAAGCTTGTAGCGTCATACCCAAGAAGACTTGAGGCTGTAATCACTGCCAAAGGAGCTTCGACAAAGGACTGAGTAAAGGGTCTGAATTCTTATGTAAATGTGATATTTCAGACTTTTATTTTTAATACATGAGGGAAAAATGTAAAAAAATAAAATGTAAACGGTTTATTTTCATTATATGGTATTGTGTGTAGATTGAATCCATTTTAGAATAAGGCTGTAACGTGGAAAAAATGAAGGGGTCTGAATACTTTCTGAATACTTTCTGAATGCACTGTACATGCACTATTGGGCAGTATATATGCTTTGATTGAAACAAAGTACAAGAAAGGCTAATAGTTTGTTAACACCATCTGCTCTAATTTGCTCACGAAACAGTAATTGAAGAGGATCTAAATGCATATTCCCATTTAAACTGATTAAGATCAATCAAATTAATGGCATGGAGATGCAGTTAGGACATTCCACCTTTAAAATGTAAATAATTATAATTCATGATTAAGAGTGATGATGGCCTATTTTGAAATTTGGTAGCCTATGCCTAACTTGGTGTTTGAGGGTATTAAAAATAGAAACATTTATTGAGACAATATGTGTGGGCATAGGCAGATGTTGCATTTGGAGGATGCATTTTATGCATATTCTTAAATGGTGGACTATTCAATTGGCTACATCTGCTGTACAAACTTTGAGGAAATTATGACATCATTGCACAAGACCATTGGCCATGACTATTCAACTAAACAATAGATAATCCATCCACCTGACAGGTGTGGTGTATCAAGAAGCTGATTAAACAGTATAATCATTACACAGGTGCACCTTGTGCCGGGGACAATATGCCACATTTCTCAAATTTTGAGGAAGCTTGCAATTGGCATGCTGACTGCAGGAATGTCCACGAGAGCTGTTGCTAGATAACTGAATCATACTTTCTCTATGATAAGCCGCCTCCAACATCATTTTAGAGAATTTGGCAGTATGTCCAAACGGTCTCACGACCGTAGACCACGTGTAACCTCACCAGCCCAGGACCTCCACATCCGGCTTCTTCACCTGCGGGATTGCCTGAGCAGGGTGGAGGGGAGGGGTGCTGAGGAGTATTTCTGTCTGATATAAAGCCCTTTTTTGTGTGGAAAAACTCATTCTGATTGTTGCGTTTTATATTTTTGTTCAGTGTAGTTTAGCTGGGGAAAACGGTCAAAACTACTCGGGCCTAGTGCGCATGTGTGCCGCAGTAGGCTAATTCAGGGGACAGATTGTAGTTTTTATGCTCTGATATCAGGAGCTGGCAGTGAAAAGTTTGATTAAACAATTCAGACTGAAGCTAATAAATCAGATTACTTACATTTTAAGGAGAGTGAATCGATATACAATCACCTAAACAGCTGTAACTGTCAATAGTAAAACAAAGCTTAAAACTTTGAGTGAACCCAGAATACAGAAAATGAATAGGGAAGTTGCTTTTCTCCTCCTCACCACTCTATGGCTGCCAGTCCACCCATTATGACATCATTGACTTGACTGGGGAAGTCCATTCTGTTCATTCTATTTCAGTGCTGAATCACCCTCCCCCACACAGGAATTTTGGGGACTGTATGTATGCTATATAAAGTCACATGTTTTGTAGCCCAGACTAGTCACACCATGAATTGTTTGTTTTACACTGGCTCTTTTTTGTGCATGTTATACAATATGTATTTGGACAGTGAAGCTAATATTTTGTCTGGATGGGTCGATGCTACCATTTTGGATTTGAGATCAAATGATGAAAATGAGGCGGCAGTGCATCATGTCACCTTCTCTTTCAGCGTATTTTCAAGCATCTGTTTTGCCATTTAGAAATAAAAGCACTTTAGGTAGGCCCATCTAGTCCACCCATTTTAATAGTTAAAGGGATAGTGTGAAATGTTGACAATTAAGCCCTTTTTTTCTACTTACCTATAGTCAGGTGAACTCATGGATAGGTCTACCATTTTAATGTCTGCATGCAGTTTGAGGGAAGTTGAAGGTAGTTTTGCGAGCCATTGCTAACAAGCGTTAGCGCAATGACTGGAAGTCTCTGGAAGCATATAGCCAAACATGTTTATAACTAACCTTTCTGGAATATATTTGCGTATTTTTGTTAGGGAACACCTATTCTGTGAAGTGCCCGTGTGCAATAACTCAATTCGCCCTTGCACTCCTAAACAACATTTTTCCAAACTTTGGCAAAGGGTAAAGTCTACAAAACATAGTCCACTCTGTTTATTACAGGTTTTAGTTTTGGAAACAGAACTGTGTTGAGATTAAATGTTTCATCTAGGAGAAAATGTGCAGATGGGCAAATGATAAATCAATATCATGTTTGCAATTTCTTTAGCTAAATGGGTATATATTGCTTTGTCATTTTCATGATTGAGAATGCATAATGCCTGCCAATTTGAAAAATAAAAAGCTAGCAAAGTGTGTGATATTTGTGCCGCGTTCACGTGCTCGTCGGAATAAGAAACTCAAGACATTTCCGACTTGATAACTGGTTATACACGTGTCGCATTCAACCAGTTAGCAAGTTGGATATTTCCGAGTTTCCTATTTCTGACTAGCACGTTGACGCGACACCAGATTATCATGGTACTATCCAGTACAATACTGACATATAGAGCCAACATGTTTCACTGTTCAAAAGCATATGGTGAAGAATGTAGATAAAACAGGATACATTTTTATTTATTAAATTATTTATTAAAAAATTATTTATTAAATTAAATGTGTTTTACATTGCAAAACTCACCAGATTTGAGATTATGCACCCATAACTTTTTCCTTCACTTTTTTTATAAGGTGTGAAGGACCTCTTTAATTTAACATCATGGATTGGACTATTGGGAAGGAGAGAATTCCCTCATGTAATAGTGAACTGCCTAAGGCCTCAAAGAATGCCCCCGGAACCAACCTCACTATCAATCTGAATGAAATGCTCAGATCAAAAGTTGACGTGGAAAGGAAGCGTGTTCCAATCCGCCCACCCAACCCAAGAGCCCCTGCACCCAGGGAACTGGAGTTTAGTCGAGGCCTTTCGTGTGAGCCCATGCCCAAACCCATTATCCGAAGACGTGCACGATCTCTGTCCTCCTCCACAGAGTGGAAGAGGCACACTCGTAATGTTGGGGTGCGTTTTGTAGACTGTCTGGGCCTGGACCTAGAGGATGTTAAGGTTTTCAAAACCGGAGAGGATCCCTTTGTGCCACAACATGTCTCCTTCAGGCTTTTGATGGGTGCAGAGCTGGCTGGGGGGAAGAACTTGGAAATCTCGCTGCCGTATCTGAAGCCGGTGTTCCCTCAGCAACCCGGTGATCGACCTGAATTCTTCAGCCGCCTGCGCCAGCAGAGAGTCTGTCTGGAGAGGGTTTTGTGCTTTGACCTGGGCATCATCGGGATCACTCAGGTCCTCAACCTCCATTTTGAGAAAGAGGTGAGCGTGCGCTATTCTTTCACAGGATGGAGGTGCAGCTCAGAAACCAAGGCCTCCTGGGTATCCACCACCTGCAAGTCCTGGGATGGAACGCAGGAGCAGCTCAATTGTGACACCTTTCGTTTCCACTTGCCCGTTCCTCCCTTCCTGCTACCTGGAGCTGCTTTGGAATTTGCTGTCCGATACAAAGTGTCCGGGAAAGAGCACTGGGACAACAACGAGGGGCAAAACTATAAGTTGGTCTGCCATAGCTACAAGCTGACTGTGCCCAAGGAGTGTGAGCATAGCATGGTGCACTTTATTTGAGCTCATTCAGCAAGGAGCATTTACTGGTTGCTCTCATAAGTTCCAATTCATAATTTGGCCATAAGGTCAAAACCATCAGACCTGAGAGGCAGCAGTAGTGTTCAGAAAAAGACAGATCTGGTATATATGAATAACATGTTATTGGAGCACTCAGCTAATAGAGAACCACGTCATGGTTGTCTGTGACTGTGGTGGAAGCCATGTTTATTATTCATTCATACACATTTATTTTAACAGAGCACCCCTATTAGTATTGGAGTGCATGTTTTCAAATGCAAATGCACTTTATTATATACAGTGCCTTCGGAAAGTATTCAGACACCTTGACTTTTTCCACATGTTGTTACATTACAGCCTTATTCTAAAATGGACATAAATCTGCACTCAATGCCCCATAATGACAAAGCAAAAACAGGTTTTTATCAATTTGAGCTGGCCTCCCAGCCAAACTGAGAAATCGTGGGAGAAGGGCCTTGGTCAGGGAGGTGTCCAAGAACCCAATGGTCACTCTGATAGAGCTCCGGAGTTCCTCTGTGGCACTCTACCAAGCAGGCCTTTATGGTAGAGTGGTCAGACGGAAGCTACTCCTAGGTAAAGACGCGTGACAGCCCACATGGAGTTTTCCAAAAGGCACCTAAAGACTCTCAGACCACGAGAAGCAAGATTCTCTGGTCTGATGAAACCAAGATTGAACTCTTTGGCCTGAATGCGAAGTGTCACGTTTGGAGGAAACCTGGCACCATCCCTACTGTGAAGCGTGGTGGTGGCGGCATCATGCTGTGGCAAAGTTTTTCAGCCGCAGGGACTGGGAGACTAGTCAGGATTTAGGCAAAGATGAACGAAGCAAAGTACAGAGAGATCCTTGATGAAAACCTGCTCCAGAGCACACAGAACCTCAGACTGGGGCGACGGTTCACAACAGGACAATTACCCTAAGCACACAGCCAAGACAACGCAGGAGTGGCTTTGGGAAAAGTCTCAATGTCCTTGAGTGGCCTAGCGAGAGCCCGGACTTGAACCAGATCTAACATCTCTGGAGAGACCTCAAAATAGCTGTGCAGGGACACTCCCCATCCAACCTGACAGAGCTTGAGAGGATCTGCAGAGAAGAATAGGAGAAACTCCCCAAATACAGGTGTGCCAATCACTGCCAAACGTGCTTCAACAAAGGACTGAGTAAAGGGTCTGAATACTTATGTAAATGTGATATTTCAGTTCTTCAAACTAGTTTTTGCCTTGTCATTATGGGGTATTGTGTGTAGATTGATGAGGGGAAAAAAACAATTGAATATATTTTAGAATAAGGCTGTAACAAAATGTGGAAAAGTCAAGGGGTCTGAATACTTTCCGAAGGCACTGTATACAGCACTTGTTCAGATAAGCCTGACACAGAGTACACATTTCACTGTGGCAATGTGCCTCTGGATGTTCTAAAATCATTTGGACTTACTCTGACTCTGGTCCTCGGAACTAGCCATGCTTGCCAGGTGGAACACATGTAACTGGTAGAGATTAATTTATATTAATTTAATGTATTAATTTCTCTTCAAGAGAAGATCAGCCAAGCATTTAAACTATGCAACCAAGCAGCTTTTAGTTCAAATATTACTCATGATATAAATTGAAAATATTTAGCTACTAACAAAAGAAATACACTGTTTTAACTGGTAGTACTTAGAAAAGTTAAAACTATTGTTTCTTGTTCTTTTTACATTAAAGCACAGTTGATGATAGAAACCTCTGTTGTGAATTATTTGCCTTTGTTGCTTACAAAACAACACTAAAGCTGTCTTTACACTGCAGCTAAAATGGACCCAATTCAACAACAAAATAATTATCCTGTGACACAGTTCAATCTTCTTTAGAATGGTGTAAACATAGTACAGCTGGCGACCGAAGTCAGCATGCATGCACCTGGCCCGCCACAAGGAATCGCTAGAGCACGATGGGACGAGGACATTCTGGCCGGCCAAACCCAAACCCTTAAACCGCTGCGCCACTCGGGAGGCCCATGGTGAAGTTCTAAATTACACTTTGGATGGTGTATCAATACAAGTCACTACATAAATACAGTTGCCAGAGAAGAAGGAAACCGCTCAGGGATTTCACAATGAGGCCAACGGTGATTTTAAAACAATAATGGCTGTGATAGAGAAATGAGGCTGAATCAACATTGTAGTTAATCCACAATACTAACTTAATTGACAGAATGAAAAGGAAGCCTGTACAGAATAAAAAATATTCCTAAACATGCATCCTGTTTGCAACAGGGCACTAAAGTAATACTGCAAAAAATGTGGCAAAGCAATTCATTTTTGGTCCTGAATACAAAGTCTTATGTTTGGGGCAAATCCAATACAACACATTACTGAGTACCGCTGTCCATATTTTCAAGCATAGTGGTTGCTGCATCGTGTAATGGTTATACTTGTAATCGTTAAAGGACTGTGGAGTTTTTCAGGATAAAAAAGAAATGTAATGGAGCTAACCACAGGCAAAATCCTAGAGGATCCTAAAACACAAGGCCAAATCTACACTGTAATTGCTTTCCAAGAAGTCAGTGAATGTTACTGAGTGGCTGAGCTACAGTTTTGACTAAAATCTACTTGAAAATCTATGGTAAGATTTTAAAATGGCTGTCTAACAATGATCACCAACCAATTTGACAGAGCTGGAAGACTTTTTCAAAGAATAATGTACAATCCAGGTGTGCACAGCTGACAGCTGTAAAGCTGACAGCTGTAATCGCTGCCAAATATGATTCCAACATGTATTGACTCAGGGGTGTGAATACTACTTCGATAAATTTGCTAAACATTCAAAAAACATGTTTTCACTGTCATTATGGGGTATTGTGCGTAGATGGGTGACAAGATAATATATTTAATCAATTTTGAATTCAGGCTTTAACATAACAAAATGTGGAGGAAGTCAAGGGGTATGAATACTATCTGAAGACACTGTAGTTGAGCATTGGCGTTAGTCTGCTGGACAATATAAGTACGCGAATGAGAGCTGTCTCAGTATGGCCTTATAAATAAAAATGTACCAATGACTTAGTCTCCGAAGAGCTATGGAAGGCCAGTTAACTAGTGTGATTACAAGTCCACTTGCTGAAGGGTATTCCACATGTGTAATTACTCATGATCTACTTCATGTTTTTGCAAACTTAGGTTTTGTAATTACACATTTCAAAGTCACCTGTGAATTATCATGTTAATAACTCCAAACAAAGTGTGACATTGTTACATGTAACAAGGGAAAGTATAACAAAAAACCCAGCTAGCTATGTTGTTGATATGTGTATCCTAATAGACTAGGGTAACAACCCTTAAACAAGGCACACCTTGCCTTGTTATAACCTGTCCCAAAGGATACATTGAATCAAATGTTATGTTACTACGATGCTGTTGCAAAGGATACACTTGTAATTATAATGTCAAATCAAATTCTATTTGTCACATACACATGGTTAGCAGATGTTAATGTGAGTGTAGTGAAATGCTTGTGCTTGTAGTTCCGACAATGCAGTAATAACCAACGAGTAATCTAACCTAACAATTCCATAACAACTACCTTATACACACAAGTGTAAAGGGATGAAGAATATGTACATAAAAATATATGATGAGTGATGGTACAGAACGGCATAGGCAAGATGCAGTAGATGGTATAGAGTACAGTATATACATATGAGATGAGTAACGTAGGGTATGTAAACATTTAAAAGTGGCATTATTTACAGTGGCTAGTGATACATTATAATGTATCTACCCAGGATCAAGCAATTTGATGCAAAGTGAAACATGTATTTTTAATTGCTATGTATTTACAATGTAACAGCATTTGCAGACAGTAGGCTAACCAAGAGAAATAAGGACACAGGAAACATTAGTATAACCATGGAAAGAAGGTGTACCCAAACGTACAATTCCCAAGGGAGAGGACATGTTCCCTAAGCAGGGAGTATCGGCCAGGAGGTCTGGACCTAGTCTGTGGAGCAACAGTGGGACAGTGGACTCTCTTAAGGGTCGGCATGCCATTAAATCTAAAGAGGAAACCGATACCTTTGCATCCTGAATGAAGGATCTACGAAGTGGTGTGGGGGGACACAAATGTATTAGGGGTGGCGTCAATTCGGAATTTCTGAAATTAATCCATTAATTGAATTTGAATTGGCCACACCCCAAAGGAAACATAATCAATTATTATAGACAACACACATGTAATTATTTAAAATTGTTTTAGGAGAATGAGTTTTAAAAATGACATGTTTCAACCATATGCTACATGGCATTGGTAGCCATACATGATGTGAAAATAAACATTTGTATCGTGATGTGTAGAATAAATAAACCATTTGAATTTCATTTAATTAAATTATACTTCCTTTAATTCAAATTCAAATTCTGCTTTCTGTTGGGTGTGGCCAATTCAAATTCAATAATTGAATTGCATTTAAAGAGCAATTCGCAACTCAATTCAGAACTGACCTCAACCATGGAGTGTATCAGCAGCTGGGCAGATTATGTTTGGACGTCAGAGGACAAACGTCATCAGGAACAATAGCGCCCTCTGGCGGAATTTGGCCTGAGTCCAATGTGTAATGAGAGTTTTTTTTGCTTTGCAATAAATTAAGGCCTAGGTTCCTGAAAATCAAGATGTATTTTAGTACCAGTTTAACTGATTGTGCTACAGTGAAGAGTTTACAGATACTTTCTAAAAAGTCCAACTGGAAACATTAAGACATCATGTGTATTCAGACAATGTTTCCCTCTAATGGCTAAAATGTCCAAACATCACAGAAAGATGATTTTGTAATAGTATTCACATTTACATCGGCAGTATTGGATGGCACAATAACAACAATATCAACATGCCTAAAATGTGGACAGTTCTCACTCAGGACAGTTGGAATTCTACACTGCAGTTAAAAGTTTGAAATTACTGTGTCTAACAGCAGATTATAGATTACAATAGAGAGTGTAATAATATTCACATTAGTAATGAGTATATATTTTGATTTCAGATGGAATAGGCACAGTAATTAAGCCCAATTATTTGTTTTTATTTTGTTCCGAAGCATGATTTTGTCCTCAGGGTAAATGCATCTTCCTCTGTTTTGCAGCTCTGCTATGAAAGGCATGCATAATGTGGGATAGACTGTTCTTCTGGCCGAGAGGATTGTTTGAGTTCTTTGTGCCAGATGGATTGGATAGATGAGATTCAATGGATAACCCTGTGCCCATAGAAGGATAGTGCAGGTTGGTGTTGCAGAGACAAAAGCCAGGTTACATAATGTAAATATAGGGCCTGTGGTGTTCCTTTCACAGGCTTAGACAACCTGCAAGTCAACCGATGCACATGGCTTTCTCCTTGATCAAATTGTAAACAGTGCTACCAAACTTAATGTACCAGATGCAGAGATATGTACTGTTCACTGTATGTTCTACTGAGTAGTTCCTCTTGACAGTAAGCTGTTACACATGGCTTGTTTTCTTGAAGCTGATGCATTGAGTAACTGTGAGAGGCAGTTTTCATCTTTGCTTTCTCCATCCGCTTTTCTCTTTGTACTGTTAGTGTGTGGGTGGAGTGGACAAGGTTGCTTCAGGAAAAAAGTGTGATTTTCAATGAATGCTCATAGAGGACAGTGGTGACGAAGGTACAGAGAGAAGAATTGTGAAGAACGCTAACAGTCAGGATTATTCTCCGCCACTGCAATCAACAGGTAAACTGGCATCCTATTATTTTTCGCCACATATAACCAAACAGCACACTTGTTTTATGTTATATAGACTTTACAGGTAGATTAAAGTTGATTTGAATAGTCATGTCCTATTTAGACTAGGAGGTTAGATTTGACCAAGTCATTCTGCCGTGCTATGTGGAGTTAATACAATAGGTTATAAACACATGAATGTTATAGGCTTGAACGCTATCAAAATATATATTTAAAATGCGCCTGAGGCTGTAAAGTTGAATTGTGCATTTAACATTTTGGTTACACTGTTGGAAAAATATAATAGTGAAGTCCTACAGACATATTTGGCATGGAACATGACCATTCGATGGAAAGTGACGGAAACTTCAGAAACCTTCAAAGCAGTATAAAGATTATTCAGATTACTTCCAGACCTATTTTATGATGGCTATTTAATTTGAACACCGTTTAAAAGTAAGATTTGGCAAGTTACACACATCAGAATATAAATAAAGGCTACTCTTAACCTAATACTAAAGATGTGCAGACCCTAGAGTATTTTTTTTGCCAAATAACTAACCAGTGTAATTGGATTGGGTGAATAACCCTATTGCTTTTCCTTTGAATGGTGAATTAGTTATTTCTGCTCAAATACAGGAGACATTACGTTTTTCTATTTTCCCCATTGCATATAGCCTATTGAAGATGCCTCTGGGGAAGGAATTCAGGAAGAAAGCAGAGGACATCACAGCAGTGTATGATCTGAGAGAGAAGCTAGGAGAGTGAGTGTCTGTTATATTTTTGCCACATAGGATTAGATCTACATGCCGTTTCCACACAGATATAAGGCTCTTTACTTGGTGTGAGAGCCATACAATTCTGTGAGAGCCATTACCTTGATGCCTTGATGCTTACTGAAATCCTGGCACATTCTTCCCATTATGAAGTATTACAATTCTCTAGCAGAGGGCCCCGGAGTTGTCAGAGGGGGAAGCCATCCCAATTCATCGGGTGACTGAATAATTATCATCCCAAAATAAAGCAATGAGAACGAAAGCCTGTATGAATGGTTACTAATATGATGTGGGTGTGTTTCAGGGGATCATTCTCTGAGGTGCGCGTGGCTCAGCACCGCCGCACCCTGAAACTTGTAGCAGTCAAGTGTATCCGCAAGAGGGCGCTAAAGGGCAAAGAAGCCATGTTGGAGAATGAGATAGCAGTGCTACGCAGGTTAGTGTCACATCTGCACTTTTAGCTAATACAAAATAGACAAGAAATCAATGGTTCAGAGTGTATCCATTGTTTCCCCTTCAGAATCAACCATCCCAACATTGTGGCATTGGAGGAGACCTTCGAGACATCTACAAAGCTTTATCTGGTTATGACTCTGTGGGTGGTGGGATTTTAATTTAGATACCCTGAAATGATCTAATCCAAGATGAATTGTTGATTATTTTGTTGCTTATATTTTACAATGCAATTGATGGCTTGTTACCACAGTGTTACAGGAGGCGAGTTGCTGGACCGTATTCTGGAGAAGGGGAGTTACACTGAGAGGGATGCCAGCCGTGTCATACAACAGCTTCTGGAGGCAGTCCAATACCTCCACCAGCTGGGCATCGTGCACAGGGACCTGAAGGTACAACTGTCCACTAGCTGTTAGAAAAACACTTAACCTCACTATAAACAGCATCGTAAGGTTACTGTTATATGTCCCCCAGGTATATCAACATAAAAGAGAATAGAATGTATCTGAGAGTTCACAGGTTAAGGTAGATGGTCAATGTGCTCCATATAATTGGGATCAACACTCTCATGTGATTTTCTTATTGTTTGGTACAAGTGTTCAAGTGATTGATAGATACAGCTTAATTGTCAATTATTTTAGGCCTTCTATTATTATCATTCCAGCCTGAGAACCTACTGTATCAGACTCCGTCGGAAGATTCCAAGATTGTCATCAGTGACTTTGGCCTGTCCAAGATGGAGGAGCAGGGGATGCTCACCACAGCATGTGGAACCCCTGCGTATGTGGGTGAGGATCCCCAAATACATAGATCACTTCTGAACCCTCATCATGTAGAATTAAAGCAGTTTGAGCCTCATACATTAACCTTCTCTTTCATTTTGTGTGCAGCACCAGAGCTTCTGCAGCAGAAATCATATGGCAAAGAAGTGGATCTATGGGCTCTGGGGGTGATCACCTATATACTGTGAGTGTATGGTAATGGTTCATTCCTCACAGTTGACTTAATACAGACAAGTGAAAAGTTATGTTGTGCTAAAAGGATTTATTTTTTACGTTGCAGACTCTGTGGCTACCCTCCGTTTTATGACGAGAGTGAGTCACATATGTACCGGCAGATCATGAAGGCTGAATATGAGTTTGACTCCCCGTATTGGGATGAAATCTCTAATTCAGGTAAAGTATGACCTTGGTCTATGAGAGATCCTTTTAGCTAGCCTGTATTAGTTCATCACATCACATCTCACACCTATTTGTCATGCAACGTTATCACTGTCTCGGCAATAATGACTTATTTTTCTTTCTTTCAACGTGCTTTTAATTGAACTTTCTTTGGTCTTGAAATTGTATGTCCTCCTGAATGCTGCTTCTCTCTCCACATTTTTCCGTTCAGCAAAAGATTTCATTCCGCACATGTTGCAGAAAGAACCAGAGGAGAGGTACAATTGTGAGCAGGCCTTGAAGCATCTTTGGTGAGTTTAAAAAAAGATTAGTAGCTTTGTGTGTATTCTTTTCTATAACATGTTTAGTAAACATTCTCAGTACTATCAGTGTGCATGTATTTGGTCAGTTGAAGTAAAGAATGAGATGTTCTATACAACACAATGAATGGGTACTTTGATATTTAGGGATATTTTCAAGTTTTTCTATACTTCTATAGCCTATCGTAATGTTTATGGCAGTTGAGTTTTAAACATAGATCACTTTAATCCAAACATATAATAGATTCATTCTGCTCAAAATATAATACTTTTCTTGATCTATATTGATTGCATATCACTTTATGTTCCCTCTAGAATTTCGATGAAAAGCCTCCGTAGGTCTGTCACTATATCACATGTAGTATACGGTACACATAGCATCCCACTGGGTACAGATGTCAGTTCAATGTCTAGTTTTGATTTACATTTGGTTGAGGTGTGGTTGTCAGCTAACGTGAAATCAACAAAACATCACCATGTCATTGGATTTAGGTTAAAAGTTGGTTACTTTTTTCAAATCCAATCAGTTTTCCATGCTGATTCAACGTCATAACATAGAATTTTGGTTGTTGAAATGATGTGGAAACAACTTTGATTCAACCAGTTTTTGCATAGCGGGCTAATGACTCCAAAGTTATATGATAATGGTATTGATGGCTTGTTGATTGGTGCTGTGTGTGTTCAGGATATCAGGAGGAGCCGCTCTGGAGAAGAACATTCATGGATCAGTCAGTAAGCAGATCCAGAAGAACTTTGCTAAGAGCCAGTGGAAGGTAAGATTAGTCCTGCCTGGGCACTGTTTAAAATGTCCAAATCATCTTCCACAATACAATATCTCCCATAAAACTAGAATCTAGATATATACAGTTACATTGACTATGTAAATCAATTATTCTGTGTGCAGGAATGCACTACACTCTTAGAAATAAGGGTGCAGCTAGGGTACAATATTGTTCCCTAGGGAACAACAATATCAAAATACACAATGTGCCTTCAGAGGTACACATAATGATCTCACATGGTACCTCATGGTACATTTGAGGGTACATATGTGGATAAAGAGTCTGGTGGTACATTTTTGTACCCAATATTTTGAATATAAATCTACACTAATTATATTCTCGTTCTCCAAAAGAAGGGGTACGACGTGAAGATACATTTCTGTTTCCCAGGATACTAACAGCTTTGTCGCTGGGTTGGTACCCTAAAAGACCACATTTGTACCATAATCATTATCATATTTGCCAGCATAGTCTACTGCAGTAGATAATTTTTGAATAGTTTGTAATATCTTTGTTTTTGCACATACATTCATTGATTGATTAATCTTAAGCTACATAAAGATAAATAACATACATTTTTCAAAACAAATCCAATCAGTTAGTTAGATTTTTTGCGCCTGTTATTGAAATGTTTGTTCCAGTTGAAATGGTGTAAGTAGTCTCCACACAATGTTTTTGATTTTATTTCACCTTCATTTAACAAGTTTTCATTTACAACTGCGACCTGGCCAAGATAAAGCAAAGCAGTGTGACAAAATCAACAACACAGGGTTACACATGGGATAAACAAACGTACAGCCAATAATACAAGACGAAAATGTTCCTAACTCTGGCAGTCATAAAGAATGCATGTTGCGGGTGAATAAAAATTCCAGCTGTTGGATATCCAAAATCTGTCTGGATTATAATAGGAATTTTATATCACTTTGCAAGCCAGCATAATGTGACTTGTAGGTAGGATTGCAAAATTCTGGTAACGTTCCCAAATTTCGCAGGTTTTCCAGAAATCACAGTTGGAAAATTCATGGAAAACAGAGGGAATAAGCAAGAAATTATTCAACCAGGATTTCTAGTTAGCGGAATATTGCAACCCTACTTGCAGGCCTGGTGTGGCCTGTAAACCATGAGTTTTCTAATGAGATATGTAACGTATTGTCATAAAGAGATTAATTTAAATGATAACATGGTGAAAGCCACGGGACTGAAAATGAACAAATTCAACAACCATTTCACTAACAAATACAGTCATGGGTGGTAACGCTACAATTTCCTCAACAAAGCAAGCCACACTGGGAAATTATATTGAATACGTGGCTCTGCCTGTTCTTTCAGTTAGTTCTTTTTGAGTGGAAGTGTTGTACCAGTTTAAGTAGTCTATGGTAGAGGTACGTTTTTGTCAATCACTAGGAACATATGACTATGTCACTGTGGTACACTGTGGTATAATGGCAAAAAGTATATTTTCTAAAAGCACACTTTTATACCTGTGGACTATATGTTTTCAGAGGGCATTCAATGCCACAATGGTGGTGCGGCACCTCAGTAAGAAGAATCTAGTAGTAGAGGAGGAGTCTAAGGAAAAGGCAGAGACCAAGGATACACTTTAAGGTGAGGGATGAAATAATAATGGCACCGGAGAAGAAGGCCAACCTTTTACATGTCCCCAACCGATTGTGTTTTTTGGTTGGTTTATTTGCGTTTTTTGTAACTTATGTTTTTACTTATTTTGTACATAATGTTGCCGCTACCGCCTTTTATGACCGAAAATAACTTCTGGTAATTAGGACTGCGATTACTCACCACGGACTGGCAGAATCCTTTTTTTCCTTTAAAGATTCTGATGTGCCTGATGAGAACGATATATTGCTTTCTCGGGAACAGGCCCAGATCCCTGTGATTTGCGTGAAGAGGAGGTGGAGAGAAAGGGGCCAGAGGTCGAGCTGCCTTCTGATAATTCGTAGGCGATCGAATAAACCTCCACTTCCTTCCATTCTGCTAGCAAACGTGCAATCTTTGGAGAATAAAATAGATGACCTACGCGCAAGATTAAACTACCAACGGGACATTAAAAACTGTAATATCTTATGCTTCACGGAGTCGTGGCTGAACAATGACACTATCAACACGCAGCTGGCTGGTTATACGCTGTACCGGCAGGATAGAACAGCGGCGTCTGGTAAGACAAGGGGCGGCGGGCTATGTATTTTTGTATAACAGTTGGTTCACGATATCTAAGGAAGTCTCGAGCTATTGCTCGCTTGAGGTAGAGTATCTCATGATAAGCTGTAGACCACACTATCTACCTAGACAGTTTTCATCAGTATTTTTCGTAGCTGTTTACATACCACCACAGTCAGAGTCTGGCACTAAGATAACATTGAATGAGCTGTTTTCCGCCATAAGCAAACAAGAAAACGCTCACCCAGAGGCAGCGCTCCTAGTAGCCGGGGACTTTAATGCAGGGAAACTTAAATCCGTTTTACCAAATTTCTATCAGCATGTTAAATGTGCAACCAGAGGAAAAAAAACTTTACTCCACACACAGAGACACATACAAAGCTCTCCCTCGGCCTTCATTTGGCAAATCTGACCATAATTCTATCCTCCTGATTCCTGCTTACAAGCAAAAATTAAAGCAGGAAGCACCAGTAACTAGATCAATAAAAATGTGGTCAGATAAAGCAGATGCTGCTACAGGACTGTTTTGCTAACACAGACTGGAATATGTTCAGGGATTCCTCCGAATGCATTGAGGAGTACACCACATCAGTCATTGGCTTAATCAATAAGCGCATTGATGACGTCGTCCCCACAGTGACTGTACGTACATACCCCAACCAGAAGCCATGGATTACAGGCAACATCCGCACTGAGCTAAAGGCTAGAGCTGCCGCTTTCAAGGAGCGCGACTCTAACCCGGAAGCTTATAAGAACTCCCGCTATGCCCTCAGACGAACCATCAAACAGGTAAAGTGTCAATACAGGACTAAGATTGAGTCGTACTACACCGGCTCTGATGCTCGTTGGATGTGGCAGGGCTTGCAAACCATTACAGACTACAAAGGGAAGCACAGCTGAGAGCTGCCCAGTGACACGAGCCTACCAGACGAGCTAAACTACTTCTATGCTCGCTTCGAGGCAAATGGCACTAAAAGATGCATGAGAGCACCAGCTGTTCCCGGAAGACTGTGTGATCACGCTTTCCGGAGCTTAAACAGGTCAACATTCACAAGACCACAGGGCCAGATGGATTACCAGGACGTGTACTGCGAGCATGCGCTGACCAACTGGCAAGTGTCTTCACTGATATTTTCAACCTCTCCCTGTCCGAGTCTGTAATGCCAACATGTTTTAAGCAGACCACTATAGTGTCTGTGCCCAAGAACACTAAGGAAATCTGCCTAAATGACTAACCCGCAGCACACTAGTTTGTAGCCATGAAGTGCTTTGAAAGGCTGGTCATGGCTCACATCAACACCATTCCAGAAACTCTAGACCCACTCCAATTTGCATACAGCCCCAACAGATCCACAGATGATGCAATCTCTATTGCACTCCACACTGCCCTTTCCCAACTGAACAAAAGGAACACCTATGTGAGAATGCTATTCATTGACTACAGCTCAGCGTTCAACACCAAAGAGCCCTCAAAGCTCATCAATACCCTGGGACTAAACACCTCCCTCTGCAACTGGATGCTGGACTTCCTGATGGGCCGCCCCCAGGTGGTAAGGGTAGGTAACAACACATCTGCCACGCTGATACTCAACACTGGGGCCCCTCAGGGGTGTGTGCTTGTTCCCCTCCTGTACTCCCTGTTCACTCATGACTGCACAGCCATGCATGACTCCAACACCATCATTACATTTGCTGATGACACAACAGTGGTACAGTAGGCCTGATCACCAACAATGATGATAAAGTCTATAGGGAGGAGGTCAGAGACCTGGCCGTGTGGTGCAAGGACAACAACCTCTCCCTCAACGTGATCAAGACAAAGAAGACTATTGTGGACTACAGGAAAAAGGGGACTGAGCCGCCTCCATTCTCATCGACGAGGCTGCAGTGGAGCAGGTTGAGAGTTTCAAGTTCCTTGCTGTCCACATCACCAACAAACTAACATGGTCCAAGCACACCAAGACAGTCGTGAAGAGGGCACGACAAAACCTATTCCCCCTCAGGAGACTGAACAGATTTTGCATGGGTCTTCAGATCCTCAAAAGGTTCTACAGCTGCATCGCTGCCTGGTATGGCAACTACTCGGCCTCCGACCGCAAGGCACTACAGAGGGTTGTGCGAACGGCCCAGTACATCACTGGGGCCAAGCTCCCTGCCATCCAGGACCTCTATACCAGGCGGTGTCAGAGGAAGGCCCTAAAAATTGTCAAAGACTCCAGCCACCCTAGTCATTGAATGTTCTCTCTGCTACAGCACGGCGGTACCGGAGCGCCAAGTCTAGGTCCAGGAGGCTTCTAAACAGCTTCTACCCCCAAGCCATAAGACTCCTGAACACCTAATCAAATGGCTACCCAGACTATTTGCATTGCCCCCCCCCCTACCCCTCTTTTACACTGCTGTTACTTTCTGTTGTTATCATCTATACATAGTCACTTTAATAACTTTACCCACATGTGCATATTACCTCAATTAACCGGTGCCCTCGCATATTGACTCTGTACCTGTACCCCCCTGTATATACTGTAGTCTCACTATTGTTATTTTACTGCTGCTCTTTAATTACTTGTTTAATTACTTATTTTAACTGCATTGTTGGTTAAGGGCTTATAAGTAAGCATTTCACTGTAAGGTTTGCACCTGTTGTTTTCGGCACATGTGACTAATTTGATTGGCATAAATAGCTCAGTATCACAATCCCGCAGCTAACAGACAATGGTCACAGTAGCTACAGTAACCTGTATTTCTTTTCTCTTGGTTTAGGTTGTGACCTTTAATCCATGGATAGAAGAGAATTTGCCCAGAAGAATCCTGTGACAGACCAGTCAGAGTGGTCATTTCGGCTCTCAAGCGTCTCTGTATGCGATAAAAAACAAATACAGTGTGAAACTTTCTTTCTGCCAGCAGAGAGCACTCTTAATCAAGCTTAAGTTCTAATTTTTGTTGTCTGTCATCTAAACATTGCTCCGACTCTGGTTGGTCCCCATACACTTCAGCAATAAGACTAATTTGACTCATCAAGTATAATTTTGTTGATAAATCCATATAGGCTTAGTATCTGTTGACCATGCATGGATGTAAACATGTTTTCTTGAGTCTCTATAGACCCTTGTATTCTTCAACAATAAAAATGTTAGAAAACACTGTATTGTTTACTCCTAGTTTGATCTATGATCATCCTCTTGTTGAGGATGAGTTTCATTAGCATTCTTGATTGTCTTGGGAAGAATAAGACCAAATGAAATTGACTAAATCTGCAGCATTGAAAATGACGAACTCCAAATTAAAGGTTCAATGTAGCAGTTTTTATCTCAATAGCAAATCATTTCTGATTAACAATTCAGTACCTTACTGTGATTGTTTCAATTAAAATGGTCAAAAATAAACAAAAATAGTTTCTTAGCAAAGAGCAATTTCTCTGTCTGGGAGTGGTCTAAGTGGGGAGGGGAAAACTGAAAACTAGCTATTATTGGCAGAGAAGTTTGGAATTCTCGCTCTTATTGGTCTATTAACAAATTTACCACCTGGTGATGTCACCAGGCAGGCCAAACAGCTTACACTAAAAGGGCATTATCATACTTTTCACAATTTCACAGTATTATTCCAACCTCATAGTGTGGAAATGCATATAAAATATGTTTTTTTGACTGCACTGGGCCTTTAAAGCAACAATGTGGGATAGGGGCAGAATACATATTGCCTTTGACAGGAGAAACAAACCATGCTTACCCTAAACTAATGAGACAGCTCCTAGAAAGCACTCCGCTGTATGTGTGTGAGAGAGAGGCAGCCATATTTGTCCTAGTGACCTAAGAACCCATAATATCTTACATTTGGGTCAGAATGCATCAGAGTGCTCTTGAACATGGAGCAGTTCTCTTTTCATTAGAACAATGCCTGGAAAGAGTTTTAAAGGGGAATTTCACCCTGGCTCTGCCACAGAATATAGTCATTACTATACTAACAACATTACGTTTTTATCATAAATGTCACAATTATCCAAATCACAAGCTAAAACTAGCACATTTTCATTTCACTGCTAGAATGGTGAAGTTGCAAATACCTGTGTATTCGTCTGCTCATAGCGAACCACAAAGTCCGGCATTCAAAGCGAATGCTGAAACCGCTCACTAGGTAGAGGGGCCATGCCCACAAACTTGAATAATGACGTTGTTTACTTCGAACAACCAGCACACAGAAATCCCAGAACTTTTCTAGGCAAGATTGTTTTGAAAACATTTGTTTTTCAGTGTTTGTCATCATGCTCATGTTGTGTTCTGTGCCTGGCTGTGCTAATTACAAACAAGTGTGAAAATCTTTCACCATTTTACCTACTAGAGATTCCCCCCGATTCTGTCAGTGGCTTGCGACTATCAAGAATGATGCGGTGACCAAAGATAATCTGAGGGAATTTCAGGCTGAACTAATTGGGAATCCATTTCGATGACAGCTGAGAAGTGATGTGATGCCATCTATTTTTTACCCTTCACAACAAAACAGAAGCTTCTCAATTAGAGGTAACCTAACGTTAGCTAGCCTCTTAGACTGATCCAATGAACCATTGCATATATGTTCAAAATGTTGTGTCAAGACTGCCCAAAAGTGCATAATTCTCCTCCAACAATAGCAAGGGTATTCTTTCACTGTAATAGCTACTGTTAATTGGACAGTACAGTTAGATTAACAAGAATTTAAGCTTTCTGCCCATATCAGATATGTCTATGTCCTGGGAAATGTTCATGTTACTTACAACCTCTTGCTAATGACATTAGCCTACGTTAGATTCACCATCCCGTGGGACGGGGGGGGGGGGGGGGGACACCGATCCTGTAGAGGTTAACTTGCTAGCCTAGTTGGGTAAGTTAGCTAGCTAACATTACAGCCCTGTACAGCTAAATCATGTATCTATCGTTTAGGATACACACTGTCAATCAGTTTCGCCTATGCCATGGCAGTCACTGCTAGACTGGTAGCTACCTTCAGCAGAGTAAACAAGTTTGTTAGCTAACGTCAGTCAAAGATAGAACATGTTACCAAATAAAGAGTATCTCAATTTGGTGGCCATCTACTCCACCCTTGTCTAGAAAACACTCCCTTAGTAAAAATAGAATTGTCGATATAGCTAACTAACCCTCTGTTTGTGAATGTGTATAAGTCGTCTATGGTTGGTTAGTTGGTTCTCAGCCAGATAGCAATCTTGCTGCCAATTTCGTGATGCTAGTTAGCTTACAGCAAGCTGACAATGTTGAAATGTCCATGTAAGGTATGCTTAGCTAGCCAGTCTACTAGAGATCAATACCATTAGTGGGGTGGTTAAATTGTGTATTTCTTTATACAGAATCAGATTCCACCAACATGCGCTTGCCACCCCTAGCTCTGCACAAGGTGAAGGCAAGTTGGACAAAATATTACAAGCTAAGATAGCTCAATTGAAAGGAAGCATGGTATAAACATTAATTGGGTAGTGTTTGTTTGGTTTGTGTTTGCGTTATAGGGTTACAGGTGGTTAGAGGTAGCCTGAGGACCACAGAGTACCTTCCAGACCATGTAATCAATTTAGACTATCCCTCTTCCCTTTTTATCTTTTATTTTTGTAAAACTCAGGTTATCTGGAGTCATTCCACAGTGCCCTGCTGAAAAATACCCCAAAGCGGGGATATTTTGGATACACAAGCATGAGGGAGCGGACACACCTTTCAGTTATGGAGTACAACAAGATTGTGGGACAGAAACCAGCAAGAGACACTGAATGGTCTAAAATCAAGACTACAACAGTAATGACACAACCACCTCGTTATTCTCTCTGCAGATTCTCAATACCCAATACAAAGACGTTAACTTTAGTCATATCCCAGATTACCTATTTGCTTATGGTCTTGCCTACACCAAGAGACCTGTTTTAAAACATTATATGAGCAAAACATATTCCATTTTATTTTATTTTGTAAATGATATCATGAATAGGACTGGTGGAATTGCCACACATGCAGCTAACAAAAATACATGGAAATGTTTGCTCTACCCAAAATTACAACCAACTAATTGCAGCAATATCGCAAAAATGGAAGAGGCAAGAGGAAGGAGGAGAAAGTAAGCATCTTGTCTGTCGGCCCCACATTAAATATCAAAATTGGTTACAGAAAATTGTGATAAATATAAAAGTATACCAGTTTAATTTAAGGACAAAAAAATTGACAGCTGTACCATATAGATTGTAAAATAGTTGCAAAGAGATTTTCGATGTAGCGATTCCATGGAACATGGTTTATGAAGTAATACGCAAAACGATACCAGGTTCAAACTTAAGAATGGTTCTATTTAAATTCTTGCAACCAATAGAATGTTATATATATGGGGGATACAACCATCCCAGCTCTGCAAATTTTGCTGCAAAGAGACGGAGTCATTGGATCATTTGTTTTGGTACTGTCCATATGTAGCTTGTTTTTGGTCACAGGTCCAGGAATGGCTGAAGAATTGCAACATTTACAGTTGAAAAATACATGTCAAATAGCAATCCAAAGGATGGTGTTATAGATGGGAGGGGTTGAGTGGAACTAATATCAACAAGATAACTAATGTAAAATATACTGTGTCGGTAAACTGTATATAGGTTCAGAAATTTTGTGAAAAATACTTTTAAAATAATGTGTGTGTGTGTGTGAGTGTGTATATGTATATATATACATAGTAGGTGTTCTAAAAGTAAAAGCAATGAGTGGGTGTTCTAGTAGGTGGTTTTTCTTTATTTGTACTATTTTCTACATTGTAGAATAATAGTGAGACATCAAAACTATGAAATAACACATTTGGAATCATGTAGTAACTAAAAATATTTTATATTTGAGATTCTTCTAATAGCCACCCTTTGCCTTGATGACAGCTTTGCACACGCTTGGCTTTCTCTCAACCAGCTTCACCTGGAATGCTTTTCCAACAGTCTTGAAGGAGTTCCCACATATGCTGAGCAGTTGTTGGCTGCTTTTCCTTCACTCTGCGGTCCGACTCATTCCAAGCCATCTCAATTTGGTTGAGGTCAGGGGATTATGGAGGCCAGGTCATCTGATGCAGCACTCCATCACTCCCCTTATTGGTAAAATAGCCTTTACAGAGCCTGGAGGTGTGTTGGGTCATTGTCCTGTTGAAAAACAAATGATAGTCCCACTAAGCACAAACCAGATGGGATGGCGTATTGCTGCAGAATGCTGTGGTAGCCATGTTGGTTAAGTGTGCCTTGAATTCTAAATAAATCATAGATAGTGTCACCAGCAAAGCACCCCCACACCATAACACCTCCTCCTCCATGCTTTGGGAAATACACATGCGGAGATCATCCATTCACCCACACCGCGTCTCACAAAGACGGCGGTTGGTACCAAAAATCTCCAATTTGGACTCCAGACCAAAGGACAGATTTCCACCGGTCTAATGGCCATTGCTCGTGTTTCTTGGCCCAAGAACGTCTCTTCTTATTATTGGTGTCCTTTAGTAGTGGTTTCTTTTCAGCAATTCCGACCATGAAGTCCTGATTCACACAGTCTCCTCTGAACAGTTGATGTTGAGTTGTGTCTGTGACTTGAACTCTGTGAAGCATTTATTTGGGCTGCAATTTCTGAGGCTGGTAACTCTAATGAACTTATCCTTCGGCAGCAGAGGTAACTCTGGGTCTTCCATTCCTGTGGCAGTTCTCATGAGAGCCAGTTTCCTCATGGCGCTTGATGGTTTTTGCGACTGTACATGAAGAAACTTTCAAAGTTCTTGAAATGTTCCGTATTGACTAACCTTCCCCAGCTAGCACAGTGGATCTAGGCCTATTCCGGCTCGAGAGTCGGGGCACTCGGCTGAGAGTTAGACTCGGCCGACATCATGTGGCCCGAGTCTGGGCCACCTTTGGCAGTATTACTTATTGCTAGGATGCGGGGATTGAGCTCGGGCCGATTCCAGCGAGAGTTATCTGGCCCAAATGTATATATTACTTTGGGCTCGGGACGATTCTGGTGAGAGTTATCTGGCCCAAATGTATTACTTTGGGTTCGGGGCTACTCTCTGGCAGATGATTACACGCTTTATATAATTAACATTTCATTATTTATTTTTCCATATTTTCTCATTGTTTCTGTGATCAAAAAATATAATTAACATTTAAATGAAATTCTTTAGGAGTCCTGTGTAGTATTTTAGTATTTTGATACTTTGTGCAAGGCAATTGATAAGCATTAAAAACTTTGCGGCTGGAACTTCCCAAGTGGCACAGCGGTCTAAGACACTGAGTCGCAGTGTAAACTGCGTTTCTACAGATGCTGGTTCGAGACCCATGCCGGCCGTGAACGGGAGACCCATGAGGCAATGCACAATTGGCCCAGCATCGTCAGAGTTAGGGGAGGGTTTGGCTGGTCGAGATGTGCAGTACCAGTAAATGTTCTGCAAGAGGACCGAACAGTTGGTGGTTAAGAAGCCCTACGGCACTTTCGGGCAGTCTTATCCAGCTGGCCCTTCACTGCAGACAGGACAAGCGCATCGCCATAAGCACAAAGAGTCTCAGCTTCCCCAGCCCACCATTGCCAGCGTATCGAAGCCGGTTAATGGCTGCGTTTAAACAGGCAGCGCAATTCTGATATGTTTTTCACTAATTGGTCTTTTGGCCAATCAGATCAGTTCTGAAAAAGATCTGATGTGTTTAAGACCAATTCATGGAAAAAACATATCAGAATTGGGCTGTAAACACAGCCAGTGTGGCTCAGCATAAGACCATGTAGAACAGGGGTCTTCAAAAATTGTTCCTGGAGTTCTACCCTCCTGTAAGTTTTCACTTCAGCCCCAGTTATAACTAACCTGGTTCTGTTTATTAACCAGCTAATTATCAGAATCAAGTGTCCTAGATTAGGGTTGGAGTGAAAACCTACAGGAAGGTAGTTCTCCAGGAACAGGGTTGGAGAGCCCTGATGTAGAACCATCATAAAATAAATATGGATATTTTCTATCAATCTTTGAAATTTGTCTGATCTTATGGATTCACAGAAGATATTTATATAAGCTGTATAAGGCTCTGTAGCATCAAACAGATGCTAGACATTCAGATATCCAAAGAAGGTTTGTTTATTTATCAAAATCTGAAATAAAGGAGAGTGTACACTGTTTAATGCTAACTCAAGAGAACTGGGTATTCAACAATGCTATATGGTAAAAGTAACATACCAAAAACAGTGTAGTACAGTTCAGTATGTCCGAGTGTGTCTCAGGTGTAGAGACAAACAAGTGCAGAGAACTGTAGTTGCAGATTGTTACACCAGATAATGTGATTTGCCCAAAGATTTTTGCCGTCATCTTGTCTATTTCAAATCTTCTCTCACTGATTGAGACAGGTGGGTGTCCACCACAAAGTGCTGCATGTCATGATGACAGCGACCCGTCTCGATCAATGAGTGAGAAGACTTGAAACAATGGTGGTGCACATATTGTTGGATTACTTTATGGAGCAAAAAAAGTATTTATTTTAATAACGGAGCATTTTCTAAATTCAAACTGACCCCCTGCAACTGGTAACAGACATTTTATGAGACTCCTGTTTCCCCGAATCAAGGACGAAGACAGCACCGCTGACATCATGTTGTTGGTCCAATATTCTTTGTGCTTCACCAAACAGTACCTATCTTGTAATGCCCAGTAATGTATATCAAAAATCTTTGGTTAAATCACATTATCTGGTGTAACAATCTGTAGCTAAGAGACCTGGTGATCAGCAGGTGATGGGAGAGATCTTCATGATGAAATTGCTATTCACAAAGAAACATACAGTATGTTCAGGGAATACTTGTAAAGCTGCGGGATGGGTGTTGTCATGATCAAACTGCCATTCAGCTTCTCATGAGTCATTTGTTTGAGATCCAGCATAATGTCTAATCCCTCGAGAGGAATACAGTTGTGTTACATTGACCCCCCCCCCCCCCCCATTTGTTTTGTATACTGCTGCTACTCGCTGTTTATTATCAATGCATAGTCACTTCACCCCTACCTATATGTACAAATTACCTCAACTAACTTGTAACCCCGCACACTGACTCGGTACCGGCACCCCCTGTATATTGTTATTTTCGTGTGTTACTTAAAAAATAAAAAATAAATTTGTTCATTTGGTAAATATTTTCTTAACTCTTCTTGAACTGCACTGTTGGCTAAGAGCTTGTAAGTAAGCATTTCACGGTAAGGTCCACTACACTTATTCGTATTCGGCGCATGTGACAAATAAAGTTTGATTTGATTTGACACGCGCAGGCAAAGGAATTCTGTTCCTGTGTCTAAAATCCACTCCAGGAAGACGACCAGGCGCCACACGATATTGTATGTAAGACTAAAAACAAATAAAATAATACTCTATTGTACAGTTTGTACAACAGTTGAACCGTGCCAGCATGACATCAATGTTAGGGTAGACTAGTTGAACATGCATACATGTGCACAGGCACAGAGATTGGATTTACAACAATATCTAGCCTAATATAAATAAATATTGTATAACCCTCAACCTTTGCACAGTCACCAAACCTTACAAATGAGCCTAGGTAGGTAGGCAGACAGTATCTACCTACAGCCATGTCTATCAGACATGCTTAAGCACATATTTTTTATAATAAAACCAGCTTCAGTTTCAGAGATTTACAACAGTAAATATTATTGTTTCTCCTCACTTTCTGCTAGTAAATGTAGCTAATTAGCTTGCTGAAATGTAATACTTGTAATCTGTTGGGAATCCTGTCTTGCATCATGCCTATAATTTTGTGAGAACGAAATGAATCCAATGTCATAATCATAACCAATGTCAACCTCGCCAATTATGTTACATAGCTAGCTTATTATTTACAGTTGCTGATGTTTGTTAACAGCTTACAAATGCGAGGCTTGGCACATGACAAGTTATTAGGCGCCAGGCGAACTAGCTAGCCAACTCCAGGCTAGTCAGCTCCAGTCATGTGCTATCGTTTGCTGGTAATCCTAGGTGGCTGGTTGTAGCGTTGTAGCTCACTGTTAAGTAGTTAGCCATATCGACATATTTTACAATCGAGATACAAAAGATCTCAGATTGTAAAACCTCTTCTATTTTTTTGTCATAGATATGGCTACCGGTTGTTGGTTAACTAACTATATACCTAGCTAGCTACATTGCTAGCTAAATTAGCAAACATTCTTTTTAAAAATTTCCATCCCACTGTAACACAGTATTACAATACATATAAAAGTATGTGGACACCCCTTCAAATATTTCTGCCACACCTGTTGTTGACAGGTGTATAAATTGAGCACACAGCCATGCAATCTCCATAGACAAACATCGACAGCAGAATGGCCTTACTAAAGAGCTCAGAGACTTTCACGTGGCACCGTCATAGGATGCCACCTTTCCAAAAAGTCAGTTCATCACATTTCTGCCCTGTTAGAGCTGCCCCGGTCAACTGTAAGTGCTGTTATTGTGAAGTGGAAACATCTATGAGGAAGAATGGCTCAGCCACAACGTGGTAGGACACAGAAGCTCACAGAACAGGAGCGCCAAGTGGTGAAGCGTGTGTTGTGCAAAAATCGGTTGCAACACAAACTGCCTCTAGAAGCAGCATCAGCACAATAACTGTTTGTTGGGAGCTTCATCAATAGGTTTCCATGGCCGAGCAGCCACAAACAAGCCTAAGATCAACATGCGCAATGCCAAGAGTTGGCTGGAGTGGTGTAAAGCTCGCCGCCATTGGACTCTGGAGCAGTGGAAACGCGTTCTCTGGAGTGATGAATCATGCTTCACCATCTGGCAGTCCAACGGATTAACCCGAGTTTGGCGGATGCCAGGAGAATGCTACCTGCGCAATTCCATAGTGCCAATTGTAAAGTTTGGTGGAGGAGGAATACTGGTCTGGGGCTGTTTTTCATGGTTCAGGCTCGGCCCCTTAGTTCCAGTGAAGGGAAATCTTAACGCTACAGTATGCAATGACCTTCTAGATGATTCTGTGCTTCTAGTTTGGGGAAGGCCCTTTCTTGTTACAACATGACAATGCCCCAGTGCACAAAGCGAGGTCTATACAAAAGTGGTTTGTCAAGATCTGTGTAGAAGAACTTGACTGGCCTGCACAGAGCCCTAACCTCAACCCCATCGAACACATTTGAGATGAATTGGAACGCCAACTGCGAGCCAGGCCCAATCACCCAACATCAGTGCCGACCTCACTAATGCTCTTGTGGCTGAATGGAAGCAAGTCCCCGCAGCAATGTTCCAACATCTAGTGTAAAGCCTTCCCAGAAGAGTGGAGGCTGTTATAGCAGCGAAGGAGGACCAAATCCATATTAATGCACATGATTTTGGAATGAGATGTGATGAGCAGGTGTCTAAATACTTATGGTCATATAGTGTATGTTCGCCAGCAATACACAATATGGGTTTCAGTAGATCATTTAAGTTAGCTAACTAGCCTGGTAGCATCCAGGAAAAATAATTCAGCTAGGCACCGTATTTGTCATCTGCCCTCTTGATGCTGGCATCGGCTGTAGCTGAGCTTCTAATGTTAGCTGAATCCAACTCTTTGTTCGAATTCTCTTCTCTCTATTCCGGTTGAAATATGTATGGTTGAATGTCTCCATGTAGCTAATAGATACTCCATCGTCGAATTCGTGCTGATGAGAGAAATCACTTGAAGCCATTGTATCTGGTCAGTTCTTTCAGTTTTGCCCAAAGGATTGTTAGTGTCTGCCTCCTTTTCAAAAGAACGTCTAATGGCTCTATCGAACAAGGACATCCATATCTACACCCACAAAAGCGTATAGAGTGATCAGTATAACATTGAGCCTTCGCAAAATGCCACAAAGCAGGGCTATATCAATACCCCCCTTCCCCCCCACCCCCATCAATACACCGGAAGACGTCATAGGGTGTATCATTCAGTACGCGAAGCCCTGACCTGCCTTCCTCCTGGGCAATTATGTGTGAAACACAGCTCACTGTCCTAGAAATGCCTCAGATATGATGACAACAAGCCCAGATTCCCCCAGGGTGAAATTCCACTTTAAAGGGACAAATATAAGGCTGTGTAAAGCTCACTCCTCTCTGGTCTGTCTGGTGTTGCCCATATAAAACATCAATGGGCATAAAGCAATAAAGCAGCTCTTGCCTTTCCATCACCCTATGAAATCCTGGTTAGGAGCACTCATGTGGAAGCTATTTAGTGTGCACCAAAGCAATTATATATTAAACAATTTTAAATGGGCTGTAAAGGGCACTTTACTGTGTTGTCAAGATGTTCCAAGGCAGAGAAATTGAGGTAGAACCCTGATTGGGTACCGCTGATGTCTCGCTGACCAATAACAGAGTAACTGTCGGAAAGATTATTTTAAATGTGCACACACTTCTGTATGAGAGCCATGGCTAATGCAGTGAATAAATAACTCATGGAGGAGGTTTTTAATCAACTGACATGGGAATGATGGAGATCTGGGATGGCAGGTCCTTGGGAACACAGGGTGACCTGGATTATAGTGCTGCTAACAAGGGAGAAGCCAGACGGGTAGCACCTCAACACATTATCCAGCCTGCATGGAATAGGTGTGAGGTCATGCCTGTGTGCGTGTGCGTGCGTGCGTGTAGGCTGCACTATTTGAGACACAACACAAGTCTATGTTCCTACTAACATACTAACACCCATTTGTGTTTTTTAATAGAGAGCATAGTGTTCAAAAGCCTACTGTGTAATCATTTTAAAATATGCAAATGACCCTAATGGTGTCACAGATACCTCGGGATGGAGATGTCCTCTCTGGCACACACACATGGATACATGTTAGCTATTGTAAGTTCCACACTGTTACCAGAACTGTGTTTACAGCTAATGTGGCTCATTTCCATAATGCAATCTGCCTCCCATCTGGTATAACTCATTTTAATTAAGACGGGTAATTCCCTCCCCCAAAATGCAGAGGCCTAATCATTAAAATATCCACGTTTTTGTTTGTTCTTGACGTTTGATGACAATGCCCAATGCGGCTTGGGTCAGGTAAGAGCCCAAACACCTGTCAGACGTCCGTCTCCCGGGCTGGTTCCACCTCCCAGCCTCCTCTCCTCTCCACACTGCTGCAGCCGACAGGCAGGCAGCCTTTTCAGACATGCAGCCCCTCCTCTTTCTCTCCAGCGCTTCACTGCCCACTTCTGTGGCCAGATGTTTGGGACGTTACAGAGACAGCAGAAGCATCCATTATTGCTTTTTACCATGTGAAAACAGTACTCTGTATGTGTGTAATTGTCCCACAAAAAATCTAGACTGACACCATGTTGTTTTTCTACAGATCTCTCGTCCAGGTGGTCTCCTAGGAGTTCTGGTACAGTAACAGTGAGTCGACAGGATCTGTTTCTTTCTCAGCCCACTGGAAGGACAAATTGGTTATTTACAGTAGCTCAGTGTTTTAGAACATGTGTTTGATTTCACATCCAATATGTCTGCTTGCACTCACACATGTATCTCATTAGGTCGTCTAAACTTGTCTGTGTGTGTTTATTGCACACACAACCTATTGGATCCTGTTGGAATGCTAGATCCAATTACTGAATTTCATAGACAGATTTTTCCATGAGGAAATATCCAAACTCTCAAAAGAATTTATCAAAACAGACTGATCCTTCAGAAGAACTATTGATTGCCAATAGAAAACGCAAGTTGGTTGTCTTGCTTGGCATTTCACCACTCTTCCCTACCCTTCAGTCAGAGTCCTGCCAAACCTTTCCTCCCTTATCAGTGGCAAACAGAACCCTCTGTTTGGCAAATCCGTGGCAGTTCAAATTGGGGCTAATGTCTTCCTCTTTGTGTGAGAGGCCGATCACATCACATGGATAAAGCGATTATGGAAATCCTGCCGTGGTGTAAAAATCAGCTTTAAGGGACCAGGGAAGGCAGTTGACATTGAGTCAAGAGAGAAGGAAGGGGCTGGGGAGTGTGGAGTATTTTATTGGAAACGCTTGGCTGTTCCATAATGATACAAGTTTTTTTGTAGTCAGACAGTCTGCCAGTATTGATATTGATCTGTCACCTTGTCTGGATTTCACGTTCATCAGCAAAAAGATTGTTCTTGATGAACCAGGGTACATAACATTTTGGCCAACATTTTGGCCAGGTTCCCTCAAGTCCCCGGACATTAGACAGAATAAGCCTCTGATAAAGACAGGTGGTTCATCATTGTCTCAGGAATGACGACCATTATTGATAAAGTGTATTAGAATTAAGTTTGATTTAGCTAAACCGGTATTCATGAGCAATCTACATCATTATCTAATATTTCAGACTCAGATTTCAGACAGGCAAGGGTGATGATGAATTCAATTTTATCCCAATTAGTCAGGGTTTTGGGCCATGGCATGGCAGTGGGAGAGATTAGGAATGTAATTTCAGAGAGCAAGCCAGTGTGTCTGGGCATGACACTGGTGTAGTGAGGAGATAAATAGGACTTTGGTGGGTGGTGTGCAGTATGAATGCCCTCTGGACTTATTATAGAGACATTACTCTAAGGTACTGTTCGGGGCGTTTATTTCACTCTCATAAGTGTAATAAGGATTTAAGAGTGAGGTTATAAGCACCGTATAAGCAGTTTTAACAACTGATGCCCTTATTATGTCAAAGCTATGCCAGTAATGCCACTTATATTTCATAATTGTAGTTATGCCATATGTTTAAAGCTTCCATCATGGGCTATGCGAAATGCAATACATCTCATAAACTGTTTTACAGATTTAAACATGGCTATTTCTGATCGGTTTATACGTTTGTAGATTTAAATTTGGTGGATAGTTTTCTCTGTTAAGGCATGGTTGCATTGGGTCATTTTTCTGGTTATTCATAGGGACATAATATGTGATGTGCTATTTTGGGTTTTTATTTGGATTTAAAATGTAGTTCTATGACCATGTTAGACATCTTTGAGCTATAATGCATAAGTTGACCAAGGTGTAACAGTTTGCCTCACTTTGCACTTTGAATTATGTTTGGTTCCCCACACTACAGATGGTACTGTCTGTATGCTCTTTGTGTGTTCCCCAAGGTCACCATTACAAGAGTTCATAGAACAGTAGCTATTTGTGATCACATACGCTATCGTTCAAGAGTTTGGGGTCACTTAAAAATGTCCTTATTTTTGAAAGAAAAGCAATTTTTTTGGCCATTAATATAATATAAATTGTTTAGAACTATAGTGTAGACATTGTTAATGTTGAAAATTACTATTGTAGCTGGAAATGGCTGATTTGTTATGGAATATCTACATAGGCGTACAGAGGCCATTATCAGAAACTATCACTCCTGTGTTCCAATGGAATGTTGTGTTAGCTAATCCAAGTTTATCATTTTATCATCCTTTTGCAATTATGTTAGCAAAGCTGAAAACTGTTGTTCTGATTAAAGAAGCAATAAAACTGTCCTTCTTTAGACTAGTTGAGTATCTGGAGCATCAGCATTTGAGGGTTCAATTACAGGCTCAAAATGGCCAGAAACAAAGAACTTTCTTCTGAAACTCATGCGTCTATTCTTGTTTTAAGAAATGAAGGCTATTCCATGCGAGAAAATGCCAGGAAACTGAAGATCTCATACAACGCTGTGTACTACTCCCTTCACAGAACAGCGCAAACTGGCTCTAACCAGAATAGAAAGAAGAGTGGCAGGCCCCGGTGCACAACTGAGCAAGAGGACAAGTACATTAGAGTGTCTAGTTTGAGAAACAGACGCCTCACAAGTCCTCAACTGGCAGCTTCATTAAATAGTACCCGCAAACACCAGTTTCATCATCAACAGTGAAGAGGCAACTCTGGGATGCTGGCCTTCTAGGCAGAGTTCCTCTGTCCAGTGTCTGTATTCTTTTGCCCATTTTAATCTTTTATTTTTATTGGCCAGTCTGAGAGATGTATTTTTCTTTGCAATTCTGCCTGGAAAGCCAGCATCCTGGAGTCGCCTCATCACTGTTGACGATGAAACTGGTGTTTTGTGGGTACTATTTAATGAAGCTGCCAGTTGAGGACTTGTGAAACATCTGTTTCTCAAAGTAGACACTCTAATGTACTTGTCCTCTTGCTCAGTTGTGCACCGGGGCCTCCTACTCCTCTTTCTATTCTGGTTAGAGACAGTTTGTGCTGTTCTGTGAAGGGAGTAGTACATAGCATTGTACGAGATCTTCAGTTCCTTGGCAATTTCTCGCATGGAATAACCTTCATTTCTCAGAATAAGAATAGACTGACGAGTTTCAGAAGAAAGTTATTTGTTTCTGACCATTTTGAGCCTGTAATCAAACCCACAAATGCTGATGCTCCAGATACTCAACTAGTCTAAAGAAGGCCAGTTTTATTGCTTCTTTAATCAGAACAACAGTTTTCAGCTGTGCTAACATAATTGCAAGTGTTTTCTAATGATCAATTAGCCTTTTAAAAGGATACACTTGGATTAGCTAACACAACGTGCCATTTGAACACAGGAGTGATGGTTGCTGATAATGGGCCTCTGTATGCCTATGTAGATACTCCATAAAAAAACTGCCGTTTCCAGCTACAATAGTGATTTACAACATTAACAATGTCTACACTGTATTTCTGATCAATGTTATGTTATTTTAATGGCCAAAATGTTTTGATTTTCTTTCAATAACAAGGACATTTCTAAGTGACCCCAAACTTTTGAACGGTGGTGTACATTTGGATATTCTTCCCCTAAATCCCTTAGAAAACTCAAAACCAGTGTATCCTGCCTGAGCAACAACACACATCAAGAATATATAGTCATGCATACTGTACTTACATTTTCCCTATTCAGGCAAATTAAGTGAGTATTAGGGCTTTCAAGAGAACCAGAATGAATTGCATTTTCAAATCAGTGTGTAGATGACAAAAATTAACCACATAAAATATGAGAAGAGAGAAAGAGGGCGCTACTAACTGCAACGTGCAGCCTGCTTGGAAGAAATGTGAAACCATGACCTATTCAAATGGATAATTTGCAAAGATCTGTCATGTCTTGATGGAAATGCTAAGCACATTCATTTAAGACCCCTTCATTTTTTCTGTGCGGTTTAAAAAAGAGGCAGAGGAGTGAACAGGGGATTTGCCATAGCCAGGGATTAGATGAGGGGAAGCCTTTGATGGATTCAATTATTACTGAAAGTTTGTGAAGGAAAAGGGGAGGGACATCAAAGAGTGCAGGCGATTAACTCACTGCTAACTCTGAGGCGGGCGCAGGCTAATCTTAAAGGTGACACCAAATATCTTGTTGGCTCTTGAATCCCAATCTGGGCATGTGAGGGCTGAGCCTGTTGGTTAATTAGCCTGGATAACTTTAGTCCTGTCCTCTAGGAAGGGAAATCACAGAGGCCAAGCATCAAACACCGACTCACCTCTCCCCTCACTTCCCCCAAGTCAGGAGGACTGGCTCTGCTGCAGCTTCCATCTGGAGGACGGTTGGCCGGGATTTTACTCAACAACGCAATGCAGTTGGCACAAGCCACAGTGGGGGAATCTAGGAGAGAGAGAGAGAGGCTGTTGATGTGTCACAATCCCCATGTTCTCTGATTAGTTCATCATTCTGGAGGATTTGGTTAAGTTGTTGAGGAATATCGACAGCATTTTTCTATTGCTCCTGTTGATAAAAGGCTTTAGAACTAGCTGTAGGTCACCTGCATTGAGCTGCTAATCATGTCAATATAGCGGAGAATGTGAGATAATGGGCCTTGTGGGTATGTATATGAAGTCAGGGGAGGGGATTAATGATTTATTCTGCTCTGCTCTATGAAAAGAGTCTAATTGATGAATGAGTGTTATCTCAGTACCAATTCTGTGGCTCTGAGGCAGACATTAACAGAGCATTAAAAGGCTCTGTTATTTATCATTCAGCATTAAAATGCCAAAGAGTTTATCATTGAGCCCCATATTTCCTTGTATTTTGAACAATGCTTCTTGGAGTTTACAGTTTGACAAGTATTGGAGGATCAAGGGCATAAGTGTACTTTGACCGAGGATGTGCTCGGTTTGTTGTTTATTCTGGCATAGAATCTATCAGGGTGGGATCTGGTGAAGGGTGAAAGTAAGGACATAAGGAAAGTGGACATTTCCTTGAGTAATGTGCTGTAATGGTTGGTCCAGTCAGACAAGGAGGTAGAGGACAAAAGGCAGCTAGTCTAGCATATTGACGAGGAAACTAAATATGGCTGCCTTCAATTCATTATTCGTATCTCATTTCACATCTTTACAAATATGATGTCATATATTTATGAATTAAATATGGGCAGAATTGGTGACTTCTAGTCATTTCAATAAATGATTCAAAGACTTTCTTCACTGGTGCCATGCAGTTTTTATGGTAGAATATGTAGGCTACATCATTGGCCAGAAATATAGCTTTGAGTGCCTTTTGAAAATGATATGAGTGATGGCATATGAGTCATGACTGGTTGCCAGTCCATTTTTTAACAAGATAACAATATGGTAATCACAGTAATCAATGCTCATCAAATGTATATAATTTACTCATAATTATTTTGTCATCACTTCCACAATGAGTAAAACCAGCTATGATCACATAGCTGCCTGGTGGTCATTGTTGAATTATTCTGTAATACATGATTGCTGTGTTTTTGTTCACTCTTGTGTGAAATATCACCTCATTGTTGTAGCTATCAGAGGAGTGAAATAACCTTGGCAGTGCACACACAGGTCCACAGTGGCATTGTGTAAATATGAGCACATGCAACTGCTCTAAAACCCTCTTCAGCAAAGCCTTGAAGGACGTTTCACCAGCTTCTGTATCTGTAAGAGATGATATCACTTATTGTGTCCTCTCACCTCCCATGTGTTGACACAATGTAGTGATCTGGAGCTGATGATCACCACACAATCAGGATCTGGAGCTGATGATTGGTCATGACCTCCTCTTTATCCCACCTCATACAGACACAACAATGGGGCCTGTGTACCATTCTCCTTGTATACCTTTTCTGAGTCTAGACATAACATGGCCTTTCAGGCTGGGTCAAGTCAATGCTTTGTGTGATAACAAAATATGGGCATATAATCCCTCTGCAACCCATCCCTCCTGCTCATCCCTGGATGTCGCACCAGATCATGTCACACGGTGAACACACACACACACATTAGAGCGTTGGACTAGTAACCGAAAGGTTGCAAGTTCAAATCCCCGAGCTGACAAGATACAAATCTGTCGTTCTGCCCCTGAACAGGCAGTTAACCCACTGTTCCTAGGCCGTCATTGAAAATAAGAATTTGTTCTTAACTGACTTTTTTATTTATTTTTTATCTCCAAACACACATATCTCCTAACTTCTGTCAGTCCTTAGAGAGTGAAAGCAATTAAAGTGTAGGTCTATGGGCTCAAGTCTGGATTGGTCCAGATTTCCTAAACTCTCTGGTTAGTGAAATCATTAAGTTAGTGGCTGAGAGCCAGCTGTAGGGATTCTCCTGGACCTTGAGTTGAGCAGCACCTGTATTTGCATTGATACTCAGTTCAAAAGCCCTTCGGTGATGAATTTGCCAATTTGCTCCTTCAAGCTCTTGTTCATTGATTCCACCAACCAGAACTTTGAGAATGATAAGGATTCCTAAAAGAAGCAGAATTCCTTAAAGCACATGCCTGAAAAAAGTGTTCCTTCATCTCAGTCCAACCATAGAAAGCTCTCCCTATGGAGACTCTCTCTGCCAATGTTTTGAGGTTGGGCCATTCAGTCTATCTTACAGGTGTATGATCTTCATGTGAGCCAGTTTGATACAGCAGGAAAATACAGGAAATGTCAATTATTATATGGATTATAATTATTGGCAATTGTTGTAGGGGTTGATACATTTTTCGTAACGGAAAATCAAGTCTGAAATTTCAAAGTGGAAATTACAAACTTCATAAGCCAATAAACCTCAAATACACTACAAGTTGAACATTTCCTGCATTGTAGGATAGCTCTCCTGCAACAGGCTGATTAAATTAAGATCCTACACCTATACTCCTGAGTTCATATTCTGGCAGGGCCTTGCTGTGTTTATACCCCTATATCAGTAAATTATGCAAGAGGTGGTCAACTGGCATGATATTGCACTTCTACACCCAACACCATTTTGTGATGTATGGTAGAGTAGTGTATCATAAAGTAAAATGGAAGACCTGCTTAGAAGAAATTGTAAAAGTATTCGGTTCAATTCTCATCCTTTATCCAAATTGATTGAAGAACCTAATGTGTCTTTTCAAAGGCCATTACCTAATTGGATGCAACCTTGTTCATAACAGCAATATGATTCGGCAAAGCTGTTTACACGTCTCTTCTCTACTTTAAGTAAATAAGACACCCAGTCTCATTGCCGTTTTAAGTCTTTTCCCTTGTTTTGTATGTCACTCATACGACTCCATGCTCATTAATCAGACAATCAATAGAGGGGAATGCAGAGGGAAAAAGTGAAACATATTCTGAGTGTATGTGGGTATGTTGCGGGCTGACTGTCAAACAATGTAATTGGAGGCAGAAGGCAACTTTTTAATTTTCCAGAGTGGTTCTAAAGCAGTCTCACGCCTGTGGATTGGGATTAAATTAGGCCCGCAATGACAGAAAGATGCACCCAGAATCCCTGGCTCCATCCATCCTGACAGCTAACTGGGGCTTCAGACTCGCTCCTGGATAAATGGAACGGACACAAGAGCATAGGGCCATTTAGAAAAATGTGCTCCCAGAAAACTAACCCCTGAGAACCCCATGGGTTGCATGGACAAAGGAGCTCTTCTCCACAGAGAATGAATTGAGTTGGATGGATAGATAGAAAATATTCTTACCTATCCAGAGATTATACGGGAGATATAAATGATTTGGCCTCTGTAATTGTGCAGAGCCATTCCTCTGAATTATTCATAAAACACCCAGGTTTATGATTTTTGAATGTGACTGCTGTCTGACAGTAAGAGGCTGAAAGTGAGGTCTGAATTCTGCATACAAGACTACTTCAAGACCTCTTTTTTCATTCTACTTCATTTTCAGCACAGTTATTACCTGCCTTTCATGTTCTTCCACATTTACTTTATTCACAGATTATATATTTTTTTTAGAAACTGTACCTCTGTTATTTTCTCCCACTGTCTTTATAAGTCAGTGTTTTGGAAAACAGCTTTTGGCTGGGCTTGGCTAAACTGTCATGCCTGCTCTTCCTGGTCAGGACTGTATCTGCAGGGTTTGGGCCTGTCCTGGGAGAATCTATCGCTATAGTAAGAGTAATTACCTTTAATAGTACCTATGAGGGGCTGTGTGTTTTGGACTTTGTAATCCCTGGATATCCAAGGCATATTTCTGTCCATACACTGCCTACTGGGAGAGTGGTACCTTGTCTTTTCCCATCCTACTGTGGACCCCTGGAGATAGCTCTCTCCCCATTTAACAATAGTGTCTCACAATGACTTCAATATACCTAAGAAAAGTAATTTTTGTGGATACAACATCTGGATCATATTATGATATCTAAAGGTCAAGAATGTGGCGATGTTCCCCCTCGGTTGATTTCAAGATGAAAACACAATTGACATTTATAAAGTGTGTACACAGACCTGCTAAAACACATCACCATTATAAAAACATCCTCCTTCTGTGAGGCGGCGCTTGTGGCCCGTGGCATAAGACAGCAATATCCTCCTCACTCTGCTGGGGTCTCCTTTTAACTGAAGAAGTTACACAGTGGCTTGAAAGACTATAGAAGAGGTGAAGAGTGTGCTGGAGTCACCCAGCTAGGAGTGTGATTGTGATGGGGTAGCAGCAGCGCTTTAGGTGTATGTTGTGGAGACGGGGGTAGAAGCTGTGCTTGTGTGTGCAGTTATTTTGTGTTTTTTTGCAGCCACACATTTCTGTTCCCCTTAGTATTGAGAGTGCTCTGCTAATGAGCACCCCCCAGCATGCATTACTTATTTATAAACCCCACACCCCCAGAGGCAGCCTGCCTTTTGCCGTCTGTTTTCCTCTTTCTCTGTAATCCTTCCCTTTTGTCTGGAGGAGCAGCTCTTCCGCTCTCACTCGATTTATCCCTCCTCAGAAGTTGCACCTTCACACACATAAATATTCATGACCGTGTTACTTCCTTTCTCAAAAATATCAGCCAGTGAAAGGGCGAGTCACCATTGATTTGTAGAGGAATGTGCATATATATAACTGACTGTGCATGCCACGATTTGGAAAAAAATATATATATATATAAAAATATATGAAACTGACGTATAAACTGTAGATTGTTCTAGGAAATATGCTACGATTGGTCCGTCAATCCGAGATAGTCAATGCCATCAAACATCGTCCGTATACAAATCCCTAATAAAGACAGTTAAAGGTTGTTATAACAAAAATAGAAAACGTGTATCAATTCACAACCACTAATATGAATAACATCCCACCTTGACTGTTTTGACTCATCTTCTAGGGGGAATATGGTTGTAATGATCTGTTTTTCAGCTTTGTTTACAATCCTGCTTGATGTTCTACATCTTTGATCTGCTGTCCTAATTAATGAAGTTGAGGATTCTGGTACTACTTTTTCTTAATATTCCACACCTAGATACTGTTTCCATGCATACCTGTACCACAAGTGCACATCTTCATGTGTCAGGCCCAGATTAATTCATCTGTTTTTGATGAAATGTGAATATGGAAATCCCTGTACATAAAACGGTCTGCAATCCCATTTTTCTCTCTGATCTGTATACCAAATCCTCTGCCCTGCTTTTAATCCAGGGAGGCAGAGAAGAAAGCACAATCTCCCCCTTTCATGATAAAGAGATGATATCTGAAAGGTGGGATAGATTTGCAATCTTTTAAAAAGATGTGATACATATTCTGTTTTTATTATGAACATGCTCACAGCACCACTGGTCATTTCAAGTGTATACTTCTTAGACTGTGAATTGATCTCCTCTGTTAGTTTTGTAACAGTATTTTGTGTACTGAAGGAGCAAAGTAAGGACACTGAATTTCATATACGTGGTCCACTTTGGATAATCTTTGTGGAATTTTTACTAAAACACTTGCCTTTATTTGAATTCAAACATTGTTCAGAGAAAATAATCATTGAGGATCATACACGAATAAAACATTCAAGAACATACAGCATCATCCACATATTTTAATTAGCAAAACAAAACACCATGCTTGTCATTTCAACATTAAGTTAGAATCCAATCTTTTAAAAACCTCTGACTGAGTAAAAAAAAGTGCAAATATATACAAAACACTTCATTGCAGCCAGCGTTTAAAGGACTCATTACTACAACTCCTTCAAACTAACAAAATAAAATATAAAAAGAAATAACAATAATTTAAAAGGAAACATTTTAAACAAATAATTATACAAAATATATTTATATATTTATATAGAATTAAGGACTAGGCAGAGCAATCATCCATTCGTCAGTCAGTCACAAAGCTACCTTCTCTCCAGACAAAGTTAATAAATTCCATATATCTTTGAAGCAGTAAAGAAATTTGTTACGTTAAATCGATTAAAACATTTGGGATAAACAGACAAAATCAACAAATAAATTATAATTTATTTATTTGAGACAAAAGTTTAACTTTTTTACTAGAACACTGACTGAAATGTAATTATGGATCTAAAACGGACATAGCTTCTACAGTATCTACTTAGAAACATCACAAGTTTGCACTCCCTCCTTTCTTCCTTACATGTTACAGGTGCTTTTTTTTATGTTGCTGTTTAAACAACATCGCAAAACCAGACGTACGGCCGCGGCTCTGAGTTCTACAGCCCAATCACCTGGCCCTTCACTAGTTTACATATGATGTATGTGTAACAGTGTGGATTCAGTCCCTCTCTTTGCCTCAATCTGGGCTCGAACCAGGGACCCTCTGAACACATTGGCAACTGCCTCCCAAGAAATATTGTTACCTATCGCTCCACAAGAGCCACGTCAAGGTCTCAGAGCGAGTGACGTCACCGATTGAAACGCTACTAGCGCACGCCGCTAACTAGCTAGCCATTTCACACCGGTTACATATGGCAGGCAGCCAAACTACTTTGGATGATTTCACCCCCAAAAATGGATACCTTATTGCAGTTACTATTTGAATTGTTTACTTATGTGGGTAGATTGCAACCAGATTCAAACCCTATGAGATGGCGTTAACCAGAGGTACTAAGTCAAAATTCAAGACGTTCTCTTCCAGATTTATGATAAACTTTAATTTTGTAAAGTGGCTCAAGCAGAGCTTTGATATCTGTAATACACCTGCAATGCTGACAGAGCAGCTCTGGCAACCAGGCCGTCATTTCTGACTGAGTCATTTTCACATATGGTGGAAGGTGATATCCCCCCCAGAGCTAGATCCAGATACACTGACCCAATTTCTCTGCCCCAAAATAACACCAGGATGTTGAAACCCATTCTCCTTAATTATCCTCCTGCAGCTCTTAACATGCTAATGAGCTCCAGTTTTATTTGAAAATGTATTTCTCTCAGAGTTCCAAGACCAAATTCTAAATTGATTTGGTGGTTATCTACAATGTGCATCTTCCATGTAGAAAAATGGGTCTCTCTCTCTCTCTCTCTCTCACTTGGTGTGGATTTAATGAAATGTGTGCAGGGTTATGAAAATATATAATAATGGCTCTTTTGTTCCTGGGCTGATAAGCAAGCCTAATTAGTCTACAGTAATGAGTTTGTTTCAGATCCATTTCGGTCAGATCTAAACAGAGCATAACCGTGTTAAAGGTCCCTATGAAAAACAACACACAGCCAGCGTCTAGAGGACTAACACCTGTACACTGATAGACCAAAGTATTGGTTTAATTTATTAACAATAAATTGTATTTCATCTTCGAGGAATTAATGGATAAAATAACTGTTAGTTATACTGAAATATTTATATTCAGGACCAGGATTACCACAAACCTCTGGCTTTAGTAGTACAAATACATATTTGTCAAACATTAGTTATGGGGAACATTGGAATTTGAGGCTTTATCCTATTAAACTAAAAATCTTTTAAAGGTATGTTTGTAGCTGAATTTTTAAACGTGGTGTAATCTATGGTTAACATATATTGTAATATGTGGGTCAACCCAAAGACAAGAGCGTGATCATCTGTTCTCTGTTCTCTGTGCCTCCTTTGGTCAGTCTGCATTCCTCACTGTTGTCACCAAACAGTTGATGTGGCGACCAAAGATTTACTTTTCAGTTATGGATGTGAAGGAACTCTGTTATTTACTGAATCTATGATGTATCCTAAATGAACCCGGCCCTGTGTGGGAATTGGCATCAAAAAGACTCCCGCAGCAGTGTTGCAGACTCGGCCTATAGTACAGTACAGAGCACACCAACTGTGTTCAGGTGTACAGTCACTAAAACTGTACAAAACAAGAGTTCACATTCTTGTGTAAAATGTAAATAAATATGAAATAAATAAAGACAAAACAATAAATACTTCATCATTGGATAGGGCCGAACTCAGAACCACATGTAAATGCACTCAAATAATATTGAGGTATAAGACCACCAGACTGCATTCCCTCCTAGTAGAGAAGTATGGAGAGGGAGCATAGGAGTGTGTACAGTAAGCCGCTGTACCACCACTGAAACACACAGAGCTTCTACTGTCTGTCATGGAGGGAGTCAACACAGAGCAATGGCATTTACCAGCTGATCAGAACCTACGAAACAGCCTACTGCTGCTGGCTCTCTGGGACCGTGGGGTAAACAGAATGAAGGATTAAGGTCTCCTGGGTTGGGAATCAGAATTCAACACAGTAACCTCTAGCATGGTAATGGAAACACGGGCAGCATAGAGGCATTTTCTCCATTTACTACTGCGAATGACCTACATAAGTGAACTCACAACCACACAGGTTGTATTTAGACCGCATTCTGTTTCTAGAATTTAAAAAAACAATGAATACTGGTGTCCTTGGTGTTGCGTTACACATTTTGATCAAGCTGTCATTTGCAATACGGAAAAAATCTGGAACAGAAAGATTACTACACAGAATGATTATCGCAACATAGAGATACTCTAACATAACTATTGGTTTAATGTAATCTAATGAAACATGGCTTGCTGTTTTAGAACTAGACTTATTGCTCGTGACGGATCGATTAGATTTAGGATGCTTGATATGGGTAAAAATAGTTGTTTCCACGACAGCAGTGGCCCTGGGCTCTGGATGGGAATTCCTCAGATCCTGACAGATCAGATTCACAGTGGTGCAGACTGACACAGGGATCTAAGTATAATTAGCTGGACAGTTACAATAGGGGTGGAACGTCTACGAGGAGAGGGCTTCACTTCCTGCAACACAAAGGCAAGCTTTAAAACTCTGGACTCTGAGCTGAGCCTCACCATCAGCAAAGGTCCATTTGGCCCCAAATTTTAAGAACAAAAAAAAAAAAAAAAAAAAGGAAAAAGGCGCTTTGTCGCTATGGCATTTGAGAGACGGGGGGATGGCCCAGCCTCAGCCCAGCCCCAACACTCCCCTCAATTTGTCACTTAATTAGGCCTCTGGTGCTTCCAGAATTTGGTCTCTTTTGTCCATACACTGCCTCCTTCATCACACACTGGCATTGAATCTCCCACCCTAACACATCAAAACAGAGCCTCAAAGCTTTCCTTTGGGGCCAATAGGTTATGGTATCTTACAATACTTGTAGTAAAGCCCATACGTTTCTAGATAAAATCCAGTCCACACCTAAATGTTACTTTTCAGCACTTTGTACAAATATTATCCCAGACCAAAAGCTACTCATCCCATGGCACTAGCTTGGCAATTCAGAACAGTTCCCAAAGCAACTTACTGTATGCCTCTATTGGAATGTATCTCATATTATCCACAGTAGTCCTCTTCCATTAGATTAGGCAGTTACTAAAGAGTCTGTCATTGAAAAGGCCAGTGTGGAGAAAAAAATGACTCAGAATGTTTCACTGGCAATGGCAGGTAGAGGTTTGAGGGAGTGAGGATATTGGGCACAGAATCTGGTCAGTAGACATTGGGCTTAATGTGCTGTGCTGTGGTTCGTTGTGTTGATTGTCCAGTGTCTTATGTCTTCATTTTTACTAGCACAAGCTGCGTATGTTCCAACACAGGTCCGTTCCCCAGTTCAACTACCCCCCCCCCCCCCCCCCCCCCCTTCCTCCCGACCCCTGACCCCCTGTTCCATCCTCCGCCCTCAGCTGCTGCCCGACATAAGGTTAATGGCTTGTTCCAGTTTGTGTCGCAACTTGTGTTTGCGGCAGTACCCATCCCTGTCCAGTGCTGTCAAAATCTGAACAGAAGAGTAAGAGAAAGAATTCCTCAACATTAATAAGAACGTTCATTTACATTACATTTAGGTATAAAATAAGTTAACCTGTGCAATATGAGGCATAATAAAGCAGAGGATTGGCCCATGCCTCTTACCTCCTCTTTGTACTTGTTAATGTAGAAGTAGAGCTCACTGAGAGCACTGAGAGTGTTGAACTCGGTGCCATGGAGACGAGACTGCTCCACCAGATAGGCATCCATGTCCTGGTCACTGATGGTAGGCATCTTACTGATATCTCTGTAGTACCTGACACAAGCAAAGAGACACAAGAGTGCTCAGTGTTTGACTCTTTGAGAGAAAAGTCGATATGACAGCCAATAAAATTGATGGTAACTGAAATTATACCTCTCCACCCAGCTCTTGTAGTTGGGGATGTCTTTAGCGTACAGCAGCTTGTTGGAGGGGGAGTCCTTGCCCAGGCGGTGCTCTGATGTAGAGCAGGAGTCCATGAAGGTCTGGGCCACCACAGACAGACAGGCGTCCGTAATGCTGCTCTTGTGGATGTCAAACACAAACTGAGGGTTCTTGATCACATTCACCCAGAAACGCAGGGGCAGACTGTCAGAGAGAAAGCAGAGAAAAGGTAGGAGAAAAGGTTTGGGACCATTATAGGGGAATCTTAGAGTTAGAAACATGTTTTAAAGTGTCACTCCACAATGATACAATAGTTGGCAATACAAAATACAGATTTTAAAACCACATTGTGGACCACTCAAATAGAGCTTTGAGACAATAAAAGCAGTCACAGTCATGGTACTGTACGATACAATCTTATGAATTTTTATTAATTAAATCTATATTCCAAGTGTCCCATTTTAGTCATTTGTCATAAACACGTGACTAAAAAGACTCAGTTCTATACCTTTATAAAACGAAAGCCAAAAGCAACAGTGGTGAGAGAAAAACTCCCTTTGGTTGAGGAAGAACCGGAAATTGCACATAATTCTTGTCATTACTCCCTCCTTTGAAAAGTTGATTATGGAGTGGGCTTGTAAGTATGCCTGTACCATTCCTGCGAGGCTAGTAGCACTGACTCATTAGTGGCCATTTCAAACAGCCAAGAAGACTGAGACAGATTGAGACAGAGGTCCCAAACTCTTTTACCAAATGCACAGATACAGCTTGGGTTCCAGAGGCTTATTTAAGGGGCAGCTATAAGAAACAGGGGCAGACAGAGAGGTGACACTGTGCTCACCAGTTGCTCTTCCAGGTGTGGCGGACGTCCGGGTCAGTGATCTGCCTCCTGTCGGCCTGCTCGTCCAGGAAGTCAAACATATACTTGATGGCCAGAGGGAGGGCACTGCCGCGGTGGGCCGTGCTGAACACCGTCTCAAACAAATCATCTACAAACTTCTGCAGAGTTCCCTGTAGGGTGATCAGACAAGTGGTGTTAATACAGAGTCCAAGAAAGGAACGTGTGCCTGGCAATGATACATTATCATGACACATTATGAGACAATTCACAAAAATACAATGAAAAGAGACCTTGGTTGCCAGTAGGCGGGTGAGATAGATCTCAGACACCATCTTGCTGCCGCGGTCGCCCTCCCGTTGGTCAGCGTGCTCGTGGTTCTTGACCAGGTGCCAGAGCTTGGTGCCAGTCTCCTGGTCAGGGGTGATCATGGGGGCACGGGAGCGCAGGCTATCTGGGCTGCTGGACGTCCTCAGGAGGCTTTCTGGAAACACAACGACACACAGTCAGATACTGTAGGAGGCTGGGTGGGGCCAGGCTTTCAAACAGTACTGTAGGTCATTGATAAGTACCATAGCGGCTCAGAGAGCGGGTGAAGGTAAACGAGTTAGCAATATTGTAGGCTGAGACTTGCTTCTGGACCAAGGCTACCAGAGAACCATCGGTCACCTGAAGGAGGAGAGATCTTTAATGTTGTATCATCAAATGAATGACCATCAATATGATAGTATTTGTCTTTGTGTGTGAATAATGTGGATGAGTATTATGTGGATGTGTCCAGCTGGTGTTGCTGTCTGACCTGATAGTGGGCCAAGGTGTTGAGCCTTTTCCAGTCACTCTCAATCTTTGTGGTGACGTCCTCATCTTGAAGGATAATTCTGGTCAGTCTACCTTGTCGCCACTCTGTGAGGACATAAAAAAACAACAGAAAATTGGTTAGATCTGATTAGTTTAATCTGTATCTTTAGTTTCAAAAGGGAATCACTATTAACCAATGTCGCAATTAGTTACAATAAATGCTTCACATCCTTCACAATAAATCCTTCATACCCAAGAAGACTCAAGGCTGTAATCGCTGCCAAAGGTACTTCAACAAAGTACTGAGTAAAGGGCCTGAATACTTATGCAATTAAGGTATTTCAGTTTTGTCATTATGGGGTATTATGTGTAGATTTATGAGGACAAAAAATTATATTTAATCCATTTTAGAATAAGGCTGTAATGTAACAAAATGTGGAAAAAGTCAAGGGGTCTGAATACTTTCCGAAGGTTCTTACCCAGGTCCATGTCGTCAGCCTGGGGTCTCTGGGAGTAGGGGATGCCCTTGTATACAGCGTCCAGCAGCTTGTCCTTCACCTGAGTGACCGTGTCACAGTTCAGCACCTTCACCGGGACCTCCGTGCCTGCCTCTCCCTCCGGAGGGATACACATCAGAGTCTGGGGAGGGAGAAACCATAGGGCCGTCAGTACTAGGGATGATGCACTGTCAAACCTTTGTATAACTTCAGACAATCATTTTGAAAATAGCGCTCACAAGCCGAAAGTGGTCGCCGAAAATTGCATACTACGTCACATATGAGCAGATATGTGCACCACGTTATTGCTCTCTCAATCTCTCTCTGCTGTGTCCACTTGGACCCGCCCTGCAACCACATTGGATAATGCTGGGCAGGCCTTTTGCTAGCTGTCACTCAAATGGCGAGGGGCAAGCTCATTGGTTAAAACTCTAATTACCGGTGGTGCACGTGGGGTAAAATGGAGCAAAAATGGCGCTGCACAGCTTCCAGAAAACAAACTAGGGATTTTGTGGCTAGTTGAGGTAAAACAGTAATTCTGCTCATAGATTATGAGTAGTATGTATGAACTACACATTGACACAACCATCCCAAAGCGGGAGGTTTAAAAAAATACTTACTAGGCGTTAAAGTACCGTTCAATCTCTTTAAAGAAAGAGAGAGGTTTTGACTGCAATTTCCTAAGATGTTTTTTTTTTTTCTGAATCACTTTATATGCAATTTTATCAATAATCCCCCCAGATATATTAACTGCATTGTCGATAATGAAGATTTCATCTGTTTGAAGACAATCACCGAAGAATAAAAGCGATATGGAGGACACATTTATGAGCCATCCTGAGGTCAATATAAAACTGACAGAGGACATTGATTTAACTACAAACAAGGATTTATATGACACAATGTACCATAGTTAAAAGGAGGAGATTGAGGATAGAGAGCAACCACATAACATCTTTTTAACAGTTCTGGCACCCCTTCACAGCTCACTCAGTCACAATATAGAGAAGTCAGGCTCTATTTGGGAAACTGTCATTATAACAAATGAAGATGCATTCAGCCTAATTTGCAACTTGCATTGACAGATTAACTAGCATAGAGGAGTGGTGTCACAACGAGTCCGTCTTCTGAGTTCATATACAAACTCTATGCAGGGATTACCATGTCACTGTATAGTGGACATAAATAATAGATTCCGTATTGTCTACTGGCTAATGTCTTTCTGTAAACTAGTGTGCCATGTTGACGGACGATAAAAAATGATGCTGTAGGCCTGACAGGTTTTCTGTGTTCAACACTGTTTCGCTAGAGGAATCCTGACTATTGGAAAAGCATTGATTCTTGTTTTCACACAATCTACTAACTAAAACGGCATAAAATGACCTACGTTGCCTTTTGGAATAACCAAGGTGTACTATCCATCCAAAAAGGATAGTGACCAGAGAGTAGAGGGGTCCTTCTAATGTATTTATATACTGGGCATGTACACACCATGCTGCCAGTCCATATAAATTCATGAGGAGACCTTTGGTGTGGGCTGGGTGCGTTAATCAGGTGATTAGCACAGTGTGCAGCTGGCACAGGGTACCACAGACATCTGTACCACTGCCACTCATTGATCATTAGCAAAGTCAATTTCCTTCTTGCCATGCACTGGAAATAGTTAACAAGTGGGGCATTTGTGATTAAAAACCAATTATAAAGCAAATTATAGGAATTCTCAAGGAATGGGAGAATCCTCATCATTTGAGGAGGTCCAAGGCCAAGCAAGTTCTGACAAGGGAAGATTTGTGGCACCTTGGTGGTAAAAGATGCCTTCAGAAAGTATTCATACCCCTTGACTTATTCCACATTTTGTTGTGTTACAGCCTGAATTCAAAATCAATGCAATATTTTTTTTAAATATCACCCATCTACACACAATACGCCATAATGACAAAGTGCAAATTTATTGAAAAGGAAATACAAAAATATCTCATTTGCATACACTATCATTCAAAGGTTTGGGGTCACTTAGAAATGTCCTTCTTTTTGAAGAAAAACTGGCCTTCTCTAGACTATCTTCAGTTTCTTGGCAATGCATGGAATAGCCTTCATTTCTTAAAACAAAAATAGACTGACGAGTTTCAGAAGAAAGTTCTTTGTTTCTGGCCATTTTGACCCTGTAATCAAACCCACAAATGGTGATGCTACAGATACTCAACTAGTCTAAAGAAGGCCAAAAAATGTGCTTTTCTTCAAAAACAAGGACATTTCTAAGTGACCCCAAACTTTAGAACAGTAGTGTAAGTATTCACACCCCTGAGTCAACAGTTTGTAGAAGCACGTTTGGCCGCTGTGAGTCTTTCTGGCTTCGTTTCTAATACCCTTTAAAGATATAGAACGCTGCTACAGTAACGCCGCTACGGTAATGTGCTGATAGCGACAATTGATAACCTTTCAGACAATTATCATTATTTTATTTTTTATACAGTAGAATTCTGGCATAGAATGTTCTGTATTGTTTCCCTGACAACAACAAACGTTGCTGACTGAGGTGCTGTTGTGTTGTTTACATGCTGTTTTTTTTATGGTAGGGTAGCTAGATGTGTTTTCTTTCGACTAAATGTGTTGGTATGTCATGGTATTTAATGAACTTTAAAATGCATTTTTTAGGAGAGAGTGATGTGTGTGGAGGCAGCAGACATGCAGGCCGTGCGCAGGCAGTTGATTTGATTGACAGTTCTGGTTGCCTAGTGATGGACATTAGTCCCGCTTCAAAAGCGTCATTCCTTTGCAGACAAGTAAAATGCCTGTTCAGTGGCGCTTCGAAACTATCTCCAGAGAAGGTTTCGTTTTTGGCATTTAAAAAGCTGTAGTGTACCCTTACAGACACGCCGTAGCCGAGACGCTTTCAAGGCAGCACATTCCATGTGTCTGAAAAGGGTGTAAGAGCTTCACACCTGGATTGTGCAACATTTACCCAATATTATTTTCAAAATTCTTCAACCTCTGTCATATTGGATGTTGATCATTGCTAGACAACCATTTTCAGGTCTTGCCATAGATTTATCCAAGTAGATTTCAGTCAAAATTGTAACTCGGCCACTCAGGAACATTCACTGTCTTCTTGGTAAGCAACTCCAGCGTAGATTTGGCCTTGGATTTGGTGTACTAGGTTATTGTCCTGCTGAAAGGTGAATTAATTTCCCAGTGTCTGGTGGAAAGCAGACTGAACCAGGATTTGTGCTTAGCTCCCTTCCGTTTCTTTTTTTATCCTGAAAAACTCTCCAGTTCTTAACGATTACAAGCATACCCATAACATAATGCAGCCCCCACTATGCTTGAAAATATGGAGAGTGGGACTCAGTATTGTATTGTATTTGCCCCAAACATAACACATCCTGAATTGCTTTGCCACATTTTTTGCAGTATTACTTTAGTGCCTTGTTGCATGTTTTGGAATATTTATATTCTGTACAGGCTTCCAGTTCCCTCTGTTAATTAGGTTAGTATTGTGGAGTAACTACAATGTTGTTGATACATCCTCAGTTTTCTCCTATCACAGCCATGCCATCATTGGCCTCATGGTGAAATCCTTGAGCATTTTCCTTCCTCTCTGGCGACTGAGTTAGGATGGATACCTGTATCTTTGTAGTGACTGGGTGTATTGATACACCACCCAAAGTGTAATGAATAATGTCACCATGCCCAAAGGGACATCCAATGTCTACTTTTTCATTTTTATCCATCTACATGTACCAATAGGTGCCCTTCTTTTACTTATTGACTCAAGACATTTCCGCTTTTCATTTTTTATTCATTTGTAAAAAAAATATATATATATATATATAAAAAAACATAATTCCACTTTGACATTATGGGGCATTATGTGTAGACCAGTGACAATATATCTCAATTTAATCCATTTTAAATTCAGGCTGTGACACAAGAACCAGCTGTCAGAGCAGCTCACAGATTACTGCACCTGTACATAGCCCACCTATAATTTAGCCCAAACAACTACCTCTTTCCCTACTGTATTTATTTTATTTGATTTATTTTGCTCCTTTGCACCCCATTATTTTTATTTCTACTTTGCACATTCTTCCACTGCAAATCTACCATTCCAGTGTTTTACTTGCTATATTGTATTTACTTTGCCACCATGGCCTTTTTTTTCCTTTACCTCCCTTATCTCACCTCATTTGCTCACATCGTATATAGACTTGTTTATACTGTATTATTGACTGTATGTTTGTTTTACTCCATGTGTAACTCTGTGTCGTTGTATGTGTCGAACTGCTTTGCTTTATCCTGGCCAGGTCGCAATTGTAAATGAAAACTTGTTCTCAACTTGCCTACCTGGTTAAATAAAGGTGAAATAAATAAAAAATAAAATAAATAAACAACAACAAGTGGAAAAAGTCAAGGGGTGTAAATACCTTCTGAAGGCACTGTATATCTATCCGATCTGTGTATCTATGGTGCATAGGATAACTTTACAGCATCAGAGTATCAAATACTGAAGTACTTCCCAGTAAAGTTGCCAGTCTTGGTTAATGCCATTTAAAGGGATACAAGAGATAACCATGAATGATAGTTATCGATAGAGTGCCCAGATGGCCCTAGACTTATCAATAACAGAGCCTCCATCATCCATAGGTGGTACAGATTATGAGTGATTTAAGGGTATATGGAACCAGGGGGCATAAAGCCGTCCTATAGGGTTGACCTTTACTTGGGTTCCCCAGGGCCAGAGATATAGACAGCTCCTCGGGGAGCATCTGTCTCTTTAGGGCTAATTCCTCTGACATCTGCCATTCCTTCTATCGATCCCTCTGAAGGAGGTAGAGATGAACCTGTCCTGAGTTGATGCTGCAGTGTTTTACCAGGCAGTGTGCTCGCGAGTGAAGAATGGCCTCGGATGCAGATTCATGGAGAAGTGGAGGGGTGGGTGTGGGACGGGCTACTAGTGTATCCTACTAAGTCAGAGTATTGTTATTGTTCCATATAAATAACTAATATGAGGTAATATTTAGAGAATTCCTGTGCTGTTTCTATTTTTTATTCGCAAATGTGGGGTGTGACGCTTTTATGTGGAAGTCAATGGGTTGCTGACGGTGAGTAAATCAATAATTGTTTAAGTGTAGTATTTCCTGGCAGTGCTGCTTGGCCGCCTCGTTGGGGAGAGAGAGCGATGTGGTGGGAAGGTTTGTTTTATGGGCAGACAATAAATGCTTGATTTGTTTGAATCATTACTGGCCCGCAGCAGGTCATTGTGTGATTGAGTGATGAGTGGGTTCGTTCCAAGAGACCTCCCTCACCCATACAGCCCCAGCTCTGCCTACCCCTGCCTACACTGGGATCCCACAGCCAATGGGGGAGCCACAGCCCACATCACTTCCTCAGTAACATGACAGGTGATTTCCATGGCAAAGCATGCTAAACATCCTCCTGTTTGTTTTGCTTCTGCAACCACATTAAGAGAGAATCAGTACATGGATTCATCTTGCTGTCCTGGGACTGAGGGGGTTGGCTCCGTTGGGCCACACTCAAATGAAACATGAAACTGGTGTGTGAGAGCTGTGTGTGTGTGTGGAGGGAGGGTCCTTCCTTACCAGCTGTTTGTAGTCAATCTGCTGTCTGATGAGCTTGTCCTCACTGAGGGAGTAGCGCGCCTCTCCTGTGATGGAGTCTATAGGCCCCTTCTCCATCTGCTGCTTGATGGCACAGTACAGCATGAACAGAGGTTCGCCCGCACACTCCTGAGAGAGGGGGGGGGGGCAGAGGGGGAAAGAGTAGAAGCGGAAGAGAGGGAGTGATTGGGAGAAGGGGAGAGGGATCGGCAATCACATCCCTTTCAGACAGCGTAGTGAAGAGTGGGGAAGTTACCAATTACCCACTTACAGGCTTTTGATTACTAACCAGTGATACTGAGAACACTATTATTTAGTTCTTAAGGCTGATTAATTTGACATCATTAATTACAACGTGACATCCTGAGTCTCAAGCTGCTCGCACAGAGTGGCCTTCCAGCCCAGACACACAGAGGACAATGGACAATCTAACAGGCCTCCAAATCCTGCTGTCAATGAGCAAATGGAGCATTATTCAAATCCGTACTCAAACAAAGGAAACCCCAAACACACAAACGACCCCAAATTGTCAAATTTAAGTAGGGCAATGAGAGTATGAGCAGCATTCAGTAAAACTGATTGGTCATGCTGGGATGTGTCAGGGATTTTCTGTATTACCGTACGTACTGTTTTCAAGGACATGCTCTTCTGTGGTCTTAATCTTTAAAGTTGAGTTGACGTCATATTTAATAACATCATAACTACAGATTTCAAGTTACTCTCCAGAATTTCTTCTCAGTTGAAAACCAGTCAAACTTCTATATTTTTCCAGACCATGTCCAATTAGATTAAATCCTCAGATAATTTATTCTTCACTAAATGTGTTTATGTTGCTAAGTAAGTTTTTTTGTTTGTTTTCAGAACTTTAGAAATCTTAACATGACATTACATGTGTTATTTTAAACAAGTCTAGAACCTTTACCTTCCCGAATACCATTTATTTTTATTTTTAATTTAACTAGTTAAGTCAGTTAAGAACAAATTCTTATTTACAATGACAGCCTAGGAAGACTGGGTTAACTGCCTTGTTCAGGGGCAGAACAACAGATTCTTACCTTGTCAGCTCGGGGATTTGCTCTAGCAACCTTTCAGTTACCAGCCCAATGCTAGTGCTCTAACCACTAGGCTACCTGCCACCCCCATCTACCATAAGGTACTGAACTCCCCCAGTTAAGATATATATTTGTGTTAAAACAAATGTTTTGCAGTGATAAGCCTTACTAAGAAAGATGAATATTGCTATGCAAGCTGAATATGAAAATGTGAAAGTTAATTCTGAATAGAAGTTTAAGTAAAGGCTTGTGGAAACATTTCAGGGTGATTACTTGGGGAGACTGGGGAGATGGCCAGAACACTTTAACATCTGCACTGATGTAACTTAAATTTACTTGGCTGCTATCCATAGCTACATTCCAAGAGGCATTTCAGGCATGAACGCTCAATGGGCCTGATGTTCGTGTCCTTAACGCAAATGGCCATTTCGATCCAACCCCAGAGTAAAGCAGGAGCAGCATATGGGCAGGAAAAACACAGAAAGGCCATTTTGGTTGGTGGATGTGGTTAGACAAAATGACCACAACTGCCCCTGGAGTGATTCCCCGATATGGTTCATGCTGTGGCCGTGCTGTGTGTGCACTCAACTGTGCTGCGGTCACACAGAGTGAGAATTAACAGCACCAGGACCATGATTAGCCAAAGAACTCCACCTCAAAAATATAATTACAACTCACAGATTACACTAATAATAGTCATTAAAGATCATTTTTACAGAATTTCAGGTTCAAAAATGAAAACGTGAACAGAAAGAATACAGGTCACAGTGTTGCTTTAGGCCTATTAGTGTTTCAGCCAAACAGACGTTTTTCGAATAAATCACGAACATAAATCTTCTGCTATGTACTTAAATCTCTCTTCTCTGAACCTAGATCAACCCTCAGTTAGAAATAAATCGGAGCACCATTAGAATTACCTTGAGGAATCGATGCAGCAGAAACGTAAACCAGTTGGTGAGCATCTTCTCTGCCACAGACTCTGTCCTACAGGAGAGATGAGACACCGGTCAGTTTCAAAAACACGTGTCCTGTACACATACAGCATGAGTAGAGGTGTTAGTGAGGGAGCGAGAAGATAACACCCAGCCCGTTTCTCTCCAGGTAAGTAGCCTCACCGTCGGAGCAGCAGTTTGGGATGGTTGCGGTTCTCAAGGTTCTTCTCGATGAGGTCTGCCAGCAGCTGTTTGAGCACCATGGTGGCATACTCCATGCGGCCCTGCAGCGCGGCCATGAGCAGAGAGGCCACGTTGCCGCGATCCCGCATGGAGAAGGACCTCTGGGCTTCCAGGGTGTGGATGAAGGTTAGCAGAAACATCTTATTGTGCAGCAGCTGGCTGAACAGACGCAGGGCTTTCTCCACATTGGCCGGGGACTGAGGGACAGGACACAGGAGGATGGGGGTGTACACCAATCAAATTTCAAAGGGGGTGGTGTACACAGACACAGAGGTGGGAATAGACAAAAGGAGGTCCAAAGGGTTAAGAGGGGAGAGGGATAGAGGGAGAGAGAGGGGGAAAGTGTAAGAGAAAAAGGGGGAGAGAAAATTGTTTGTCTTTTGTAGTATGAGTATTACATGGAGTACCAGATAAAAACTTCACTATTTTCCAAACATTTCTGTGGCAGTCTCTAGACGAGTAGTCTACGGAGGCCTGGTGGGGCTCCTGCTTTGATTCTGCCTCAGGTTTTAATTAAAAAGAAAAGAGGTTGAGAGGAAAAGAAAATAGGTTGCTCTGAAGCTCAGCACTAAGAGAGGAGGAGTACTGCTGGCTACTGAGCTTGGGGGATTTTGAAACAGGATCTGTCGCTTTTTATATTCCTTATTATTTGGGCAGTGAGTTACAGTACAAGAAAAGTGAACCTCATGAAAGCATACTCTTCTAAGTTACCAAGACAAATGAAGATAGAAACACAAGGCAGTGAAGTGAAGGGAACTGGAGCTGTAGTTCTCTTACACTTACATCCAGCTCCTTGAGGACGGGGTGCTCCTCGATACCGGGGAACATGACTCTCATGGTGTAGGTGCGATACTCCAGGAAGGGGATCTTCACTCCGTCCATGTCATTGGTCAGCTCCTGGATGTCTGTCTGCAGCTCAGCGAATGCTGTGTTGACAGAAGCAGAGGAGACAAATCTCTGAGTCACTGTCTGGATGCTTTGATAATCCTCATACTGTACACAGTCAGCCGTGTGACATGAGTAATACTTATTTTACCTCGTACAGAGTCAACGTCTGAGGAAACATATGGTAAAGAATGTGGAGTGATTCACTTGTATCATGTTGTCACATATCGACTGCAGGAGCATCACAGTAACAGAAACTGTTCAGGGCAAGCAAATGCTGATAGCACCCTTGTCACTACTCTTACAAAAGTACACACAGCTCTCTGATAAGAGAATATCAAAATAACCTGCGAGCACTGGTGTCATTTCAGTGACAGCCATGTATGTGGAACACATACACATAAACCTGTTTGTCAGTGGTCGTGGTGAAAAGGACAGGAGAGAAATAGGATAAGGAAGACCAGTGCTCCTACCTTCTTTACACTCCAGGGCCACTCTGGACTCCAGGTTGTCCATCTGCAGCTGCAGGCGTTTCAGGGTGCGGTCAGCGTCCCGGGTCTTCCTCTTGTAGGCGATAAGTACGGCGATGATGGCGATGAGGAGCACCCCTCCTCCCGCCCCGATCCCGATGATGGCCGGCAGGGTGAGGGTGCTGTCGGAGTAGATGTGCAGGGTGCCTGGGAAGTACTCCAGACCACCCACCACAATCTGGAGGAGAAACGCAGAGATGGAAAAATGTGTCTCTGTGATACGAAGGGTTTCATAACTACAGTATGTAGCAGAGACTCAGAGATACGTGTTGAAAGTTTTTAGATTTGACCCAGGTTCATTGGAGACCCTTCTAACATCTCCTTTTTAAACTTCAGGCCAATTACTGATGGCCTCCAACAGGTTTGGCTAACGAGTTTCACCTTTACCCGCCCATTCCACTCTTGCTGAGTGCTTTAATTATTGAGTGGCGTGGATGGAAGGGAACAGGGAGAATACCACTCTGCTGTCTGTCTGTGTGTCTGTCTGTTGCTGTGCTGTGTGTCAGGTCATTAACACAGCTGGCCCAGCCTTCTCGCTATACCATGCATCTCCATCCCTCCCTCCCCCTGGGAGGGAGATCACTCCACCTCACCCATCACCCGCTACTGCTCTCTCTTCTCTCTATCTTCCCTCTCTCCCCCTCTCTTTGATCTCAGCTTTGATTTGTAAACGTACCCTTCTCTCCACAGCTGACTCTATTGATCTGATGAAATTGAGTCTGAGCGTTTCACTGAATCAACAGCCAGTTACCTCGTCCAGGCGTGTTAATGTCAAGTCAATACCATAGGATCAGGACGATGCCTTTGATACAAAAAGTAAACAAGCTGCCACACTCCAGACTAAATCTACCTGCTTCTAATCATTCTGTGCCGTGATTGTCTTGGCAGCTGGCACTGTATAAGAATACATGGATAACTGCTTATGACACTTGCAGTTATCAAATTGACCAGACTGCCCTCTGCCGATTAAATCACCTGCTCCGACAACGGTTGTCTGTCCATAAAACTGTTTAAAAAGGAATTGCATTTCATCAATCCAAGATGATTATTTTTCACCTTAACTGCTTAAGCCCACAGCTGAAATCATTGTGCGCTGAGGCGTGCCTGTAATAAAGAGAGGTAGTCCTGTCTGGCATTGATGATAATGCTCCGAGCTGCGGAGTCAACAGATAGTTAGATTAAATGGGAAATTGCTTGTATCAGCAGGCCTCCGTAATCATCATAAGTGCTTAATGCAGAATGACCCTTTCCCATTTGACCTTTACATTTGTTGGATTAGCATTCAAGTTAAAAAACATCCAGACAGCCAGAGCTATTATAGAATTGATTATGGATGTACAAAGCCCTCAGAGTCAGACATGTTCCCAAATAGCACAGATAAAAGTGCATTAACTACATGGCAAATATATTTAGGGAAATAACAGCACTGGGTTATGGCCAGAGCAGTTTTGACAATGTCAATAAAGGATACTTCACAAAAAGCTATTGTTGACATAAAATACTCAAATTACAGTAACTGGTGGGCGGGACCTCTGGTCTTACCAGGACTCTCTGCTCCCCGGTCAGGTCTGGCGAATCACAGAGCAGCTGAGACTCCGAGACGGTTAACAGACAGGGAGTTTCACCAATCATCACACTATAGTTCAGGCGGGTGTTGCCCGGAGCAGGGGGAATCAGATTCTTTCCCTATTTTAAAAAGAAGCATGTTGTTAGTTTTCAAAATACATTTTTTGGGGACAATAATATCTTTATCAGACTAAAGCACACACACAATAAAGTGTTTTTATGGGTCTTCAATCCTGACTTGTAAGTCCATCCTCAGCTCAGGGATTTGTAAGTAGACATGTAGGGAAGTTGTCTTTGTACTGGTTCTGTCTCACAGGACCTCTCTTGCTTTGGGCCAATACCCAAGACGCTTCATCTCTAGAGATTTTTTCTCCTTTCTGTCAACTGACAAAAGTAACAGAAAATGAAATCAAACGAACACAATCTACTTACTTTGAGTATAATGGGAGAGCCAGGCTTGACCTCCAGTATCCCAGAGTTCCCTAGTGTTTCGAAGGTGGGGTTGGGGTAGTAGGTGAAAGGTGTCCCATTGAGGACGAGCAGCGCGGCCACGTGATCCAGGATGAAGCCGTACTCGTCGGGGTGCAGGCCTGACTCTGGTGCCTGGTGCTTGGTGTAAATGATGCCCGGGGCCAGACAGGTCATCACAGAATCATTAACCACAGTGCACACCTAGACAGGAAGAGGAAGATGAAGGAGGAGGGTCAAACCAGGAATACGTATGAGACAAAGGGCCTTGTCTTACCAAAACTAGCGCAATGGTAAATCTTAGCGCTGGCGGTTGCGCTATAGGTCTGGGGGTGTGTCAGAAATATTTTTTGCTATTTTCACAGTGGGAATTATGGGCACAAGAGGTGGCGGTGGTGTGAAAGGGCTGGGTTTTGATTAACAAATAAGTTGTAGGTGTGACGAAGGCTTGACCATTCACTAGCCAATCAGCGGCTTCCATGGCTTAATACTGCATGCGTTTTTCTCAAGTTGTGTAGCCTACCGTATGTTATTGACGGTCTTTGCTTTGTCATCAACTGCAATTAGTCTGGGGGCCGGAATATCCTCGTCCTAGTCCATTGTATATTGATATGTTTATTAAATACATAGCATAGGTTACAGTAACAAATAATACAAACAGTTTTTGCTAAATATGTTTGAAGAGTTGGCAGTCAACATTGATGTAATTGCTTCAATGAGTATAGGCCATACATGTCTTGATGTATCGCAATTCTCCTGAAATAAAATACTAGGCTCCCCTTAAAATGTTATGTAGCCTATTGCATGTGTGAGTCACTTTCGCAATAAGCAAGATATAGGCCTATGCACCATTGTGGCGTTATAAGACTGAATCATTTTGTTTGGAGGAGCGTGTCTTTGGTAACCGGACAAGAGGAGCACTTTGGAAATGGGGATGGATACAAGCGAAATGGAGTATGCAGGTAGGCCTATGCGAATTGTGAATAATGCAAAAGCATGACTGTAAAAGCCTCACAATTAGACCATTTGGAAACCTTTTATGGATAGGCTACTTTGCTAATGCATGGCCAGGACAAGAAAGACACTCGACGCATTGTTGTGGAACCAGCTTTAAGGGTAGCTCACTGAGCAGGGTTGGGGTCATTACCATTTAAATTCCAACCAATTCAGAAAGTAAACCAAATTCCAATTCCGATTCCAAATCTTCCTCATTGAAAAGCATGGAAGAGAATTGGAATTCCAGTGTACTACCTGATTTGACTGAAATGGAAATGGAATTGACCTAAACCCTGCTCCTGAGGGCTTGTTTTTCAATCAAATGAAACGGAAAACAAGCTATTCTTACAGGAAATAACATAAACGTTTCTAAATACGAGGGTCACCGACATCATCTCATCTCTCGATCCATGATGGACATGTAGCCTAACTGGAGGGGGTTTTACGCACATCACAAATAATAACAGTAGCTGGCTGAAACAATGTAGGCCTATAATACATATACGAAAAGGGGATGTCAGCTAGATATTTGCGGCTCCCAAACGTAATCTTTTAATAAAGCTTTGGTGATTAAGATTTATTTAAAAGCGGTCTCACGAGCCAAACCCTTTCCTGATAGACTTGGCTACTTTGTGAATGCATTGGCAGGACAAAAAACAGCCTTCATTGAGGGGAGGGCAGGCTAATCTTGGGTTTTTATTAAATTAAACAAACCTTCTAAATACAAGGTTCACAGGCACAAAAAGCACATCTCTCTGTTCCATGTGCATATGGGCACTATGAGTCACGGCTGGATAGGCTACGGTTCCACTGTCCAAATCCATGCCATAACCAACCACGTTACTGCTAAGACCTGCTTTGGTGAGTCTTGAAGACCCAGTGGAGTGTTTTATATATATTTACACACTATGATCCCTGATCTCTCGTTTGACGAACATATCAAGACTGTTTCAAGGACAGCTTTTTTCCATCTACGTAACTTTGCAAAAATCAGAAACTTTCTGTCCAAAAATGTGGCAAAAAATGTAATCCATGCTTTTGTCACTTCTAGGTTAGACTACTGCAATGCTATACTTTCAGGCTACCAGGATAAAGCACTAAATAGACTTCAGTTAGTGCTAAACACGGCTGCTAGAACCTTGACTAAAAAATGTGATCATATTACTCCAGTGCTAGCCTCTCTACGCTGCATTTCTGTTAAGGCTAGGGCTGATTTCAAGGTTTTATTGCTAACCTACAAAGCATTTCATGGGCTTGCTCCTACCTATCTATCTTGCTCCTACCTATTACTGGTGCTCTTTCTTGCCGTCCCTAGGAGGGGTGCGCCACTTGAGTGGGTTGAGTCACTGACGTGGTCTTCCTGTCCGGGTTGGCGCCCCCCCTTGGGCTCGTGCCATGGGGGAGATCTTCGTGGGTTATACTCGGCCTTGTCTCAGGATAGTAAGTTGGTGGTTGAAGATATCCCTCTAGTGGTGTGGGGGCTGTGCTTTGGCAAAGTGGGTGGGGTTACATCCTGCTTGTTTGGCCCTGTCCGGGGGTATCGTCGGATGGGGCCACAGTGTCTCCGACCCCTCCTGTCTCAGCCTCCAGTATTTATGCTGCAATAGTTTATGTGTTGGGGGGATAGGGTCAGTCTGTTAAATCTGGAGTATTTATCCTGTCTTATCCGGTGTCCTGTGCAAATTTAAGTATGCTCTCTCTAATTCTCTTTCTCACTCCATCTTTTTCTCTCTCTCTCTCTCTCTCTCTCTCTCTCTCGGAGGAGGACCATGCCCCAGGACTACCTGGCCTGATGACTCCTTGCTGTCCCAAGTCCACCTGGCCGTGCTGCTGCTCCAGTTTCAACTGTTCTGCCTGTGGCTATGGAACCCTGACCTGTTCGCCGGACGTGCTATCTTGTCCCAGACCTGCTGTTTTCAACTCTCTAGAGACAGCAGGAGCGGTAGAGATACTCTGAATAATCGTCCTTGAAAAGCCAACTGACATTTACTCCTGAGGTGCTGACCTGTTGCATCCTCTACAACCATTGTGGTTATTATTATTTGACCCTGCTGGTCATCTATGAACATTTGAACATCTTGGCCATATTCTGTTATAATCTCCACCCGGCACAGCCAGAAGAGGACTGGCCACCCCTCATAGCCTGGTTCCTCTCTAGGTTTCTTCCTAGGTTCCGGCCTGTCTAGGGAGTTTTCCTAGCCACTGTGCTTCTACACTTACATTGCTTGCTGCTTGGGGTTTTAGGCTGGGATTCTGTACAGCACTTTGTGACATCAGCTGATGTAAGAAGGGCTTTATAAATACATTTGATTGATATAAATCCATTTGATTATGAGGTTGGAATAATACTGTGAAATTGTGAAAATGATGAGAATGCCCTTTTAGTGTAAGAGCTGTTTGAAAAGACTGCGACAAACAGCTGCTTTGGGCCATTAAATCTCCGTATTTGCACTGAATGAAATTGCCATTTTCCACTTGTTTTTAAGGATACACCTCAAATATTGCCATCCTCCCACCTCAGCGCAAGTAATCTGATGTTAGACGGGTAAATTGCAGAACCTGGCACAAGGGGTACTTTTTCACATATGGAAATTTCCAACTAAAGTGTGATGACATTTGCGCAGCCTTAGCGCCAGACAAAAATAGAGCCCATAGATTACTGTGTAAAACCACAACACTGATGTTTCACTAGAATTCCATGGGCACAGTAGCAAAAGCTTATTGCGTAAGTCCTTGCTGCTACAGATGTGGTCAAATATATTGGCACCCTTAGACTTTACAATGGAGTGCAATGGAGCAGAATGTTAAGATTTTCCATTTCAAAACTGGTTGTATAGCTATTTTTACCCTGTAGACACCTGCAACTTACCACAGTTGAGATACATTACACAGTAAACAAGAATAATTGTCTCTAACCAAATTCATTTAAATGTTGAATAATTTAGTCCAGGCCATTGTTTTTAGTTCAAAGTGAAAAATCTCCATTTCAGTTTTGATTAGTTTCTTCTTGGTCCTGTGCAGTTGTAAATCAAACAAATATACGTGTAAACACCAAACGTTTTTTCAATTTCTGTAGCTATTATACACGTTAACCAACTGTAATAATCAAAGCGATGCTGTGCAAACATGGAATGTATTATATTTGGAACACTTGCATTAGTAGTCTCTATTCCTCCATACTTGGCACGGACTTTGGGTTCCTGGATGGTGAGCAGGTTGGTACCTGTGACGGTGATCAAGGTGCTACCACTGAAACACAAACAGAAGCATGGTGGTTAAGAGCTATCAAGCTATGCCAAATGACCTGCTAGTTATTGCATACTGGTGATATGGGCAGATAGAGAAAAAGGAATGAAATAAGAACTTCCGTGTAGCAGAGGTGCTATTTTGCTATAGCATGTTGTTTGTATGATTTATCTTACAGTACTGTTGGGATTCAGAGGAAAGGGAAGCTCTACAGTCCCCTCAAAGGTCCCATGAATTCTGATTTTATATACATTAGATACATCATCCCCCATACTGTCTATTGTGCTTTAAGTGTCATGGTGAAATGGCTACAATGGGACTGTGTGGGCATCTGTGTGTGGCTTTGGGGATCATGTTGTAATCTCTGTGTGTTCCTGGGTCATTACTGGCAGTAATAGATGGTTGGGCTGAGTTTCTCTTCAGGACTCTCCCAGGACCCTGGTTATGCTCTGAGAGGCTCCAGCCCGTTGGCTGGGAGAGGAGAGGAAAGGAGAGTAGAGGAGAAGAGAGGAGAGGAGCCAGGCTGGGATCACCACCACTCACTTCACTATACTCCAGCTGGGCTCGATGCTGGAGATGGTGGGGTCCTCTGTATAGATGTAGCGTGTGTCACTGCTGGTGACTTCAGCTTTGTCAATTAACAGCTTGATTGACGCGGGGCCTGATCCAGACAGTGACGACGGTGTCACACACACAATGTCCCTTTTGGTCCTCCTGTGTGGGTTAGGCAGAGAATGTCATATAGTAGTATCTCATAGAATGAATTCACTGTCTGAAATGACACTCAAGACAATGTCATGCTGTCACACTGTCACTGTCACAGGCAGAGTGTGTCCAGTATGTTCAGTTCTGAGTGTACTGCACAGACAACACTGCACTACTATACTACCACAGTCCATTCCCCTGACTACTCACTTAACAAACAGACACTCCTCCTGGGCGATGAATACAGTGACAGTGCTCCCAGCATCCAGATGACGGCCTGATATTGTCAGCCTGGTCCCCCCAGACACGGGGCCCTTCTCCGGGCGCACACGGTTGAAGCTGGGGGTCTGAGAGAGGAAGGAAACTCACTGTTAACACTCAGCACACAAAACAATTATACAGTTTTTGTGAAAAGCTACAGTACAACAAACCGATTCCCATTATATTTCTGGTAATTGTTGCAACACACTGCACTACAGTAAGTGTTTTCAACAGCACAGTGACAGTGACATGAGTGAGAATGTTACTTTTTTCTGTAATTAGCTACATACGTAATTGCTCCATTCACATGTATTCATTTGGCTGGGAGCTGCGTTTGGGTTCTGGTGGAATAGAACTGCAGGACTGCTATTGATTGCTTGTTTAAGGGCAGCAGTCAAGCCCATTCATTTCAGTCAGCTGCTCGCCTTGCAGGCTGAGGAGATTATAAACTAACGCCACATTACTGTTTCACCGCTGCTTAATGCTCTGTTGGGATAGCTGGGTAATTACTGTATGTCACATTGGCAGGGTTGGGTAGGTTACTTTCTAAATGTAATCCGTTACAGTTACTAGTTACCTGTTCAAAATCGTAATCAGTAATGTAACTTTTGGAGAACCCAAACTCAGTAATGTAATCTGATTACATTCAGTTACTTTTAGATTACTTTCCCCTTAAGAGGCGTAAGAAGAAGAATATGTTATCAATTGAACAACATCTATTGCAGGATAAATCATTGTTTACTTTGTTGGGTAGTTATGTAGGCTTCTTCTAACCCATTGCTTTCTACTAAATAATAATAATATGATTAAATTATATATTTACACCAATATATTTAATTTATAAGTTCAAAAATGGATGTAGCAACTACAGATTGCCCCTTTAAGATTGCCCCAAAGCATTACATGGGCTTGCTCCTACCTATCTTTACGATTTGGTCCTGCCGTACATACCTACACGTATGCTACGGTCACAAGACGCAGGCCTCCTAATTGTCCCTAGAATTTCTAAGCAAACAGCTGGAGGCAGGTCTTTCTCCCATAGAGCTCAATTTTTATGGAATGGTCTGCCTACCCATGTCAGAGACGCAGACTCGGTCTCAACCTTTAAGTCTTTACTGAAGACTCATCTCTTCAGTGGGTCCTATGATTGATTGTAGTCTGGCCCAGGAGTGTGAAGGTGAAAGGAAAGGCTCTGGAGCGATGAACCACCCTTGCTGTCTCTGCCTGGCCGGTTCCCCTCTTTCCACTGGGATTCTCTGTCTCTAACCCTGTTACAGGGGCTGAGTCACTAGCCTACTGGCGCACTTCCATGCCGTCCCTAGGAGGGGTGCGTCACTTGAGTGGGTTGAGTTAATGAAGTGGTCTTGCTGTCCCCAGTCCACCTGGCCGTGCGGCTGCTCCAGTTTCAACTGTTCTGCCTGCGGCTATGGGACCCTGACCTGTTCACCGGATGTGCTACCTGTCCCAGACCTGCTGTTTTCAACTCTCTAGAGACAGCAGGAGTGGTAGAGATACTCTCAATGATCGGCTATGAAAAGCCAACTGACATTTACTCCTGAGGTGCTGACCTGTTGCACCCTCGACAACTACTGTGGTTATTATTATTTGACCATGCAGGTCATTTATAAACATTGGAACATCTTGGCCATGTTCTGTTATAATCTCCACTCCACTCCACCCTCATAGCCCGGTTCCTCTCTAGGTTTCTTCCTAGGTTTCCGGCCTTTCTAGGGAGTTTTTCCTAGCCACCGTGCTTCTACATCTGCATTGCTTGCTGTTTGGGGTTTTAGGCTATGTTTCTGTACAGCACTTTGAGATATCAGCTGATGTAAGAAGGGCTATATAAATACATTTGATTTGATTTGAGTCTATCAAAAGTGTGTGATTTTGTACATGTGTCCGTTAGGCCTATGGATAAAAATATTTATTAGCACTAATTAGATTGAGCAATAAAAGCCCCACTTTTATTCCATAGGCTGGGATCCTCACTATGCAGCTGTTGCAAGAGCACATTTTTCACTGGCTGTCCACTGGTTTCAAAAACAATGATTGATAGGCAACTTAAACTTCTTCAAATCAACCATTATTGGGTTCAAAAACACATTTAGATTTCTGAACAGCCATCCACAACAACCAGAATCCATAAGGCACAAATAGCTAAATGAGAGAGCAGCAGGGTGATTCACATCAATGCGCTATGTAGATATCAATAATAAGTGATATCAATATCGCTGTAGAATGCACCACTGCTCTCATCCTTACCTCCAAGCATTTTTCAAGTTGGATAATGTTCAGACGCTGACAGCAGTCGCACCATTGGAAGACATAGCTTGGACTGTCACCTACAAAAGCCTATTCTTGCTCTATTCCCGCGATCCATCAAACACATTTGGTGTGTCATCATAGTGGTCTCTGACTTGTGGTCAGACACTCTAAGGTGGAACAAACTTAAACTTGCACCTTTTTTCAATGCTGATTTGAATTTGATTGAGAAAACAACTTATTTTTTTTGCAAACATTCTTTCTGAATTTAAAAGTAATCCTCAAAGTAATCATCAAATTTTTCGAAAGTATCTGTAATCTGATTACAATATTTTTTTTGCCGGTAACGTAACAGATTACAGTTACCGTTTTTTTTGTAATCTCTGACATGTAACATTGGCCACACTTTCTTTCACAACACGTTCACCATCTCTGTATTGCAGCATAAGACTAGTTAGTTGCCGGGGAAGAACCACTGCAATTGATCGGGTATCCTTCCTTCGCCTCCGGAAACGGCCAGACACTTTCTCCACAGTCATCTCTCTGGGAAGAGATGGGGTCATGTGGGGTCATACGCACCACAAAGGAGTAGGTCTGGGATGACTGAGTGCGGTACTCTGCACTGCACACCCCGATACACAGCTCCACTGGGCCACCTGGAGAGTGGGGCAGTAGCGCCTCGGCCATGTCACACACGATCCTGAGGGACAGAATACACTCAGCTGTCAGTCAAAGGCCCACTGCTTATGTTGCCTAATGTTAAAAGGAAATAAAGTTAGAAGACATATGACCAAGTATCACTAATTTACTTGCATACCATTCAAGTGAAACCCTATTGACAAAGTCACCACACTCACCTCTCAGCACTGATGTACTCTGAGGGCACAGGGTTACAGCGAACCCCAGCCACCTGGACGTGGGCGATCTCCCGCACCTGCAGCCCGAGGTTCTCCCCCTCGATCGTCACTCGCGTGCCCCCCTCTTTGGGCCCCGTCAACGGGCGGATCTGTCCATGGAAACAGGGTCAAGGTCACAGAGAAGCAATCTCCCTGTCAGCATGCTCGCACACAGCAGAAGGCCTGGGTTCTGAGGCTCTAGAATTAAACACACCCATACAGTATTATACACAGTATATCTCTGCTCCAGTCTTACCATGGTGATGCGGGGGTGGCTGCAGCGGACGTTGTGCCTGCCGGGGTGCATCCAGTTCTGCTCCGGCGTCTGGCAGTGCTGCTTCAGGAGACACTTCTTGTTGTCCAGGCACCAGCCACACTCAAACGCTGTGCTGGCCTTCAGACACAAGCCACAGCTGTCCCTCTGGGCCTCACACTTATACAGCAGGGCTGAGCACAGACAGACAGACAGACAGACAGGGTTAACACTCGTCTAAGATGGAGTCTGAGACAGAAAGGTGAGTGGTGAGGTACGCGGCACTGTGCTGTCTGTATGTGACAGCACACGTCCTGAGCTGCTAATCTCCCTTTATCCCCTTGCTCAGCCTCGTCCTCGCTCCTACGCAGCCGCCTCGATAAAAACAGGTTTGAAGGTGAAGATGGTACACAGAGTTATTGACCAGTTCAGGAGGAGAACATAATCAAATACTGTGCAGCTAGCTACATGACTAGCTCTCTCCTCTCAGCTCATCTTCGCGCAGGGCCAATCGCCCAGTGGAGAGATGGTATCTGCAGTCTGATTGTGGAGCTACGAGTCTCTTTCAGAGTGGCCCGATGAAACCAGTGAGATAAAGCTCCTTTGAGGGAAGTATTGACAACCACTATGTGTCCCCGACTTGCAGTTATACAAGGTATGTTCATACAAAACATGGGACTGCACATTTAATTCTGTATTTTTTACATCTTACTCATCTAACAAAAATCTTTGTCAATTTAACAGTTTTGAAGACAATAAGAAAAAAAAACTGCCAAGGCTTAATCCACATTTGCGACTGAATTATCCCACTGAATATGATTTATTGTGTTAGCCATAGCCCCAATCCCCATAGAGTGCCACTAGAGGGCTCAGCATGGGATGACCACATATTTGACCAGTGTGTCTGCTGTTTCCTTGCTGTGTGCCAGTTACGTCTTCGACTTGTCCTTTACACTACTTAGCTGCAACACTATTATGAAGAACGTTTAATTCTGAAAATGAGAAAAAACAACATACCTTTCATGGTGGAAGGCTTGTCGATGAAGAAGTCTCCGTCCCAGACGATAGAGAAGTCAACAGGCAGGTCTCCCGTCTCGTACCCATCATACCAGTACTGCAGGAAACACACACATTTAAACCATGAGTCAATCATCATACTGTACTGATGGTGCATAAAGCCCAACATCATTCAGAGCATGACAAGCCTTCATAGGGCCCTATTAATAAAGACAGTGGCACTCATTCCACTTATTGTGGTTTATGACTTGGCTCATCAGTATAAACTGAGTTCATGGCTGGCATGGCTGGCTGGCACAGTGCAGTGGAAATCATAATGCTATACTATACACTATACTGTACAACGAAAAACATTTAATCTGCTCTGTATAACAACCCATTAGCCACCAGCCTAGCCACTAGTCACAACATTCCATAGTTGTGAGGGAGTCAGAGAAACCTAGTGGCTTTTTTGACAGACTAGGCTTTGAGTTAATCTGGCTTTTTGCAGAGAGAGAGAGAGAGAGAGAGAGAGAGAGAGAGAGAGAGAGAGAGAGAGAGAGAGAGAGAGAGAGAGTGTTGCTGCTGCTGTGTGTCTGTCAAGTGAAGGAGGGGGTGTGGTTTTACTGCCTGTGTTTTAATTAGCAGCAATACTCAGAGCACTAAGCCAGCAGCAACCCTGAGAGAATATCGCTGATCAGCCACATTGATGCACGGCCAGAACACTTATGGGTGTTCTTAAGGAGGCAATGGAGGAATGAGGGCAGACTAAAAGCAAGCAAGGCCCTGAATTCAGCTTTAAAAATATAACTTATTTCAAACCACATTAAGATGACTCTCAGCAGATTCAAAGAGAGTGAGAACAGCTACAGTATGACCACCAAGATGGAGATACAGTAGAACCTGTACGTTCCTGTTGAACCGTGGCAGTATCAGATGTGGCATGTTTATCCATCCATACCTAACCTTTATCCATCCACAGCTCATCTTTATCCATCCATACCTAACCTTTATCCATCCACAGCTCACCTTTATCCATCCATACCTAACCGTTTGTCCATCCATAGCTCACCTTTATCCATTCATACCTAACCTTTATCCATCCACAGCTCATCTTTATCCATCCATACCTAACCTTTATCCATCCACAGCTCATCTTTATCCATTCATACCTAACCTTTATCCATCCACAGCTCATCTTTATCCATCCATACCTAACCTTTATCCATCCACAGCTCATCTTTATCCATCCATATCTAACCTTTATCCATCCACAGCTCATCTTTATCCAGCCATACCTAATCTTTATCCATCCACAGCTCATCTTTATCCATCCACAGCTCACCTTTATCCATCCATACCTAACCTTTATCCATCCACAGCTCATCTTTATCCATCCATACCTAACCTTTATCCATCTACAGCTCATCTTTATCCATCCACAGCTCACCTTTATCCAGCCATACCTAACCTTTATCCATCCACAGCTCATCTTTATCCATCCACTGCTCACCTTTATCCAGCCATACGTAACCTTTATCCATCCACAGCTCACCTTTATCCATCCACTGCTCACCTTTATCCAGCCATACATAACTTTTATCCATCCACAGCTCACCTTTATCCATCCACAGCTCACCCTTATTCAGCCATACATAACCTTTATCCATCCACAGCTCATCTTTATCCATCCACAGCTCACCTTTATCCAGCCATACATAACCTTTATCCATCCACAGCTCACCTTTATCCATCCACTGCTCACCTTTATCCAGCCATACATAACCTTTATCCATCCACTGCTCACCTTTATCCAGCCATACATAACCTTTATCCATCCACAGCTCACCTTTATCCATCCACTGCTCACCTTTATCCATCCACTGCTCACCTTTATCCAGCCATACCTAACCTTTATCCATCCACGTTGCCTAATGGGTAGGAGCATTGGGCCAGTAACCGAAAGGTTGCTGGATCGAATCCCCGAGCTGACAAGGCAAAAATCTGTCGTTCTGCCCACTGTTCCCCTGAGCAAGGCAGTTAACCCACTGTTCCCCTGAGCAAGGCAGTTAACCCACTGTTCCCCTGAGCAAGGCAGTTAACCCACTGTTCCCCTGAGCAAGGCAGTTAACCCACTGTTCCCCTGGGCAAGGCAGTTAACCCACTGTTCCCCTGAGCAAGGCAGTTAACCCACTGTTCCCCTGGGCAAGGCAGTTAACCCACTGTTCCCCTGAGCAAGGCAGTTAACCCACTGTTCCCCTGAGCAAGGCAGTTAACCCACTGTTCCCCTGGGCAAGGCAGTTAACCCACTGTTCCCCTGAGCAAGGCAGTTAACCCACTGTTCCCCTGAGCAAGGCAGTTAAATCACTGTTCCCCTGAGCAAGGCAGTTAACCTACTGTTCCCCTGAGCAAGGCAGTTAACCCACTGTTCCCCTGAGCAAGGCAGTTAACCTACTGTTCCCCTGAGCAAGGCAGTTAACCCACTGTTCCCCTGGTGCGGATGACATGTATCTCTGAATTCCTCATCAGTCCAGGGGCATGTTAACTAGGAAATCATGTTGTTTTCATTTTTAATTCAATTGTATTTTTCACCACTTTTTTCTCCCAAATTTCGTGATATCAAATTGGGAGTTACAGTCTTGTAACATCACTGCAACTCCCGTACGGACTCGGGAGAGGCACCCTGCTTCTTGACACATTGTTCGCTTAACCCCGGAAGCCAGCCACACTAGCACGCCACAAGGAGTCGCTAGAGTGCGATGAGACAAGGACATCCTGCCTAGCAGGCCAAACCTTCCCCTAATCGGACGACGGTGGGCGAATTGTGCGCCGCCTCGCGGTCGGCTGCGACACAGCCTGGGATCGAACCCGGGAATGTAGTGACGCCTTTAGCACTGCGATGCAAGTGCCTTTGAACACGCTGTGGTATGTTTGACTGTGTTTGAATGTGTGTGACTATTTGTGTGTATGTGTGTGTGTGTGTTGGTTCTTCTCTCCTTGTGGGGACCTAAAATCTCCCAAACTCCCTACGACAATAGTAAAACAAGGAAAATTCTCCTTCGTTGGGACATTTTCCATGTCCCCATGAGGACAAAGGCTATTGTAAGTTTAGGGGTAAGGTGTAGGGTACGAATTAGGGTTAGGGGTTAGTGGTTAGGTTTAGGGTTAGGAGTTAGGGTTTGGGTTAGGATTATGGTAAGGGTTATGTTTATTGTTAGGGGTTAGGGAAAATAGGATTTTGAATGGAAATACATTTTGGGTCCCCACGAGGAAAGAAGAATAAAACGTGTGTGTGTGTGTGTGTGTGTACGCTCACATGCCTGTGTGTGTGTGTGTGTGTGTGTGCACGCGTGTGCACACGTGTGAAGTCTTGAATCTTTGTGCAGCTGCTCTGCGAAATATCTGGGAGCAAGTCAAGCAGGGAATGCAACAGTGTGGGTGCTGAAAGGCTGAACTAAAGCCCACTGAACCTGTTGACACGTGGCTCCAAATGTTCTTACATCTCTATAGGGTCCAGTTGGTTCTGCAGGCACCAGTTCATAATTGAGGTAACTGCAGCTCCCTGGGTGGGGTCACTGAATTAACTTCCCCCAATCATATCGCTTCACAGTGTCACACAACAAAAACTCAACTCAACTTGAGACCATCCTCACTCCTATCCATCAAACAGACATATAAACTAGTTAACCTTTGTGGTCTCTGTTTATTCAGCCGAAAAAGGGAAAGTCTATCGAAAATGCCTCATTCAATAACAGCATTTCGTGAAATGGTTGATAAGGCCAACAATATTCTTCACAGTCCAATGAGGCGTTACATTTGTTCAGTAGGTAAACCAAATCAGGTTGGTGAGTTGACGTCAGCGTTAAAGCCTTGGCAGGTTCAGAAACAGATATTCATTTGTAAATATCTAGGTTGTTGTCATGCAGTCTTCCCAAGGCCCTGATAATGAAAGCCACAGGAGAGCCATACAATGTATTTCTGGAATTAATATAATATGCATTTCCTAGCCTTCTCCCTCTTTTTCAAGTGAAAGGCAGGCAGCTTTGAGGAGATTAGCGGATATGTGTAAATGGGGGGGACGCTTTTGTGTTGGGCCATACAATGCAGCTTATCTCTGCCAGTCGTGAATTGATTTTCCTCCGGCCTTGGTTCCACTGGATCTGAGACTAGCGAGTGGAGACAAATTGGCCTGGTTCTGTCAGACATGTCTCTGGGATGACAACGAGGCGAGTAAGTGAGGTAATCTTACCTTTAAAAAAACAAATCCATCACTGGATACAGATACAAACTTGCGCTACCTCTGAGACAGAGACACTATTTTCATGATTTATTGTCTACTTATCCTTCGGTTTTAATGGGTTGCAAACAACAACAATGGAAGATATTCCTTTTGATATTCCTTTTGATCAATGAGAATTGGGTCTATTGAAGGGATTAATGTGAGAGATACACAATGTAAGCAAGTTCATTTTACTGTAGGAATTGGAATGGCAGGTAACCTAGTGGTTAGTGCGTTGGGCCAAACAAGGTCGCTTGTTTGAATACACGGGCTGACAAGGTGAAAATACGTTGATGTGCCCTTGAGCAAGGCACTTAAACCTAATTTGCTCCAGGGGTACCATACTACTATGGCTGACCCTGTAAAACAACACATTTCTCTGCTGTATGTGACAAAAAAAAATATTATACTATATATCAAAGACGATACACGATACGTTCAGATAAAAAAATACACATTTAGAATTTGTGTTTATTCAGAATGAAGTAATTAAGATTTCAATTAAGCCATTGAACATTGACAAGGATCGACTGTAGTTATCTGCAGCGGCTCAACCATCAGTCTAAATGAAGAGGACAAATACTGTGAGTAGTAGAATTGGCTGCAACTGTGCCGTCGATGCTGGCTCCTTGTAGTGACAGAGTGAAAATCTATTTACCTTAATGATGAAGGCTTTCCTGTTTCATTTAATTAAGTTTAAAAATTCGACCGACTTCAGCAAAATTACCTTTGAAAAAGGGCATTTTTTCCTTCATAAACATACACAGTAATTAATAGGGAGTTCATATTAGTGAACATAAATTATATTTTCTGCAAACCAAACTTTCATCATTATGATTACTGCACTAGGAAAAAATGTGTACTTCGTCACGGTGACAGATTTAAAGTCACAAGGTTTTGGTTAAAGAAACAGACAGGGTAATATGGAGTGGTCTTATTGCCCGTGAATAATTGTGCCTGGTTCAGAGCTCACTCCATAAACACAGAATATATGACTTGCATGTTGAGGCCATGCTTGAACTTGTGTCATCATATTTGTGGTAAGTGCTTTAACACAAGAAAACCAAAGCATTCTTTGTAGATGACTTAGGGAATCTAAAAAAAATGTCAGAGCAGGGGTAACGAATGCCCTGATTTCTCAGTTAGGGGAATACAGCTGAGGCTCTCTCCCCTTCCATTGCTAGTGCCTAAAACAAACAGGATGAAACACAGACATGATGAAACAGGCTCATAATTCATGCTATTGATTGATCACCTCGTTTAGTGGACAATTTATTCCACCAGAACCCACCTGCTACAGAGCCTCACAGGCACAATCCAGTATATCCAACCTCAGAGACTGACAGAGGTGCAATATGCAACAATCAAAATGGAAAGGATAAATACCATAGCATTAGACTGCCATTTTCTATGGTAAATACAACGAGCAGGTGTAAGATAAATCTACATGAAAATATATGCATGCAGTGTACAATATACTACTACTACTTAGTGTGCATGGAAGCATGTTTACATTGACCATGAGGTGACATATCCACAGTATCACTAACATGTAGATTGTTCCATGCTACATCTTTTCCATTAGTGGGGCCTTTGGTGTCAAGAGAAGGGCAGGTCATTTCCATACCTTCCACTTAGAAGCACCAAAGACGTTGATAGTCTGATTGGACACTTGATGAGAATAATAGAATAATGAGGGCATGCCGGTTCAGAAAGCCTGAAAAAAGAACATGTAAGTGTTTTTATTCAAAAAAGATTTGCCACCATCGTTCGGGAATAATGGTGTTCTTTGTGAGAGCACTTTCCATCAAAAGGGTAGTTCAGAACTTGGTCATTGTGCAAAAGGCTTTACTGTACGTTTCCTGGGTAACACCGCCAATGCCTGTCGCTAAGGGGTCAGCAGCGCTTAGCAACACTTACGTCCATGGGATTCATTTGGATTTCCTCTCATCTTGATACAAAAGATGAAAAGTCCCATGTATGCCGATTCAGCCTATCAAAGGTTTACATGTGTGCCATGTGTAATCTGCAACGTAAAGCATGCTGTCAAACAAAAAGGCACAAAAACCCTTTACATTATCAAAGCAAATTCGTATTGAGTTTCAACGGCAAAGACCCTACTTATCATTTACTTGAAAGGCCGTGTGTATATGTGTGGGGGGTGTATCATACTGATTTACTCCGGCTGTGGGAGCACATTGTCTGCAGTACAAATCAAGCGGGGAGACAGATAAAAGAAAGAAACAAGCAGGCCTGCGTTTGAGCTGAATTACAGTACATCTACGCCTTTTGACGTGATACCAAATCACATTTCTGAAGGAAATCCCACAGTTGGGGAATGTGATTGATGGATTGATGTGGATCAGCATGAATTATCACACCGTGTTGTCTAATCTTTATGCATATGTACCTTACAAAAAAAGGTCATGCATTTCTGTTTGGATGCAGGATGCACCTGCTGCAGTAAAAATGTAAATGACATGTATCCAGCAACGCCAGCAGGAAGCCAGTACAACAGCGTAACGGTATCTATTCTATTTAGCTGGAGAAAATGAATGAATGGAAATGCCAAAGTAGAGGCAGAGAGACGGAAGAGGTGGAGCACGTGTGTTGCTCTGGTCTGTTCACTGGTCTGTCTGTCTGTTGGAAAACTGTTGTTATCTGTCTGCATCACTTACACAGGGCTACTCGAGATCTGTGGCAGATGCATCTTTCACATGCTGAACTGCACATCACGGGTCAAATTCACATACAACAGTCCTGGAAACACACGCACACCAACATGGACACACGAGCCTCAGGGCTAGTGTCTCTGGTGAATGACATCTCTATGTACTGTATAGTGGACTTTTAAAATTTATTTACCAGGACAAACCAGCTGGCTCTAAATGGAGATAAGGGTGTACATACAGAGAGAGCATTGTGAGAGTGAGAAAGGCCAGGTGGCGGGAAACAGCAGAGAAGTGAGGGAGACGGGAGGGGGGCTTGTTGGTCCACTAGAACGACCCCTCTCTCCCAGGGAGGGCCAGGAAGGGGCTCTCATTAGAAGAGAAGATCGTCACAGGGATAAGAGTGCTGATAAGAGGACAATTATGAGGCAGTGATGGGGTAATATGAGGGGTCTGGCTGTGTATTTAGTTCCCATAGGATGAATCAAATCAAATCAGAGTTATATCTCTGTTAGTTCCCCCCTGAGAACATTTACATCATCAAGCAGGGCCAAAGTAGCCTGGGCGCCAGTCTGTTTCTGCTCTCCTGTCAACTCCTTATGGAATCGTCATGCCAAACAATGACACGGAATACAAGGAGTGAAATGTTAACTAAGCAGACGGGTACCCAGGCTAGGGCCAAGGCTACAGCTGAGTCACAGAACGATCACTCAATCTCCGCATTACTCTACCTACAGTAACAGTTTTAAAGCAAGACCTGACAGTGAAATCACATCCAACTGCAACATTCAACTACACTAGAAGTTGAAGTTGCCCTGTCTGGTAAAACATACTGTCACAGCTGGTGAACATGTCCAGCAGCATGTTTAACCTAACTAACCCCCCACCTCAGTGGCCTCCCATCAAAGCAAAAGTGCTGACTGATATCTGAAAGTTCTCAGTGAGGGGGAGACTAAACAGCAGATGAAATTGATTGATTCAGCATTGCCCATCTGAGGCCACTCACAATTGCATTAGCATGGACCCCATGGCCTCAAAGTCACCTGGCTGCAGCAGTCTTGACAGACAATCGTCTTGACGACCATACTGATTGATAGCCGTTGAGTGTGAGGGGAGGGAGGACAGCACACACCCCAGGAACTGAGTGTAATCTGCGGCATGTCTTCACTATGGCTAGATTACGATTCAGGAGAGATCCATCAGATAGGGGCAGAGACAGAGAAGAAGGGATGATGTGGCCCCAGCCCACTGTGTCACAGGTAATAACACTATCAATTCATCTAAAAATCCCCTCCAAACAGAGAGAGGGGGAGAGTGGGAGAGAGAAAGAAAGAGATAGAGACAGCAGGTAGCAGCTGCTGGGGGAGGGAGAAAGAAAGAAAGAGATAGAGACAGCGGGTAGTAGCTACCAGTCAGAATGGGAGAGGGGGAGGGAGAAAGAAAGAGATAGAGACAGCGGGTAGTAGCTACCAGTCAGAATGGGGGAGGGAGAAAGAAAGAGATAGAGACAGCGGGTAGTAGCTACCAGTCAGAATGGGAGAGGGGGAGGGAGAAAGAAAGAGATAGAGACAGCGGGTAGTAGATACCAGTCGGAATGGGGGAGGGGGAGGGAGAAAGAAAGAGATAGAGACAGCGGGTAGTAGCTACCAGTCAGAATGGGAGAGGGGGAGGGAGAAAGAAAGAGATAGAGACAGCGGGTAGTAGCTACCAGTCAGAATGGGGGAGGGAGAAAGAAAGAGATAGAGACAGCGGGTAGTAGCTACCAGTCAGAATGGGAGAGGTGGAGGGAGAAAGAAAGAGATAGAGACAGCAGGTAGTAGCTACCAGTCAGAATGGGAGAGGGGGAGGGAGAAAGAAAGAGATAGAGACAGCGGGTAGTAGATACCAGTCGGAATGGGGGAGGGGGAGGGAGAAAGAAAGAGATAGAGACAGCGGGTAGTAGCTACCAGTCAGAATGGGAGAGGGGGAGGGAGAAAGAAAGAGATAGAGACAGCGGGTAGTAGCTACCAGTCAGAATGGGAGAGGTGGAGGGAGAAAGAAAGAGATAGAGACAGCAAGTAGTAGCTACCAGTCAGAATGGGGGAGGGGGAGGGAGAAAGAAAGAGATAGAGACAGCAGGTAGCAGCTACCAGTCAGAATGGGGGAGGGGGAGGGAGAAAGAAAGAGATAGAGACAGCAGGTAGCAGCTACCAGTCAGAATGGGGGAGGGAGAAAGAAAGAGATAGAGACCGCGGGTAGTAGCTACCAGTCAGAATGGGGGAGGGAGAAAGAAAGAGATAGAGACAGCGGGTAGTAGCTACCAGTCAGAATGGGGGAGGGGGAGGGAGAAAGAAAGAGATAGAGACAGTAGGTAGTAGCTACCAGTCAGAATGGGAGAGGGGGAGAAAGAAAGAGATAGAGACAGCGGGTAGTAGCTACCAGACCAGAATGGGAGAGTGGGAGGGAGAAAGAAAGAGATAGAGACAGCAGGTAGTAGCTACCAGTCAGAATGGGAGAGGGGGAGGGAGAAAGAAAGAGATAGACACAGCGGGTAGTAGCTACCAGTCAGAATGGGAGAGGGGGAGGGAGAAAGAAAGAGATAGAGACAGCGGGTAGTAGCTACCAGTCAGAATGGGAGAGGGGGAGGGAGAAAGAAAGAGATAGAGACAGCGGGTAGTAGCTACCAGTCAGAATGGGGGAGGGAGAAAGAAAGAGATAGAGACAGCGGGTAGTAGCTACCAGTCAGAATGGGAGAGTGGGAGGGAGAAAGAAAGAGATAGAGACAGCAGGTAGCAGCTACCAGTCAGAATGGGGGAGGGAGAAAGAAAGAGATAGAGACAGCGGGTAGTAGCTACCAGTCAGAATGGGAGAGTGGGAGGGAGAAAGAAAGAGATAGAGACAGCAGGTAGCAGCTACCAGTCAGAATGGGAGAGGGGGAGGGAGAAAGAAAGAAAGAGATAGAGACAGCGGGTAGTAGCTACCAGTCAGAATGGGAGAGGGGGAGGGAGAAAGAAAGAGATAGAGACAGCGGGTAGTAGCTACCAGTCAGAATGGGAGAGGGGGAGGGAGAAAGAAAGAGATAGAGACAGCGGGTAGTAGCTACCAGTCAGAATGGGGGAGGGAGAAAGAAAGAGATAGAGACAGCGGGTAGTAGCTACCAGTCAGAATGGGAGAGTGGGAGGGAGAAAGAAAGAGATAGAGACAGCAGGTAGCAGCTACCAGTCAGAATGGGGGAGGGAGAAAGAAAGAGATAGAGACAGCAGGTAGTAGCTACCAGTCAGAATGGGAGAGGGGGAGGGAGAAAGAAAGAGATAGAGACAGCGGGTAGTAGCTACCAGTCAGAATGGGGGAGGGAGAAAGAAAGAGATAGAGACAGCGGGTAGTAGCTACCAGTCAGAATGGGAGAGGGGGAGGGAGAAAGAAAGAGATAGAGACAGCGGGTAGTAGCTACCAGTCAGAATGGGGGAGGGAGAAAGAAAGAGATAGAGACAGCGGGTAGTAGCTACCAGTCAGAATGGGAGAGGGGGAGGGAGAAAGAAAGAAAGAGATAGAGACAGCAGGTAGTAGCTACCAGTCAGAATGGGAGAGGGGGAGGGATAGCTACCAGTCAGAATGGGAGAGGGGGAGGGAGAAAGAAAGAAAGAGATAGAGACAGCGGGTAGTAGCTACCAGTCAGAATGGGAGAGGGGGAGGGAGAAAGAAAGAGATAGAGACAGCGGGTAGTAGCTACCAGTCAGAATGGGAGAGGGGGAGGGAGAAAGAAAGAGATAGAGACAGCAGGTAGTAGCTACCAGTCAGAATGGGAGAGGGGGAGGGAGAAAGAAAGAGATAGAGACAGCGGGTAGTAGCTACCAGTCAGAATGGGAGAGGGGGAGGGAGAAAGAAAGAGATAGAGACAGCGGGTAGTAGCTACCAGTCAGAATGGGAGAGGGGGAGGGAGAAAGAAAGAGATAGAGACAGCGGGTAGTAGCTACCAGTCAGAATGGGACAGGGGGAGGGAGAAAGAAAGAGATAGAGACAGCGGGTAGTAGCTACCAGTCAGAATGGGAGAGGGGGAGGGAGAAAGAAAGAGATAGAGACAGCGGGTAGTAGCTACCAGTCAGAATGGGAGAGTGGGAGGGAGAAAGAAAGAGATAGAGACAGCGGGTAGTAGATACCAGTCAGAATGGGGGAGGGGAGGGAGAAAGAAAGAGATAGAGACAGCGGGTAGTAGCTACCAGTCAGAATGGGAGAGTGGGAGGGAGAAAGAAAGAGATAGAGACAGCGGGTAGTAGATACCAGTCAGAATGGGGGAGGGGAGGGAGAAAGAAAGAGATAGAGACAGCGGGTAGTAGCTACCAGTCAGAATGGGGGAGGGGAGGGAGAAAGAAAGAGATAGAGACAGCGGGTAGTAGCTACCAGTCAGAATGGGGGAGGGGGAGGGAGAAAGAAAGAGATAGAGACAGCGGGTAGTAGCTACCAGTCAGAATGGGAGAGGGGGAGGGAAAAAGAAAGAGATAGAGACAGCGGGTAGTAGCTACCAGTCAGAATGGGAGAGGGGGAGGGAGAAAGAAAGAGATAGAGACAGCGGGTAGTAGATACCAGTCAGAATGGGGGAGGGGAGGGAGAAAGAAAGAGATAGAGACAGCGGGTAGTAGCTACCAGTCAGAATGGGGGAGGGGAGGGAGAAAGAAAGAGATAGAGACAGCGGGTAGTAGCTACCAGTCAGAATGGGGGAGGGAGAAAGAAAGAGATAGAGACAGCGGGTAGTAGCTACCAGTCAGAATGGGAGAGGGGGAGGGAGAAAGAAAGAGATAGAGACAGCGGGTAGTAGATACCAGTCAGAATGGGAGAGGGGGAGGGAGAAAGAAAGAGATAGAGACAGCGGGTAGTAGCTACCAGTCAGAATGGGAGAGGGGGAGGGAGAAAGAAAGAGATAGAGACAGCGGGTAGTAGCTACCAGTCAGAATGGGAGAGGGGGAGGGAGAAAGAAAGAGATAGAGACAGCGGGTAGTAGCTACCAGTCAGAATGGGGGAGGGAGAAAGAAAGAGATAGAGACAGCGGGTAGTAGCTACCAGTCAGAATGGGGGAGTAGTAAAAAACATCAGGGCCTGAATATCAATCTCAAAGTGTGGTTTCTCTTTCTGTCAGATTGAGATGAAGCAGGGGAGTGTGAGGGAGGACTAACATTTACAGTTTAATGTGGTATACTCAATGTTTCAGCCTGTCCTTGTGTGTGGTAAACAGCCTCAAATGTTTTTACTTTTTTATTTATTTAACCTTTATTTAACCAGGCAGGTCAGTTAAGAACAAATTCTTATTTACAATGACGGCCTACACAGGTGAAGTGATTAACACACTAGAACCCATCTATTTAATGCTGATTTCCTCACTATATTCATAGAGCTATTGCATTGTTCACACAGCATCTGCAGCTTTATGCTTTGAACAATCCAAACCCCAATGCCCAATCCTCTAACCTTTGTACACTCACTTAATAATTGTCTACCACAAAACTACTTTTCAATTTCATTTTAAATGCATAGCCGCAGCACGCGGGGCGGGGGTCAGAGAAAGACATAACGATGAGGGGGAGGAAATGAGTGGAAACAGATGGAAGGACAACAGTTGCTCTTCGCGGCAGGGTCCTTCCGAAGGCCTTCACAACGTAGTGTGCCAGACAGCATGTGTCAGCCAGGGAAAGGACAACAATCAATCCTAACCCAACCCGCTGGGGAAGGGTGTGTGTGCTGGATACGTGATCCTCATTATTAAATTGCCACGGGACATCAATTGTCCTGTCAAAGGACAGTGGCCCACAGCCTAACCTTTGACCTCCAGGGGTTAAGGGGGTTAGAGGGGAGACACTCCGTGGCAGAGGGCTAGTCAAACCCTACCCAAGGAACGCTCCAGCACCTCCACCCACAACACATTCCCTTTCCCTAGGTCACATTGTCCAACCAAATTAAGACCCGCATCCTGTGACTGGCTAATTATTTTACAAGATTCCCTGGGGTTACTGTGACAACCAGATGGGTCACAGAAGGCAGCCGTCTGTAACATTACTACGAGACAGAGGGAGTAGGAGAGAAAGGGAGAGAGAGAGGGAGAGAGAGTTCTACGGAGCAATAGAGAGAGAGAAAGAGAGAGAGAGAGAGAGAGAGAGAGAGAGAGAGAGAGAGAGAGAGGGTTCTAAGGAGCAATAGAGAGAGAGAGAGAGAGAGAGAGAGAGAGAGAGAGAGAGAGGGTTCTAAGGAGCAATAGAGAGAGAGAGAGAGAGAGAGAGAGAGAGAGAGAGAGAGAGAGAGAGAGAGAGAGAGAGAGAGAGAGGATACTCTCAATGTCAGCTCTTTGACATGCCACATTTTTCACTGGGATTGAGAAAACAAGTTTAATGCTCTGAATTGATGCCTTTGCTGATTTTGCGGATAACGTTTTTTTGTGATCAGTGACTCAGTGGAAAGTCACCTTGATTTTTCTGCCTATTATTTCCATGAGACAGAGAGGAAGAGAGGGAGAGGGGAGGCATACTCTTTCTTTATACACGCATTAGTAAAATACCTGTGGAAAACTAGTTCAAAAGATCGGTATAAGAAAAAATAGTTTTTAAACTGGACCAATAACTAAAATCCAACAACAATTCACATCATCTTTAACAGTGAATACTGTATAAATAACAACATTCTGCAGGGCCTGGAAATAAGGCTGTCAGGGCAGGTAAGTCATAATTATAGGCCATGTACTCACTGAGGTGTTCTGGCATTGGATACAGGAGCTGTTGAAGCGCACAGCTGGGATGCGTTGCATCTTGCCCTGGATGTTGAACACACACTCATAGTTCTTCTGTCCAGATTGAGGCTGAGGGAGGTTCCGGGCTCGCAGCGTGATTGGACGAATGATCCCTGCAGGTACCAGGATGTCACTGGTGGGCAGGATCTGGGGACAGCCCTGAAAATCAACAAACAAAGTTACAAATGAACACAGCTCATTTTCTTTGTAAACTCATCAGAATACGGGATGCCAGAACTGAATAATAAACATAATCATTCATTAAAACTTGGTCTCCATACCTAAAGAAAATGTATTGATTCCAGTTTATTGAGCGGAGAGCAGCAGTGAGTTATGTCCATTAGCAGCTCTACTTTCCCAACAGAGCAGTGGTACAGCCAACCAGATGTGAAAGATCTGCACAGAGGCCATTAAAAGTGGAATAGTTTGAAACCAAAGCAAACGGAGGTTAAAATCCCTATTACACAGCTGTTGGATCCATCTCTGATTTTATGAGCCACAAATCATACTGATGAAGCGGGAAATTAATATCTTCCTTAGTCCTGCATGTCTGCCTGCGTGCTAGTGAGGTGAGCACAGCTCCAGAGCCCAGTCAGGGTCCAGGCATTTATTAAAGGGATTACTAGTGACATGGCGGGAAAGAACACATAAAGGATCTCGGAAGTCACAGGAAAGTCACTATTGATGCAATGATTACAATCCGAGAAAATTGCTGATGTGCCCATCCCCAACCGAGATGCCACAGCAGGCTAATGTCCCTTCAGACCCCCTGTGTATTAAAGGATCTTTAGAAATAATCTGTTATCCATTTAGCGCTGAACAATAATCAAGGAGGCTGTAAAAGCAATTTGCCAGACTGGAGGTGATAAATCAGAGGCCTTGTCTGGGCAGGTGGAGGCGGCAAGCGACGAGGAAGACGGTGGGGAGGGAGAGAAGCCTCTGTCTGCAGGACAGATACACCGAGCACCAGCCAACACCATGGTAACAATGATGCAACTCCACAGCTCACACAGCCATAAATCTTGCGTCTGGCAAGCGATTTGTAAAGGTTTGTATATTGGTGCATCAATAAATCTCATTTTCATATTCTGTGGATGAAGAGAAAGATCTACTTCCTGCAGGGAGGTGGTAGTGGTGGGCACAGGTGGTGGTGTTAGCAGGGTTCTGCCTGCAATATGAATCCGATTTATCAGCAGCACCATTGAATAACCTCCATCTCCATAGTGAGGACAGAAGGCTTCAGACTGGAGATGGTTAGCCTTTTGGAAATGATGAAATGATGAATGGCTCAGATCGCTTCTCAACCCTGCTTTGTCAATTGGCAAATTGACGTTCAAAACACCAAATAGATCCACTGATATCACATATGCCACATTGAGTCATCAGGGACCTAGCCTCAACACCTGGTTTGCCAAAAAATTCAAAATGATGTCCAGTATGACAAATGTATACATCAAAGGTAATGTGAGTGAAAACATTTGTGAATAGCAAAACTTTTCCTGGTAACAGCCAAATACATTTGACCACATTTGTCAATTTTGACTGGATTCATGGTGAACAATAGAACCAGGCGATGGTGTGCAGTAGCACATCTCTGATGGCCTAAGAGCTACTATCTTTGTAGAGAGCTCTAGTCAATGGCTGACATATACAGTAGGTACAGTGGATCTGGTTACTTAGAGCCTGTTTGTTGGATTTTATGGCTACCTACATCAGAGTAAAAGTAGCATCACAAAGATACTTTGAGAGGTTGGCACAACAGAAACACATGGTTCATCTAACAGAGTAGTACAGTCACAACTGTGACATATTTTAGGCGAGGACTCACGATGGAACTTAATGTTTTATTTTTTTCAATTATTTGAGTGGACACATTATAAAACCTCAAACTACTATTACATTGCTTTGGAAGTACTTATTTCTGCTTCTTTTATCAGAAAAGCGAGAGAGTGTTTAATCCTAAATGTATCATTCTATTGGCCATTCAAAATAAACTTTAAGCTTTCTCTAAGTCGTAACACGGTGTTCTCTGTATCTGCAACACTGTCATGTATAAGGCATTTCTACTGGTTTATCTCAGTGGAGTTTGAATTTTTATGAATTCCTCTTGTCTGTGTTTGAGCGGAATTGAATATAAGCGTAACCCCAAGACGCCACCACTATTTCCCCTTCATTCCCGTCTACTAAATTGCATTAACAAGCTTTAATCGGCTGCATATTAGGGCTGAAGCAAGCACAGGATAAGTGGTTTGTTTATCAGAAACGTTTGTGTGACATTCTAAAAAGCCCAGGGCAGGTAAGTGAGGTTTGTCATGATGAATTGGGACTCTTTTCATAGGCTGACTGGAAGACAAAGAAGGGGAGACCCATCCTCTTCAGTGAATTTCATACAAATAAAATAGTGAAATATTTAAAAAGTTTTCCTTTTTAGATTAAACTATACTGAATATTTTCACATCACCAAATAATTGATTAGAACACACTGTTTTGCAATGAAGGTCTACAGTTGCCTCAACAGCACTCTGTAGGGTAGCTAGTTTCCGTCCTCTGGGTACAGCTCATGGTTCTGGCCCCCTTCCATACACTTACACAATAATTATGACAATTTCGGGGGGCGTCCTCCAACCTATCAGAGCTCTTGCAGCATGAACTGATATGTTGTCCACCCAATCAAAGGATCAGATAATTAATCTAGTACTGAAAGCATAAGCTACAGCTAGCTAGCACTGAGGTGCACAAACTGTGGTGGGTAGTTGACTCAAAGAGAGAGAAAGACAATAGTTGAACAGTTTTGAACAAATAAAAGTATTTGAGAGAGAGAGAGAGAGAGAGAGAGAGAGAGAGAGAGAGAGAGAGAGAGAGAGAGAGAGAGAGAGAGAGAGAGAGAGAGAGCGCAAGCTACAGTGGCAAGAAAAAGTATGTGAACCCTTTGGAATTACCTGGATTTCTGCATAAATTGGTCATCAGATTTGATCTGATCTTCATCTGTCACAACAATAGACCAACATAGTGTGTTTAAACTAATAACACACAAATTATTACATTTTTCTTGCCTTATTGAATTAGGGATGCGCGATATATCAGTGAACATATCGGAATCGCCCGATATTAGCTAATGTGCCAACATCGGTATCAGCTCGGTATCTAGTTTAACACCAATGTTAAAAACCGATTTCAAACTTACCGTGGATACCTATATAACGTGATGTAATGACGCCACGTAAAATTTTGCGCTACATGTGCAACACAGCATTCCTAACCTAGCCCACAATGTCTGCTGTGTGGATCGAGCAGGCATTTTAAAGAGTAAGAAAATTTCAGCGAGACAACTCAAAGGCGAAATCCATTAAAGCCAAGATAATGGAATTCATTGCCCTTGACAATCAACCGTTCTCTGTCGTAGGTGATGTTGGATTTCGCCGACTGGTCGAGCACCGGTACACACTACCAAATGCACTATTTTTCAGATGTTGCCCTACCGGAGTTACACAGTAATAGCGCAACTGTTATTAGATTCACGACATACATACTATGGAACGCTGTTTGGGTCTTTGCGTGTCAAAAAATATACAGTAGCACTGTCAAAGCTATAGAAAAATGTCTGCAAACAAGCAAACAAGGGCCATGAACGATGTGTTTACAATACCGCGTTGGTAATAAAGCATAATTTGCTCGACCGCAACTCCTGGGATAGCTAGCTTTAGCTTGGCACCTAGCTAGCACCAATACAATCAGCCTGAAAACAATGACCAGTAGAAACTACAGTCATTTTTATTATTCTTGGCAATGATTTAGGAATCCCTGTGAGTAAGTATTAGCTAGGTTGACACCTTTGGCATACTTTGATTTTGAAGGCTAACCGCAAAGTCCACTATTGTGGCTAGCTTCACATAGATGGGTCCGACCACCATTAATCAAATAAGAACTGTCTTATAAATTAGGGTTGTTTTAGATGATGACACCTAGCTACTGAAACAGATTATGTCATTTTGCTATGTTTTTGGGGAAGAACAGTGTTATGCATCCATGAGCTAGCTAGCTTTTTTTTATGAACATCAATGTAGGTGACATATGAGTGATACTGTAATCAATGTGTAATAATTATGTAAAAAATGTATGAGCGCGTTAAATTATTATGTGACGTGCAGTCATATTCAGATCCTGATTGGTCAACAAGTTTATTTGACACGTCAAATAGTGTTATTTGACGTGTATATTTTTTTACACACAAAGACCCAAATGGTGTTCCATAGAAATCCTGGTTGAGAATGAAACTACTGAACAAATGAACAATGAAACAGCACAGTGTCACGCCCTGGTCAAAGTATTTTGTGTTTATTTTCATTTATTTGGTCAGGCCAGGGTGTGGCATGGGTTTTTGTATGTGGTGTGTTGGGATTGTAGCTTAGTGGGGTGTTCTAGTGAAGTCTATGGCTGTCTGAAGTGGTTCTCAATCAGAGGCAGGTGTTTATCGTTGTCTCTGATTGGGAACCATATTTAGGCAGCCATATTCTTTGGGTGTTTCGTGGGTGATTGTCCTTAGTGTCCTGATGTCCTTGTGCTGTGTTTATGTGCACCAGTATTAGGCTGTTTCGGTTTTCGTTACGTTTATTGTTTTGTAGTGTTTGTATTTATATTTGTGTTGCTTCAGTTTAATAAACATGGATCGCAATCTACACGCTGCATTTTGGTCCGATCCTTGCTACACCTCCTCGTCAGAGGAGGAAATAGAAGAAAGCCGTTACAGAATCACCCACCACAACAGGACCAAGCGGCGTGGTAACGGGCAGCAGCAGGAGAAGCGTAATAAGGACTTCTGGACTTGGGAGGAAATCCTCGACGGGCAAAGCCAGGGGAGAGTCGCCGTCCCAAGGTGCAGCAGGAGGAACGGCAGCAGGAGCAGCGAGAGGAATGGACATGGGAGGACGAATTGGACGGTAAAGGACCCTGAGCACAGCCTGGAGAATATCGCCGTCCCAAAGAAGAACTGGAGGCGGCGAAAGCGGAGAGGCGCTGGTATGAGGAGGCAGCACGGCGACGCGGATGGAAGCCTGAGAGTCAGCCCCAAAAATGTATTGGGGGGGGCGCGCTCACAGGGATTATTGCTACGCCAGTACCAGGTAGGAGACCTGCGCAAGCTCCCTGTGCTTACCGGGGGGCTAGAGAGACCGGGCAGGCACTGTGCTATGCTGTGGAGCGCACGGTGTCCCCAGTGCGGGTGCATAGCCCGGTGCGGTACATTCCAGCTCCGCGTATCGGCCGGGCTAGAGTGAGCATTGAGCCAAGTGCCATGAAGCCGGCTCTACGCAGCTGGTCTCCAGTGCGTCTCCTTGGGCCGGCTTACATGGCACCAGCCTTGCGCTCGGTGTCCCCTGTTCGCCTGCATAGCCCAGTGCGGGCTATTCCACCTCGCCGCACTGGCAGGGCGACCGGGAGCATTCAACCAGGTAAGGTTGGGTAGGCTCGGTGCTCAAGAGCTCCAGTGCGCCTGCACGGTCCGGTCTACCCAGTACCACCTCCACGCACCAGCCCTCCGGTGGCAGCTCCCCGCACTAGGCTTCCTGTGCGTGTTCTCGGCCCAGTACCACCAGTGCCAGCACCACGCATCAGGCCTACAGTGCGCCTCGCCTGTCCAGCGCTGCCAGAGCCTTCCTCCTCTCCAGCGCTGCCGGAGTCTCCCGCCTATCTAGCGCTGACAGAGCCTTCCTCCTCTCCAGCGCTGCCGGAGTCTCCTGCCTGTTTAGCGCTGCCAGAGCCTTCCGCCTCTACAGCGCTGCCGGAGTCTCCCGCCTGTTCCCGCCAGTCTGCAAGGAGCTGCCAGTCTGCAAGGAGCTGCCAGTCTGCAAGGAGCTGCCAGTCTGCAAGGAGCCGCCAGAGCTGCCAGTCTGCAGGATGCCGCCAAAGCTGCCAGTCTGCAAGGAGCCGCCAGAGCTGCCAGTCTGCATGGAGCCGCCAGAGCCGCCAGTCTGCATGGAGCCGCCAGAGCCGGCATTCAGCATGGAGCAGCCAGGGCCGCCAGTCAGCATGGAGCAGCCAGGGCTGCCAGTCAGCATGGAGCAGCCAGAGCCGCCAGTCAGCATGGAGCAGCCAGAGTCGCCAGTCAGCATGGAGCAGCCAGTCAGCATGGAGCAGCCAGAGCAGCCAGTCAGCATGGAGCAGCCAGTCAGCATGGAGCAGCCAGAGCAGCCAGTCAGCATGGAGCAGCCAGTCAGCATGGAGCAGCCAGAGCAGCCAGTCAGCATGGAGCAGCCAGAACTGCCAGTCAGCCAGACTCTTCCAGATCTGCCAGTCAGCCAGACTCTTGCAGATCTGCCAGACTCTTCCAGATCTGCCAGTCAGCCAGACTCTTCCAGATCTGCCAGTCAGCCAGACTCTTCCAGATCTGCCAGTCAGCCAGACTCTTCCAGATCTGCCAGTCAGCCAGACTCTTCCAGATCTGCCAGTCAGCCAGACTCTTCCAGATCTGCCAGCCAGCCAAAATTGTACCTGGATGTTCCACAGTGCTACTGGCAAAATATTCTGTGGACAGATGAATCTACAGTTGAGTTGTTTGGAAAGAACACACAACACTATGTGTGGAGAAAAAAGGCACAGCACACCAACAAAACCTCATCCCAACTGTAAAGTATGGTGGAGAAAGCATCATGATTTGGGGCTGCTTTGCTGCCTCATGGCATGGACAGCTCGCTATCATCGACGCAAAAATGAACTCCCAAGTTTATCAAGACATTTTGCAGGAGAATGTTAGGTAATCAGAATGGCTTCAACAGAAGAAAATACGCCTTCCCGGAGTGGCCCAGTCAGTCCTAACCTCAACCTAATTGAGATGCTATGGCATGACCTCGAGAGCAGTTCACACCAGACATCCCAAAAATATTGCTGAACTGAACAGTTTTGTAAAAAGGAATGGTCCAAAATTCCTCCTGACTGTTATGCAGGTCTGATCCGCAACTATGATGTCAAAACTGGTTATTATCCTGGCTGGGTTCTGTATGATGTGTAAACTGGTTATTATCCTGGCTGGGTTCTGTATGATGTCTAAACTGGTTATTATCCTGGCTGGGTTCTGTATGATGTCTATACTGGTTATTATCCTGGCTGGGTTCTGTATGATGTCTAAACTGGTTATTATCCTGGCTGGGTTCTGTATGATATCTAAACTGGTTATTATCCTGGCTGGGTTCTGTATGGTGTCTAAACTGGTTATTATCCTGGCTGGGTTCTGTATGATGTGTAAACTCGTAATTATCCTGGCTGGCTTCTGTATGATGTGTAAACTGGTTATTATCCTGGCTGGGTTCTGTATGATGTGTAAACTGGTTATTATCCTGGCTGGGTTCTGTATGATGTGTAAACTGGTTATTATCCTGGCTGGGTTCTGTATGATGTGTAAACTGGTTATTATCCTGGCTGGGTTCTGTATGATGTGTAAACTGGTTATTATCCTCGCTGGGTTCTGTATGATGTCTAAACGGGTTATTATCCTGGCTGGGTTCTGTATGATGTCTAAACGGGTTATTATCCTGGCTGGGTTCTGTATGATGTGTAAACTGGTTATTATCCTGGCTGGGTTCTGTATGATGTGTAAACTGGTTATTATCCTGGCTGGGTTCTGTATGATGTGTAAACTGGTTATTATCCTGGCTGGGTTCTGTATGATGTGTAAACTGGTTATTATCCTGGCTGGGTTCTGTATGATGTCTAAACTGGTTATTATCCTGGCTGGGTTCTGTATGATGTCTAAACCGGTTATTATCCTGGCTGGGTTCTGTATGATGTGTAAACTGGTTATTATCCTGGCTGGGTTCTGTATGATGTGTAAACTGGTTATTATCCTGGCTGGGTTCTGTATGATGTGTAAACTGGTTATTATCCTGGCTGGGTTCTGTATGATGTCTACACTGGTTATTATCCTGGCTGGGTTGAGGTTATTGCTGCCAAAGGAGGGTCAACCAGTTATTAAATCCAAGGGTTCACATACTTTTCCCACCCTGCACTGTGAATATTTACACGGTGTGTTCAATTAAGACATGAAAACGTATAATTGCTTGTGTGTTTTTAGTTTATGCAAACTGTGTTTGTATATTGTTATGACCTAGTTGAAGATCAGATCAAATCCAGGTATTTCCAAAGGGTTCACAGATTTTTTCTTGCCACTGTATATTTTTGTTGCGAATGCAGCTAGCTAGTTTAGCCTACTCAAACACCCGGCTGAAACAGAGAGGGATGCTATGCTAGCTAGCTGGCTATGGCTATCCAACACTGGAACTCTTCCAAGTCAAGGTAAGGTTTTGGTTTTATAAATGTATTGCCATTGGGACCAGCCGGTGTAACTGCTAAACTTCTTGCTGACTGCACACTGTACTCCATGATTGTAGTGGGTTTACTAACAAGTTAATTCTCGTAGCTATGTTGACTCTGGCGTTAGCTAATATGGTGACAACGATGTAAGCTGTGTGTAGCGGTTAGCGGATATGATATGAAAGTTTGGCTTGGAAAGTTTTTTTTAGCTGGTCAGTGACAGCTGATGTGTTTTGCACTGAAGTCCGCAAGCGAAGTGAAAATGTGAGAGGAGGAGAGCATATAGATGCGAGAAGGAATTATACAAGCAAAAATATCATGCTTGCATCTTGTATGTGATCAGGGTTGTATTCATTCTGCCGATTGTGTTGAAAATCGTTTCTTAAACGCATGTAAACGGAATGAAACGGGGATAAACATACCTGAATTTGTCCAATGGAAACTCTTGTTTGTAACTGTTGGACTAATGATTACACCCTAGATCAGCTAGATGTTGGCAAGAGTGTATAAGGCGGCATAGAATCTGTCACTGTCTGTCACCATGATTACTTTAATTTTCCTCTCGACCTTGAACGTTGTAAACGTAACCTCATGATGGGTAAAGAGAGAACCTGAGTCTCGTGTAGTAGCTTAAACCTATCAATGTTACATTGAGCTGGGTGAATGGAATATGAATGACAGTCATCCAATATGCTGTAATAGCCATGCTCATAACAAAAGATTTGTCCTCCCTCATCTTAAACCTCACGACTGCCACTGCTGGCTATGCTATAAGACATGTAATACATGTGAGGCTAATGCAATAAGCCATGTAATAGAGGAGCAGTCCCTCCTCGGTGGTAGGCCTACAGTACAGTAACAGTATAGTCTCTGAGGCAGCTGTATATTCTCCCCCCGCAGGGCCATTCCCTAATGCTGATTAGCACCCCATTAAGAAAGCCCGGGAGTTTACAGCCTGTTGACAGTGTTTCCATTAACCTTATTGTGCATATCCCAGTTATCACACAGCTAAGCACTTTTCTCTGTTGAAACATTAAAAGCCAGAGATGGTAGTGAGGTATAATTTTTCTCTCGCTTTCTCCCTCTCTCTCTCCCTCTCTCTCTCTCTCCCCCTCTCTCTCTCTCTCTCTCTCCCTCTCTCTCTCTCTCCATCTCTCTCTCTCTCCCTCTCTCCCTCCCTCTCTCTCTCTCCCTCTCTCTCTCTCTCTCTCTCGCTCGCTCGCTCTCTCTCGCTCGCTCGCTCTCTGAAAGCAGTGACTAGCAAAATCGGGCTGTTGCTGCTTACATATGCCTACATTTCTCCTTCACCATTGCTTAGCCACTGTTCTTTCCCTTTTCTATTTCTCCTCTCTTAATCCCATTTACAGTCTCCATTCGCTGTAGTCCTTGAAATGGTCTCCCTACGCGTGGTAGAAAAAAAACACAACCCTCCAAATCATCTGAGAGCTGCTCCAATTAAACGCTAGCTACACGGCAGGCTCCTAATTCTTCCTAATCAAACTCAAACTAGTAGCATCTAAACTCAACGTGGGATTGAACACTGGCAGTTTGCTATTCTGGACTCCAGCATCTTCTACAATTTATGGATAGATTTTTATTTTATTTTATTACTAATAGAAAAGCAACCATGTTTTAAAAAAAAGAAGAAAAAAAAGAACTGTTATGATATGATAGCTGACATGGAAACAACCCTTGATGACAGAGAAGGATTAGACTGAGTAGACCGGTAGACTGAGGCAATAGAAAGTTCTCACATATAGGCTGTTACCAATAACAAAGCATGCAGGGAACCAATCTGATCTTGATGTTTTACTTGCAAAGTGTTTTGTAGCTTATCTTTCTTGTTTGGCATTAGAAGAGAAGACGGGGGGGGGGTCTTATGCTTCTCCTCAGTGGGATGTACAGTGGCCTCTGGGTTACACAGTGAGTAATGGGCCAACTTGATTTCTGTGGCCGTGGAGGGGGCTCGGTAATGGGCTACTGGTGACAGATGCACACAGTGTCACTTCCTGTCTTGCTGAGGCACTGAACCTCTTTTGCCGTCCCCACCGCTGAGTGCCAGGACCACTGCCATGCTTCCTGCCGGGCTAATGGCTCCTCGGTCACTCATCCCACAATTAATTACTGGGCCATCACTCGTTAATAAAGGGCCGTCCCACTGAGACACAGCACCGAGGGGAACAGAGGGTTGTTTTCGAGAGCCCAGCAGAGCGCTGTTTGATCTCAGGGGCCCTCTGGGAAAGGCCAATATGAAAATGTGTCTTTGAGCTCTCACTAAATATTAGGAGTCCCAGTGAGACGCTCCCCCTGAGCTGGCGAGGAGCTCCCTTTAAGGTTAAAGATCTACATGGTGTAATTAACTTTAGTGTAATGATTAATGTGGGGGAAATGTGGGACGGAGCAGGCTGCACAGTATCTATCTGCCAGCCTGTCTGTCTGTTGGGCTATGTGGCTGGCTGGCTGGTGGGGCCAGAAGATTTTCTTCAGATGGAAAATCGATTCCTACTCTGATACTCTCAACTGAGGAGCTGAGGCTGAGAATAAAAGAGCCGTGAACAACTCTGCGATCTCTCGGTTTAACAATTAATGTAGTAAATAAGGAACCTTTCACATCACAAAGCCTGTTTCCAAACTCTGTATGCAAGATTTGGACTCTACCCTTACATTTGCAGCACAGCAACTTTTTAAACCCATATCAGGTTTCAGTCATTCAAAACATTCCCCTCACAGAAACCAAACAGTTTACGGCTGCTGGTTCCCACAGGGATGACTTTTCCCACCCTAATGAACCTGGTGAAGGACCAGTAATGAGCTATATATCTCATGTCAATAGTAGTCATCATCACATCACTGAATACACCAACTAATGACGCTACCTAATCTAAATGACAACACACGATTAAGGGCAAGAACATTTAAAATTAGCCTATAGATACATACAGAATGAAACTTTTATTTAGGGGGGAAGGGGTTTGTTTTTTATTTCTCATTTCCTGTGAGCCATGCATCCTTGTGGAGGACAGTGAGTTTGGACGGAGCTCAGTTCTGATCCAGTCCTATCTCTCTCTGCACACTCCTGGAATGAAGTAGGCCACTGTGCTGTGGATTATACAGTAGGATCTGGCGGGCTGGCATGTCCTTGGAGAGACATGGGGGAGAAACCTGTTCTGAGTAGAGCAGCACATCTCCTCCCCCCAGCCCATAGCCCTCTCTCTTTCTGTTTGTCTGTTTGGAGTGCCCCCGCTGTTTCTCTGAAGCACCTCTCCAACCCAAGGCCAACAAAGCCCTGGTAGCACACTGGAGAACAGGGCTGCAGATGAGACACGCTCCACTGACACAATCACACACATATGCAACCAGAGAGATAGACACACTAGAGGGCTGCATTCCTGCGGGACCTGCATGTCCCGACAAAGATCAGTGCTTCATGGGCTGTATTTTTTGACCTGCGGTTGGGAGCGGGCGGTCAAACAGACAGCTTTGGGATTCAAATATTTGTTTTCCCACAAATCATTTGGAAACGGTTGACTTTGCGCTTTGTCTGCGCTAGCCTAGGCCAGGAATGGGCAACTCCAGTCCTCTGGGCCTGATTGGTGTCACACTTTTGCCCCAGCCCCAGCTAACACACCTGACACCAATAATCAACTAATCATGATCTTCAGTTTAGAGTGTGATTAGTTTAATCATCTGTGTTTGCTAGGGATGGGGGCACCCCCCAAGGACTGGAGTTACCCATCCCTGGCATACCTCTTGTATTAAAAACACATCTTTGTTGCATTATTCACACACTCAGAATTCGCTGCTTCAAGTTCAGTAGCCTACCTCTCCTCTCCTAGCTGGGCGTGCGAGATCAAGTGTGCCTACTATATGAGTAGTCTACAGGTTCAGTAGCCATACGTGGTGCGCGTGTGGTCTCAATTCAATAGAGTAGGCTATAGCCTATGCATAGACGGAGAAGAACGGGGCAGTTAGCTATCCAAGGAAATGTACTTCACAAATATGATTAGCCTCTAGTTTACTATATTGTCTAGAAATAAATAATGGTCAACCATATTTGTCTCCGTCTGAAAATCGTCCCTCCCCTAAAAGGTGGGCTATAAAACGGAGCTCAAGAGAAAGTGCAAGTCTCTCCAACTCTTCTCTCTAGAAACTATGTCTAGCCTATTGGCTGATATTGCCCAGTAATAATAGCCTATAGAATAGCCTATAATAGTAATAGCCTATAGAATGGACCATGTGAGAATCTCTGGTAATTAAACATTTTCTTTAGTTATTTATGCGCATTTTGATATTGCCAATAGGCTGCCCAATTGCTGCGACCATGGCTGGCAAGTGAGCTGCGTCATATTCATCTAAAATAACATTGGATATATAACGTGGGAAATAATGTGGGACTGCGGTTGGTTCCGGAACCAGTTATTGCGGTAGCGTGTGGGAGTCAGACAGAAAGTCAGCGGGTGTGGGCAGGTGTGCTATGAAAAGCCGTGGGTGGGAGCGGGTTGAATAAATCAGTCCCACACAGACCTCTAACACACACACATATGCACACAGAGACAGAGATAGACACAGACACGCGCACGCACACAGATCCACACACTAACAATCTAAAACTTAAAACCTGAACAACTGACATTGACCACTGGACAGAAATACTATCTGTTGAATAATAGAATAATAGAGTACAAAAAACGCTTTGGCCGTTCCTACGTCAAAATCGATTTTTCCCCTCTGCTTTACTTTACAGCAAATGACAGTGAACTTGTTTAATCACAACATACCAGTCTAAGCCTACTTCTAAAATCCTCTTATGATATGTGTGCTCGTTTGTGAATCACCCCCTCTTTCTCTGTGGGGGTGGAGGAAGAGGAGACAATACTGACCTGCTTCTCCACCATATTCCCCCTCCAGTATCAACAGTGCATGAGTCACTGTTTTTCGCTGAGTAATTCCTTTTTTTTCTCAGAGGGAGATAAGGAGATTGTCAATCGTGGTGCTGGGGGCAAGGAGGCTGGGGGAGGCAGTGACGGGCTGGCTGGCACATCCCTGCCGCCCTGCTGTTGGCTGCCTCTGTCTGATAAGCCTAGATAAGGCATCGCTTTGATGTTCAGTTAAGTGTCAAATTAAAATGTGCCAAAAGCCGAAGGGAGCGTGTTTCCACCCCCCTGTTACAAAGGGACGCTGCTCCTCTTTTCTCTTAACTTCTCTCCCCGACCCCCTGTCACCCCTGATCCTTATTCTGAACAGAGATGGCTCTACTTGTAAAGTAAGGTGGTTGTTAATTAGGGGATGTATTCTTATATGATGCTTGTATTAGTCAAATGACTGTTTCATCTTCTGTCTCCAATTCATTACGAATCATCCATTATGATTCTCCTGCTAAGAACACAGAATAATGGGGTCAATTTGCTTTATTCTGTTTGTTTCAACGTTCATTGCTAATCTACCAGCATTTTGTGTTATCAATCATGTTTGAACAGAACATGGACGTTTACAAGCTGGTAGAATCTTCTGTGAGAAGACAACAACAGCAGATTGGGGGGCCTGTCTGTATCCCAGTCATATAAAGGGTGTTAAGGTTCTGTAGGGCATCTCTTGCTGAAAAACAACCACCGCAATAAAGCTACAGTGTTAAGTCTGAGCCTCTCAATACCCTCCTAATATACTGCTGCCCTGGGATTCTCAGCTGGTCTGTGGACCAGTCAAGTGTGTAATCAATGTGTTCTGAGACACTGAGAAAGAGAGCGACGGGGTAAGGGTTGATGCAAAGCCATTATGAGATCCAGACAATTACTCTGGTGTCACTCTCTGTCACAGTAAACCATCATTTGGCCTAGTTTGATGGTTTGACACTCTCAGGGGCATTGGGGAAGGAGCAGAGGCATATAGACAATGTAGGTTTTTATATATAACATCAAATAAATACACATTGTACCAGATATTATGACGTACAAAAAAAAAAAAAGTATTGTGAAACCAATTCATAGCACATTAGTTTATTGTTAACCGAGAAGCTTTTGACCTTTCTGGTCAGTTCGCTAGTCACCTCATGCTCTTCTTTCCTGCAATTTTTCTGGAGGGGAATACTACAACCCACCTTAAAGTGCCTGCATGTAAACAAAGGAAAATTACATTTGCTTTGAAAAGATGGGCGAACAGAACTTCTATGGTTCAATATGACAAAGAATTCCAAGTTTACGACTGAATGGGACTTTAAGACCACTCCAATAAGTTAGTTCCCAAACAGTGCCGACAATGTGTCCCGGTCGTAGTGAATGCTCCGATTGCGTGGACGACACACACAACATTGGGACCAGTGTGTTAGACTATGGGGTCAGCCAGACCTAGGTTCACAGGACCATGACCAGGTTGGATTCTCCACGGGCTGTAAAAGGGCCACAGCGCTGAGGTCATATGAATAATAAAAGCAGACAGGCAGCTCCATGGACAGCCTTCCTGTCACCCTGGGGGCCTCATCCTGTGTTCAGTCTGCTGTAAGATGCCATTCATTAGTGTCTGTTTGGGCAGTATAGTCTCTTACCTCCACGCTGCTGACGCGTCCCTCCTGGAAGGAGCACTCTGCCAGGTTGTTGGTGCAGATGTGGCGGTATTTACACCAGTTGCAGGGGAAGGGGCTGCTCACACAGGAGGTGCACCTGGGGAGAGAAGGGGGAGAGGGTGAACTCTCAGATTTAACAGCCCGACTTCGACTAAAGAGATCTACTGTCTGTGTGGATGAGAAGGGCTGCCTACAGATCTCCTGGTCAATATGTCCTCAACCTCTCTGGTAAGCCTGCAGGGCCAATGGGCTAGGCTAGCATCATATTCTAGCTGCCTTTCAATTAGAAGTTAGAAATTAATTACAGCCTGAAAAGCTATTTCATCTGCAATCAAAATTATGATTCCAATGAAATAATGCATCTAAGGACTATGAAATACCCGTGGACCACTGACAGTCCCACCATCAACGATAGGCAACACAGGTAAACGTCAGACTCTCAACGCATTGTAGGAGGACAGAATAAAAACTCAAGTGGTTTCCTTCCATGCTCGTTCCACTCTTACTCTGAGCCTTTCTGCGTTCCCCTCCGCCCCTCCTCCGCACTACAGCCTATTGCATTCTGAGCACAAAAAGGTCTGCATGAGGAGAGGAACATCCACTTTGTCCCATACTAATCATAGCCTTCCTCTGGAGGCACGGTTCAAATCCCCTTTGGAGGGTACTCAGCAGTCTGCTCACACTGACTCCTCAGCTACACTGCACTGTATAATCTCCAGGCTGACTGCTGCCTCCCTGTCGGTGTGGGGGATATCGGAAAGCATTCTGCAGGCGAGCCACATTTTATATACACCTGGAAATAATACCAACACATTTTCAATAGGGTGGACTGGCTACTTGTCGACCATGTTAATATGGCATTTGAGTCCGTGTATTCGTAGAGATTTACAATGCCTGCTCTACACATATAGTATACCTCAGCAGCCCTGACTCTTGTAAAGGGAATGAAAATGCCTGCTTTAATATGAGAACAATGAGTGCCACTGGCTGTAGGCTGGTGCAGTGCTGCCTTCCACTGCAGAGGGAGGGGATCTGTTGTAAATACTGTGTGCAGATCAGCATGTCTTGACTGAAATATGCAATATGCTGCGTCAGGGGTATAAACTCCATCAATTCACTTTGGTCTAATTTCAGTGAAGCCTGAGAAACACAGCACAGCCAAAACTTGACACACTGATGAAGTGAGTTTCCTTCCTAACATCACTGCTTGGAAGTGGATTCAGGAGCCTATCGGAGTGGTGTTTCTGGAAACTGGTCAAATCAAATTTTATTAATCACATGCTTTGTAAACAACAGGTATAGACTAAAAGTGAAATGCTCACTTATGGGCCCTTCCCAACAATTCAGAGAGAAGGAAAATAGATAAATCATAGAAAAGTAATAACAGTTAATAATACAAGTAATAATAAATACACAATGAGTAACGATAACTTGGCTATATACACAAAGTACCAGTACCAAGTCGAGGTCCAGGGGTACGAGGTAATTGAGGTAGATATGTACCTATAACTAGGACTATAGTACAGTTGAAGTCAGAAGTTTACATGCACCTTAGCTAAATACATTTAAACTCAGTTTTTCGCAATTCCTGACATTTAATCCTAGTAAAAATTCCCTGTCTTATGTCAGTTAGGATTACCACTTTATTTTAAGAATGTGACATGTCAGAATAATAGTTGAGAGAATGAAGATGATTGAGAGAATGCCAAGAGTGTGCAAAACTGTCATCAAGGCAAAGGGTGGCTACTTTGAAGAATCTCAAATATAAAATATATTTTGATTTGTTTAACAATGTCTTGTGTTATTTTATAGTTTTGATGTCTTCAGTATTATTCTACAATGTAGAAAATAGTAAAAAAAAATATAAAAAAATAACCTTGAATGAGTAGGTGTGTCCAAACTTTTGACAGGTACTGTATATCTCTGATCTTTTATCTCCATATGAGCCAGGACGCAGCTTGAGATCCTCTGGCAGACCATTCCAAAGTCTAGTTTGAAAACTAAAACTAAAGACCGGGCATTTGCCATTAGGGCCCCTAGACCTTGGAATGGTCTGGCAAAGGAGATCAGGCTTGCAGATGCAGTGCCTCTTTTAAATCCCTGCTGAAGACATACTACAGTATTATAAAAAATACTTGATTTCACTGTAAGATTTTAATGAGCTATCTTGTTTCTTTCTCCTTCCTTCTGTCTATGTTTCTTTGTTAGCACTTTTATTTTATTTGATCATTTTATGATGTGAAGCACTTTGTTACTTGTATTGAAAAGCGCTGTACAAATAAAGTTGTTGTTATTATTATTATTGGAATGCCTGTGGAAAATATGACTGACAGGTAAATAATGGAGATAGGAAGGGGAGAACTGAAAGGTGTTGCAGGGGAGACGAGAGAGAGCCTTAAAAGGTATCCCAGAGATGTAATCATTTCTTACCTTCCAGTCTTACAATAAGAAGCTTTTGTGCTTAAATGCCTAAAATGGCAAGGGGAGATACGGTGAAAGTATATAATCAGTCAGAGCTTCAGAGCTAGCTAACTTCCCTTTTACAGGTGGTCATTATCCCTGAGGATGCAAGAAGGGAAGGAGCTCTTACAAAATTGCGGGAGAAGAAAATGAGAGGCAACGTGGCAGGGCTGGGGTGAGTGAGTGAGTGCTGTCCACTAGCAACACCAGAGGGGGAAACAATTCAAGGGCTAAATGTTCCCACAGGGTTTTTGTGAAAACAGGAAATCTGGCTTGGCTTCAGGCAGACTACTCTGGCAAGGTAGGCCTCTGCCGAGGTTGCCATGGCAACTGGCGAGCCCTGCATGGATTATGTTACCCTGCTTCCTTACACTAGAGAATTGATCGTTGTGTATGTATTCTGCCAGCCGACAAGGCCATTTTATTCTCTGACAAAAAAAACGCATTCATTTAATAATAATAATAATAAGTAGAGCGCTTGTCAATTTACAGACGTAAATAACCAAGCTCTTTACATTGAGAGCAACCATTAAAATGAAAATTAAAAGGGCTCTACAAATAAAACATTAAGCGAGAAATTAACAGATAGCTAGCGGTCTAGTACTATACAAGACACAGTAAAGGAGGCAACAAGGTCAAAACAATAGAACTCGACACTAACGTACAAGACCAACGACAGACACCCCAACAGAGATCACATTATGTGAAAGCCAGTTTGAAAAAGTGTTTCTTAATCTCAAACTTAAAGGCAGTGGTGGTCTGGGGCATGCGGAGGGTGTGAGGGAACTCGTTCCAGAACCGGGGTCCGAGAGAGCAGAATGCTTGGTTACCCATTGTTTTTAGGCGTGTTTTTGGGACTGCAAGAAGTCTTTGACCATTTGACCGGAGTGAACGTGAGAACTGTTAAGGGCTGAGAAGTTCACTGAGGTATTGGGGACCAGAGGCATTTTTGAGGAATAACAGGAAGATTTTGAAGTTGATTTTGAATTGGATGGGTAGCCAGTGCAGATAGGCTAGAATGGGGGTGTGATGTGGGTTCTTGTGAGGACCCTGGCATTTCTGTTCTGCACAAGCTGCAGCCTGTGGATGCCTTTTGAAGGGAGAGCACCAAGGAAGCCATTGCAGTAATCAAGTCGGGAGGTGACGAGGCAGTTGACCAGCTTTTTCAGATCAAGTTTGGAGAGAACAGGACAGTGATGTTTCTCAGGTAAAATGATTGTTTTTTTGCAGACAGATTTTATGGGGTCGGAGAAAGTGAGGGAGGGGTCCAGTAACACTCCAAGGTTGGAGACGGAGGAGGACAGTTGGATGGAGTGGCCGCCAAGGTGATGGGATTGGTTTTGGTGTGATGGCGAGTGCCGATGAGGATGGCTTCTGTTTTAGTATTGTTGAGTTGTATGTGGTTGTTTGACATCCAGGCTTTGATGTCATCCAGAATGTTGGTGAGGGTGTTTATGAAAGAGAGGGAGTCTGGAGTTGTTTTTATGTAGATCTGTGTGTCGTCAGCCCAGCAGTGGAAGTGGATGGTGTGTTTCCTGATTAGGAGACTAAGGGGGAGCATGTAGATGATTCATAGAATGGGGTCTAAGACGGAGTCTTGAGTGACGCCACAGGTGATCGTGGTGGGTTCTGACTTGGCATTTCCTTAGCCGCAAACAAATTATAGTAAGCATGTTTGGATGTGATGAAGACTGAGTTTGCCAGATAACCACTTTTTCTACATTAACGTGTTCATCTTAAACTGTGAGGCATCATGTAAATTCAAAAACAATGGCAATGTACACAATATTCAGTATGATACTGAGTGTCATACACTCCTCCATGTCAAAAACAAGAACACTGACACCCACGCCATCGACCCAGTGCTAACCGAGAGTCTTGTGCAGCTGAAATGCAAATGCGCACATATGGCAGTAAAACGGTACAGCTCCACAAACGAAGCAGAAGAAAGACGAGACCTCGGGCATGGAGCTCAGCACTTCACAGAAGCTGGAGCCAGCGAGAGGCTCTGAGCGAGGGGCTCCGACTGATCCTAGGAGAGAGGCACAGTCCCATTGTTCTGCCTCAGCACAGATGTGGTCTGGAAGCCTGGCCCTACCCTGCGTGAGGCTGCTGCTGCTGTTCCAGACCAGGACCATCTGAAATCATATTAGCCAGCAGCATCTGGCCAGCCTGTCCAGGACGTTATCTGGTCATGTGTCCTGTGGTCGTATGATGGATAACAGCGACAAGGAGTATGGACGTAGCAGTGGAACATCACTCTGTGTATGGCATGATTGCCAGTTCTCATTGGTTTTGTCATTGTATTTATGTGTCCTTCCTTGTATTTTTGCTTTCCAACATGACGAGTTTCTGAAAGTCCTTGTTGAAAATAATGACAATAAACATAACTTTATACCATCTACAGCAGTGATCACCAACCTTTTCTGAGTAAAGATCACTTTCGCAGGCAAAAAGCAAAGCCGAGATCTACCACTCAGATTTGTTTTAAAACATGACTTGCATTTTTTAAACATTAACCTAATAAAAACAGTTCTGTTGGAATGAGGTTTGTGCAGTAGGCAAGCATAAGACTTTATCACAGCATATTGGCTAGATGTCAATATTATTCTTCTCAGACCACATTATATTTCAAAACTTGAGCTTTGATGACAAAATAGAACAGTTGGTGTAGCAACTAGTATAAATTGAAATAATTTGCTTTTTTATTTTACTGGACTGATGGCACCTGTATTTGATGGTGATGGTGCTTTCAAGGCAACTGGAAAAAAACTAGATAAAATCACGACGTCAGTGACGTTCAGGTCGGAAAGTCGGGGCTCTAGAAAGACGCCAAAGATTTTGAGTTGGATGACCATTCAAAGCAATTTTTCCCAGTCTAATCTAGTTTTTTCCCTAGTTTCCAAATGTCTTGAACGCACTGAAGTCGGAGATGTCGGAGTTACGAGTTCCCAGTTGTTTTGAACACGGCATTAGTCTCAGCGGATTGAGGGAGAGAGCAGCAGAGGGTCCACCTCTCACGGTCCATGCTCTCTCCTTCCTTTCCTTCTGGTGAGACTGATCAGAGAGAGGGGACACCGTTGTCCACTTGATGGTGAAACTCGAGTCGCATCGCATCCGCATCTGCCTCAAGCACAAATTCTTGTTGCTCCTATGACCAGAGAAATTGAAATATTCCTTGATATTAAAATAGACATAACGAGCTGCTAATAATAACACAAATTCAGGGCTACTCATTCATTGCAGCTGCAGTGCAAACGGCAGTAGGGAGAAGGTGTTTTATGTTTTGTAATAGTGTTGAATAAAAACAGTGACAGTGCTGAATGAAAAATTGAACCTGAGCTCACTCATAAAAACAGCAGCTCTCTTCTGTATTCTTTGACAGTATCTCTGGTCATTGTTTTAAAAGTTATGAAATCTCAGGTAGGCTAGTATCAAACTTCTAGGCATGGTGATTTGAGCTATCCAATCGGCCAGCGCAGTAGGCGCACTCGATTTAGCCACAGGTCTCCTGGTCCACCAGGTAGGTAGAGTTTGTCTTCTCAGACAAATGAAATGGTTATAAACTTTGCCAACCCGGTATGCAGGGCTTCTGAATCAAGTGTACCTACAGCCAACAGCGCAACACGAATAATAAAAAAAAAGAACGCAAGCCTTTTATCGTCGGCTTTTCTACAGAAATGTTTGGTAATCGACCAGTTGGTGACCACTGACCTACAGTATTTTTTATACCATCATAAAAACAACTTGACGAGGAGATAAATGAATGAAAAAAAACAGGTAACCTGTGACTTGTCAAGGCAGTTTCTCAGCCTGACGTGGCTACACAGTCCCATAGAAATCTTCAAGTAACTTCAAGTGACGGACTGACCCAATCAATATGTTACTTCACTGAACGCTCCTCTGTATTTCCTCTCCTCAGAGAGCGAGATGAGAGATCGTAATAGATAGATACTTACGACTGGAGCACGCTGCAGTTGTAGAAGATGAAGTCAGTGGTGATGAACTTGTGCCCTGTCTCCTTGGACTTCAGGAAGAACTTGACCACTCGTTTGTCACCTGAAACGACAAAAGACCCACAGTGAGCCAAACAGCCTAGAAGCTCGGAAACAATGATCCGTCCGTCTGAGATCCCATACCCCAGGAAAATAATCTTCTTCTAAGCAAATGAAATCATGTAGATTTGTATAAAAATGTCTAATTGCTCCTGCCTTTTATCTAACATTTCCATTACCAAGAGAAGTGCACTTATGGTCCTAAACAGGAACCCATGAACAGATGTACTATTTCATTTGAAGTAAAGGCCGCATCTCAACTAGTCCAATTATACCTGTAGGCCTGACTTCAAGATAATTGGCAAAGCATTTCTAGTGGACTTTAAATAATTGCCGTTAATGGAACAAAACACGAGCTACTGCACTTTTCAGGTTCCCATCAGTAGATCCAGCAAGAGCATTCAGTTGTTTTTCAAATGTTTTCGAAAAACACATTAAGGCCCATGTCCACAAGGCTCAGAAAAACCAAAACACTGTGTACGTCAGACACATTACAGCAGTCTGAACAAAAAGCCAATATGATACAACCAACTGAAGTGTATAAAAACGTATAGATAATATCATACACAAAAAGTATGGCTATAGTGATAAATATGATCATCAGAAAATAACAACATTATTATTCAACGGACAAACTTTGAACGTGGTCCTCTGTATCTCACTTGATAGAGCATGGCGCTTGTAATGCCCGCATAGTGGGTTTGATTCCCGTGACCACCCATATGTAAAATGTAAGTCGCATTGGATAAAAGCATCTGCTAAATGGTTTATATTATTAGTATTATTACTATAGATTTATAGTGGTATCTGATAGAAGCTTTACCGTATCCCTGTGCGAGGGAGGGGACATCTCTGAGGGAGGGGGACATACAGAGGATCTGCCCCTTGGCCAGCACCTCCCCTGGGCTCTCTGTCAACTCCTCAAACACACACGTCACCCCGGCTGACAGGCTGGGCACGTTTACCACTTTCACACTCAGCTGGAGGGAGGAGGGGGGAGAGAGACGGGAGAGAAGCATATCAGGTGACAGGTGGAGTCGTCCCTGCGCGTATCCTTGCATCTCAGTGAAGGTTAGACTAACACCAGAAATCTTTAACGACAGCTTAATGAGCCAACTCCATATTGGTCATGTTGAGATTAGCTAGCGTCGTGCTTTTCTCTGGTGAGAACATTTTTTATTTGTTTTATTTTTTTACAGCCTGTAATTACCTGGGTGGAAGTAGAGGTCACAGATATGTTGTTAGGTGTGACACTAATGTCCACACACTGGTCCAGCTCTGTGTTAAAATGCTGCGGCTCGGCCCACTTCTCACAGGCCTCCTGTCTGGAACACCTGGGAGAAAACCCAATGAGGTTAGGGGTCAATAATGATCACAACATTACATGCTGTACTACTCCTAAAATGACACTCAGCTCAATGCAGTACACAGCCTGCAGCCATATTACTGGGTAAAAATCCATCCACTCCAATGTCCAACAGAGCACCGGGAGTCTGGCACAAACTTGTAACCTCTGGAATAAGATTTAGGTGTAACAAATGACTGAGGTGGTTTAAGTGGGCAGGTCAGGTATGAGCAGCATAGAAATGATTCCAGTGTATGAACTAAGGTAGGGCTAACATGGCACCAATGGATGGTGCCTCGCTTCGAGCTCCTACAAAACATGGCAGGTTTCTACTTTTTCTTCACACCTGCACTGTTGGAGCTCGGAGCGTAAGTATTTCACTGTGTACTGCAACTACATCTTCAACCCAGCGCATGTGACTAAATAGACATCTAATCTACTCTAATCATGAACACACATTTAGGAAAATACATGGAAATACCCCAAAATTACACATTTGGAAATATTCTGAGCCAAGCATCACTTCGCAACAAACTTCAAAGATGTTTTTGTCACCAATTTCCCCATTGTCAGGTTAATGTTGCATAGCAGAAACTTTTATACTGCTAATTTACCTAATTTACCTGGTCTTGATGATTGGAACCAATTCTTTCATAAATCCCTATTGAAGCCAGAACAATGACAATTCAACCAAATGTTTTTTGTGATAAAAATATGATCAGGTTAATGCGGCATAGCAGCCGTTCTCTCTCTTGTTGCAGTTTTGTTTTAAGCCTGTTATTTTCTGCTGTGGAAGTGAATGTCCTATTTTTCTCCTTACAGATTCTAAAGAGCAGCCGGATATTAAAACATTTATAACAGCAGCACATTTGTTAGACGTGGCGTTACTGTAAGTGCAGTTAAAAGTTTCACATGTTTAAGCTTGACAGCTGCACTGAAAGTGGCTGAGGATTATCCCCAATAAAAACTCCTGCTTACGCACCAACCAGCCCTGTCCTTTTTACCATGTCCAATATGCCACTGGATTTTACTGCAGACGATTAGGGATTATTTCACATTGGGACAGACAGAGCAGAGCATGACAACACACAGCATTATCTCACTACAATCTCCATTAACACCATGTCCAGAAACCATTCAATAAAATATTGTAACGTGATGAAAATTAAATATAAGGAAAAAAATAAACATCAAAATGAAATTAATGAAAATATAAACTGTTTTGTTCTGCCAATAAAATAAACTTGAAATGTGTCACATGCCTACTAATATTTCACAGGCTCGTCAATGCGAGAAAGCAGAAGCAGTGAAGCACAAACTTGATTTGAAGGTTAGCATTCAACTTAAGCGCATGATAAGCGTGTCTCCGGAAGGAAAAGTATTTTATTTTCCTTTAGAAGAACATCTTCTTAAAGAATTAAGAAGCCGCTACAGTTCCAGGGCTGTTTTTTTTACCCAAGACGCAACACACCATAAATGATTTGTTTACTTCTAATTAAAGCCATATGTCTGGGGAAAGAATGGGGGTAGGCTTAATAAAAAATGCAGGGCCTAGACATGACTGCTCTCTGTAAAGTAAGTGGAACTGTGGTGCGTCTCCTCGCCAGCCAACAACAAACAATTCATATCACTGCGATTCTTCTGTTGCTTTGTCATTTCTTCTCATTCAGTTTCCAGGAATGAGATTTAATTCAATTACAGTGCAGCCCTCTTCCTAGTGGAATGGCAGATATGTGATTTATGGTGAAACGTTGTCCCCCTGGGGTGGAGGTCCCTTCAGCTGCTTTCTTTCTTTCTCTCTCTAACAGCCCTGCAATGACGCCATGAGAAATACAGGGGATCAGGGACCTGCATTAGTGACTGTTCTTTGTGGGGACAAAATGGACTCAACACATCTTCAATTAGCAGGTGAGGAGTCCTCTGTAATATATGATCAAGTGAAATGGGGATAGAAACTGTCAGAGGAGAATGTAGCGAGGCACTAAAGGCACTAGAGGGACATGGGTGAGAAACGGGAGATTGGGGGCTCACATTAACCCTAAGAGAAAGCCACGCGTTGAGCACATGGCTTCATTTAAACTTGAGAACAGGCTTTTTCTAAGGAATAAGCCCAGGAGAGTGGAGTAACTGATTTAGTCATTTATTTTGGCAGATAGGCTCCCACCCTACATGCCCAATTCACCACTTCAGGTTATGTGAATTCTATTAAATAAATCCAAGGCCACATTCAAACCACATTATTTAAATTTTTTGTTTCACCTTTATTTAACCAGGTAGGCAAGTTGAGAACAAGTTCTCATTTACAATTGCGACCTGGCAATTATGACCTCTGTGTTCATTCTGACACTAAAAGGCAAAGTTTCAACTTGTTCAAATTATTAATTGGACGGAGGAGATTAAAAAAGCCTTTCATAACACATGTAAATCATCTACTAATAATGTCATTACATAACTAAAATGGCAGTGTTGGGGTTAACTGGGAAGCATTGGGACACAGAGACAGGATCAATTGAGCACATTAATTGATATGGGGAGGGTGGGGGCCGTAACGGACACTAAGGGTCTGGGTTAATTATCTATTTGACTTTGATTAGAGAGAAAGACAACACAAGAGACAATCATGTCTGCTGAGGGGGCGAAACTATTGAAAGGGCAGTCACTTATCACAGGCTTTCTTCACTGTCCTTTTTACTATAACCTTGAACCATGTTAATCTGAAACACCTTCTCTCAAAGACATCGGACAACATTTTCAGAATGTGCATTAGCTGCTCTGCAAAATGTTGGATAAAAGAAAGGCTGTCTTCAAACAATAAACATTGCAGATGTTCCATATTACATTAAAAGCAAAAGCATATGATATTTTCATGTAATAGTAGTTGCTCTCAATGATCCTCTAATTATAATAATACGCTGACAATCCCAGTCTTATTTAAACTAACGCAGAGGTACCTTCACCATTCAGTGAGCACTTTACATTAATAACTGAACAGATACTGACATATGATGGCGTGCTGTCATTTCACGGTGTGCTTTCATCATTTATAGAACATTAATGAAGTCTCTTGAGTAGGGGAAGTTTCCACAAGATAAATGCCACATGAGACATCCTAACCAATGCCCCACTCAACAGATAGAGTAGCAGAGAAATCACGAAATGAGCCTGATTTGAATCACACTGCAAATCCATCTTCCAGTTTCCTGTTGTTGCCATGGACACAGACCATTTCCCAGGGTGCATTTTTTTTTCTCCTCTACCCTGGCTCGACTAACATGATGGCTCGAGGCTAAAGAGCCCTGGAGGAATAGCAGACAAAGCAGAGACAACAAGTAAAAGAAAGGGAAGCAGGTCAAAGCTAGTCTCCCAAACAAGAGTGTTTTTGGCAGGGGGTGTTTTTGAACAGCCATCTCCCATGGCAACCCATCTTCCCAAGGGAAGGGGAGCTCTGGCAACACGGTTTAAGAATTAAGATTTAACAACCCCAAAATTTCACTGCATCGTTTTTCGGAGCATCACTCCAATACGTGTCATAACAGTAGCAAGACAAGTGATAAGTGCCTAGATAAATGTAGATATTACAGATCAGAGGAGCACATGACAACCCACACCACAGTTTTCATATGAAAACTCATCATACCACCTTCAAAAGCTTGAGGCAGTGCATTCAGATTGATAAGTGCCTTAAATGAGGCCTTGAGAGTTATGTCACACAGACGTACCAAAATAAAGCTCTCTATCTGTGAAATGAGAGCAAGGGTTGAATGGGGCCATTGCCGACATCTGTGTTAAACACTGAAATATACAGCTGAAATAGCTACCTCATGATCAAAAAAGCAATATCCCACAAAGGACTCAAAATAAAAAACCTCAAGACCAAAAAAAAAACAGCTTTAGAAAGTTCAGTATATTATTAGTTTCATTTTAGGATCTGTGACCGCATCGATTTGTCCTAGAAAAAGTAATATCAAAGATATCGAAGAAACCACAGTGAGTTTTAGTAGTCTGGTCAGAAATTCTAAAAAATGAAAGACAATCTAAAGTTGAGCACCAAGTAAAGTGTGTGCTGAAAACGTGGCTCATTGACTGGGCTTGAATAGGAGATGCCCATTGTGGTCCATGGAAGCGAGTCATCCCAGTAATTTGAGTTACCTCCTGCACATGAATGAGCAGTCTGAGGTTGCCTGGCCTGGCCTGTACCCTGCTAGGAGGAACAAAGCCCTGCTCTCTGTTTCTCATGGGCCCCAACACTGTGAGACGACACAACTCAGACTCCACCGAGCATATGACCTGAGTGTGTCCGCTGTCCCACTGACTGAATGTGCCTGTCACCCCATCTCAATCTGACCCAATCAAATTCCCTTTGTTTCTCTGTTTGAGCATCATAGGGGTTCAAGTAGACAGCCAGCCTGACAGACAGCATGTTGAAGCCATCTAAAGGAGCAGAACACGAGTGCATGGGAATAGAAGCGGATTGTGTCACACTGGGATGACGCTTCACCAGAGAGGAACAGAGGTTGGACGTATGAATCAGGCACAATTCAGCCATTCAATCTATTCATCACTTTGCTTGATCTCACACTAATTGCGCTGTGCAGTGGTTGTCACAAGGTCATGTAAAAAATGTTGGGGATATCGCATTAATATGCAAACAAATGTCACTTTCAAACTAGTTTGGCAAAATCTATGCTAATTATTACATCATCAGTCCGAAGATTGTTATCTTGATTAAAGTATGGATGGCAGGGAGAAATATAAAGGACTGAATTCATTTATTTGTCATTTAAAAAAATTAAAAAAATAAAAGATTTTCATCTACCTCTGGACATTATCTAGATATGTAACACAGTGACAAAACCAGGCCTTAGTGTGAGAAATGTAACATAATGAAACAGTTTCAGGACTTTCCCATGGCTTGCTATTTGAAAGACGTGCTTACATTTCTGGACCTTTCATTGAAATCCACTCAGGGGATTTCTGCTCTACTTTATTAGTGTTACTTTGTTTTTCCGTTAATCATATGTCAGAGAAACCCCCTCCATATTGTGGCCATTACACTCAATAAATTAAAGTGTACACTATGCAGCAGCCACACATGCTTCTCCCTTCGCAGGAATACCCTTCTCCCTGTAACTGAACACATCACTCTGTCATGACGTACCCAGTCAATTAATCTACAGTGGGACTGGAGGACAAATGTGCATGATGACGAGTGAGGGAGTGAGAGAGGAGTGGCCGAGGGCCAGCAATATTTAGACATTTCCTGAGCTCCTACTAGCTGCTGCCCAGGGGTCATCCCAGGGGTCAACAGGAAGGATCACATCTGGAGCAGCTGTCACCTGTCACTTCCTGTGTGGAGCAGACTAGAGCGGGCCAGGTGGATTGGGTGACAGCAGGCAGCTTCCCACTAGTTGGGCTGAACCCCGGATCTCTTAGTGGTGCTATTAAAAGTCCATAATAAACTGGCTGTATTGCTGCTAGACTTTTACATTCCAACAGCATCTGGCCACCCTGATGTTTAACAGAGCCTCCATTATTCTCACTTTGATTTGTATCAAATGTCACCTTGGAAATCTGTGCAGCAGTTCTGGAATCAATTAATTCTGTTAAAGTTGGCATCAACTGAGGCAACTTGATCACACAAACCAACCAACCATTATTTTTCCCCCCCCCCAATACATTAATTTAGCCTTACAAGATATGAATGTAAAGTGATCCACTTACTTGTTGTGAAGAACACACCATCCACAGTGGGGATCTCCAGAGCCCAGACAGGTCTTGCAGGTGGTGTACTGGCCACAGCTCTCCACAGGTAACCTGCTCACCTGCAGAACACAACAGAGCTTCAGCTTACCATCTGATTCAACCCACACACACCCTCATAGGCTCACGCTAGCATGCTAGCACTGTGCTTTTCACACATACAGTTTTTTTTTTTTAAATGCGAATGCGAGTGTCAAACAAATCTAAATCCAAGCCATAACCGTGAATTTGTCATGATAGCATTAAGTTTACGTAAGATTTTCTGCTATGAAACAAAACAGAGTGAACATTTTATGCTCACAATTTTCATGGGTTTTAGGGCACATCCAGGCTTCACAGACTAAACAATTCCCCGACACAAGGTCTGAATCAATTTATTAAACTGTGGCTTTCGACACAGACGTCTCGGATGCTGAAAATCTTTTTTTAGTGTAAGAGATGATGTGGATGCATCAGACCAAAAAACTGTAAGCACTACACTACACTAGACTACACTACTTTACACTACACTGTATTTGGTTCAGTGACACCAGCTAAGCCTCCAGCCTCTGCAGTGATAGAGTGGGTCAATTCAACAGTGTTAGTAAACATTTCAAGCCTTTAAACGCTAGACGACTTATTCAACATACCACCCATGGCTAACTAAGAGTGACACAGTGCAGAGTCCGTGGAAAGAGTCATTTGCGGTTGTTCCCTTGTCGTAAACACGCACAGTCTAATGGGTTGCCTTGAATGATTGATTTAAATATATAAAAAATATATATTTTAGTGATCATCCCCCTCCCTTTGGCATCAAGTGAGACCATCCTTTTACATTTCCAGATGTCACTGGGTAATATGCCACGTACACCGTATGTACAATTCCGTTCTCTGCATGTCAATCATGTGCCCGGAAAGGACTTTAACAAAGACATCCTTGCCACTTTCATCTCTCCTAAAGTGCTGAAATGCTTACGCTGAGGGTACCTAATCTCCTTTGATCGCCTTAATTTTTTATAATTTTGAAACAGAGAAAAACACAATCCCGCCCAAAGGGATGTGGCGTTGCCTTTCAAGTTGCTGAGCTTCTGGTTCCAAGTACTGCTGCAGTGGAGAGGGCTACTAGCATTAACGCTAAGCGTTAAGCCTGGCAGGCCCTGTGGAGCGCAGGCCTGCCTCTCTGCCTCTAGTGTCAGGGAGTCAGGCGGTGGGTGGGCGAGGTGTTATGCTGAGATCTGTGCTTCCTGTCCCATGCTAATTTATGCAGCAAAGAGCCAGCATGTAAACACACCACCACCACCGACATGTTTTATAATCCTCTGCCCTAAGTCTCCGTTTATGACATGATGCTCGGCTTTCAGCATCCCACAAGCACCTTGCAGACAGACAACTCACAAAGGGATGGAATTAAACAAGTCCATTTTATTGAAGCTGCAATATGTAACTTTTTGGGCGACCTGACCAAATTCACAAAGAAATGTGAGTTATAGATCTGTCATTCTCATTAAAAGCAAGTCTAAGAAGCGGTATATCTGGTCTCTGTGCGCTATTTCTATGCTTCCTGTTCTTAAGTTCAGTTTTTGCATCTTTTACTTTCAGTTTTGTACACCAGCTAAAACCAGCTGAAAATACAATATTTTTGCTTATGGAAAATATATTTCACAGTGGTTTAGATGGTACAATGATTCTCTACACTATACATGCTTATTTTGTCACATAAACTGAAATTAGGTGATCTATTCGAATTTTAATAACCAGGAAATGGCGGAGCGATTTTTGCATAGTGCAGCTGTAAATCGATAATAAAAGCAGGCTGTCCACTGAGTACTTATCTTTTATCCTTTTTTTGTATGATGGTTATATATTATATATGCACAGTACTGTTAAAGTTAGTGTATGAAAATAGCATCATCAACTGCCACACATTAATCTGTGTTTAAAGTGGGCCCGTGTGAAAGGCAGAGCGCTATAGGAGTTCATCTTTGATCCAATGTATTTACCTCCCTGTGATGACCTACAACAAGAGGGTCGTTATGGGGCTGAGGTGCCCTCACGCCAACCTGTGCACCTGCCTTTAATGAAATATTCAAATCTCCCTGCAACGCTCTGCTCTGCCGGTCAGTGTTGCCTATTAATTATTTACCTACCGCAATTCAATCACATTTCATAAATACTGAAAACGTAAGCAGGAGGCAGGCTCTGAAGACGCATGTACGGTACAGTAGGCAAAAATCCCAGTGCAGGAGTGGTTTTAGAGAAGATGAGAAAAAGGATCGACTCTACATGCTTTTCTTTAATCAGTTCCAGATAAACAGCTCTTAATACACATTCTGCATACAAAACAAATCAATTGGGAATCATTTGACACACGCTTAAGCATCGGAGTGCCTCACATTTAATCATTATGGGGAAATATCAATATCTGGAGCAGACCCATGTGGTTTTACTCCATCATGCGTAAGGGAGGCCCATTGTTTGAGTGAATGAGCTCGGCCGCACAGTGCAGTGCCATTCTCCCTCTATCAGATTCCATTCTTTCATTCTGGCATTAGGGGATCCTCCTCTCCTCTGTGATTCCTGTCCTCGTGCCCCCCCCCCTCCCCCCCCCCCCCATGCTCCAGGAGGGGCTGCTCTATTCCTTTGATCATGCACCACCTCTCCCTAACATCAGTCTCAATCTAACAACTCTTCAACGACAACTCTGGATTATAGCTGGGAGTTTAGAGAAAAGTTTTCTTTTTTTTGCTGTCCACTAAACTGTAGTACTGAGGTTTAACAAGAGCTCTACAAGCTGCGTGGCGTATATCTACTTATATAACACTGCGCCAAAATCATATCTCCTCATTTCGACGACGCAGACCTTTTCTAAATCACAAGACAGCCTGCCAAGTCTCCTCATTGGAGGGCTCTTTCTTTCTTTTCTCTGAGACATGGCATTCTGGCGGCAAAAAGTGAACGGCCAAAGATCAAATCTTTGTGAGAACTGCACAACGACAGCAATTCATCCTTTCTTTCAATGAATTGCTCAATTCCGAACAAAACAAATAACCTCTGAAAGATGTATTATGCAGGGGAACCAGCATCATTATTGTGCGCAGCTGCGTGTACTGTATGTATGTGGCTCTCTTCTAGTCAGCTGCAGAGGAACTTGGTGTGTTAACCTTCCTATCCGATCCTCAGCTGTACAATAAGACCTCTTAGAATAGAGCTATTCTGCAAGCCTCTCCATGGAGACACTTCCCCGAGGTTTCCTATTAGGGAAGCAGCTGAGGCAGAATTCAAAGACAGAACTGGTGTTTCATATTCTGTCTTCCTGTCGCGCAGATTCTAAAACAACATAACTGAAATTCCGGTTAGGTTTTAAAACAAAGCAGACTGTTGACAGTGCCTGAGTCTAATTTGATTCCTTTTGACAAATGTATCTTTATATGGCCAAGATAGGTCATCATAGCGCAGAACAAATATTTTCACACGCATTATGATTGGAACCATGAAACAAAAGTAAATCTCTCGAGAAGTAAATCAGCTAGAGATTACATAAAGGTCTGAGAATCTCTGAAAGTAAGACAACACTGTATTAAACTGTGGTGGTTAATGCTGGAACAATCTACTGTAGACGAGTTCATACTTTTCCTTTCTCACATCCTGAAATAAAACTATGGATCGTCTTTTGTGGTCAGTGCTTTCTTTATGCTGTGTGTGTGTGTGTGTGCGTGCTTCTCTCACCTGTTTGTCACTCAGCAGGTAAATGTATTGGTAGTCAGGGCTGAATACCATGTCACGCAGAATAGGTTTCCCTTCAACCACTGTAACGGTTTCATACAGCAAAGCACTCTGGGATGGGGGAGGTATGCCATCCACTCGGATCTAAGGAAGAAAGAGACAACAAATTGCAAAATAATTTCAGAATTTTTGAATTACTATTTCATGAATCATGACTATGTAATATCATGTGGAGATTTGTTATACACCAAACTGCATGTGGGGAACATTTTTAACGTTTACAAACATATATATGTTTTATTTTGCTTTGCATCAGACACAAATAACATTCCACAAATCTCCCACAAATCCTCAGCTCTTTCGATGACCTAGAAAAGAAATTCAGAGGAATTCTGAATATGGATGGCAGAGGGGGGCTGATGAGGAGGAATATCCTCAATATGTAAGATCAGTAAAAAAGATTAATCAAATTTTAATGATGCTTACTATACACAAACAGTAACACACACACACACACACACACACACACACACACACACACACACACACACACACCCCACTGTTTCATCATTACCACCTTCTCTGTTTCCTTACACTGATAATTAGAACGCTGAGCGGGCTTGGTAAAGGAGTTCTAAAAATGTCAAATTCGCATAATCTTTGATGTGATTGGGAATAAATGCTGTGAGCTTTGACAACTGCAGTTACAGCTGCAAAGCTCACCTATATTCACATCCTTTATTCAGGAGGGAAAAAAAGGTGGCAGCTTGCTTTTCTGTCCTAATCAATTGTGATGGAAATGTGACAGGGGGAGGAATGGAATGGTAAACAAACCAAATGAATGCAGAGGAATCCATTTTGAAAGAACATGAAATAGAAACGTAGAAATCTAAGGACAGATAAAGTGGAGCAGATGTCAAGGTGACAAGCTCGGCTTTCTCCTAAATATCTGGGTCAGCCTGAAGTGACAAACATCGTTAGTCTGTTAATTAGCTGCCTCCTCATTGCTGCAGTCTTAGTAATTAGTGTTGACAAGGTGGCATCAATTAGTCGAAGGCTGCCATATTGGATGTCACAAGTTTCTGGCCAAGATGAAGACTGACTGAGACCATGTCCCCCCCAAAGCAGTGGGACAGCAGGGATGGAAAAATATGACGTTTATTGTCAGCGCTTTGTCAGTTCAAGTGATACCAGCTGCAGTCATCTCACACCCAGCTATCCGCTGCCATGTTCTTCATTTTCACAACTTCCAAATGCAGCACCATTAGCATGTTCCTCTAGCCAGTTCTCTCTTTTTTCATTTTTTAAATCCAGGGCCATCAGAAAATTTGGGAAATGGATCCTGGGGCTTATACCTGATTACACATCATCAAATATGAGATGTTAAACCACTTTGCATGGCTGTTACGCAATACTTTACATACAAACATCCAAAGCTAAGATGTAAAATGCCCTCAGATCAAACTGAAGAAAATCTTACTCATAATTAGTTGATGTCGTGATCAATAGTCTCCGAATCCCATTTCACGGACTCATCCTCTCAACGTAGTGAGTTGGAATTTATTTTATATACGTTTTAAACTACATCCAACTATATTTTCTTGCCAAATCAAAAATAGCAACAACAAAAAAAAGTGGACTACTTCACTGACAATGACTGAAACACTGACTGTAACAATTGTTGCATTATCAAGCAACTAAGCAAACAGGCAGCCAAAATACAGCAAGTTCACACAAACACATCGCTGACATGCAAACAGCTAAAGGAAAACAACCTGCCAACCTGACAAGATGCAGGACCTGCCGGGTCCAAAATAAACCACTGTCTAACAGTTGACCTTTTATTGTGCCTGTTTAAGACTGAAGAATATGTCAACACAGCAGAGTGAACTCCTTGCCCTTGTTGATGCTGTAAAACCATGTGGCATACAGTTAATCAGGCCTGATGGTACAGTACAGTTGGGCTAGCCCTGTGGGAATATGACATGCTAAACCAGAACAATATCACTGATGCTAAAAAGATGCTGAGGAAAAGGCTGGTTCATCTGACTAAATGAAAGTGCGGTGTTGTTTTAACGGAACAAACATTTGAAAAAAATCCTAATTAATAATCGGTTCTTATTTGTGAGCAGTCCTCAAGCCATTTTAGAATTACGCTGGCAGCCCTGCAGCAATGCTTCATGAAAGTAACACTGCTATGATCCACAGATATGGTGCTGCTAGTGATAGACAACATTTAGAGACCGCATGTGTCTAAATCAGTGGAGGTCAGTGCCATTTACGATGAGGGAGAACAATTTATTTTATTTCTATTAAGGCATGTTGAATGACTATCATTTATATTTCATTCACCCAGTTCAATGTAAAAACGATAGGTTTAGGCTACTACATGATACGCAAATTTTCCCTATACCCATCATGAGGTTGCTACAACCTAGCCTATGAATGAAAGTTTACAACGTAGGTGCACACAAGTCGAGAGACAAATTGACACATGGACAGACAGTGTGATTCAATACCGCGTTGCACACTCTTGCCTGCATCTAGCTGATATAGGGTGTAATCATTAATCCAACAATTGCAAACGAGAGTTTCTATTGGACAAATTCAGGTATGTTTATGCTCATTTTGTTCCGTTCGCTTCCGTAAAAAAAAAAAATTTTTTGAACAGAATCAGCAGAATGAATACACCCCTGATTACGCGTTAACACAGTTCACTTTCCTAGCAGCAACGTTGTATTCCTTCTCGCATCTATGCGCTCTCCTCCTCTCACCTTGTCCCTTCGCTTGTGGACTTCAATGCACAACACATCAGCTGTATGTGACCAGGTGAAAAAACCTTTCCAAGCCAAACCGCTACACACAGCCTACACCGTTGTCACCATATTAGCTAAAGTAATGTCATGGTCAGCATAGCTAATAGAACTAACACTTTAGTAATCCCGCTACAATCATGCAGTAACGGTACAGTCATTACAGTCAATAAGCAGTTACACTGGCGGGCCCTGGTGGCAATAAATTAGTAAAACCAAAAGCTTAAATTGACTTGAAAGAGTTCCAGAGCTGTGTTGGAAAGTGATAGCCAGCTAGCTAAAAAAAACATCCCTCTGTTTGAGCAGGGTGTTTCAGTAGGTTAAACTAGCTAGCTGCATTTGCTAGCTAAATAAGTTAAACTAAATGTGAAAAGAAATGACAATCTCTTCCTATTTCTCTCTTGCATCTCCATCGTTTTGTAAGAAATGAATGTGTTAACCCTAACTACTGTCTTTCTCTCTCTTTGAGTCAACTACTCAGCACATTTTATACACAGAAGTGCTAGCTGTAGCTTATTCTTTTAGTACTAAATTCATTTTCTGATCCTTTGATTGGGTGGACAACATGTCAGTTCATGCTGCAAGATCTCTGATCGGTTGGAGGATGTCTTCCGGAAGTTGTCATAGTTATTGTGAAAGTGTGTGGAAGGAGGTGAGAAGCATGAGCCTCCTAGGTTTTGTATTGAAGTCAGTATACCCAGAGGATTATGGAAGCTAGCTAGCTACACCATGGTGCTACCCTACAGAGTGCTGTTGAGGCTACTGTAGACATTATTTGCAAAATAGTGTGTTTAATCAATTATTTGGTGACATGCGATTATATTTAGTATAGTTTTATCTGAAAATGATAACTTTTTCTGAAATTCACTGAGGAGGATGGTCCTCCCCTTCCTCCTCTGAGGAGCATCCACTTGTCTAAATGTTTATACTGTAGGTGTTGTCTATCACTAGCAGCACCATATCACCAAGTAACATTCTGAGTATGAGTAAATGTGCTTGGCGAATCAAGGTGATTCTGATAGTTGTCTGCAGTCCGTATACTGCCACTGCCCTCCACACAAGCCTCAATATATCAGGACATAATGAAGTCTGGGATATTGCAACTGCATGTGAGTCTCTGGGAAGGTAATGTCCTCCTCAGTGTCGTTGGAGTGTTTGAAATGCAGAGAGCTTGCTACAGCCTGCTGAGAGCTGACCTCTTGACATCAAACAGATCAGATGAAGGTAATTGGAATTTAGATAAATATTACACTCTCCTGTCAAATGATGTCATGGTGGCACAGGGCTCCGATTCATCCATTAATGAACTTGCCTGGGCCCGGTTTCCCGACAGCGATGGAACTTAGGCTTACGAGCATTTTAACAATGCATCTTTCCTATAACGGCCGAAGCTGTAACATGCGTTTCCCAAATTACCACCTGGAGAAAACATTCACTAAGTGCGTCGTTGAGGCATGTATCAAGACTGATAGGATCGACAGAATGGCAGCGCTGCTCTCGGATCAGCTATCTCCATTCAAATCTTACCTTAACATTAGAATACTATCAGCTCCTAGAAAGATATTATCTCCTATGGCTGCAAATATTGAGGTGGCTTATTCGAATGCTTACCCTATAATAATACCCGAAATCAAGAATATGGCACATAAATGCACACATGTTTTTACACACCATGCAATATATTGAGGCAAAAATGGTAGCCTACAGTAAGTAAAATATAATTAAATTGAATGACATGAAATTGATTAAAATATTAATGAAATATAGGCTTATAGCCTAAACTGTAGGCTATTTATATTTTGAATGCATGCAGTCATCTCGGTTTTCACTTGAGGCATATTTTTACCTTTCGCTTGTTTGTAACATTTGCAAAGACATTGGCAACTTTGAATTTGTAGTCAACTTCATTGTGAAGTTATGGGATGTCACAGAGAGACAGATAAACATCTTGATTCTATGTTTAGCAGAGATCTTCTGTGTATAAAGTGACGCGGTAGTGGAAAAAACGCATCTAATGACGCACTTAGCTGTTCTATGAGTAGTCTGAGGCAAGCGGTAAATGACAAGTGTTTTTAAGTGCAACTTTAGTAATGATGTTTTTGCGAAACAGCTCTGAGATTTAACAATGCTCCTACGAAGGTTCTAACAATGAGCTTAGCCTTAAGATGCTTTTGGGAAACTGGGCCCTGGCTGGCTGGTGGGAGAGAGCGAGACTGGGCCCAGGTGCTCTGACTGCAACAGCGCCTGCCTGACGGGTTTCATCATAAGCCCATTTCCCCTCTATCTGCTTGTTTGGTTGCTTGTCTGCAATTGCAAGAACTCATCAGGCCTTCTTTATAAGGGCCAATCATGTGTAGTTTAGGCTGATTTGTACCTTCTCTCTGTGAATCTGTAATTTATCTTATTTCAGTCTCCTATGATTTTGCACTGCATCATGGAATGGTGAGAGATACTTTATATTATGTAGGCATTCTTGCATGTTTTCTGCAAATATGAATATCAATTGATTATAGTTACTATTTCCGTAACTGCACTGAATGTTCTGTAAAATTGTACTTGATAAAAGAGATCATCTTCATTTTTGATTAAATTTGAGATAATAAAATAAACATGACTGTATCCTATAATCCTTTTATTTAAATGTCTGCATATCCTCTGAAGCCGTTACAGTAAATCAATGTAGCTATGTATAAGGTCCTCCATGCACCAGTATATAAACACATGTCAAAGAGAGCAGGGCGTTGTGAGAGCTCTGACCTCTGTCTGTGTTCCAGGGCTGTGAGAATACACAGGCCGCTGGCCCTGGGCCCCAGCCATACAAGGTAATTGTGGGAAAGAGATTACATTTTAAAAAAGGGCAACAAACACATGAATTAATAAAGGTGGAGAGGGGAAGGAGCATTGTGAATCAGAGGTCGAGCAGGGGTTGTTGACTTTACCGCCAATCACAGCCGGATGGATTGTCTGTCTCAGGAAGGCGGCCATTCATCCGACAGAATGGAGGGTGAAAAACAGAAAGAGAGAGATGGAAGGAGCATGAAGAATGAGAGAAATGACACCATCTTAGGCCTTCATTGTAAAAGGAAATTAGAATTTGGAGGCAAGTACTTCAAAGAAGGAAGGTACAATACCTCCCCCTTCAATAGACAGGAAGACGTTCTGTGGAACTATTAATGAGCTATATAGTTAATTTGTCAAATCTCTCCCTAAATATCTAAGAGACTCACATTTCTCCTTGTTGCAAATGACAATAAATGTGGTCATTTTCAGAAATGGATTGAAAATCATCCTTTGATGATGAAGAGAGTGGAACCTAATATAGTGTGTTTTTCCACACAGGGGATGCACAACATCTTTCAGTCTTAGATCAACTTCCTTTATTTGGTTTCCCTTTATCCAGAATTCTTACCACAGATATGCAGTAAGCACTGAACACAGCTGAACTGAACTGTTCAACTATTTATATCTTATTTTCTACCCATGTTTCAGTCAGTATAACATATGCATCCTAAAACTGCAATTGCAATGCTCAGTGTTATCCATATAAGGAAATACATTACAAAGGACTTGAACACAATAACCATGGTCTGTACCCTCTGAATCCAGCCAAAACAAATTCCTGCTGCCCCAATGTGACTATAGTTAGGGTACGTGGGAGGACCAGAGAACACGCTTTTTGTTCAATAACTGCAACATATATTTGATCCACTGGTTTCTGTCAAAGTTGGATATAGCCTGTCTTACACTCAGGTCAACCTCGCAAAATAAAAAACTCCCAGCAGCGTCAACATTATGTAATAAATGTAAAACAGACATTGGCACTTAAAAGCACTGCCTACGGACATGCCCTAAGCACTGCCACGCTGATCCTAAATATCTAACCTTTTCTTCAAAGCGTTTAATAAAAGCTGTGTACCTGGGCCAGATGTGGCCGTTCCTGGCTCTAAAGGTATAAGTGTGACTGGGGATGGTAATGGCAGATGGCTCATTCCCTTGGCAAAGGTGAGTTTCCTTCGATGGAGAGAGTACTAACGTTTTTAAGTGATTCAAGGGATCTGACTGAGCAAAAGTGCTGGAGAGTATTTTGCAATAACTGTCAGACGTGGGGCTTGAAATAAGAGATGAGGGAGGAATGAGACACGAATGCTATTTCCTTTTCTTTCTTCGTTTGCCATGTGTTGTATTGTATGTTAAACGTCATCAAAGAACATGATTTTATCACAAAATCCCACAGATATGACATGTAACAGTATCACTTGAATATGGTCTGCCGAGTGTATTCGAGTTAAGGAATACATTGAAGCAGCAGCAGTTTAAGTGAAGTGATATTTACTGCATGTTCAGTATTTATGTCCTCATGTGCCATATGTTTCAATGCAGAGCAAATGTCTACATAGCCTTGCTGTATTCTTCATCATATGATATTTTGTCACCTTGGCATATATAGTGCCTTCAGAAAGTATTTACACCCCTTGACTTTTTCTGCATTATGTTGTGTTACAGCCTGAATTTAAAATGGACTAAATTGAGATTTTGTGTCTCTGGCCTACACAATACCCCATAATGTCAAAGTGGAATTTTAGACATTTTTACAAATGAATTAAAAATGGAAAGCTGAAATGACTTGAGTAAATATAATAACTATTGAATATCCCTTTGAGCATGGTGAAGTTACTAATGACACTTTGGATGGTGTATTAATACACCCAGTCAATACAACGATACAGGCGTCCTTCCTAACTCAGTTGCCGGAGAGGAAGGAAACTGATCAGGGATTTCACCATGAGGCCAATGGAGACTTTAAAACAGTTAGTTTACAGAGTTTAATGGCTGTGATAGGAGAAAACTGAGGCTGGATCAACAACATTGTAGTTACTCCACAACACTAACCTAAAGGAACACATGAAAAGAAGGAAGCCTGTAGAGAATACAAATATTCCACAACATGCATCCTGTTTGCAATAAGGCACGAAAGTAAAACTGCTAAAACTTCGGCAAAAAAACAACAACTTTATGTCCTGAATACAAAGCGTTATGTTTGGGGCAAATCCTTCACAACACATCACTGACTACCACGCTTCATATTTTTTAAGTATGTTGTTATGGGTATGCTTGTCATCGGCAGGGACTAGAGAGCTTTTTGTAGGATAAAAATAAATGGAATACATCTAAGCACAGGCAAAATCTTAGAGGAAAACCTAGTTCAGTCTGCTTTCCAACAGACACTGGGAGACAAAGGTTCACCTTTCAGCAGGACAATAACCTAAAAGTCAAAGCCAAATATACACTGGAGTTGCTTACCAAGAGTGGCCTAGTTACAGTTTTCACTTAAATCTGCTTGAAAATCTATGTCAAGACTTGAAAATGGCTGTCTAGCAATGATCAACAACCAACTTGACAGAGCTTGAAGATAAAAAAAAAAAATAAAAAAAAAAGCAAATATTGTACAATCCAGGTGTGCAAATCTCTTAGAGACTTACCCAGAAAGACTCACAGACGTAATCGCTGCCAAAGCTGATTCTAACATGTATTGACTCAGGGTGTGAATACTTGTGTAAATGAGATATTTCTGTATTCATTTTCAATAAGTTTGCATTTGCCATTATGGGGTATTGTGTGTAGATGTGTGAGAGAAAACAAATCAATATAATCTATATTGAATTCAGGCTGTAACACAACAACATGTGGAATACATCAAAGGGTGTGAATCCTTTCTGAAGGCACTGTACATAACACTGAAAGTTTTCACATACAAAATGTAGAATTTTATAATTGTTCATTTCATATTGCACCTTATAGACCCCAGAGTACAGTGAATGTTAAGAAAGAGCTAATGCTGTTACTACACATTTGAAAAGAGAATGGGTAAAAAAACATATCTGATTCCCTATCAGATTATAAGGGAAAGATACACTCCTGCAGTTAGTTTCATTTTCAAAAAAATGGCGACCCTTTTGTGTTAGAAGGGAATTTATTCTACATTAAACCTGAAAGCTCTGGGTCTGTGAGATGAGGTCAAAATCCTCAAGCTGCACATTTATCCTCTTAAGAGAAGGGAGGACACAAAGCCCTGCACCCCAGGAACTGAACAAAGGGCCTGTGATTCAATTAAGAGCCTTATCCTGTTTCCCCGCAGCCAGCCTGTCACATCAGGCTAAAAGCACTGGTGGACCCAGCAAACAGAGGTGGCTCTCAGTCTCCACTCACACTCAACACCTGCTTTGTTCCAGCTCTGCTCCATGGCTCCACGGCCACATAGCCTGAGGACCAGCTCAAAGTTTCCAACACAAACGGCCATTCCTCTCTTACACCTCGATGGTTGGCCTATGGCTGTGTCTCTCTGACCCCTGACCTAACCTGACCTCTGTCAACATGAATCTGTGGTGCATCTGTGTTATGTCTGTTTTACAACTGTGATGAACAATTAATCGACCTGTATTTTTTTCAATTAGTCTTCATTAAAATTAATTGTAGGCTGTGTGTAGAGGTCAACATGATTGTGAAATTGCTGCCTCACGTAGAAAATCAGCTACACAGACATGATACTGACCCCAATTTGCTACAGAAATCTGTAAGAGTGTGTATGCCGTGCGGCACACTAGAAATGAAATCTTGTTTGAACAAAGTCAGCCAATATTGCTTCAACAAGTATAGTCACAGTAAAAATCCAATCAGGAATGTTGATGTCCAAGGGTGTCAAATAAATGTCTGACACTAATTTTCCTTCTATGACACAATTCTCAGACTCCTCACATCACTTACACTAGCATCTGCTCTAGCGACATCCAGAGATACACTTACGTAAAAATGGCCTCTTTTAGATAATCTTTTTTTGAAATGTGAGTTGCATTCATGTTTGTCCTCCTCTCAGACCTGTTTCTAGCATGTTTCGGTGGCCAAGCAGTACTTGGTTTGTGTGTTATCATCATATGCCTCCCAGGAGTCCTCTTTTCTCATCTCTAGGCCGGTAGGGTGAAATCTGTGTGCCCACACTTGGAGGTCCTCCACCAGCCAAGCATCATAGAGTGGCTCTCACCAGCCTAACTAGAGTCCTCCACCACAGTTGTCATCTATCTCACCAACAACAATAATAGCAGTCCTCCACTATGACATCCATCAGGTCTCATCTAAAATTAGCAATTACTGAGGAGTAGTCATGCTTACTGTCAATCCCCTACAGAAAAAGACAACGCAGGTGCAACACAGGTTAGTTTATTAGGTTAGAGTATGGCCTATCTTCTCCATTACTCTACAGCCATACTTACTAGACCCCCTGAGGTGACATCAGCAGATAATGTAGGCTGATCATGTGACATGGTTCTGGTTGATTAGACAACTAAATGCTGCACTTTGGTCAAGTTGCTAAGTCTATCCCTTTAATCACAAGCACTACGTAAATGATCTGACGTATCACCAAAAGTCATCAGTAGTCACTATCTATTATCCTCGCTAGTTAACCAATCATTGTTTTATTATTGTAGGAAGTCAACGTGTCAATTGGTTGCAGATGAATCAAAGCAGTGGTGGTGAAATCTTTCTTCCTGTTTGTTCTAAAATCACGACCTGCCAGAGAATCCCAGCAGCCAGTGATTGGTGGTGAATTCCGCTCAGGCCTCTGAGCCAGTCACACAGAGAAAAAGTAGTATCCCAGGATGTTCCCTTTCAAGAATTGCTGTCAGGAAGCAGAGTCTGGTCAGGCTCCAGTGATCACAGCGGAACCAGTTGCCAGCAGCCACTCCTCAGGTACTGGGCTGGAGCCAAGGGACTGTCAGTAGACTGCCCAGTCATCTCATAGCAAGACTACGAAACACACACACACACACGTGTACGCGCAAGCATACACAAACGCACATGATACACACACTCACACAAACACACATACTCAGGCATAAGGAAGGTCTTTGTCAGGGCTCTAGTAAAAAGGAGCTAAACTTGGTCTATGACCCCAAAGAGACTCCTAAAACTCCTATAAGCCAATCCGCCCTCCACCTCCTGGCCAGCCACAAACACCCTGAACATGAAACTGCACTTAATCTCGGAATTAATTAAGCAGGAAATTGCTTGTTGGTTTAGCACATCCTCATGCTAGGAATGCACCCCTGAAAGTGAACTGGCATATGAGTGGACTGACAGTGTTTGTGTTAGCTGAACCACAGTCCAGGGAACTTTATTTCCATCAAATCTTTAACAATGTTTGAAAGCTTTCCTATGGTCTACAACATGAACAGTGTGAAGTATAAAAAGCAGATAGGCCTAGTTGCCCACAGGGCGGGTTATGACGGTTAGCTAGGGGAAAACAATTGGGACTATTTATGTGTAGAAACAGAGTAAAATGGAGCGGCTGCCTAATTTATGATCCATTATGTTTCTAACGCAAGTGTGAACCAACAAAAGCAGGAAACTAGGAAACTCACACAGGAAATGCAAACAAATGTCAGAGCTCTTTAACGTGACACGTGATATGACAAATGATTACTGACAAACCTTTCTTCTACCTGTTCCAGTGAAGAATGTGGGTACTTTCTAGAACAATATTAATCATTGGACAGGTCAGTACTTACATTTCTGTCAATTCTTCTATATGGAACAACCATTGTATTAATGTATTAAGAGGTTAGAAAAACATGATTACAATCATATAATTGTAATACACTCATGTTCTGCATCTTGTTGACTAATATGCCTGAAGCAGTACAAGTTTGAAGATTTCCTGGTGAATGAACGACAGTAGCCTTTACAACAGAATACATTATCATCGCCAGCAGTGTACACAATATCTGCATGACGAGCTATGCTGTTATCCTCCAAGTGCCAGTTCTAATCTGTCAGATTAATTTGAGTCATTTTGAGCAGAAACTGTGTACACTGTCTGTAAGGACAAACAACAGCCATGTCCCGATGTTTGAAGGCAAACAGAGTTAATGGAGCTTAGTGTGAGGCACTCTCCTGGTTCAAAACACTCCAGTGCTGTTGTTGAATCTCTCTCCGACTGTCAGGAATACAGGGCTTTGGCACAGTACAGTACAGTGTTGCCACGACCAGTACTCCTTCTCCATCATCTTTACTGATAGTTTTGCCTATCGGAAAGTTGATTAGGATTCAATTAATTTGCAAACAAAGGCTGTCTTTGTCATTCGCCTTCATTGCATGATCAACAGGGGCACAGAGAGATAAATTATATATATAACGTCTGAAATAGTTCTGCTGTTTATCTTAGTTTCACTTTTTTTTATTTTATTACTTATCGAAGCATCAGAGACAGACACCATGGGTTATGTTAAATCATACATTTGGCCAATTAAAATTCACTTAACATGTTGATTGTGTTTGGCTTGGCCAAAATGTGAGGCCCTGAGAAAACCATTAAACAGAGATTGAAGGAATCCAGGTGTCCTACTCTCCACACCCCTATGCCTGCAAAAGCAGAGGTGTAGAGTTACTGAACAGGAATGCCATGCACTCAGGTTCTGTGGCTCAGACAGGATGGAACACTTGGAACATCCATTTCCCCTCTCTCCCCCCTCTCTCTACGTCTGTGGCTGGTACTAGACCATGAACGCCCTCCTTTCTCACCCTAAATGGGGAATGACCAGCTGCCAGTGGTGGAGACTTCCTGGGACTCAGTTACTGTAGATATCCAAATTCCTCATCCCGCTCGGGTTCATAGACTTTTTACTCTCTACTTCCCGTTTGCATTCTCTCTTTACAATACCTACATGTCTGGTAGCATTCCTGGCTTCTAGGGCAATTTAACACACACTTACTCAACTTAATGTACTGTTCACTGTGCTGGAGACATTGTTATTTATGTGTGCGTATGAGGCATTCGTTTGATGTATAGGTCTTCATTCCATTGTATTTTTTTTAAGCTGTCATACAGTGGCGTCGCTGCTAATAAATCTATGGCAGAAATGTGACTATTCTCCGTCACTGTGCGTTACGCTCAATAACATTCCATGATTTGGTGTGCATACACAACACATATACTGCACATACATGAATCAGACCCCATGATTAACACTGACAACTAAACAATCACACCGACCCAGGAATATTGTCACCCGTGTTTATTTGTGTTGAGCGGACAGGCCAGGGAGTCACAGTAGTACCCTGTTGTTCTCTACTGTAGAACACAGACTCAGGAAGGCGGTGGACCTGCAACACTCCAACCAGCTAACCTTTTACAACAAGTTCCTGGCCACGATTTATGACCTTTGAGTTGCAAAAAAAAAATAATCAACTCAACCTCTATATAAGCAATTTCAAGTCATCCTATATATTTGTGGCTGACCCGAATTGGTTTTTATGCACTAAATAATTACATTTGAACCATCTGGAAGGAAGCCTTGTGATCTAATTCCGTCCATCTCCAAAGAGCTGGCTGGCTGTAGTTTACAGCGTTTCCACCCATGCCTTTGTGGAAGCAGAGAGGGAGGAGAGAAGGGGAAAAAAAGTACCATTTTAGAAAGATGTGTCAGTAAGTCTCCCATATCTCAGAGCAGCTTGAAACTGCCTGGTCATCTCCGGGTGGGATATAGACCCGTTACTTCTTAGCACACACACAGCCTTGGCCTGAACTCCCGAATCAATCAGAGCATGTGTATATCTCTCAAAACAGATCTGTCTGTCGGGAAAGGTGGGGGTGTTGGTACTCGTCTGTAAATGGCTGACATGGGTTGGCCCTTTGAACCGATCTCTCTCTGCTCTATGGGAATGGGGGTGTCTGTACGCCCCTAACTTGAATAGCAGCATGTAAGCGTAGTCAACACAGAGCCTTTAATCACACCCCTATCCTGGGCTTTTTGTGTACTGCTGGCATCTAACACGTAAAACCCCACCCACTCGTTATCTGATAAGTTAGTGTTAAGACACAAGCAGTCTGTGTCAACAGAGCTCTGTATGTCTGTAGGAGAGGAGAGCCTCCACAATAGAGGAGCAGCACCTGGCCAAGTGATTATTTCACCCATCCCCCATCCCCACACCTCCTCGCTCTGCCCACAGGCCCCCAGCCCCGTTTTAGTATGCACTTGCTAACAGGAGGCGATAATGGCTCCTTTCCACAGGGTGTGTGCTGCTCCTAAATTAGACACTTTCATAGCATATAGAGAGGCTGAAGCTTCACACAATTGTCAGAGCTGACTGAGGTTGGCAGACTTTCTCTCTCCCAGGACATTTATCCTGGAAAAATGGACCGTCTGATCATACATTATCATATATTGACTCTGATTCAAAATATGTGTGGCCAAATGTGGGAAGAAGGACATTTTTTGACATTCCCTCTAGTAAAGAAAGCCTGCAGCTCCTGTGTGAATATGGACACTGCGGTACAATCCCTACCTGTTCGACCTCTCTCTATCTCTCCTCTTCAGGCCACAGATTAAGAAGGCCAGACCCATTTGGCCTTATAAAGCCCTTTTAACTCTCTTTTTAACATTGTGAGTGCTTTTGACCGTGGACTGTCCAGAGGGTCTTGAATAAAGGATTGATTAGGTGGATAAAGGGAGGCCATTTTGCTGATCTTTTGCTCTCCACCATGGAGGGAATTATGGGTGTCTGTGAGAAACCAGGGGAGGGAGCCACTGTCGACTCCTCCACAGCAGCATGCCTCTCCCTCTCTCTCTCATTGGGGGCTGGAATGAGCTGAGGATGGGGAGGGGGGGGGGGGGCTATGTTGTTAGCTGGGGTACATGAAATACTATCTCCAATATTAGTGATGACAGCGATGATGAGTGGTCTGAGCCATAAGCAAATCCCAGCTATACTCATATACCCACTTAAAGGCCCCCAATAACAAATCACTGTAATTATATGACTAAAGCCATTGTTGATTATCTTAGCTAATATCTTTCAGCTCATTTGTGTTCCAGTGACGTATTCTAATCCAAGTCGACTCCTGGCACGCTTTGCTGACATTTCCAGTGAACAGGTGTTTCAAAACATTCAGAGCTATTTAAAGCCCTGACTTGCACTCCCTACTTCTCTAGCTCTTGTACGACTTCCTTAAATCCCGGTCTTACTCTATAAACCTGCAAATGTTCCTGCCAATAGCCATTCTGAGGAGAGAATATTAATCCAGAGAATATCCTGACATGAACACAAGCCAGTGCCAGAGAAATGCCCTTAAAAGTGAAGTAGACATATTACCTGTATATGTCTGATAGGATTAAGTGTCCTATTCCTCAATCCACAAAAACGAGCTATTTCATTTGTAAATAAAAATTGTTGATGAGGCTTAATCTTTATTTTGTATCATATCATATTCTAATTGTATTTAGTGGATTTTTAAAAAAAAGTAACAGATTGATTCGTATAGAAACCAATTAAATCAACAGTGGTGTAAAATCAGTAGTCAGTTAACAACAAACGGCAAAAGGAAGGCAAAAGCTCTCCTTTGTTCCAAGCAATTGTTGCAACAAATATCTAGAGACAAACCATTGTCATAGCGATGGAAAATACAGTAGGTCGTTGTGGATATTGGATGAAATACAGTGAGGTCCAAAAGTATTTGAACAGTGACACATTATTTGTTGTTTTGGCTCTGTCCTTCAGCACTTTGGATTTGAAACAATACAATACAATTTGAATCTCTACATTAATGTGGATCCTAACATGATTACGGGTAATTCTGAATGAATAGTGAATAATGATAAGTGAGAAAGCTACAGAGGCACAAAGATCATAACCCCAAGACATACTAACCTCTCACCATTACGAATAAGAGGGTTAGCATTTTTAGGGGGGGGTATGATATTTACAGTGCCTTCAGAAAGTATTCATACCCTTGACGTATTCCACATTTTCTTGTGTTACAGCCTGAATTCAAAACGGATTAACCTTTTACTGCAGTGGGCTAAATCAGGGTCACACAAAGTGTTTCTTGGTAGTCTTAAACAAATCTACTTTGAAACAAAGGTATACACCTCACGCACATGGTTATGGGCTTAAAAATAGGAAGACACCTGTACCATGTCAGATATAGAGTATTCACACCCCTGAGTCAATGCATGATAGAATCAACTTAGGCAGTGATTACAGCTGTGTGTCACGATCGTCATATGGAGGAGACCTAAGCGCAGCCTGGTGTGAATGCATCTTTTTAATGAAAGACGAAAAAACACGAAGTACACTGAACAAACTAACAAAACAACAAACGAACATGACTGCTAATGACCACTGTGCTAACATGCAACATAACATAGACAATAACCCACGAAATACCCAAAGAAGACGGCTGCCTAAATATGGTTTCCAATCAGAGACAACGATAAACAGCTGCCTCTAATTGAGAACCAATCTAGGCAACCATAGACATACATAAACACCTAGATGATAAACAATCCCATAAACCTACAAAACTCCTAGACAGTACAAAAACACATACATCACCCATGTCACACCCTGACCTAACCAAAATATATAAATAAAACGAAGAATACTCAGGTCAGGGCGTGACACTGTGAGTCTTTCTGGGTAAGTCTCTAATCCAGCACACCTTTGTCGTGACTGGGAGTATTGATACACCATCCACAATGTAGTGAATAACTTCACCATGCTCAAAGGGATATTCAAAGTCAGATTTTTTTGTTGTTGTTACCCATCTATCAAAACGTGCCCTTCTTTGTGAGGCATTCGAAAACCTCCCTGGTCTTTGTGTTTGAATCTGTGTTTAAAATCCACGGCTTGACTGAGGGACCTTACAGATAGTTGTATGTGTGGGGTACTATGTGTTAAACACTATTATTGCATACAGAGTGAGTCCGTGCTACTTATTATATAACATTATAAAACATAATTCCATGTTGACATTATGGGGTATTGTGTGTAGGCCAGTGACAAAAATGCAGGCTGTAACACAACAAAATGTGTAAAAATGTATGGGGTGTGAATACTTTCTGAAGACACTGTATATGCCAAGGTGGAAAAATATCATATGATGAAGAATACAGCAAGGCTATGTAGACATTTGCTTTGCATTGAAACATATGGCGCATGAAGACATAAATACTGAACATGCAATAAATATCACTTAACTTAAACTGCTGCTTTTTTGGGGGGGGGGGGGGTACCCCCCTTTTCTCCCCAATTTCGATCTTGTCTCATCGCTGCAACTCCCCAACGTGCTTGGGAGGCGAAGGTCGAGTCATGTGTCCTCCAAAACATGACCCGCCAAACCGCGTTTCTTAACACCCGCTCGCTTAACCCGGATGCCAGCCGCACCAATGTGTCAGAGGAAACATCAGGCTGACGATCGAAGTCAGCCTGCAGGCGCCCGTCCTCCACAAGGAGTTGCTAGAGCGCTATGAGCCAAATAAAGACCCCCCGGCCAAGCCCTCCCCAAACCTGGGCCAAATGGGACTCCCAATCACAGCCGGTTGTGATACAGCCTGGGATTGAACCCGGGTCTGTAGTGACACCTTAGACCGCTGCGCCACTCGGGAGGCAAACTTGAATACTTTCTGAAGGCACTGTATGGTTCTGTAACTTTCTCACTCATCATTATTCACGATTTATCCATGATTATCCATAATAACAGTACATCCACATTAATATAGAAGTGTTCAGAAACATATTTAATTCTTATTTACAAAAAAATTACTCCAAAGTGACAATACATTATTTACCATTAATTTCTATTGGGCACAAAATCATCTGAAACACAATCAAAACAAACTGCAAATGCATCCAACAAGTTTGAGAGTCACAAGCTTGATGTAGTCATTGTATGCTAGGAATATATGACCAAATAATACACTTTTAACTCCTTTATTACACATATACTGTAAGTGAATTCGTCCAGATACATTTGGTTCCCTAAAATGAGGGGACTATGTACAAAAAGTGCTGTAACTTATAAACGGATCACCCGATTTGGATGAAAATACCCTTAAAATTCAAACTGTCAGTCTGCACATTAACCTCATGGTCATTGTATCATTTCAAATCCAAAGTGCTGGAGTACAGATCAAAAACAAACAAACAAAATTGTCACTGTCCAAATACTTTTGGACCTCACTGTAGTTGCATTCAAAGAGAGCATTATCTACATAATTAGTTTGACACTATATCTAAAAGCGATCATTTTGGCTGACCCACTTTTTTTATGAGCTAATTGTTAATGTCCATCTGCCTTTTTCTGTGTGATGACGGCCTGCCTCATGTACTAGATATTACATTACTGGTGTAATACATCCGTGACTATCCAGTGTCATGAGTAATGAACCTTATTGGCCAAGGGTGAACAGTACACAATAGATTAACAAGATGGACGACAGCAAGTCTCCTCTCCTCTGTCTGCAGCTGAGCTGACCATCATGTCTGCTTATCTCAAATAACTACCCAGGGAGCCCCTGGATACACCACCCAAGCATTGCCCACTGAACCATTAACCCTTGAGGAGAAAATGGGGTAAGGGGAGGTTTAAGCTCATTAATCGCCTTTCAGTCCCCCTTGTCACACACACACACACACACACACACACACACACACACACACACACACACACACACACAGATGCATCAGTCCACAGAGAGAGGGGAACAAACAACACAGGACCACCAACCAGCGTGGCTATCCCCCAAGGCAAGCAGCCACACAACTGTCCCTCCCTTCCCCCTCCTCTCCCAGAGAGATGCTCTGTCTGGACACCCCCTGGTCCCCCTGTGCTGCCACTCATTGTTCCAAATTGATAGAGGCAGAAGTGGGGAAGAGGTGAAAGCTACGGGACACAGACAGGCAGATGAAGCTGTTTCTACCGGCCCCCAACCAAACCAAATTGAAGGTTGCCGTCAAATCAAATCAAATGTTATCTGTCACATGCGCCGAAAACAACAGGTCTACCTACACCTGACCTTACAATGAAATGCTTACTTACAAGCCCTTAACCAAAAATGCAGTTAAGAAAATACCTTAAAAAGAGTAAGAGATAAAACATATATATATAATAATTAAAGAGCAGCAGTAAAACAACAGTTGTGAGGCTATATACCGGTACAGAGTCAATGTGCAGGGGCACTGGTGTCGAGGTAATTGAGGTAATATGTACATGTAGGTATAGGTAGAGTTATTCAAGTAGCTATGCATAGATAATAAACAGAGAAGCAGCATAGAAGAGGGGGGGGGGGGGGGGGGGGGGGGGGGGGGGGCACACACGAGATACCAGCCAGTTCCTTTCCTTTCTTCGTCTGGTTACATACAACTGCCGTAGATTTTTGTTGTGCGCACTGTCTTCCAAAAATAAAACCAACGTAACTGTATTATTTATAACATATACTTATTATGTATGTCTTATAACGCAGCATTGTACATCTATTCACATGGCTTTATGCAAAACAGAAAACACTGTGTTTTGTTTTCAGCATTTTTCAGGTCTACAGCCTGTCCCCATTTGACAATAGGCTCATTGTAAACTTTAAGCCAATAGTCTAGTCGGGCCAGGTGTTGACACCGGAGACGTCAGTGTTTGAGGCTTGCTATCTGATTGGCACCCTACTATTCTTCTGAATCCTCTGAAAGACCTTTTTTTTTAATCAGATGAGTTTTAAATGGTGTTATATCATACTGCGACTGTGAAGAATGTGTTAGTGATGAGGTCAAATGAAAACAGACCAGAGGATGGGTTTAAAGTTGAAATTCTGGTAAATATTTTTTTAAATCCAAAAACACTGGCTACCGTTCTGTTGCTCGTGCACATTTTTTATACATGGAAAATGTATATTTACTTCCGAGAGGGCTCTTAAATAATTCAACATGAAGGTTACCACACACTGTACTTCTATCACAATTTTATTTCAGTGCCCCCGGAGACAACTTCCAAGGTCAGGCCTAAGCAGGCTCACTCCATCCAAGCAGCAAACCCCAGTACACTCCCAGACTTTACTGCCTAATCCACAGCTATGTGCCAAGGAGCATTCTCAAGTGATCCCAGTGGTTTCTCCCAGACAACAACACAAAAGTTTTAATCACATCTTGAGGAGAGAGGGAGAGAGATAGGGACGCAGGGAGAGAGACGAAAAAACAAGGGCAATCATTGGGGAATGCCAGATTTGCGTATTCCTCTATTTCCCTGGCAAGCAAATAGTAATTAATTTACCTTTAATTATGGCCTTATCAGATTTTTTTGACTTTGTCTGTATCATGTCTCAAACAGCTGCTTAATGTTTAGTTTTCCTACCAATTACAATGGACAATTTACATCATTTCCCCATAACGCTCACCGCTGAAACCAACTGAGCACCAGTATTGATGAGGTTGGTTTCATGGTTACTTGTCTAGCTCCACTGTCCTATGCTGCAGACATACACAGTATTACCTTGGTGCTCAATGGAGTCATAATCCTGGCAAATCAATATAATTGATTAAGATATCTTTAAGCCATTCTTTAATAATTGGATGAGGACATACTGTCTCTCAGGGACAGATGAAGCACTGAACAATACTAACTAGATATAAAAATGTAAAAACATAATTAAATCAATTCATGCTATTATAAGGCTTACTGCTTCAGCCAGATTTGATGAGCAAACTCTTTATCTACATTTTAATAATCTGGCCAATGATGATAGTACAATACCATACGTTATACATTCATAAGCTAAAGTCTAAAATGGTCACATTCAGGCATTTACTCACTCCAGTACACTTCATTTGGATTCATTTAACAATGGACTCAATCATGTCTGGATGCAAGCTGAGTTGTCTTGCTTCTGTTTCGAGGCAGATAGGCAGAGGCTAATTGGAAGGAGAGCAGAGGGCTCTCAGAACTGGGGCTGACTCAGCTCTTTGTCAAGTAAAGTGCTCTCACTCCAGTGGTAATTCTAAAGTCTCAATCTTAAATGTACTACTGTAAAGCATTTTGTTATGATTCTCTGAGTATTCACCCCCTTCCTATTCACCCCCTTCCTACGGACCAAGGTCGAGCCAAAAACAGTTCCTCACAAAGGGAGGGCGGGGTCACCTGACCTAACTTCACCACCTACGTACGTAAAAACGTAGATGAGACAGACCTACGTTTCACTCTGTCTGCGTTCGTTCCTCATCTCTCTATCCCTCGCAGCCCGGATTCAATCATTACATGTTTAATATTCCTTTGACATTTCTGTCTTATTTTCATTAGCTTCTTTCATCTTTATGTAGGTGCCCTACCCTTTTGTTGGGGTCAATGTGGATTCCAGACCCAGCATCTCCTTCCCTGACTTCATCAAGACAAAGAGAGAGAGAAGAGAAAGTGCAGCGCAGTGGGGCTCGGGAGAATTGTAAATGTTTTCAGCATGAGGTAGCCAGCCTGTGCTAAGTCAATCCTGGTGAGGAGAGGCTTGGCTGGCCCGGTGGCTCAAGGGGAGTGTTGGACCGGTTCCCTACTGGATCCCTAATCATAAACACCGGGAACAGAGTGGTATCTCGTGTCAAAACCAGAATGTATCAGTTGGAGTTTTCTCTATCTCTTGCTCTCATTCTGTGGCACTGATATATACTGTGCTGGCAGCGGCAAAATAAATATGATTAGGCTGCATTCCAAATCCTGGTTTGGATCTGCTACTGGTGTCTATTGTCTAAAGACATAGACAACACTTTCTAGAGATATAAAACTTCTTATATAAAACTTCTGTGAAGATAAAATGAGATGTAATCTGCTTTCGAGCAAACTACATTTGTATTTAAAAGGAAACATTATTTAGCTATGTTAATTACAGTATTACGTAATTTACTCATCATAAATGAGAAACAAATGCAACAAGTAACTCATCTTATTGACGAGTGGTGATTTAATCAAGACCAAAAAAATGGTATCTAGGGGTTTCTGGTCTGACAGGAGACAGAACCCGTCCCTCTCTCTATTTGTGTCCCTTATTGCTGTACATCAGTGAGTTCTCATCTGGACAGAGAAATGGTCATAACATTAAATGACACAAAGCAGACCAACCACAAGACACGTATTTCATGTACGGTGAAATAAACATTTCAAAACACAGAGAACGAGGAAAGCTGAATCTAGGGCAAAAGCTCATATCAGAAACAGAGTTTTTTTTATTTTTTTATGTTTTCACAACTGAATGAATAAAACTATTGTCATAAACCTCACCGCACCACTCCTGCTAATCCTTGTCAATTTTCAGAGGTGTTTATGAAAATAGGTTACTAAATAAAGGGCTTTAAGAAGATTATTTTCCCACTCTGCCATGAGTGTGTGAGATTTGCACCGACTTCAACGTCCTCTCCCCGTTCAAACGACTGTTCAGGCTGACAATGCCATTAGCAGTGAGAGCCTTAAACACAATATTGGGGACAGAATTGGACACATACTGTTCGCAGCCCATAACACCACACTGACGGTATGTCTCTTTTATCAATGCACTCTGTCATAGTGCTGCTGTGAAGACAAAGACAAAGGAGGCTGAGTAGACAGGAGCGGCCGTGTAGCAGCATGCTACTCTATAGAGGTGCTGGAGGAGACTGTAGTTACATAGGGGGACTGTCAACTCTCCCACAGGGAATGTGCACCCCACAATGCACTTTAAGAAAGAGCCAGTCAGGGTTGATTAAGTCCTGGGCTGACGGGGAGGGTGGGGGTGGGGAACGGAGGTTGAGGGGGACACAACCAATATGACACTGCCAGCAGGGTATGATTACACCTCATGTGAAGGCGGAAAAATCTTCTGAGGCAGACTATCTTTCACACAGGCATCTGCCATGTCCTCTCTGTGTGTGCCTGGAAGTAATCAATAGTTATCGAGCAAATAAATGGAAAATAATAATTGATTTATAGAAAGGAGGAAGATGCCTTAATTTGCCATCTTCACATGATTTACAACATTAGAGGGGAAGACAAAAACACATTTCAAAAAGGATGATCACATCATTACGAAGGTACTTAAAAAACCCAAGGTCACATTCCCCTCAGGTTCTAAAACTAAACAGTAAAAACTTGGAGGCTGTGCTGTGGATGAGGTGACGACACGCTAAAAGTGGCCATGTGGGCAAATAGACGATTAGAGCTGTGCAAACACAGGACCGGGCTAGTGGCACCGGCTCACCCATGGCTACAAAAGCATTTCCCCCACAGCGGAACACATAGCAAATCTGCTCAGCATAGATAAACCCAGACAGAACAAGACTGAGCAGCACCACAGCCCAAAAATCATCAGGCACACACAGAGGTCAAGGTGTTTTTGGTAACTGCACTGAGAAACCCTCAGTCTCTCCCTCTGTCTGGGGTGTTGATTAAGAAAACAAGCATCAGCACGGGGCTGGACTGAAGGCCTCGGCCGTGCAGAAAGTATAAAGGCTGGAAATGTAATTAACAGTAAGAGCATGAGCACCTCCACTAGCAGCTGTTTCCAACCAATGTAAATTATCAATTAAGAATGTTCCATCCTCAGATGTTCCTAGCACTAAATCTCAGCCAGGACAATTCATTTACAGCATCTAAACACAGTCAACGCTGCTGCATCTTTAGCAGAGGGAGACGAATCGCTGCACCACTATCTAATCTGGGCGCAAGGGACTGGGGTCTGTCTAATTTACTGTGCAAACTACCATAAAGCAACGCTATTCAAGATGGCATGATTCATTTACAAATCCATCCCGGGCAACAATGATGAGGGCACCCGTCACATCCTGCCGCTCAGCATACTAAACACTAAACACTGCCGAGCTAACGAACAGGGGAAGCAGTGCTGAGGAAGGCCTTATTATTGTAAGGAAATAATTGTCACTTGGCTCTATCTAGCTCAAAACAAACTTGCCAATAACAGTGTATGAACCTGATCAGCATTTTGATGAGAGTATTTTCTTGTTGAAGCCATTGTCTTCCGGGGGGGGGGGGGGGGGGGTAAATTACCTTCCTGTTCTTTATGTAACAACAAACACATAAACCAGATTTGACCGTCAGTCTACATGCAGTATGTGTCTTATATAGACCGTTAGAGACTAGAATACAGACCGCCTTGTCAGGCAAATGTGAGCATCCGGCCAAACTATAAGAAGCGTCTTATCAAGAACATCACCAGTGAAGCAACAGAAGACTTAATTAAGCAGATTTTGTATGTGGCACTATTAAAGCCCATCAGACAGACAGACAGACAGACAGCCCTTTGTTTCCTCGTCATTGTGCTCCATAGAGGAGCGTTTCCTGCCTTCAACTCCAGAGACAATGGAGAGCACAATGAACAGTAATCATAGAATTATCAGAAATACAAGACTGATTCATTTGACAGATTTCAATCCCTACCCTTTTCAAGATCGTCAACAGCTAGCCTACAATTCTTCTAGCGACAATTTATAAATAATAATAATAATAATAATTCCATGAGGATTGTATTCAGTCTTTAGTTGTCGTCCTTTTCCTCAGAGAACCAGGGATTCCGAAAGCAACACAAACAAAAGGTGTTCGACACTTTTAAATAGAATATCAATAGGTAGATGTGATTGCAGAAATAATCATTAGCCCATTTATTGTTTAATACACCAAACATGACCCTATGTAGGCCTAGTCGTCATGTCCATGTTTAGACCCATAAATATGAGTCAATAAACAATATCTAAATGCAATTTCTGGTTCCCAATACACCGCCACCCCCTTTTCCAATACACCCCCACCCCCTTTTTGTGGCATTCGCTTCACTGCTCAAATCAGTGTTCTAGCGAAATACCCCTCTCCCCTCCCTTTCCCTCCCTCATTCTTCAATTCGTTTATTTTTTTTCTGGGAAAATGACCTAGTTCCAGGTGCCGGGCTTAGAAAGTCGCTGAGCAAAATCCACTTTCACCTCTTGCCCTCCGAGGTCCCCGGAAACATATCCTACAATCCACTAGCAATGACATCAGACATCTGAAACGGCTGACACACCACACACGGACCTAAAACAGGATTCTGACTCAACAACAAAATGGAGGGAGAAATGGAGAACAAGTCTCCCATGAGATAAGGAGAGGCCAGTCAACCAGCCAGCCAAGCAGTACGTGAAGAGAACACATTATAGGTTTTGTGTTTGTCCTGCAGGGGAAAGGAAGGGGAGGATGGGTGAGAAGACACAATCTGGAATGGATAGCCTACTGTTCAATTCAATTGGAGGATCTGTATAAATCCATTCATGTAAACATTTGTTATCTACAATCTGGGATTGCTTACATATTCATCCCTTCAAACGTGTTTGGGGTGTTACAGACACTTAACGCCAATGTGTACAGGCTCAAATAAGCTTTAAATTGAACTGTCTGCTTGGTCATTTAGAGCAGGATTGAAGGTGGCTGTTGTTGAAATGGGCCAGTGTCTTGTGACGAGGCTTTTCCCCATCTGTCTCTTCCAGTTAGCTCGTTGCCTCCAACAGGATCCCAGAAGTTAACCAACACTAATTACCTTGGACAAACCATGTCAGTCTCAAAATATTATGTTTCCTTACTTCACGGAAAATCTAGAAAAGCAAAAAAGACGGAAATTACATGAAACAAAACATATATAGTCCAGTGATAGTTGCTTGTCAAAATGTGGTGGTGGGCCCATTTTATAAACCCACGACTAACCATAGGCTTGGGTCAGTCTCTTGAAATATGGAGCTAGGCCTAATTAAATTAAAATAGGTTAGATATTACTGCACTGTTGGAGCTAGGAACACAAGCATTTCTCTACACCCGCAATACCATCTGCTAAATATGTGTATGCGACTAATAACATTTGATTTGATTTGATAAAGGGAGAGTTACCGCTTTAGCCCAACTATGTAACGGATAGCTTGTTTAATAATGTACGATTCCTCCTCTTTCTGTATTCTGTCCTTGGTAGAAGCCATGTCCAATTATCTTTTCTTATGAGACAGTCTGTCTGGACACACTCGTCACAAAAATGAATGGCTGACCAATAAGACATTCCACAACAGTAGCAGAGATGTAACTTGGCCCATGTCATTCTGTACCACACTGACTCGTCCACAGAATTAAAGAAGCTTCAAGGTCAATTCTGCCCAAATCTGCCCAATTCCAGCCTTGCTAAAGCAGTCCCAGTGTCTTGCACCCAATGGAATTTGGGAGAAATGTTGTCAGTAGTTCATAGAATAAAACAAAAAATAATAATTTTACCCAATCACATACCTATAAATGGTAAAACCAGAGAAACTGATCATTTTGCCGTGGTCTCTTCATTTTTTCCAGAGCTGTATGTGAAGGTTTGAGCTACCCTGTCACGATCCACAATAGGGTCTGTATTGAGGACTGGTGAGAGTGAATAGGGTCAGTGTTGGTCAGGGGGAAAACCGGTTTGTTGTGTGTAGTAGTAGTATCATGCAGGTCACAGACACAGAGCTCTTCTTTGTTGGCCTCTTTATTAAATAACTCATCTCTAATCGTCCCATGTGAGGAGGGTAACATTTCCAGGGAAATTTCAAGAGACCCCTCAATAAAAACAAAAAATAAAAACAGAGTGTTCATTGAAGGTACCTTCATTTAAGTGCTAGGCTCTTAACTCAGGACTCTTGTTTGCCAAGAAATTTCACACACATGCTGCGACTTAACCGGCGCCATTCTTGTTTACAGGAAAACAGCAATGTGGGTAGTGGAGAGTTGTTAATAGTTAATGACAAATTAATAATGCTGTCCGTCTCAAACACTGTACTAACTACAGTGAATCTACAAAAGTATGAACATATTAAAACAGTATAATAGGAGGAGAGTCTGGGACTCTAAAAAAATATGCATGCAATAACAGCATGCCTTCTCCTTTGTCAACATAATACATCTTCACTCATGACCTTTCATCGTTCTTTGGGAGTCCAGAAACAGCAGGGAGTTAATGTGGGGCCATAGAGGAAGAAGAATGATAAACCTGCTGGATCATTTCCCCAGCAGACTCCCAAGGTTAGTTCCAGCCTGATGCTAGAGCCTGCAGTCAGAGAACGAGAGACAGCAGGACAGCAGCGGAATGATCAAATGTGCCAGGCAGGCAAAGCCAGGCTTTGCAGCTACGTCGCATTTTGACCAACTGAAAAATGACACATCATTTTCTTATCGAAATTTCAGAAACTGTTCTGGTTCCCGACGGAGTAGCCTGCACAGTAGTAAAGATGAAGTGAAATGTTTCCTTGCTACAGAGGCCAGCTACTGAATCACGAGGAGGGAGGCAGGAGCACTGGGCCTTTATAGCAGACAGCCAGACACAGGTGCTTAAGTGCTAAACACCCTGCATTTACGACGGTGGCAGCACTGACCTTAAATGAAGTTATGAGTGGTAAGCCATTAAATTATAAAAAGAAAATGCCCAGACGAGGGCTTATCCAAGAGGGACAGAGTCGGGCTGCCTGCCCAAAGGGGCGTAATCCCAAAACACAATACACAAGCACTTACTGTACCTGTGTCAGATAGGTCAGAGGGGTAAAACAATTATTCTTGACAAGCACATAAAAACAACAACCATAAACACATACAGTAGCAGTAGTAGGAACCTGCACACAGTAGTGAGCAATGTCATGGCAGTGAACGAATGACATTCTTATTTTTTCACCATGACAATCTTTTTGGGGGGGGCGGGGTCCTCAACTCTGTAACCCTTTTATGTTCCAATTACAGTACATGGATTCTTGTCATAACATACATTCCCATATTCCAAGTATGTTGTAAAAAATGGCCACTTTGTGACACCCCCTTTGTTCTTCCATCAGCAACATCGCTTCATCACAACAAGTTGTCACATCTGGTCTTAAAGACGGAAGGAAAGATCGGTAGAGAGAATGGGATACACATCTGGAAGCTATTTCCCCCACCATGTCTGAAACTCTCTACTGTTTAACAGCTCTCCCCTCCCCATTCTCACCACCATAGCAGCGACATCCCTCTCTGGTTCTCCCTATCCCTGTGCTCCCGTCAAACAGAACAACAGCTCACTCTGGACATGGCAAAGCCGATAGCAACAGCTGTGTGGTGGTCTACTACTAGTCTGCTACTCGGGTGTTGGGTAATCAGTCCACTTGGGCAACAGAATGCTTGTTTACAATGAAGGTATGTAGTATAGACATGGACTCTGGGACTGAGGCATCTACAAAAAGGCTGAGGATCTGATGAATCTCTAGTTCATGAATAGATTCTGAGGATCTAATGAATCTCTAGTTCATGAATAGATTCTGAGGATCTAATGAATCTCTAGTTCATGAATAGATTCTGAGGATCTGATGAATCTCTAGTTCATGAATAGATTCTGAGGATCTAAGGGCTCAGACAAACCAATAGAGTACTTAGCAACTCTGAACGGAATTTGCAAACCGAGTGCGCAACGATTTTACAAGTAGAATCGGGTGAAATGTCGGCAGTCAGACGTCTATAGTGGGTGGTCCCTAAAACACAGCACTCTGAACGATCGGCAGACAAACGCTAGATCCATATTCGGTGCGATGTGTGCGAGCCTTAAAACCTGTCCCTTGGAAAGGCTGAGTGCTTAGCTATGTCAATGACTCACCAACCATATGTTTGTGAGACAATGCTTGAATGGCTCGACAACCTTGACAAGGTCAATGAACAGCAGCACAAGCGCAGGAAATATTTCTTAGCCATAAGAACATTTTCCAAACAGAATGAAAAGCATCAAAAGTGAAAATGTACAGCTTGGCAGAAAACAGCGCCTTTCCACACAAGAACGACATGACAGAGATGTGGTAGGAAAAACGCTTGAGAACACTCCCATTCATGTGATACAGAGTGGACACTTCAGCAACACTCCCCTTAAAACAACACATGGAGAACAATGGACCCTGCTCTCCAGACACAACATCACTCAGCCTTGTTCTGGACCGGGGGATTTACAGCAAACAGATTTCCCCATGATCAAACCTGTCGTGGGCCGGGAAGGCTCGTAAATCTAGGCCCTGGCCTGCTCCACAGACCATTCACCCAACACTGATTTATACTGAAGAATTAGCTCCCATACCAATTTGAGGCTGACGCCAGATGCAGGGTGAATGGAACAGGAGACATTGGGATGCAGACCATGTCATTTAGATTAACACCTGACCTGCTTTACTCGTCTACTGCTGTAGATATAAACTGTTATAAGTCCTCTTTAGGATGGTGGGCTCTGCTTGAACATCCTATGGATTGCCAGTGCTGTAAAATGTTGAAGCTCTATAATATACTGTAGTAAATGTCTTCGCTTATGGCAGTATTTCTTATTGAGTGCCAGCTATTCAATATTTCCAGTATCATAAAAAGCCAACATCAAAAACAAACCATTGCTTGGCATCTAATATTAAAACAACGTATTCAATATTGAAAACTGTTGAAGAAACTTGATTCTTGTCGCATTAATTCCCTATGGAAGACCAGACAAGATGACTAGCATTCGGAAAAATAGGCCAGTTTATTCACACACACACTCAATCGCCTGCGCTCGCACACACACACACACACACACACACACACACCAGCAGTGGCACCACACCAACATAAGCAATAAAATATACCTGAGAACCTTGGTCTCATACACAGCCTGTTGCTTACTCACAGACTATGTAATCCAGAAAGGCCTTTTTCTCTTTCAGCAGTAATCTATTTCTCAGCCTCCTCCACAGTGGTGATGGGAATATGAGGTGTACTTGGACAAAATGAAAGAGAGGCAATGATGCAACCAACCACTGCTGCATTAATGACACTCTATTGTCTACATTTCAATACTTTTTTCAAACTGTTGATTACATTACAGTTGTTTCAGCTGAATGCATCTTGCTCAGTGTCACAGTGTAAGTATCCAATAGTGTGCAATAGAATTAGCAGAATCCCAAACAAATACACAGCTGTTCATTACCTACACAAGAGTACAGGTGCAAAATCAAATCAATCGGATGCAATCATCGTTCATTCATAATTATAACTTTACAGTAATTCTTGCCTGAAAGTATCATCTTACAAATCAATACAAATACGTTAAAAGCAGTGCTCAGTTCGGTTCTCGCCACTTAAAATATTTCATATTTTCATAATAGCCTATTCTCAGTTACCGTAGATCTAATGTTGGTTCCTCATTCCTACAGATGTCATTGTATCCCAGTGAAAGCCATTGGTAGGCAGCCGGAAACAGGAAGTACTGGGGCTCATGGGTGATTTCCACATGGCTCCAGAAAGCAGCTTGTGTTCTCTATTCTTTTGCCAAAACAAACAAGCCATTCCGAGAGGAAATATGGTGCAATTATACAGCCTCCTCCTTCATTCTCTAGCTCCCGGTTATGGCAGGTAGTCTAACACTTCACACTGACATACAACAAGCTATCTCTCAAAGCAGCATTTCACTGGCATAAAAAAAAACATAACATCCACAGGATGAAACGTGCAATATCCACTTTCTGCTAACCTTTTACTGCAGTGGGCTAAATCAGGGTCACACAGAGGGTTTCTTGGTAGTCTTAAACAAATCTACTGTGAAACAAAAGTACACCTCACACACATGGTTATGGGCTTTAAAAAAGAAGACACCTGTGACATGTCCGATATAGAGTTGAAATGTATTATTATTTTGAGTTTGCATCCCAATGTTACACTTTATATTCATCACAGAAGACTGAAATACAACAAAACTGTTTAACATAGAAACACCAGATTCTCTGCCTTTAAAAAATACATAATGTTGATTAATTATGAAAAATATTAATAACATTCCACCCATAAGGCCACTATGTCAATTGACTGCAGGAAAGGGCTACAGGGCAATTCCACCACTTTTCAACATCATTTTCATCATCATCTCCAGCACAATACCAGTGTCTACATATGTGAAAATGGAGCATTTCTACATTTTGTAGAATTAAAAAATATATAATTAAATAATTAAAAAGTTAAGTTTCTTGCTCCCCATGAGCAAGGAACTTAAAAACAGTGATTTTAAAACACTATGAGATTTGCAGTGTATTGTGGAGCAAGATAATACCCTCCCCTCTGGCTAGAAACTATTTGCAGGTTTGGAAATCACTGTTTTTCATACTTTTTAATCCTACCCTGTGATGTCACAGAGAAGCATTTTTTAGGAACTTTCTTCTTCTCTTTTTAACCACAGATCATAGAAATGCCCCATTTTCAAATTTGTAGACACTGGTATGGTGCTGGAGATAATGAATATGAGGTTGAAAAGTGGCAGATTTGCCCTTTAACTAGAACTGTGATGCAACCTATCTATTCGGTTTCTTTGAGGAAAATACAGTGAGCTTAACACCAAAGCAGCCAGTGGCTGGTGGGAATAAGCCTTTTTAGATTGTGTGAAAATGTTACTTCCCTGCCCGGGCTTGGCCTCTGCAGTCTCGTGCTTTTTCTTTCGCAATAATACATTGTCATGCGCCCCTAAAACATGATTCACTCACAAATTCAAACCTCAACCCACTAAAATTGTGTGTTTGCAAATAATGGAGTTACAGTTTTTTAATACACCTAATTAATTCATGACGATGATCTATCTGCATTTAAGACAAGTGTATTAAAGTGGCAAAAAAGCAGCATCTTTAAAAACTTGAAATGGGAAAATGTGCAGAGAGATGATCATAAATGTCTCGCTTTATTATTATTAAGCAGATAAACATATTAGGTACAGAATCCTCTTGACAGACACTGTCATCAGTATGGGCTAAATGCTGCAAACTCTGTTTGTAGGCATAGCCTTGTGACCCAGTCATTTTAGCAACAAGCAAGCAGATGGAGGTAGGGAATATATTGAAACATGCATCAACAGGAGACCTCATAAATAACTGAAATAGAAAACAAAACACGAGACTACTCTCCAAGGAGAAGAGATACTAACTAAACCCGTGCTTTTCAGTGTGTATGTGAGCACAGTTTAATTTCTCATCTGGGAATAGGATGGCAAGAATACAGAACTGGGGTGTAATTAATTTTCTCTATGAAGCATTATAATTACTGTGTCGAGTGAAAAGTAGCAAAGTCAGCCTCTACATCCTGCCCAACATCTCGTCTAACATTAGATGCTCACTGTCAACTGCAAGTAAATCCTGTAAAAATAAACACAACAGACCTCCCATTTAACATACACAACAAGGACGAGGGACTGTGGCATTTATAATAGAATGATTATTGATTCCAATAAAAACATGATCTTACGTTTGAACTATAAAGATTTCTTCTCATCCAATCTCAAGCTATTATGTCAAATGCAGAGCACAGACTAAATGAATTGATGCTCAAAGATAGAAGGATAGATTTGACCCAAAGGAAAACTAGAGGAGGGATGAGAGATATTGGAGTTGGCTGGGCAGGAAAGTAAGAGGATCATTTCTCAGAAGCACCATTTGGAATACTGTTATTGTTCTAGGCAGTGGGTACAGAGGGCAGAGTGAGTCATGGGGTGTTTTTTATTTTAACGTATCATTGTGGGGGTAGACCATGATTCTCTCTGGTAGGGTGCAAAACTACATTCTCCTGTCCACAAAAACAATGGAGGGTGACTGAAATAGCATCATACAGTAGGTATCCCTCTCCCAGTCATCGTCACATTTAGTGGAGGTATCATTATGTCATTAAGTCCAAAATGAATTCAAAATCAGTGGTCACCAACCGGTCGATGGATCATTTCTGTACAAAAGATAACTATGAAGGCTAAAGACTTGCACTCCTTTTTTAGTTAGTGGTAGGTACACATGATTCAGAAGCCCTACGCACCAGGTAGGCAAAATGTTACCATTTTGAACCATTTAATTTGCAGCTCATCGTGTCTATTTTAATATCGAGGAGTATTTCACTTTCTCTGGTTACAAGAGCAACATGAATTTGTGCTTGAGGCAGATGTGGTGCAACTCGAGTTTCGCCATCAGGTGGAAGATGGTGTCCCATCTCTCTGGTCAGTCTCACCAGAAGGAAAGGAAGGAGAGAGCATGGACCGTGAGAGGTGGACCCTCTGCTGCTCTCTCCCTCAATCCGCTGAGACTAATGCCGTGTTTAAAACAACTGGGAACTCAGAAATCTCAGACATCAGTGCGTTCAAGACAACTGGGGGGAAAAAAGGTCAAGTCATGGCGTCAGTGAACAACAAGTTAGAAAGTCAGAGCTCTAGAAAGATGCCCGAGTTTTCAAGATGGAAGGCCATTAAAAACGAGATCCAACTGGGGAAAATCGTTTTGAATGGTCATCCAACTTGAAAACTCAGGCATCTTTCTAGAGCTCCGACCTGAAGTTCACTGACGTCATGACTTGACCTCGTTTTTTCCGAGGTCCCATTTGTCTTGAAAGCACCATGACCATCAGATGCAGGTATCGTCAGTTCAGTAAAATAAAAAAGCAAATTATTATCAAATCAGCTGTACCTTGTAAGTGCTACACCAACTGATCTATTTTGTTATCAAAGCTCAAGTTTTGGAATATAATATAGACTGAGAAGAACAATATTGGCAGGCCATGCATATAGCCAACATTCTGTAATGATGTATTCGGCCCCTCATTCCTACAGAACTGTGTTTATTAGGTTAATGTTACATTTTTTAAGTATTGTTTTAAAATAAATCTGAGCAGTAGATCTTGGTTTGCCTTTTGACATCAAAAGTGATCTTGACTCAGAAAAGGTTGGTGACCACTATTCTAGATGGTATTTCAATAAGTATTTTTACAGTTAGACAGTTATGAAAGCACAAAATCCATTTTTTAAATTAATCCTAGACGTCACTGGTTAGTGATTATAATAGAGGTTGACTGATTATGATTTTTCAACGCCGATACCGATACTGATTATTGGAGGACCAAAAAAAAGACGACACCGATTAATCAGACGATTATTTGTATTTATTTGTAATAATGACAATTACAACAATATTGAATGAACACTTATTTTAACTTAATATAATACATCAATAAAATCAATTTAGCCTCAAATAAATAATGAAACATGTTCAATTTGGTTTAAATAATGCAAAAACAAAGTGTTGGAGAAGAAAGTAAAAGTGCAATATGTGCTATGTAAGAAAGCTAACGTTTCAGTTCCTTGCTCAGAACATGAGAACATATGAAAGCTGGTGGTTCCTTTTAACATGAGTCTTCAATATTCCCAGGTAAGAAGTTTTAGGTTGTAGTTATTATAGGAATTATAGGATTATTTCTCTCTATACCATTTGTATTTCATATACCTTTGACTATTGGATGTTCTTATATGCACTTTAGTATTTTGCCAGTGTAACAGTATAGCTTCCGTCCCTCTCCTTGCTCCTCCCTTGTCTTGAACCAGCAACACAACAACAGCCATCATCAAAGCAGCGTTACCCATGCAGAGCAAGGGGAACAACTACTAGAAGGCTCAGAGCGAGTGACGTTTGAAACGCTATTAGCGTGTGCTAACTAGCTAGCCATTTCACTTCGGTTACACCAGCCTCATCTCGGGAGTTGATAGGCTTGAAGTCATAAACAGCGCAATGCTTGACGCACAACGAAGAGCTGCTGGCAAAACGCACTAAAGTGCTGTTTGAATGAATGTTTATGCGCCTGCTTCTGCCTACCACCGCTCAGTCAGATACTTAGATACTTGTATGCTCAGTCAGATTATATGCAACGCAGGACACGCTAGATAATATCTAGTAATATCATCAACCATGTGTAGTTAACTAGTGATTATGATTGATTGTTTTTTATAAGATAAGTTTAATGCTATCTAGCAACTTACCTTGGCTTACTGCATTCGCGTAACAGGCAGTCTCCTTGTGGAGTGCAACGAGAGAGAGGCAGGTCGTCATTGCGTTGGACTAGTTAACTGTAATGTTGCAAGAGTGGTTCCCAGGAGCTGACAAGGTGAAAATCTGTCGTTCTGCCCCTGAACAAGGCAGTTAACCCACCGTTCCTAGGCCGTCATTGAAAATAAGAATGTGTTCTTAACTGACTTGCCTAGTTAAACAAAGGTATAAAAATATTAATAATAAAAATAATTACCAAAAAAAAAATCGGCAAATCGGCGCCCAAAAATACCGATTTCCGATTGTTATGAAAACTTGAAATTGGCCCTAATTTAGCGGCCATTCCAATTAATCGGTCGACCTCTAATCACCATGCACTCTTCTACCACTCCGTTTCCCTGCCAGTCTGAGGTTCACATACTGATTACAAACCACAGATCCACATGAGGGGATGTGATCAAAAATTGCCATACATACGTGTATATCAATCAAAAAGGCTATAATGCATAACACATAGAACTACAATGAATTCAATAGACTAATAATAATTATCCATCTATAGAGTTTATGTCATTAGTCAAGACCCACTAAGGTTTTTCTTTTTCAGAAATGAAGTGCAACTGGGGCAGAGATTTCCTCAAATAAAAGTATAATTTTTGACGTGGCGTTGAATATAAACTACCCAGCATTTAAACCCAGTGGGTCTCACTGCTGATGATCTTCATCTATTTTAAATGACAGAGCAGCGATGATAACACAAAATAAATCCATGCAGAAGAAGGAGGAGGCTGGGCATGTACTACCGCCAACTCAAGTCAGAAAGGCCATATCTATACAACACAAAGTCCCAAACTAGAGAAACATCATTGATTTTCATAAAGCTTTTATATACTCAACTGACAAAAGACCTCCATGGCTTCCACTAGCAAAGTCATGGAATAGTCGGTCCTGTTTTTGACAGAACAAGCATTCTACATCAAGCTACATCAAGCCTGGTATTGACAAATTAGATGGAAAGCTACTGAGCATGCAGTGGACTATATTGCCACTCCTATATGTCATATCTTGAATCTGAGTCTGGAGAAAAAAAATTGTCCTCAGACCTGGAAGGAAGCCAAAGTAATTCCACGACCAAGAATGGTAAAGCACCCTTTACTGGTTCTAACAACTGACCATTCAGCTTATTGACTCTTAGCAAAAAAATGTGTTTGACCAGATACAATGCTATTTCTCTGTAAACAAATTGACAACAGACGATCAGCATGCTTATAGAGAAAGGCAATCAACATGTACTGCACTGACAGAAACTAATGATCATTGGTTGAAAGAAATCGATAACAAAAAGATGACTGATGATTGTGGGAGGTGTATTGTTAGATTTCAGTGCAGCCTTTGATATGATAAGCTGTTATTGAAAAAACATATGTGTTATGGCTTATGTGTTACCTCTGCCATATAGTGTATTCAAGAGCTATCTATCTAACAGAACAGAGAAGGTTTTCTTTAATGGACACTTCTCTAATGTTAAACATGTAAAGTGTGGTGTACTGCAGGGGAGCTCTCTTGGTCCTCGATTTAACATTATACATGTCAGCAACCACAGCTGGTGAAATCACTGCAACCATAAACAAAGAGTTGCAGTCAGATTTAGAATGGGTGGCCAGTAATAAACTAGTCCTGATCATCTCTAAATCTAAAATAATTATACTTGGTACAAATAATTTCCTAAGTTCTAGACTTCAGCTGAATATTATAATGAATAACCTGGTAGAGGAGACTAAATTACTTGGTGTTCCCTTGGATTGTAAACTGTCATGGTCAAATCATATTGATTTAATGAATGTAAAATGGGGAGAGGTCTGTCCTTGATAAAGAGATGCTCTGCTTTTTTGACACCACACTCCACAAAGCAAGTCCTACAGGCTCTAGTTTTATATTATCTTGATTATTGCCCAGGCATATGGTCAGGTGCTGCAAAGAAGGACCTAGAAAAACACCAGCTGGCCAAGAAAAGAGTGGATCGTCTTACTCCACTGTAATCAGAGGGCTAATATCAATACTATGTATGCCAGTCTCTCTTGGGGATAGACTGACTGCATCGCTTCTTGTTTTTATAAGAAACATTCATGTGTTGAAAATTCCAAATTGTTTGCATAGTCAACTTGCACACAACACTGACACACACACTTATCCCACCAGACATGCTACCAGGGGTCTTTTCACAGTCTGCAAATCCAGAACCAATTCAAGGAAACGTACAGTATTATCGAGCCATGATTGCATTTAACTCCCTTCCATCTCCTATTGTTCAAGTGAACAGCAACCTGACTTTAAAAAACAGATAAAGCAACACCTCGCAGCACAACGCCTCACTAGATATTTGGTGTGTATGTACTGACAGATGCTACAGAATGTAAATCTAACATATGAAAATGTTCCTGATAAATGGTCAGGATAAATGTAGGCCTAGAATAGTAGGCCTCTCTGCGTTTTTTCTCTCTCTGTGTTTTACATGTATGCAGTTCTGTCCTTAAGCTGTTCTTGTCTATTAATGTTCTGTATTATGTCATATTTCATGTTTTGTGTGGACCCCAGGAAGAGTAGCTGCTGCTATCACAACAGCTAATGGAGATCCTAATAAAATACCCCTAAAAAATACCAATGTGCTACAAATATTTAATCACATTCAAAAATAAATCAGACAAAACGGTTGGTGTTTGGTGAAATCCCATCTCTGCCTCCAACACCAGAGCTTCCCCAGGCCTTCACCTTTTAAGCATTCATGTAAAGGATTCTAACACAGCTACCGGGGGAATAATTGATCGGCCCAAATCAACAGAAAGAATCAGAATTTCTCTCTTTACCTTTTTGAGGTGTCCGCTGCGGGTTCCCACAAACACCACTGAGTGGTCTCCATAGGTGTAGGCTGCTACTGCTCCCATGCCATCTACGCGGTCGTCATACAGAGGGGTCCCCTCTATCACCCGTAGACCCCCCAAAGGCTGGTTCAACACCAGCCCACAGAAATCATCTCCAATCTGCTTTGGCTGCAAAACAAAACAAGAAGGGGACAATGTTCAGAATGTATCAAGGTATTGGATCAAATGTAGCCTATTTACTAATAAACAAAACGGTAATAGATTTTGGGAGCTTTCACTACACACCTCTAGGGGTACACAAAGGAAAATGACAATGCAATTTATTATAAAGATAAGAAATTTAATAAGAAATACCCCTCTGAGCACAGGTGACATTTGTGGCATGTTAAATAGAGATATTTATTTTTGTTCCGAAAGCTACACACTGGGCACAGACTTGTTCAACATCTAGTTTTGATTGACATTTGGTGGTCAACTAACGATAATTCAACGTGAAATCAACCAACAAATGTAACGTTTGGTGAAAAATATAATGTTGATTCAACCATTTTTTGCCCAGTGGGCCATGTCAGTCTGAAACATGCCGGTGTGGGAGGAGCAAACGGTTGTTGATGAGTCTTTATGAAGGATAAATATATCAAACACGGCCTGTGCCAGACTCTGGCACACACGCTCTCATTAAGAGGTCAAGGGCTATCGCTGTGCATGAGAAGGGGCTGATAATGCAGATGAAGCAGGCCATAATTTATCAAAAAGACCCGATTTGCATCAGCTATGGGGAGCCCTGTTCCTCCTAATAAAAACATCCCCGGCAATCCTAAAGGGATCCAGGTCAGCTACTGATGCTTGTTGTTCTCCTCTCCATCTGCCTTGCTCTGCCCTAAAAACTAACGAGGTGGGTTTGGATGGGGGTGGAGTGCCCTCAGACATTATAAATGTACAGTACAGTTATGGGAGCAGCTCATCAACTGTTCCTGATTTCAATCCTTGAGACAGGTACCCTAATAAGATGCATTATTTGAAATACCCTGTTGTATTTAAATGGGTCACAACTTAACTGCATGTTTTATGAGATCCCTCAGGAAGCTGCGAGACAAATAAATGATACTGTAATACAGTGTTATGACTGGAGTCAGCTTCATTTGACATAACCTTCTAAAGATAACATTTTCAGAATTTTTTATCCCAGATAAAGTTACTGTAACATACATTTTTCAATTTTTCAAACATTGTATAGATCAGCAGGGATTTTTCATTCTGCAAAAAAAAAATCTGGATGGTAAAAATACCAAAATAGTCGTCATAGCGTCATAAAGGTGGAGAGTTGTTAAAATATCATAGGCCTAGAACGGGTTCGCAAGCCTATTAAGGCCAGGAACCAAACCCTAATAGGTTTTTTTTTCTTCTCTTAATCATATCATAATCAACTTTTACCAGTTGAATGTAGACACACAACAAAAATAGTATTACAATCAAGGGTTGGAACTGTTTCAGGGAACATTTTTTGAGGAACAGAACCCGAACCGAAAACAAAAGTGATCTATACTGTTCCGGAACAGAACCGTTATACTAAAAGCATGGGAACCGGTTAATAACATTCCTTTACATTTCGGGCCTTTTTTTCCAGTCCCACAGAAATCGTAACAAAGCGCCTATGCAAAGCCCCAACTCCGTCACTAAGCAACATATTACTGCATCTGCCTTCCAGCTGGAAATCTTTGCCAGTGGGTGTGCGTAGGCTACCTGCCCCTCCCCTCCCCTCTGAAGCATAGGTTACTGTAGCCTACTGATGATGCCACAACCATAATTCAGAAATTAGGGAGCTATTTAATTAGAGAAGAAGGGATTTACTTTTTCAATGCTAGTTAAGGATACTATAGTTATCACGTTTTACATTGGATTTATTAACTACAATCAGGTAAGGTATCCTATTGGCAGGTAGCCTAGTGGTTAGAGCGTTGGACTAGTAATCGAAAGGTTGCAAGATTGAATCCCCGGAAAAAAAGAAAGAAAGAAATGATCTCACTCCAATAAATTTTTATAGAAAGTTAGCAAAAATAGATAAGATCTTGCTACCATGGAAAGGAAAATACCTGTCTATTTGTGGAAAAATCACCCTGAGTAACTCTTTAGTCATATCACAGTTGACCTATTTGCTTATGGTTTTGCCTACACCTTCTTTTTAAATTATATGAACATAAAATATTACATTTTATTTGGAACGGCAAGCCAGATAAAATTAAAAGGGCCTATTTATATAACGAATATGAATTCGGAAGGCAGAAATGATTAAATATTAAAGCATTAGACCTCTCACTAAAGGCATCAGTCATACAAAAGTTATACTTAAATCCAAACTGGTTCTCTAGTAAATTGGTAAGAATGTCTCATCCTATGTTCAAGAAGGTCCGTTTTCCCTTTATTCAGATTACACCGGCCAACTTTCGATTGTTTGAAAAGGAAATAATCTCCAAAATATCTTTATTTTTTAAACAATCCTTAGAAAGTTGGTTGCAATTTCAGTTTAATCAACCTGAAAAGACAGAACAAATAATACAACAAATATTGTGGTTAAATTCAAATATACTAATTGATTTTTAAAAAAAGGTATTTTTCGAAGAAATTTTTAAAAAAGGTATAATTTTTGTGAATGATATCATAAATAGGATTGGTGGAGTTATGTCACACATGCAGCTAACACAGACATATGGAAATGTGTGCTCTACCCAAAATTACAACCAATTAATTGCAGCACTACCACAAAAATGGAAGAGGCAAGTAGAAGGGGGAAAAAGTAAGGAACTTGTATGTCGGCCCAGTATTAAAGAACATAAATGGTTAAAGAAAAGTGTGATAAATAAAAACATATACCAATTTCATTTAAGGACCAAAAAACTGACAGCTGTGCCATATAAATAGCAAAATAGTTGGGAAGAGATTTTCGATGTACCCATTCCATGGCACATGGTTTATGAATTGATACGCAAAACAACGCCGGACGCAAAACTTCTAATGTTTCAATTTAAATTACTATACAAAATTCTTGCAACTAATAGAATGTTATATATATGGGGGATACAATCTTCCCAGCTCTGCAGATTCTGCTGTGAGGAGGCAGAATCATTTATTTTGGTATTGTCCATATGTAGCTCGTTTTTGGTCACAGGTCCAGGAATGGCTGAAGAATTGCAACATTTGCCTAGAACTAACGCTGCAGATAGCAAAACTGGGTAATTTGAAAAGCCATCAATCAATAATATAATATTTTTTTTAGCAAAAATGTTTATTTTAAAATTACAATCTGTAGAAGCTATGAGAATAGAAAGGTTCAATTTGTTTTTGAAGCATCACAGCACAGTTGAAAAATATATGGCAAATAGAAATCCAAAATGGATGATGTTGAGAGATAGATGGGAGAGGTTGAATGGAGCTGAAGGGTGGGACTAATAGCAAGATAAAACATGTAGAACATACGGGGTCTGTAAAATTTATATATGTTCAGAACATTTGTGAAATCGCACAGATACAAATAGAAATCAAACTGGATGGACATCAGAAAAAGTGGAAGGACAAAAAAACAAACAAAAAAGAACTATTGTAAAATAGGCTGTGTATGTAAAATGTGTATAAGATGTATAAATTGAAGGTAAAAGCCGAAGTGTTTATTAGTTTACTCCAATTGGGAGATCGGTGGTAGGGTTAGCGGGGAATAATAATAAAGGTATATTATTTTTTAAAGTATGTATGTCTATATAGGTATGTGTATGTACAGTGCCTTGTGAAAGTATTCGGCCCCCTTGAACTTTGGGACCTTTGGCCACATTTCAGGCTTCAAACATAAAGATATAAAACTGTATTTTTTTGTGACGAATCAACAACAAGTGGGACACAATCATGAAGTGGAATGACATTTATTGGATATTTCTAACTTTTTTAACAAATCAAAAACTGAAAAATTGGGCGTGCAAAATTATTCAGCCCCTTTACTTTCAGTGCAGCAAACTCTCTCCAGAAGTTCAGTGAGGATCTCTGAATGATCCAATGTTGACCTAAATGACTAATGATGATAAATACAATCCACCTGTGTGTAATCAAGTCTCCGTATAAATGCACCTGCACTGTGATAGTCTCAGAGGTCCGTTAAAAGCGCAGAGAGCATCATGAAGAACAAGGAACACACCAGGCAGGTCTGAGATACTGTTGTGAAGAAGTTTAAAGCCGGATTTGGATACAAAAAGATTTCCCAAGCTTTAAACATCCCAAGGAGCACTGTGCAAGCGATAATATTGAAATGGAAGGAGTATCAGACCACTGCAAATCTACCAAGACCTGGCCGTCCCTCTAAACTTTCAGCTCATGCAAGGAGAAGACTGATCAGAGATGCAGCCAAGAGGCCCATGATCACTCTGGATGAACTGCAGAGATCTACAGCTGAGGTGGGAGACTCTGTCCATAGGACAACAATCAGTCGTATATTGCACAAATCTGGCCTCTATGGAAGAGTGGCAAGAAGAAAGCCATTTCTTAAAGATATCCATAAAAAGTGTCGTTTAAAGTTTGCCACAAGCCACCTGGGAGACACACCAAACATGTGGAAGAAGGTGCTCTGGTCAGATGAAACCAAAATTGAACTTTTTGGCAACAATGCAAAACGTTATGTTTGGCGTAAAAGCAACACATCTGAACACACCATCCCCACTGTCAAACATGGTGGTGGCAGCATCATGGTTGGGCCTGCTTTTCTTCAGCAGGGACAGGGAAGATGGTTCAAATTGATGGGAAGATGGATGGAGCCAAATACAGGACCATTCTGGAAGAAAACCTGATGGAGTCTGCAAAAGACCTGAGACTGGGACGGAGATTTGTCTTCCAACAAGACAATGATCCAAAACATAAAGCAAAATCTACAATGGAATGGTTCAAAAATAAACATATCCAGGTGTTAGAATGGCCAAGTCAAAGTCCAGACCTGAATCCAATCGAGAATCTGTGGAAAGAACTGAAAACTGCTGTTCACAAATGCTCTCCATCCAACCTCACTGAGCTCGAGCTGTTTTGCAAGGAGGAATGGGAAAAAATTTCAGTCTCTCGATGTGCAAAACTGATAGAGACATACCCCAAGCGACTTACAGCTGTAATCGCAGCAAAAGGTGGCGCTACAAAGTATTAACTTAAGGGGGCTGAATAATTTTGCACGCCCAATTTTTCAGTTTTTGAAATATCCAATAAATGTCGTTCCACTTCATGATTGTGTCCCACTTGTTGTTGATTCTTCACAAAAAAATACAGTTTTATATCTTTATGTTTGAAGCCTGAAATGTGACAAAAGGTCGCAAAGTTCAAGGGGGCCGCAAGGCACTGTATATATGAGTATATGTATGCATGCGTGTATGGATATATATATTTACCAAAAAAAGCTGACAAGTTAAAAATCTGTCATCCTGCCCCTGAACAAGGCAGTTACACCCACTGTTCCTAGGCCGTCATTGAAAATAAGAATTTGTTCTTAACTGACTTGCCCAGTTAAATAAAGGTTAAAAATATTTTTTTTATTATAGTGATGCTCTACACACACAATCTTGTTAGCTAGCTAGCTAGTTAGCTAACATATGTTCTGGTCCAAAGTAGAGGTCGACCAATTATGATTTTTCAACGCCGATACCGATACCGATTATTGGAGGACAGAAAAAGCCTATACCGATTAATCGGCCGATTTTTTTACATTTATTTGTAATAATGACAATTACAACAATTACAAGAAACACTTATTTTAACTTAATATTATACATCAATAAAATCAATTTAGCCTCAAATAAATAATGAAACATGTTCAATTTGGTTTAAATAATGCAAAAACAAAGTGTTGGAGAAGAAAGTAAAAGTGCAATATGTGCCATGTAAGAAAGCTAACGTTTAAGTTCCTTGCTCAGAACATGAGATCATATGAAAGCTGGATGTTCCTTTTAACACAAGTCTTCAATATTCCCAGATAAGACATTTTAGGTTGTAGTTATTATAGGAATTATAGGACTATTTCTCTCTATACCATTTGTATTTCATATACCTTTGACTATTGGATGTTCTTATTGGCACTTTAGTATTGCCAGTGTAACAGTATAGCTTCCGTACCTCTCCTCACTCCTACCTGGGCTCGAACCAGGAACACAACGACAACAGCCACCCTCGAAGCAGCATTACCCATGCAGAGCAAGGGGAACAACTACTCAAAGTCTCAGAGCGAGTGACGTTTGAAACGCTATTAGCGCGCACCCTGCTAACTAGCTAGCCATTTTACATCACATCGTTACACCAGCCTAATCTCGGGAGTTGATAGGCTTGAAGTCATAAACAGCAGAGCTGCTGGCAAAACGCACAAAAGTGCTGTTTTAATGAATGCTTATGAGCCTGCTGGTGCTTACCATCGCTCAGTCTGACTGCTCTATCAAATCATAGACTTAATTACAACATAATAACACACAGAAATGCGAGCCTTAGGTCATTAATATGGTCAAATCCAGAAACTATCATCTCGAAAACAAGACGTTTATTCTTTCAGTGAAATACGGAACCGTTACGTATTTTATCTACCGGGTGGCATCCATCAGTCTAAATATTCTTGTTACATTGCACAACCTTCAATGTTATGTCATAATTACGTAAAATTTTGGCAAATTAGTTTGCAATGAGCCAGGCGGCCCAAACTGTTGCATATACCCTGACTCTGCGTGCAATGAATGCAAGAGAAGTGACACAATTTCACCTGGTTAATATTGCCTGCAAACCTGGATTTCCTTTAGCTAAATATGCAGGTTTAAAAATATAAACTTCTGTGTATTGATTTTAAGAAAGGCATTTGGTGTTTATGGTTAGGTACACGTTGGAGCAACGACAGTCCTTTTTCGCGAATGCGCACTGCATCGATTATATTCAATGCAGGACACGCAAGATAAACTAGTAATATCATCAACCATGTGTAGTTATAACTAGTGATTATGATTGATTAAGTTTGATGCTAGCTAGCAACTTACCTTGGCTTCTTACTGCATTCGCGTAACAGGCGGTCTCCTCGTGAGGCAGGTGGTTAGAGCGTTGGACTAGTTAACCGTAAGGTTGCAAGATTGAATCCCTGAGCTGACAAGGCAGTTAACCCACCGTTCCTAGGCCGTCATTGAAAATAAGAATGTGTTCTTAACTTACTTGCCTAGTTAAATAAACATTAAATAAAGATGTATAAAAAATAAATGTTAAAAAAATCGGCAAAATCAGCCGAATCGATTTCCGATTGTTATGAAAACCTGAAATCGGCCCTAATTAATCGGCCATTCCGAATAATTGGTCGACCTCTAGTCCAAAGTCAAACCAACTTGGAAGTTTAAAGACAATAAAAGTTCTTCCATAGAAGCTGCTTCTCCGTATGTATAATTATTTAGGCCTATTTCAGATAATGCATGTCATAACAAGATGTCCAGCACATTAAGGCAAGCTTCCTCCATTCTCTCGCCTCTCCCTCAAAATGTCAGCTGCATCTTGCGTCCTACACTCTGACTGGTGTGTGTTTGTCTTTCATTCTGATTAACCATGCTGTTACGGCAAAATACAATTTGCTTTTCACGACTTTCCTATACAGATTGAATTGCTTATCAGGTCCACAGCAAGCTGATCTAGCCACGCTGACTGGTGAAATAATTTGTGATGCACCGATATGACATTTTTGGCCGAAAGCGATATCAAATATTGTCCGTGCCAAAAAGAAACGAGCAGCGTGGCCAGGAGGAGCAGACATCCTGGACATGGGAGGATATCTTGGATGGTAAGGGATCCTGGACGTGGGAGAAGATCGGAGCCAGGTTTTAAACCAGAGCCAACTCCCTGTACTCACCGTGGGGAGCGTGTGACCGGTCAGGCACCATGTTTTGCGGTGATACGCACTGTGTCTCCAGTGCGCATTCACAGCTCAGGTGCGTTCTGTGCCAACTCCTTGCACTTGTCGTGCTAAAGTGGGTATCTGTCTAGGACGGGTTGTGCCGGCTCAGCGCGCCTGTTCTCCAGTGTGCCTCCTCGGTCCAGGATATCCTGCGCCGGCTCTATGCGCTGTATCCCCAGTGCGCTTTCACAGCCCAGTGCGTCCTGTGCCAGCTTCCCGCACTTGCCGTGTGGTCATTTGTGGTCATTTGGTCATTTGTCAAGGACGCATTGTGCCTGCTCTACGCTCCAGACCTCCAGTGCATGTCCACAGTCCAGTACGTCCTGTGCCTCTTCCCCGCACTCGCCCTGAGGTGCGTGTCACCAGCCCGGTGCCACCTGTACCGGCCCCATGCATCAGGCCTCCAGTGCGCCTCCACAGTCCAGAGCTTCCGGTGACAGTTCCCAGTCCAGAGCTTCCGGCGACAGTTTCCAGTCCAGAGCTTCCGGAGACAGTTCCCAGTCCAGAGCTTCCGGTGACAGTTCCCAGTCCAGAGCTTCCGGTGACAGTTCCCAGCCCAGAGCTTCAGGCGACGTTTCACAGTCCGAAACCTCCAACGATGGTCCACAGTCCGGAACCTCCTGAGACTATTCACAGTCCGGAACCTCCAACGACGGTCCATAGTCCGGAACCTCTTGAGACGGTCCGCGGTCCGGAACCTCCTGAGACGGTCCACGGTCCAGAACCTCCTGAGATGGTCAACAGTCCGGAACCACCAGAGACGGTCGGCAGTCCAGAGCCTCTAGCGACAGTCTGCGGTCCAGAGTCTTCACCGACGCTCTGCAGTCCAGAGTCTCCAGCGACGGTCTGCGGTCCAGAGCTTCCTGCGACAGTCGGCAGTTCAGAGTCTTCAGTGACGGTATGCAGTCCAGAGCCCCCAACAGGGGTTCCCAGTTCGGTCCGGTTCCTCTGGCAACGATCCACGGTCCGGTGCCTCCGGCGACGATCCACAGTCCAGTTCCTCCGGCGATGATCCACGGTCTGGAGTCCCCGGCGACGATCTTACGGTCCGGTTCCCACGGCGACGATCCCCAGTCTGACGCCTCCGGCGACGATCCACGGTCCGGTTCCTCCGGCGACAATCTAGGGTCCGATGGAGGATGACGTATCTGCGAGCCTCCCCCGACGGTAGATGCCAACCCGGACCCTCCCCTATTGAGTCCGCACCTTTGGGGGGGGGGTACTGTCACGCCCTGACCATAGAGAGCTGTTTATTCTCTATGTTGGTTGTGGCGTGACAGTGACTAGGGTGGTTTAGCCATTTCCCCATTGTGCTTTGTGGGATATTGTCTAGGTATAGTTGCCTGCGAGCACTACTTTGAGCTTCACGTTTAGTTTTTTTTGCTTTATTGTTTTTGTTCTTTGAGTTTCTCTTCAAAATAAAAGGATGGAAACATATCATGCGGCATCTTGGTCCACTCCTTATAACGATCGTGACAGTTCTTCCCCCAAAACATAACAAAACAACATAATATGTTTCAGTGTCTATAGTTAGCTAGCTAACTATAAAGCTAGGTGTCATCATCTAAAATAACCCTAATTTATAAGACAGTTCTTATTTGATTAATGGTGGTCGGACCCATCTATATGAAGCTAGCCACAATAAGGATTAGCCACAATAGTGGACTTTGCGGTTAGCCTACAAAATAAAAGTATGTCATTGACAGTGATGCAAATGAATGCAAATAGAAGAATTATGCCATAATTTAATAGATCATAAACGAGGTTGGAATGTTGTTATATAAAATCAACAAAAGACAGTTATTTGTTAAGTTGACAAAAATCTGTTGAAATCACACTGGATGTATTATACTTTAGAATTGTGTTGGGGGCATACTTATTTCACTGTACAGCCTTATCTATGGAATGTGGATCAATGACATGGGTTATCAGTCTACTCAGTGACACCCAAAGAAAATTAGCATCGTAGCTCTTATTGCGGGACTCTGAAACACCGGTGAATTGAGACACATTTATTGTCAACCTGTGTGTATTCAATACTATTCCCAAGGAAAAACAATACTGTGTGGATGTTTTGAAGTCTGATAACTCTGAGGAGGACATTGGGAAAAAATATATTGGGTATTAAGTAGACTGTTACCCCATTTCATTGATCCACAATCCTTATGTAAAGCTGTACAGTGCAATATGAATGTCAATACACACAATAGGCTGAATGGGGAGGTGATTTCACAGTCACAGTCCCGCGATAAGAGCTACAACGCTAATATTTGCGTAAACTCTTCACAATTGTGTTCTGTATGTGTCACCGAGTAGACTGATACCCTATGTCATTGCTTCACATTCCAACCTTGTTTAATATTATCTAGTCTAAATATGGCATGATTCCACCAATTGTATCCTTCTGCATCACTCAAAGAGGTACTTTTATTTTGAAAGCAAACAGCAAATTCCACAATTGTGCCTAATCCTTATTGTGGCTAGCTTCACAACACATAACCCAGTTAGGTCGAGCTTCACTAGCCAGATGAAGCTAGCTAGCTGCTTATTAGGTTAGCTTTGGGCAACAGGGTTAAGTAACTGGCTAGCTATTTATTTTCAAGAACTGAAGTTCAATTTCAATAGGCAAACAACAAGTGGCTACCTAGCTAATACTTACTCACAAGGATTCCTAAATCAAGTGAAAATGACTGCAGTTTCTACTGGTCATTGTTTTCAGGCTGGTTGTATTGGTGCTATCTAGGTACCAAGCTAAAGCTATCTAGCTACCCCAGAAGTTGCGGTCGACAAAATAATGCTTTATTACCAACGTGGCATTGTAAACATATCGTTCGTGGCCGGTGTTTGCTTGTTTGCAGACTTTTTTGTACAGTTTTGACAGTGCTACTGATAGTAGTGGTGGCGCTTGGCTTGCACTTGCAAATTCAGAACACACAACATTCTATAATAGAACTGTGTTATTTGACGTGTCATAGTAAAAGCTTATTTAACTCGTCAAATAGTGTTATTTGACGTGGATCTTTTTTGACACGCAAAGACCCAAACGGCGTTCCATAGTATGTCGTGAAGCTAATAGCAGTGACGCCACTCCTGTGTAACTCCGGTAGGGCAACATCTGAACAGTAGCGCACTTGGTAACGTTAGTGTGTACCAGTGCTTGACCAGTCGCGAAAGCCAACATCACCCACGACAGAGAATGGTTGATTGTCAAGGGCAATGAATTACATTATCTTGGAGTTAATGGATTTCGCCTTCGAATTGTCTCGCTGAAATGTTCTTACTTTTCAAGTGACTGCTCGACTTGTTGACTGCTCAAGCCACACCGCAGACATTGTGGGCTAGCTTAGGAATGCTGTGTTGCACGTGTAGCACAAAATTTTAAGTGGCGTCATTAAGTCATGTACCTACGTTATATAGGTATGCACGTCAGCTTTGACATCGGTTTTTCACATTGCCGTTAAACTAGACTAGATGTTGGCATTTTTAGCTAATATTGGCCGATTCCGATATGTTCACCGATATATTGTGCATCCCTAGAAATAATTGAATGTCGAGCTAAATGTAAATTAAATAAAAATGTATATTTCATAGGTTTAAAAAGGAACAGAAAGGAACGATACAAACCGTGACTTTTTTTTGGTTCGAAACTGGTTCAAAACTTTATTTTGCTGGTCAGAACATTGGGGGGAAAAAATAAAATATGGTTCTGTTCAGAATGAAACGATCAGATTATTTTTTCCCCCCCTGATTACAATTCTGAAATATTGTATAAAATCTTCATATGAGGTGATATCTCATCACATTTGAGCATATTTGCATATAACACAAATACATTTTTGGGGACACGGGATAAAGACAGCCTTAATATTTTGGTTAAGACATCTCCAGGACAGGACTTACTTAGCCCAAATTATTGATATGTCCTTTTTTATTCTTTCTAGCTGTAAAATACTAAAGACGTAGGTAAAAATGCATTTCTGGCAAATTGTTTCAAGAAAATGTTATCAATTCCCTCTGAGTAAGACTGGAGAATATATGTAAGGATAACCACAAAACTTCGGTGAATGTAGATGCTTCTGAAGCTGAGAAAAATCTCTTGGCGTGTGGGAAGAGTCTAACTTTCGGGAAATGGCAGTTAAAGGCAAGTACACTGAATTTAGCCTACCAATCGCCAAACGCCTATTTTGACCCAATCACTATCTCTTAAAAGTAAGTTAGTACTGTATATACTCCAGTTTCTAACATTTCGGTGTGCGAGTTCATTAGAACGTGCGTTGAAGATGTCGTTCCCATAGCAACGATTAAAACATTCCCTAACCAGAAACCGTGGATTGATGGCAGCATTCGTGTGAAACTGAAAGCGCGAACCACTGCTTTTAATCAGGGCAAGGTGTCTGGTAACATGACCGAATACAAACAGTGCAGCTATTCCCTTCGCAAGGCTATCAAACAAGCTAAGCGCCAGTACAGAGACAAAGTAGAATCTCAATTCAACGGCTCAGACACAAGAGGCATGTGGCAGGGTCTACAGTCAATCACGGACTACAGGAAGAAATCCAGCCCAGTCACGGACCAGGATGTCTTGCTCCCAGGCAGACTAAATAACTTTTTTGCCCGCTTTGAGGACAATACAGTGCCACTGACACGGCCTGCAACGAAAACATGCGGTCTCTCCTTCACTGCAGCCGAGGTGAGTAAGACATTTAAACGTGTTAACCCTCGCAAGGCTGCAGGCCCAGACGGCATCCCCAGCCGCGCCCTCAGAGCATGCGCAGACCAGCTGGCCGGTGTGTTTACGGACATATTCAATCAATCCCTATACCAGTCTGCTGTTCCCACATGCTTCAAGAGGGCCACCATTGTTCCTGTTCCCAAGAAAGCTAAGGTAACTGAGCTAAACGACTACCGCCCCGTAGCACTCACATCCGTCATCATGAAGTGCTTTGAGAGACTAGTCAAGGACCATATCACCTCCAACCTACCTGACACCCTAGACCCACTCCAATTTGCTTACCACCCAAATAGGTCCACAGACGATGCAATCTCAACCACACTGCACACTGCCCTAACCCATCTGGACAAGAGGAATACCTATGTGAGAATGCTGTTCATCGACTACAGCTCGGCATTCAACACCATAGTACCCTCCAAGCTCGTCATCAAGCTCGAGACCCTGGGTCTCGACCCCGCCCTGTGCAACTGGGTACTGGACTTCCTGACGGGCCGCCCCCCAGGTGGTGAGGGTAGGCAACAACATCTCCTCCCCGCTGATCCTCAACACTGGGGCCCCACAAGGGTGCGTTCTGAGCCCTCTCCTGTACTCCCTGTTCACCCACGACTGCGTGGCCACGCACGCCTCCAACTCAATCATCAAGTTTGCGGACGACACAACAGTGGTAGGCTTGATTACCAACAACGACGAGACGGCCTACAGGGAGGAGGTGAGGGCCCTCGGAGTGTGGTGTCAGGAAAATAACCTCGCACTCAACGTCAACAAAACTAAGGAGATGATTGTGGACTTCAGGAAACAGCAGAGGGAACACCCCCCTATCCACATCGATGGAACAGTAGTGGAGAGGGTAGCAAGTGTTAAGTTCCTCGGCATACACATCACAGACAAACTGAATTGGTCCACTCACACAGACAGCATCGTGAAGAAGGCGCAGCAGCGCCTCTTCAACCTCAGGAGGCTGAAGAAATTCGGCTTGTCACCAAAAGCACTCACAAACTTCTACAGATGCACAATCGAGAGCATCCTGGCGGGCTGTATCACCGCCTGGTATGGCAACTGCACCGCCCTCAACCGTAAGGCTCTCCAGACGGTAGTGAGGTCTGCACAACGCATCACCGGGGGCAAACTACCTGCCCTCCAGGACACCTACACCACCCGATGTCACAGGAAGGCCATAAAGATCATCAAGGACATCAACCACCCGAGCCACTGCCTGTTCACCCCGCTATCATCCAGAAGGCGAGGTCAGTACAGGTGCATCAAAGCTGGGACCAAGAGACTGAAAAACAGCTTCTATCTCAAGGCCATCAGACTGTTAAACAGCCACCACTAACACTGAGTGGCTGCTGCCAACACACTGACACTGACTCAACTCCAGCCACTTTAATAATGGGAATTGATGGGAAATGATGTAAATATATCACTAGCCACTTTAAACAATGCTACCTTATATAATGTTACTTACCCTACATTATTCATCTCATATGCATACGCATATACTGTACTCTATATCATCGACTGTATCCTTATGTAATACATGTATCACTAGCCACTTTAAACTATGCCACTTTGTTTACATACTCATCTCATTTGTACATACTGTACTCGATACCATCTACTGTATCTTGCCTATGCTGCTCTGTACCATCACTCATTCATATATCCTTATGTACATATTCTTTATCCCCTTACACTGTGTACAAGACAGTAGTTTTGGAATTGTTAGTTAGATTACTTGTTATTACTGCATTGTCGGAACTAGAAGCACAAGCATTTCGCTACACTCGCATTAACATCTGCTAACCATGTGTATGTGACAAATAAAATTTGATTTGTTTTGATTTGATTTCTCTATTAAATGGCCTTTACAATTATGTGTGATTCAATGTAGAGAGCTCTTGAAATGATGGATGTATGTCCATTTAAAAGTGTTTAAAATTAATGAAATGTTAATGTCGGTAGTATGATCAACTAAATAAAATATACATTTACATTAAGTTTTTGACATTTTGACATTTACTTTTTGAACTCATATAGTACTCATATTAAAGTACCAAAACAACCCAAAATCTCAAAATGTATAAGTAGATGCAAAAATCTCTGGTGCCTGGCTTTAAATGTTTCAATATATTCATAGGGCATTTGGGCTATTTAAGTTAATGAGGTATGGATGAAATATGCAAGTAAACCCAGCAGAATATTGCCTTTGGGGCTAGGGCCTGAGGCTGGATAGAAGTACTTCATTTGAAGTGGAATTACTAAAAAGAAATGGTGATGACTCACCGTGTTGATGCAGGGTAGCTCCTTGTTGAGCAGCCAGGGCAGGGACAGCTTGCCTTCCCCACGGTAGCACGACTTGATCCTCTCCCTCATGGCCAGGTTGATCTGATGCAGGGTAAAGAGACACAGGACCGTTTCCCGAGGCGGGTTGGCCCGGTTCTTCTGGCCCTGGGAAAACACCACAAACAGCACATCCTCGTCCTCAGACAGCCCCAAGGCCTGGGCCAGCATCCGACCTGGACGGTGCTTGTAGGCAGACTGGACCAGCCGGTACTCCACCCCATCCTTGGTGCAACCCAGGGGGAACTCCACGTAAGAGTAGAACTCGGTGTCATTGGAACACATCCGCACTATCTTGGAGGTGAAGAACTTTTCACCGGTGGCATCCATCTGGGTGAGCTGTGTGTCCAACTGCAACGTCAGGAAATAGATGTAAGTACGGCTGGAGAATCCATACACGTAGTAAATGTCAAACGCCGGGTAGAGGGACAGAGTGTCGGAGGGTATCTTGATTTGTGAGGACACAAACTCGTCCTGGTAGACCAGACTGAACATGTTAACACTCTCTTCATCAGCGACCAGTTTACGGCTGGACAGGGTAGGGAAATACTCTGACTTGCCATCGATGGCTGCCCCGATAAACAGCCGGCTAGCCCCCTTCTTCTCATTTTTCCACTTCCCTTCTGTTCTGTCAACCACCACTCCTGCCATGCCGTCAGCCTCCCTGGCTCCAGAGAGGTAATGCTCCTTGCGGTGGTGGGGCTCTCCCAGCTTGAAGAGGTCCTCCAGCCGCAGGAACTGACAAACACCCTGCCAGATGCTTCCACATGCTACCAGGCGGTTGCCAGCGTAATCAACCAGCAGCAACTTGTTGACGTTGTCAGAGGACTCCAGTTTATGTGCACAAGCTCGGACGCTGGGAGGGGGGTAACATTTGGCGTTGTCATCCACAGGGCCAGTCATGTGTGAACGCAGCTCTGTTAGGTTGGCAGACAGCTTATAGACCCGGTTCACTGCTCCCACATAGACCTCTCCCGTCCGGCTGTGCACTGTGAGATGAGTGAGGCTTGTGTCTGTGACCCTGTAGGTGCCTGTCTCAGGGGGAAGCTTGGTCGGGGCCATAGGGAATGCATTTTCGGTCCCAGATTGTAGAAAAAGGAAAATAACCAGCCATTTGGGTGTCATGATTGAGATCTTTTGGTGGTGGGAGAATAGAGCTCGTCACGTGAGCTTATTGCAGTCCTTGTCCGTCTCAGCTTCAGTGGTTCATGTCTGAAATGAAAAATAAATGTTGGTTAGGATAGGATAGGATAAAGGATATTACCTTAATTTCGACAGGGAAGTCATATTGAGACGAAAGTCTCTTTTACAAATAAGGCCTGAACAATAAAAAAACAAGCACATTACAACAGGCAATGGATTGTATGCACAAGTAAATAGCGTCCGCTCTTCAAAGTTTAATGGGCTTCATGCACTCCAAAAATTAATTAGCGTGAGAAAAATCACATTCAAGGAGTTGGTGAACTCCTCACTGTAGTCCATTTTGAGGTATTAATGACTAAATGTGCGAGTCAGCCACTGAGACAGTTGTGTGTGTGTGAGGGAGGTTTGGGGGAGTGTATTGATCCTAGGGCTTCTGCTGGTGCCAGGGATTGTCACTCCCGCTCCCCTCACTCAATGGATTGCTAATAAACTTTTACAGCCATCACCAACACTAATCCAGAGCACATTTGTTAATTAGAAAGTATCGCTACTAAGAAAAGAGAACGTGACGACAACAGAAGATACACAAATGTACAGGGGTAAATTACACCAAGATGTCTGTGCTGCGATATATTAGTAACCGACAACAGGATAATGCTCTAGTGCTGGGATAATGATCTAGGACCGGGATAGGAAGTTGGAACACAGGAAGAATGGGCCTTCAGTCATCTGACACATTTCAGCAGTTTGGGGTTTAAGGTATTAGCAGCACACAGACAGCACCTCTAGCTCTTACTAACCGCTACTTTGTTCTCTGGGTGAGGTGTGCACGATACTCTATCGTCAGCTCATTTAGTGTCCACAGTGTTTGGTGAGTTTTGATATTGATGTTAACTCACAATAATAACAGTAGCTTTGTTAGGTTGCTGTCTGTGAGTGTAAACATCTTTGAAGACATGTCTCTGACCTCACTGATTATGAGTCATCATGAAGTAGTTACAGAGAGGGCATGAAAAAACAGGAACTCATCACAAATCCAATCATCCATGTAATAGTGTTTTTCCAGAAAATAATTGTGTCTTACTAGCATTACCTACTCTCCTTTAATGCATTTTATGTCACATTCGACAACAGTTGGGGATATCAAATCCTTTGTTTCGCAAATAGATGCACCCCAAAATAGCACTTCTATCAAAACTGATTACCTTCATTGTGAGAAATGATTTATTTGTGCTCACAGGTCTAAATGGATACGCATGGATAAGAATGACATTGCAAGACCTCTCCTAGTGATAGTCTCGTGTGAAAAGTGAGATTTTCTAATGTTTTTTTCTCTTTCATCCACCCATACATACCCTCATGACAATGACTATGCTTCATGAATACAGAGAATGGATAGAATCATTCCCCCTGCAAAGATCAGTGCAACACTTTCTCATTAGCAGCCACTATTTGAAAAATCTGCCCCTGAGTGTTTTAAGTTTCATAACAAATGGTAGAACGTTTCAATGAATACAAAATATCTATCTGCTGCAAAAAATGCTCAGGGGCAGATAGGAATCTACTGCAAAAGAGCAATTCTGAAGATAGTGGATGCACCCTTCCCTTACACGTCTGTGACTCAACAAAGCACTCGCGAAGTTCTGAAACAGAATAGGTGAGGCCCCTTGCTGCCTTTAAATTCAGCGCAAAAACAATACAATGCAGTATTGTAGTACATTTTCTGACTTGTGGAATACTATTGAGCAGCAGTCACAATGATTTCATTACCACAGTAGAGAGAGGAACACTGGTGCCATTTAAAGCTGAATGCCCTAGCAGAAAATCAGGACCTGGAATCTCAGAATTCTAAAGCAGGGATGGTGCTACGGCTGAATTGAAAAGCAGACTCCAATGATTGACTTAAATAACAACTGTAAATAACATATGAAACCTCAGCGGGAAATAAGACCAGCGAGAGAGAGAGAGAGAGAGAGAGAGAGAAAGACAGAGAGAGAGAGAGATAGTGTGTGTGTGTGTGTGTAACTATTAACCACCCGAGAGTAAGCTCATTTGACAGTGATTAGGTTTAGTTGAAGACTTACTAGTGTGGAACATATCCTATGGGTTTGTGATGCGATATGTAATAAGCTATAGATTCACTAGGCTATTACTCAATACCTACCAATGGCTTTGTTCAGGACATGACATCTAAGACATTATAAGAACAGATCGCACCCAATATTGCACTATTCTGATACGTAATAAAAATTAACAAGCAAGTTCAAGTTATGTGTAGTGCAATTCCAAGGCCCAAGACAGCCCAACTCCACTCTTTCTCCATTATACCATTATTTACCTGAACGTCTATCTACTAGTGTAGTTGGATAAGATGAAGGATGGAGGGGATGAGAACATCAGAATCATCCTTAAATACTGACTGGCTGCTGCTGCCTGCCACCAAGCTCAATATCCTTTAGAGGAGGACATGGGAGGGGGCCATGTTTTTAGATGAATGGTTAGGAATGGAAAGAGTCTGTGGAGTGTCTGTGAAACGTGAACTCAAAGAAGCAATCAGTGCAAACACCATTTCACTTAATCAAGGACTCTGAAAACACCACTCTCTCTTCACTCGTACTTCTCTAATGAGGGTCAGCAGAGCTTGATAAAAAAAAATTGCTCTTTTTGCTAAATTAAAGATGCTGTACACTCATGGCTACAGATGACCAATACCAATAATCTATTTGAGAGGTTCATTTCAAAAGCACTCACCCCTACTCAATTTTCTTAAAACCTGTTAGATCTACCCCCCCCTTTTTTGAAAATTCTGTTAAAAATCGCGCAACTTTTCAGCGTCCTGCTACTCATGCCAGGAATATAGTATATGCATATGATTAGTATGTGTGGATAGAAAACACTCTGAAGTTTATAAAACTGGTTAAATCACGGCTGTGACTATAACAGAGCGTGTGTTTCATTGAAAAACGCAAGAAAAACTGCTCTCTGAAAGCAAAAAATAATTTCCATAAGTCACTTCCACCAGTTGTTAAAGGACAACAGAATTTAATGGAAATTTGCCTGCACTTCATACAAATTCCGCACGATGGCGCCATTGTACTAATTTTCAATCGAATTAATTGTTGGAAAATCCATCTGTCTGACCCCAAGTTTTCCAGTCTTCACCCGGATGCAGTTCAAGGAGAGATCAGATTGCATTGTTTTTGAAGTGAGGACCTATTGAAGAGACATCGCCCTGTAATCGTTTTGATAGATTATAAACGTTTACTAATACCTAAAGTTGGATTACAAAAGGATTTCGAAGTGTTTTGTGAAAGTTTATCGTCGACTTTTTTAATTTTAAAAAATTACGCAGCGTTTAAAAACGATGAATTTTTCTGAATGACACTACTTCAATACAAAGCTATTTTGGGTATATATGGACCGATTTAAACGAAAAAAAGACCCAATAGTGATGTTTATGGGGCATATAGGAGTGCCAAGAAAGAAGCTCGTCTAAGGTAATGAATGTTTTATATTTTATTTCTGCGTTTTGGGTAGCGCCGTCTATCGCAAAATCTGTTGTTTACGTGTCGAGCTGGCATTTTGGGGGGTGCATGCTATCAGATAATAGCTTCTGATGCTTTCGCCGAAAAGCATTTTAAAAATCTGACTTGCTGGCTAGGTTCACAACGAGTGTAGCTTTAATTTAATACCCTGCTTGTGAATTTTGATCAAGGTTTGAGTTTTAACGAGTACATTTAGCATTTAGCGTAGCGCATTTGCATTTCCAGGTGCCTACTTGGGACATGTGCGTCTCAAGTAGATTCAAGAAGTTAAGTTCACATAGGGGTCCGTTGGCCTCTTACTTCGTACAGTAAACTACTGCAGGGTGGAAGGTAGCCTCGTGGTTAAGAGTGTTGGGTCAGTAACCGAAAGGTCACTGTTTCCAATCCCCAAACCGACTAGGTTACAAGTCTGTCAATATGCCCTTGAGCAAGGCGCTTAACCCTAATTGCTCTGGATAAGTGCGTCTGCTAAAAGACTTAAATGTCGGATTGAATAGGACCACCAAGATCTTTCCTTTTATAATCAAGTCATATTTTTGCCATAAAAATGTATATGTATTGGGACGAATACAAGCTCAGTCCGATGATGCTGTGACACACCGCCCCTGACCATGACGGACCCTCCACCTCCAAATCGATTCAGCTCCAGAGTACAGGCCTCGGTGTAACGCTCATTCCTTCGACGATAAACGCGAATCCAACTATCACCCCTGGTGAGACAAAACCGCGACTCTTCAGTGAAGAGCACTTTTTGCCAGTCCTGTCTGGTCCAGCGACGGTGAGTTTGTGGCAACGTTGTTGCCGGTAATGTATGGTGAGGAACTGCCTTACAACAGGCCTACAAGCCCTCAGTCCAGCCTCTCTCAGCATATTGCGGACAGTCTGAGCACTGATGAAGGGATTGTGCGTTCCTGGTGTAACTCGGGCAGTTGTTGTTGCCATCCTGTACCTCTCCCGCAGGTGTGATGTTTGGATGTACCGATCCTGTACAGGTGTTGTTACACGCGGTCTGCCACTGCGAGGACGATCAGCTGTCCTTCCTGTCTCCCTGTAGCGCTGTCTTCGGCGTCTCACAGTACGGACATTGCAATTTATTGCCCTGGCCACATCTGCAGTACTCATGCCTCCTTGCAGCATGCCTAAGGCATGTTCACTCAGATGAGCAGGGACCCTGGGCGTCTTTCTTTTGGTGTCCTAAGATTCATAACTGTGACCTTAATTGCCTACCGTCTGTAAGCTGTTACTGTCTTAACGACCGTTCCACAGGTGCATGTTCATTAATTGTTTATGGTTCATTGAACAAGCATGAGAAACAGTGTTTAAACCCTTTACAATGAAGATCTGTGAAGTTATTTGGATTTATATGAATTATCTTTGAAAGACAGGGTCCTGAAAAAGGGATGTTTCTTGTTTTGTTGAGTTTAAGTCCATTACATCAGTGGATAAAGGGGACAAACGAAGGAAGTCAAAGAGTCATCTGATTGTTTCCTCTTTCTGTTATTTTAGTACTGTTTATCATCCTGTAGGGTCAGTAGTTCCCTCTCTATCCTCTCTCTATTACAGCAGCAATGAGAACAGGAATCCTGGCTGAGACACTGGCCCAATGTTGTTCATTATGAACCCAAACCAATCCCCAAAGACCACTCACTTGCATAAAGGAAACAAACGTATTGCACAGCTTATTGCACAGGGCCATGAACTAAACTAAGGAACAACAGGGGTATGGAATGGCTAATACACTGCATAGGCAGAGAGTGGTATGGAAAACCAGTGTGTGTTCCCATTAAGATGTTCCCTTTAGTCTTTGGTCAGACAATTAAGAAATTGGTACCATTACTTTCCCCATTAGAATTTCAAAGATAAAGCTTAATGTGAGCACGAGCCTCAGCACATGGTGTTCACATTGTGAGTGTGGCTATAACACATTAGGTAACTATTAGGTCAATCTATTGGAGGTTGCTCAATGTGTTTCTGCTCTACTTGTTGCCTATCATTTGTAACCACATAGGGTGTTTCCTTTAAAGCCATTCCCTGGCTGTTACCTTTGGGAAGAGGGAGAAAGAAATGACCTGCCCAGGAAAAAGAAAAGTTGTCATTAAAGATAAAAGCTAAGTGTGTTACCTCCATGGCAGAGCAGGAGCAGACCATGGAGAGGATGATATTAAACTGAGAAACGGCTTGCAGACAGAAGCTATAACCAATGTCTGTGACTCTCCTTGCCAACTAAGCCTGGACCTTACTCGGCCAATGATATCATGAAACTCTAATGCCCCTTGTATACAATGACAAATACAGGATAGAATCTTGCTTTGGTGATTTCAAGATCGCATGTCTGAACTGGCTGACCATATCTGCTCTCTGATATAGATGAGCCAATAGGTTTAGAGGTATGCAAATGAGTTTATTAGGCGTTCCATAGCCTTTATTTCGCCACCAATTTTACCATTTATGAGTGTTAGCTGTAGCTTAGAGGAATAGGCTAAAGCACTAACAGTTTCATTCAAACTCATTCATACAGGGAGGGTAAAGTGAGGGTGAAAGAAGGGTGAAGGCCAGTCCCTCCATTAGTTTCTTTCCTTATAATCTCATATTGTCTGGATTAGTCTAAAAACTGGCATTATTCTGCTGTGCTGACATTAAAAGACAACCAGACATCAGACAAGTGCTTGTTTTTGCAAATATTTTGTGGCACATGAACAGGGCGGCCCTTGCATTGGCCCTGTATTAATTGCAACCTCCCTATAACCTATGGTTTAAACATCATTTTCGTCAACAGTGGCTATAATTTTAATTGTTAAAATACACATTGTATCGTCTGCAGTGTCCTCCCTTACGAAAACCGTCAATATTTCATAGGGATGAAATAGGCTACGTGATTTGAAATTGCATTGTGAAGAAATCCATTGTCTTACTAATTGAGAAGGACATTTGAGGCAATGGGTAGCCTATTAGATTACAGTTATTCACAGAAGGGAATGTGTTTCTAATTCGCGTCCACATTTTCTGATAACAAATGCGAAGTCACGTGACAATATATCACAGGAGCTGTTACAGATGTATCAGGCAGTAGTAACCTGTGTGAAAACAACCCGAAGACGAATACACCCTGTTCGTGTGGCAGCCAGGTTAATCCAATTGGCAGGTCCTGCTTGGAAGACTATTGTAGTCACATAAAAAGCGCAGATTCCCAATTTGATAACATTAATCTGCCAAATTAAACCTTAATGTTGACATTCAATCTATATAATAGTCTACTGTGTTTTGGCTTAATCAACTCTCTAGGAAAATAACCTACCCATGATGTTATCAGATATTTGCAGATGTTGGATAATAATTAATGTGTCGTTTTGTAAATAAGAAAATGAACTATGTATGAAGACCAGGGTGTTCCCATGTTAATTTCAATGAAATGTAAGGCAAATCGATCTGTTTTTCAATCTGATAAATAATGTTTTTAACGCCCCCTTTGTTCTGAATGGAACGGCGGCGTCTCCTTGCATCACACACTATGCTACACATCCAGGCAAAGCCCGCACGCATCCTTTCAAAAGGCATGATAAAACTGAAACATGCAGTCCTAGTGACTATTGCTTGTGGATATGTTATAATCACATTCAAGATACAAACTGCATGGTGTTCTAAAAGCCATATAAAGCCCCGTCATGTTTTTTTTTTTTTTAAACATGCTTCGGAATCAAACGTTAACGTTACTCTTTCTCACCAGCATCGGCATCGTGAGATGAGATCTGCAATGAAACACGGGCTCATGGACCTACCTGTATTTAAAGTGCAACAGTTACATCCACAACCACGTACAGTTCTTTTTCCCGCGGTTATCACATAGGCCTATAATTATTTGTTCATTAATTCTGTGCAAAATCCTCGAAATAAACCAGCAGGGAATTCACTGCTTGAATCGCATGACAGTCTCTAACCATTAGGAATGGTCTCGCTTTCTTCAGGAGAAAGGCTTGGGTAGCAATCCCTTTATGGAACGTACCACTTTCAACAAGGGGATTGAAACTCACTGTTGTTCAATAAACCATCGAATAAGAACAAATACGATTGCTACACTGAGTTACCTATGAACTATTACATCTATTTAATTACAATACACAGTTTTTCTTCACTTTTGGTCTCTATGTATTAGAATCATATATGATCACATTTGGCATGTGCTTAAATCTATCCCAGTACCCTATTTGGAACAGGCTCGCCCATAATTTAGTATTTTTTCTACCAAACCCAGTCCCAGATGTTAGGGAGAAGGCTGGATTTCCAAGGCGGGTGGAGATGTTTGCTACAATATGACGACGAGATACATGAATGAATGATACATATGTTGCAGATAAATTAGTCTAAACTCTCTCACGTGGAAATAACTGTTAGGCCTGATCTGTGACTGTCTCCAGGTTATGACTTTGAGGGACTTTCTGTGCTTCAACTAAAGGAAAATGTAACTCATATTATCAGTCATTTTAACTCTGTAGAGTAACCAATCAATATTTTTATACAATCTCTTGGAACTGGACAATGTGTTGTTTATAAACATTTATATCTGTTACATTAAATATTTAAATTACAGATGAAGAAGAAAAAAAGTAGGTTACAATTTCATAAACCCAATGGTTATTTCCTGTAATTACCTGGCTCCATCAGCACCTTTGTTTAAGACACTCAATACCTTGTCTATTTATGACATTAATGTATGCCAATTTTGCACTTTCATCTACTAATACTCATACCTCCCAGACAGTTTACCTAAAACCTTCAATGGATGCTTTGTTAGAGTAGTCAAGGATCATATCACCTCTTGTCACCCTAGACCCCCTTAAATTTGCTTACTGCCCCAATAGGTCCACAGGCGATGCAATCGCCATCACACTGCCCTATCCCATCTGGACAACAGGAATACCTATGTAAGAATGATGTTCATTGACTACAGCTCAGAATTCAACACCATAGTACCCTCCAAGCTCATCATTAAGTTTGAGGCCCTGGGTCTCAACCCTGCCCTGTGCAATTGGGTCCTGGACTTACTGACGGGCTGCCCCCAGGTGGTGAAGGAAGGAAACAATATCTTCACTTTGCTGATCCTCAACACTGAGGCCCCACAAGGGTGCGTGCTCAGCCCCGTCCTGTACTCCCTGTCCACCCATGACTGCGTGGCCATCCATGCCTCCAACTCAATCATCAAGTTTGCAGACGACACAACAGTAGTAGGTTTGATTACCAACAACAACGAGGCTCTCGGAGTGTGGTTTCAGGAAAACAACTTCTCACCCAACGTCAACAAAACAAAGGAGATTATCGTGGACTTCAGGAAACAGCAGAGGGAGCACCCCCCTATCACCATCGAGTGGACAGCAGTGGAGAAGGTGGAAAGTTTTAAGTTCCTTGGCGTACACATCACGGACAAACTGAAATGGTCCACCCACACAGGCAGTGTGGTGACGAAGGCGCAACAAAGCCTCTTCAACCTCAGGAGGCTGAATAGATTTGGCTTGTCACAAAAAAAAACTCACAAACTTTTACAGATGCACAATTGAGAGCATCTTGTCAGGATGTATCACTGCCTGGTATGGCAACTGCACCGCCCACAACCTCAGGGCTCTCCATAGGGTGGTGCAGTCTGCACAACACATCACCGGGGGCAAACTAACAGCCCTCCAGGACACCTACAGCACCCGATGTCACAGGAAGGTCAAAAAGATAATCAAAGACAACAACCACCCGAGCCACTGCCTGTTCACCCGGCTACCATCCAGAAGGCGATGTCAGTACATGTGCATCATACCTGGGACAGAGAGAGTGAAAAACAGCTTCTATCTCAAGGCCATCAGACTGTTAAACAGCCATCAATAGCACAGGGAGGCTGCTGCCTACCTACAGACTTGAAATCATTGGCTACTTAAATAAATGGAATACTAGTCACTTGAATAATGTCTACATATCTTGTGTTACCCATCTCATACAGTTGAAGTCTGAAGTTTACATACACCTTAGCCAAAAACATTGAAACTAAATTTTTCACAATTCCTGACATTTAATCCTAGTAAAAAATCCCTGTTTTAGGTCAGTTAGGATCACCACTTTATTTTAAGAATGTGAAATGTCAGAATAATAGTAGAGAGATGTCACACCCTGACCTTAGAGATCCTTTTTATGTCTCTATTTTGGTTTGGTCAGGGCGTGAGTTGGGGTGGGCATTCTATGTTTTCTATTTCTGTGTGTTTGGCCGGGTGTGGTTCTCAATCAGGGTCAGCTGTCTATCGTTGTCTCTGATTGAGAACCATACTTAGGTAGCCTTTTCCCACCTGTGTTTTGTGGGTAGTTATTTTCTGTTTTTGTGTCTGCACCAGACAGAACTGTTTCGGTTTTGTTCATTCTCTTTTTCATTCAGTGTTCTATTAATAAATCATGAACACTTACCATGCTGCGCTTTGGTCCACTTCTTCATGCAACGATGACCGTAACAAGAGAATGATTTATTTCAGCTTTAATTTCTTTCATCACATTCCCAGTGGGTCAGACGTTTACATACATGCAATTAGTATTTGGTAGCACTTTCTTTAAATCTTATAACTTGGGTCAAAACGTTTTGGGTAGCCTTCCACAAGCTTCCCACAATAAGTTGGGGGAATTTTGGCCTATTCCACCTGACAGAGCTATTGTTACTGAGTCAGGTTTGTAGGCCTCCTTGCTCACACACGCTTTTTCAGTTCTTCCAATACCTTGACTTTGTTGTCCTTAAGCCATTTGGAAGTATGCGTGGGGTCATTGTCCATTTGGAAGACCAATTTGCGACCAAGCTTTAACTGATGTCTTGAGATGTTGCTTCAATATATCCACATAATTGTCCTGCCTCATGATGCCATCTATTTTGTGAAGTGCACCAGTCCCTCCTGGAGCAAAGCACCCCCACAACATGATGCTGCCACCCCCGTGCTTCATGGTTGGGATGGTGTTCTTCGGCTTGCAAGCCTCCCCCTTTTTCCTCCAAACATAACGATGGTCATTATGGCCAAACAGTTCTATTTTTGTTTCATCAGACCAGAGGACATTTCTCCAAAAAGTACAATCTTTCTCCCCATGTGCAGTAGTCTGACCGTAGTCTGGCTTTTTTATGGCGGTTTTGGAGCAGGGGCTTCTTCCTTGCTGAGTGGCCTTTCAGGTTATGTCGAAATAGGACTAGTTTTTACTATGGACATAGATACTTTTGTACCTGTTTCTTCCAGCATCTTCACAAGGTCCTTTGCTGTTCTGGGATTGATTTGCACTTTTCGCACCAAAGTACGTTCATCTCTAGGAGACAGAACAAGTCTCTTTCCTGAGCGGTAGGATGGCTGCATGGTCCCATGGTGTTTATACTTGCATATTATTGTTTGTACAGATGAACGTGGTACCTTCAGGCATTTGGAAATTGCTCCCAAGGATGAACCAGACTTGTGGAGGTCTACCATTTTCTTTCTGAGGTCTTGACTGATTTATTTTGATTCTCCCATGATGTCAAGCAAAGAGGCACTGAGTTTGAAGGTAGGCCTTGATATAAATCCACAGGTATACAGTGCCTTGCGAAAGTATTCGGCCCCCTTGAACTTTGCGACCTTTTGCCACATTTCAGGCTTCAAACATAAAGATATAAAACTGTATTTTTTTGTGACGAATCAACAACAAGTGGGACACAATCATGAAGTGGAACGACATTTATTGGATATTTCAAACCTATTTAACAAATCAAAAACTGAAAAATTGGGCGTGCAAAATTATTCAGCCCCCTTAAGTTAATACTTTGTAGCGCCACCTTTTGCTGCAATTACAGCTGTAAGTCGCTTGGGGTATGTCTCTATCAGTTTTGCACATCGAGAGACTGACATTTTTTCCCATTCCTCCTTGCAAAACAGCTCGAGCTCAGTGAGGTTGGATGGAGAGCATTTGTGAACAGCAGTTTTCAGTTCTTTCCACAGATTCTCGATTGGATTCAGGTCTGGACTTTGACTTGGCCATTCTAACACCTGGATATGTTTATTTTTGAACCATTCCATTGTAGATTTTGCTTTATGTTTTGGATCATTGTCTTGTTGGAAGACAAATCTCCGTCCCAGTCTCAGGTCTTTTGCAGACTCCATCAGGTTTTCTTCCAGAATGGTCCTGTATTTGGCTCCATCCATCTTCCCATCAATTTGAACCATCTTCCCTGTCCCTGCTGAAGAAAAGCAGGCCCAAACCATGATGCTGCCACCACCATGTTTGACAGTGGGCATGGTGTGTTCAGGGTGATGAGCTGTGTTGCTTTTACGCCAAACATAACGTTTTGCATTGTTGCCAAAAAGTTCAATTTTGGTTTCATCTGACCAGAGCACCTTCTTCCACATGTATGGTGTGTCTCCCAGGTGGCTTGTGGCAAACTTTAAACGACACTTTTTATGGATATCTTTAAGAAATGGCTTTCTTCTTGCCACTCTTCCATAAAGGCCAGATTTGTGCAATATACGACTGATTGTTGTCCTATGGACAGAGTCTCCCACCTCAGCTGTAGATCTCTGCAGTTCATCCAGAGTGATCATGGGCCTCTTGGCTGCATCTCTGATCAGTCTTCTCCTTGTATGAGCTGAAAGTTTAGAGGGACGGCCAGGTCTTGGTAGATTTGCAGTGGTCTGATGCTCCTTCCATTTCAATATTATCGCTTGCACAGTGCTCCTTGGGATGTTTAAAGCTTGGGAAATCTTTTTGTATCCAAATCCGGCTTTAAACTTCTTCACAACAGTATCTCGGACCTGCCTGGTGTGTTCCTTGTTCTTCATGATGCTCTCTGCGCTTTTAACGGACCTCTGAGACTATCACGGCGCAGGTGCATTTATACGGAGACTTGATTACACAGAGGTGGATTGTATTCATCATCATTAGTCATTTAGGTCAACATTGGATCATTCAGAGATCCTCACTGAACTTCTGGAGAGAGTTTGCTGCACTGAAAGTAAAGGGGCTGAATAATTTTGCACAGCCAAGTTTTCAGTTTTTGATTTGTTAAAAAAGTTTGAAATATCCAATAAATGTCGTTCCACTTCATGATTGTGTCCCACTTGTTGTTGATTCGTCACAAAAAATACAGTTTTATATCTTTATGTTTGAAGCCTGAAATGTGGCAAAAGGTCGCAAAGTTCAAGGGGGCCGAATACTTTCGCAAGGCACTGTACCTCCAATTGACTCAAATGATGTCAATTAGCCTATCAGAAGCTTCTAAAGCCATGATATCATTTTCTGGAATTTTCCAAGCTGTTTAAAGGCACAGTCAACTTAGTGTATGTGTCACACCCTGGTCAAAGTATTTTGTGTTTATCTTTATTTATTTGGTCAGGCCAGGGTGTGGCATGGGTTTTTGTATGTGGTGTGTATGTATGGGGATTGTAGCTAGTGGGGTGTTCTAGCTAAGTCTATGGCTGTCTGAAGTGGTTCTCAATCAGAGGCAGGTGTTTATCGTTGTCTCTGATTGGGAACCATATTTAGGCAGCCATATTCTTTGAGTTTGTCGTGGGTGATTGTCCTTAGTGTCCTGATGTCATTGTTCTGTGTTAGGTTACACAAGTATAGGCTGTTTCGGTTTTCGTTAAGTTTATTGTTTTGATAGTGTTTGTGTTTAGTGTGTTACTTCATTAAACATGGATTGCAATAGACACGCCGCATTTTGGTCCGACTCTCCTTCTCATCAAGAAAACCGTTACAGAATCACCCACCACAAAGGGACCAAGCAGCGTGTCAACAGGCAAGAACAGCCCAAAGTGGAGTACAGTATGGACTATACTTCTTGGGAGGAGATAGACAGGTGGGCGGTCGACCCAGGGAGCGTGCCGGAGCCCGCCTGGGATTCGATGGAGCAGTGCGCGGAAGGATATAGGAGAATGGAGTTTGCGAAGCAAGCAAGGCGGCGCGGACGGAGGCCCCATAGTCAGCCCCAAAAATTTCTTGGGGGGGGGCTCAGGGAGAGTGTGGCAGAGTCAGGAGCCAGACCTGAGCCAACTCTCCCTGTTTATCGTGAGGAGCCAAGGAGGAGACCAGAACCAGAGCCGGTGTTGGAGGTGAGCGAAACAGAGACTGTGAAGGAGTTAATGGGGAAATTGGAGGAGAGAGAAATGAGGGAGTTGCTGTGTTGGTGTTTTAAACATGGAATTCGCCCGACGGAGCGTGTCGGGGATTTGATGGCACCTGGGTCAGCGCTCCATACCCGTCCTGAGGTGCGTGTTAGTCGGCTGGTGAAGATGGTGCCAGTCTCACGTACCAGGCCTCCTGTGCACCTCCCTAGCCTTGCACGTCCTGTGCCAGCACCGCTCTCAAGATCTCCAGTACGCCTTCACGGTCTAACCCATCCTGTGCCACCTCCACACCCCAGCCCTCCGGTAGCAGCTCCCCGCACCAGGCTTCCTGTGCGTGTCCTCGGCCCAGTACCACCAGTGCCAGCACCACGCATCAGGCCTACAGTGCGCCTCGCCTGTCCAGCGCTGTCGGAGCCCTCCTCCTCTCCAGCGCTGTCGGAGTCTCCCGCCTGTTTAGCGCTGTTAGAGCCTTCCTTCTCTACAGCGCTGCCGGAGTCTCCCGCCTGTTCAGAACTGCCAGTTAGCATAGAGCTGCCAGTTAGCAAGGAGCTGCCAGTTAGCATAGAGCTGCCAGTTAGCAAGGAGCAGCCAGAGCTGCCAGTCGACCAGACTCTCCCAGATCTGCCAGTCGACCAGACTCTCCCAGATCTGCCAGTCGACCAGACTCTCCCAGATCTGCCAGTCGACCAGACTCTCCCAGATCTGCCAGTCGACCAGACTCTCCCAGATCTGCCAGTCGACCAGACTCTCCCAGATCTGCCAGTCGACCAGACTCTCCCAGATCTGCCAGTCGACCAGACTCTTCCAGATCTGCCAGTCGACCAGACTCTCCCAGATCTGCCAGTCGACCAGACTCTCCCAGATCTGCCAGTCGACCAGACTCTCCCAGATCTGCCAGTCGACCAGACTCTCCCAGATCTGCCAGTCGACCAGACTCTTCCAGATCTGCCAGTCGACCAGACTCTTCCAGATCTGCCAGTCGACCAGACTCTTCCAGATCTGCCAGTCGACCAGACTCTTCCAGATCTGCCAGTCGACCAGACTCTTCCAGTTCTGCCAGTCGACCAGACTCTTCCAGATCTGCCAGTCGACCAGACTCTTCCAGATCTGCCAGTCGACCAGACTCTTCCAGATCTGCCAGTCGACCAGACTCTTCCAGTTCTGCCAGTCGACCAGACTCTTCCAGATCTGCCAGTCGACCAGGATCTGCCAGTCAGCCAGGATCTGCCGAAACCACCAGCCAGCCAGGATCTGGTAGATTCATCATCCTGCCTGAGCTTCCTCTCACTCCTGAGCTTCCTCTCACTCCTGAGCTTCCTCTCACTCCTGAGCTTCCCCTCAGTCCCGAGCTGCCTCAGTCCCGAGCTGCCCCTCAGTCCCGATCTGCTCCTCAGTCCAGTGGGGTTCTGGGTGAGGACTACTAGGCCATGGTCGGCGGCGAGGGTGGACTATCCAGGGACGCGAGGAGAAGGGACTAAGACATTGATTGAGTGGGGTCCACGTCCCGCGCCGGAGCCGCCACCATGGACAGACGCCCACCCGGACCCTCCCTATTGTTATGAGGTGCGTTCGGGAGTCCGCACCTTAGGGGGGGGGGGTTCTGTCACACCCTGGTCAAAGTATTTTGTGTTTATCTTTATTTATTTGGTCAGGCCAGGGTGTGGCATGGGTTTTTGTATGTGGTGTGTATGTATGGGGATTGTAGCTAGTGGGGTGTTCTAGCTAAGTCTATGGCTGTCTGAAGTGGTTCTCAATCAGAGGCAGGTGTTTATCGTTGTCTCTGATTGGGAACCATATTTAGGCAGCCATATTCTTTGAGTTTGTCGTGGGTGATTGTCCTTAGTGTCCTGATGTCATTGTTCTGTGTTAGGTTACACAAGTATAGGCTGTTTCGGTTTTCGTTAAGTTTATTGTTTTGATAGTGTTTGTGTTTAGTGTGTTACTTCATTAAACATGGATTGCAATAGACACGCCGCATTTTGGTCCGACTCTCCTTCTCATCAAGAAAACCGTTACAGTATGTGAACTTCTGACCAACTGGAATTGTGATACAGTGAATTCTAAGTGAAATAATTTGTCTGTAAATAATTGTTGAAAAACGTTCTTGTGTCATGCACAAAGTAGATGTCCTAACCGACTTGCCAAAACTATAGTTTGTTAACAAGAAATGTGTGGAGTGGTTGAAAAACAAGTTTTAATGACTCCAACCTAAGTGTATGTAAACTTCCAACTTCAACTATATGTATATACTGTATACTATACTATTCTACTGTATTCTATGCTGCTTTGACATTACTCGTCCATATATTTCTATATTCTTATTCCTGTCTGTGCGATGAACAGCAACGCTCCCCATCCAACCTGACAGAGCTTGAGAGGATATGCAGAGAAGAATGGGAGAAACTCCCCAAGTACAGGTGTACAAAGCTTGTAGCGTCAATCCCAAGAAGACTCAAGGCTGTAATCGCTGCCAGAGGTGCTTCAACAAAGTACTGAGTAAAGGGTCTGAATACTTATGTAAATTATATATTTCAGTTTTAGATTTTTATAATTGTGCAACAAGTTTTTGCTTTGTCATTATGGAGTATTGTGTAGATTGACGAAGGGAAAAAACAATTGAATCCATTTTAGAATAAGGCTGTAACGTAATAAAATGTGAAAAAAGTCAAGCGGTCTGACTACTTTTCGAATGCGCTGTACAATTATTTTAGAGTACCATTTGCCCTGAACAGCGTAAATATATAATAAATAATTAATGCAATGCTATTCTGATTCTGCAATATGCACCTTATGTGTGGGAGTCATAACCTATCAATGATGTCGTCTGTCATTCACCAGTGATGAGGTTTGATGTCAACCACCAGTCAGCAGCAAAGCAATCCACTTATTCAAATCATGTGGCCAGTAATAGCCTGTTTAGGAGAAATGACACCTGCAATACCCCACTGCACTAAACACAAATTCAGCTAAAGTACATTAGGTATCTCCACAAACTACTTTTCTTTGTTGTGGTTTAAATTAATAGCATTGGATGCATTTCTATTTGTCAATGTACAGAGTATACCAAACATTGGGAACAGCCTCAATTCATCAGGGCATGGACTCTACAATGTGTCGAAAGCGTTCCACAGGATGCTGGTTCATGTTGACTCCAATGCTTCCCACAGTTGTGTCAAGTTGGTTGGATGTCCTTTGAGTGGTGAACCATTATTGATAGACATGGGAAACTGTTGAGCGTGAAAAACCCAGCAGCGTTGCAGTTCTTGACACAAATCAGAGAGCTTGTCAGCTACTAACATACCCTGTTCAAAGGCACTGAAATGTTTTTTTCTTGCCCATTCACCCCCTGAATGGCACACATACACAATCCATGTCTCCTTCTTTAACCTGTCTCCTTCCCTTCATCTACACTGATTGAAATGGATTTAACTAGTGACATCAATAAAGGATCACAGCTTTCATCTGGATTCACCTGGTCAGTCTGTCATGGAAAGAGCAGCTGTCCTTAATTCTTTGTATACTCAGTGTATGTGGGCCTTCATGAGGCCTGGGAAGTGGAACCATATAATCCAAAACATTTCATTAGGTAGTATGGTATTCTAGGTTGAATCACACTCATTGAGTTGATGGGATTGGAATTGGACCAGTCCAGATACAAAAAACAGAAAGTTCCTAAAATAACCCTTGGTTTGGGTTGGGTGGGTTAGGAATGACCAAGTAGCCTGGCATTGGTAGCCTCCCTGTCCCTGTCCCTGTAATCCAGTTGGAGTGTGAGCATGGCAGGTTTTGCCACGTGTACTGCCTCCCTCTGTAATTGTGACTGTCTCTAATTGAAGCCACTTGAGGAACACAGCCCTTCCTCCTCAGTTCCTCGACCACACTGTGCTTTCGGAGGATGGTGCCCTGCTGAAAGCCGGGAGATGTGAGCAGGGGAAATGCAGGACCATGAACCTCCAAAGCAGATGAAATGTCCATGTGGTTTCCTTAGGAAAACACAACCCTCATCACAGGGACCCCAACATCTTTACTAAAGCCACCCTCCAATCATATTTGGTGTGGGGTGTTCTTCCCAGATGTGTTTGTTTACATTTATTTGGTCTTGGGAACTACAAAAATACACTGCACCAATGAAGTTTCTAAATATAAGAAAAGTATTATTCAGCAGTCATAGCAAAGTTCAATGGATTCCTCCAGAAAGGTTGCTATGTCTGGAGATGTCATTGCGAATAGATGACTCCCACTGAGGACACACAGTAACTAATTCTATCAATCTAATTACAGTTATTTTCTTATTCAATGAGCAGAGATTCATAAATGTACAGAATATTCTGATATCAGTCTACAAAGCAGGTCTGTGTTATCATGGGACAATGATAACATGCCAGATAGGAAATGGAAACCAGAACGGTATTGGCATTTTACATACAGGCCTATGGCACATGGTCTCTTTAGTACTGTATATGATCTCAGTCCAATTCTGTAATATTCATTTACAGTGCCTTGCGAAAGTATTCGGCCCCTTTGAACTTTGCGACCTTTTGCCACATTTCAGGCTTCAAACATAAAGATATAAAACTGTATTTTTTTGTGAAGAATCAACAACAAGTGGGACACAATCATGAAGTGGAATGACATTTATTGGATATTTCAAACTTTTTTAACAAATCAAAAACTGAAAAATTGGGCGTGCAAAATTATTCAGCCCCTTTACTTTCAGTGCAGCAAACACTCTCCAGAAGTTCAGTGAGGATCTCTGAATGATCCAATGTTGACCTAAATGACTAATGATGATAAATACAATCCACCTGTGTGTAATCAAGTCTCCGTATGAATGCAGCTGCACTGTGATAGTCTCAGAGGTCCGTTAAAAGCGCAGAGAGCATCATGAAGAACAAGGAACACACCAGGCAGGTCCGAGATACTGTTGTGAAGAAGTTTAAAGCCGGATTTGGATACAAAAAGATTTCCCAAGCTTTAAACATCCCAAGGAGCACTGTGCAAGCGATAATATTGAAATGGAAGAGTATTAGACCACTGCAAATCTACCAAGACCTGGCCGTCCCTCTAAACTTTCAGATCATACAAGGAGAAGACTGATCAGAGATGCAGCCAAGAGGCCCATGATCACTCTGGATGAACTGCAGAGATCTACAGCTGAGGTGGGAGACTCTGTCCATAGGACAACAATCAGTCGTATATTGCACAAATCTGGCCTTTATGGAAGAGTGGCAAGAAGAAAGCCATTTCTTAAAGATATCCATAAAAAGTGTTGTTTAAAGTTTGCCACAAGCCACCTGAGAGACACACCAAACATGTGGAAGAAGGTGCTCTGGTCAGATGAAACCAAAATTGAACTTTTTGGCAACAATGCAAAACGTTATGTTTGGCGTAAAAGCAACACAACTGAACACACCATCCCCACTGTCAAACATGGTGGTGGCAGCATCATGGTTTGGGCCTGCTTTTCTTCAGCAGGGACAGGGAAGATGGTTCAAATTGATGGGAAGATGGATGGAGCCAAATACAGGACCATTCTGGAAGAAAAAGACCTGAGACTGGGACGGAGATTTGTCTTCCAACAAGACAATGATCCAAAACATAAAGCAAAATCTACAATGGAATGGTTCAAAAATAAACATATCCAGGTGTTAGAATGGCCAAGTCAAAGTCCAGACTTGAATCCAATCGAGAATCTGTGGAAAGAACTGAAAACTGCTGTTCACAAATGCTCTCCATCCAACCTCACTGAGCTCGAGCTGTTTTACAAGGAGGAATGGTAAAAAATGTCAGTCTCTCGATGTGCAAAACTGATAGAGACATACCCCAAGCGACTTACAGCTGTAATCGCAGCAAAAGGTGGCGCTACAAAGTATTAACTTAAGGGGGCTGAATAATTTTGCACGCCCAATTTTTCAGTTTTTGATTTGTTAAAAAAGTTTGAAATATCCAATAAATGTCGTTCCACTTCATGATTGTGCCCCACTTGTTGTTGATTCTTCACAAAAAAATACAGTTTTATATCTTTATGTTTGAAGCCTGAAATGTGGCAAAAGGTCGTAAAGTTCAAGGGGGCCGAATACTTTCGCAAGGCACTGTACCATTTGATAGAATAAAATAGTCTGTCCTTTATGATGATGTCAGATTCTCCCTGGAAGTACCCTTATTAATTAGATTGCATACATTATTATCAGACTTTTGCAAGAGAGCAGTTCAGAAGCAGTAGTCCCCTATGGGTCCTGTCTTCTCGTGGGGTTGGAGCGGGGCCAGAGTGTATTAGAGAAAGGCACTTCTTGAGTGTTACACAGATATATTGTTATGTTGAGGGACCTATGATTTCTGCAGTTAAACTTCATTAACCTCAATATGAATGAATTATTTAAGAAACCATTAATACTTTAAACTCAGCCTTTGAAATAAGAAATGATGTTGGCAATTTCAGAGGCTGGAAACATCTAATGGCCAAAGTTAATTCCACATGCTTTAACATTACTCTGTGCTGTAGTCAGCCTGAGAGCCTGTCTTGAACTGCACTCTACCCCCTGGAAGCCACCACTGCCTCCCAGTGGCTACAGGAATGCAACAATCAAACAAATTAGTTATTTTTGTAGGCAGATACACATCGGGCTCTATTCAATCATAGCAAGTTGTCTAATGTCTCCAGGGTTAGAGAACAACATTTTTATTGCACTGAGAGAATATATGTTTGGGTTATTTAATCAATAAAACAACTCAACATGTCATCCCCAGCTCTGCTCCAGTCAGTCTTTGCCAAATGCTCAGCTGTACTAGAATATTCTGCTGGTACAGAAGCCTACCTAAAGTATATATTTCCATTTTAACACAACACACCCTCTTGTCCCCAATAGTTGTTGTCCTGTTTTTGTAGTAATCACAAATTCAAAACTATTTGCCTTCAGCCAAAATCACAAGATGTGAAGCTTTCTTAATTTCACAGAAAACCATGCTTGTAGTTACTGTTGCGAGTTCACCTATCATTGAATCTTATTTTCACCCCCCAAAAAAAGTTAATGGCCATTTGCATTTCCAAGGATCAAACTGAAAATAGCGCTCCCCTGATGTGTATCTTTGTAACACAGAAGTGTTACACAGTAGTAACTCTAGGGAGTTTTTCCTAGCCACCGTGCTTCTACACCTGCATTGCTTGCTGTTTGGGGTTTTAGGCTGGGTTTCTGTACAGCACTTTGAGATATCAGCTGATGTACGAAGGGCTATATAAATAAATTTGATTTGATTTGATTTAGCCCAGTGTAAAGAAGCAGGCAATTCTAATTGTTGTGAGGCATAACCACCCTCACATCAGGGGCTTTAGGTTGTAAAAGTTTGAAATGTTCACGACATACACACACACTCTCAATGGTTTTACTATCCATGTGGGGACCAAAAATTGTATTCCCATTCAAAATCTTATTTTCCCTAACCCTTAACCTAACTACACAGAGAGAGAGAGAGAGAGAGAGAGAGAGAGAGAGAGAGAGAGAGAGAGAGAGAGAGAGAGAGAGAGAGAGAGAGAGAGAGAGAGAGAGAGAGAGAGAGAGAGAGAGAGAGAGAGAGAGAGAGAGAGAGAGAGAGAGAGAGAGAGACTTGGCAAACAGAAAATGTTACTATTACGGAGGAGGAATGTATGTGTAAATTGATGCCTACTCCCTGTTAATTTGCTCAAGTCACCATAAAAAGGGTTGCAGCATGCATGACAATGCCCCTTTCTATTGACTGCTGGGCGGTTAGGCCGGTCCCCAGGCTGCTTCTTCCACAGCACTGCAGCTTTAGTCCCATGAGCCTCACATCTGGCCCCTATAAGCCACTGCAGCTGTTTGTGAAATCATGTGTGTAGTTTAGAGGATCCAGACCACAAAGAGCCCCCTCCTTCCCTTAACCACAGCGAGGTGGAAAGGAAAACTGGTCAATTTGACTGTTTGAGCCTGTATCTCATGAAGGTTCTCGTTAAAATCAAGCCAGTAGTCCTGTTTCATTGTAAAGATGTATTTTTAGGCCTTTTATGCAGCGGTTTATGTGCTAATTTTCTTTCAACTGTGTGTGATTGCTTGGGTTCGTAATGGAAAACAACTGATCTCAAACTCTTAAAATGTGACATGAGAGAACACTTATCAAGTTTGGCGATACACAGTAAAAAGACAGAAAAGCACTATATAGCTGCTTTTCATAGTGCATTATATAACCACAGTTTACAATAGTGTACAATTTCCATTGTGTTGTTTTTATCTTATTGCAAAAAAAATAAGTAAACTTCAAGATGGAGCTGAAACAGTTGCTAAGCAACACTTGTTTGTGCTGTGCCCCAACAGCAGTATTTACATTATTCCAGTCGGTGGGATATTCCAGGGGGGAAATGACTTTTCAGTTTGCATTAAATGCTGCATAGATATCTGGGAAAGTTCTCAATGCATTTTTTTACTTTATTGACATGAAATTGCTTGTGGCAATATATTGAGTAAAACTCAAAACATGAGATGCCAAAAATAATCTACAGTAAATACAGCAGTATTTTACAGTATACAGCGATATTGTGAATACTAGTGTGTGTGGTACTACTAATAGGCTAGAGAGAAAAAAACAGTGTTGTTCATATAGAGATAATAGTAGTATGAAGTGTATGGCCATACTTATGTACAATGATCAATAAAGATGGTCTATGCTCAGGGCATCACAGTAGATGGACAGTAGGTAATGGCTGGTATCAGTGATGGGTTGAGTGGCAATTTGGTAAGCAGCTGTTGTTCACTGATACACAGGCCTTTCCACTTGAATTCCAATTCATGCATGCCTGTGGTCTCCTTTCCCCTCTTTGAGCCAACACCCCAAGTCTTGGAGCTGCATCAGCAAAGCAACTGCCACGCAGCACACTCACTGTGCCATCCCCCCACTTCTGCCATTTCAGAAAGAGACGTACTTTGTGATTGGAGAGAATGAGTGAGTGAGTGAGATAGAGAGATAAAGAACGCGAGCGAGAGAGAAAGTTAGAGAGGAAGTGAGAGAGAAAGTGAGAGAAAGAACACAGTATGTATATGTTTCAGGGGGAGTATAATACATTTGAACCACAGTTCCTGCTGCACTACCAGCATCCTTTGCTGTAATCATTGTACACTCCCAAACCTCCTACACCCCAGCTCTTTGCCCCAGAGAATCCAACTCATAGGCATTCTCAAACTGAACTGGAGATAATTCAGTTAACTTGACGCTCGCCTCTAGCCTGTAGCTTAATCCCATATCAATGTATTAATCAATAAACATACCCAGTGATGGTGACATTTACATTACAGTTTGAAGTCTAGGGGAGAACTGACAAAGGCACTAAGACAGGAAAACATTGTATGTTGCCCAGACACTGTATGAGACAATCCTTAAAGGCCCAGTGCAGTCAATAATGTGATTTTCCTGTATTTGATATATATTTTCACACTATGAGGTTGGAATAATGTTTTGAAAATTATGATAATGTCCTTTTAGTGTAAGAGCTGTTCGAAAATAGCATCGGAAATGTCAGCCTGTATTGGTGGGATTGCGTTTTGGCCTGCCTAGTTAATAGACCAATAAGAAAATGAGTTGCACACCTCTCTGCCAATAACAGATTGTTTTCAGTTTTCCCCTCCCAACTCAGACCAATCCCAGACAGTCCTGGCAAAATTCTTGAGAAAATGCTCTTTGCTATGAAGCTTTTTTTGTTTATTTTGGATCATTTTAATTGAAATCAGTCACAGTAAGGTACTTAATTGTTACTCAGAAATGATTTGATATTGAGATAAAAACAGCTGCATTAGACCTTTAAAGGTGCACTGTCACTCACTACACATTCTGTAGCTATGACGTAATCCAGTGGACTTTCTGTGGGTCTGGAAGTGTCATAATGTCATTATGTGGATTTCATTACAGCTATTGAACTCTTGCCTCTTTTCACCAGAGTCAAACTACTGAGGGTCCAGTCCTGCCAGGTATTTAATTGAAACCAGCCTCTTCCCCTCTCTCCCTCCTGTCTTACAGCACTTTGACACCGATCCAACCCTACTCCCTCTCGCCCCTTCATCCCTCTACTTACATTCTGGCTCTAACCCTCAGCAGCTCAGAGCAATATACATCCAAAACCCCTATTCATTCTATGCCAACACACATATTCACAAAGGCCAGAGTTGATGTTGTAATCTTCACCCTTCCCCCTCCCTCTCCCTCACACTCATTTTCGTACCGAACAACACTGTGTGCAATTGGATTCATGTTATTTTTCTTTATTCATATGGATATGGATTTATTTTCATTGATATTTGACCTAAAAGATAGGAAAGGTCTTACTGTAAAATTGATTTCTCTGAATGTATTGAATAGCAATTGAAGCAAGAAAACAGATGGGTAATGAGATCAGATGCAAGATATGGACCAATCAATAATTTTCTGCCCGTAGAAAAGACTGAACAAGCCAGGATCAATTTCTAAGTGCCTACCCTATACACTCTGTGTCTGTAGTTTACACAATGGCCACAGGCTATGGTTGACTATTTAAATTTAGCTTGGTAATAACGTGAAAAATGTGTCTTAGGAGAGCAGTTTTACACCTGATCTGCATTGTACTCACTGGAAACATTAACAATCCTAAGAGATCAACCACAGAATGACCCACTTCGACGAAATAGAATAGCTTCTGCCACATCCATACTGAATAATAAACTGATACAAATAATAGAACTTGTGGCATTTTAACGTAATGCTATCCAGATAACTACTTTTCTTTCTCTGATGTATTTGCACACAAAGCAAATACAGTGCCTTGCGAAAGTATTCGGCCCCTTTGAACTTTGCGACCTTTTGCCACATTTCAGGCTTCAAACATAAAGATATAAAACTGTATTTCTTTGTGAAGAATCAACAACAAGTGGGACACAATCATGAAGTGGAAAGACATTTATTGGATATTTCAAACTTTTTTAACCAATCAAAAACTGAAAAATTGGGCGTGCAAAATTATTCAGCCCCTTTACTTTCAGTGCAGCAAACTCTCTCCAGAAGTTCAGTGAGGATCTCTGAATGATCCAATGTTGACCTAAATGACTAATGATGATAAATACAATCCACCTGTGTGTAATCAAGTCTCCGTATAAATGCACCTGCACTGTGATAGTCTCAGAGGTCCGTTAAAAGCGCAGAGAGCATCATGAAGAACAAGGAACACACCAGGCAGGTCCGAGATACTGTTGTGAAGAAGTTTAAAGCCGGATTTGGATACAAAAAGATTTCCCAAGCTTTAAACATCCCAAGGAGCACTATGCAAGCGATAATATTGAAATGGAAGGAGTATCAGACCACTGCAAATCTACCAAGACCTGGCCGTCCCTCTAAACTTTCAGCTCATGCAAGGAGAAGACTGATCAGAGATGCAGCCAAGAGGCCCATGATCACTCTGGATGAACTGCAGAGATCTACAGCAAACTCTCTCCAGAAGTTCAGTGAGGATCTCTGAATGATCCAATGTTGACCTAAATGACTAATGATGATAAATACAATCCACCTGTGTGTAATCAAGTCTCCGTATAAATGCACCTGCACTGTGATAGTCTCAGAGGTCCGTTAAAAGCGCAGAGAGCATCATGAAGAACAAGGAACACACCAGGCAGGTCCGAGATACTGTTGTGAAGAAGTTTAAAGCCGGATTTGGATACAAAAAGATTTCCCAAGCTTTAAACATCCCAAGGAGCACTGTGCAAGCGATAATATTGAAATGGAAGGAGTATCAGACCACTGCAAATCTACCAAGACCTGGCCGTCCCTCTAAACTTTCAGCTCATACAAGGAGAAGACTGATCAGAGATGCAGCCAAGAGGCCCATGATCACTCTGGATAAACTGCAGAGATCTACAGCTGAGGTGGGAGACTCTGTCCATAGGACAACAATCAGTCGTATATTGCACAAATCTGGCCTTTATGGAAGAGTGGCAAGAAGAAAGCTATTTCTTAAAGATATCCATAAAAAGTGTTGTTTAAAGTTTGCCACAAGCCACCTGGGAGACACACCAAACATGTGGAAGAAGGTGCTCTGGTCAGATGAAACCAAAATTGAACTTTTTGGCAACAATGCAAAACGTTATGTTTGGCGTAAAAGCAACACATCTGAACACACCATCCCCACTGTCAAACATGGTGGTGGCAGCATCATGGTTTGGGCCTGCTTTTCTTCAGCAGGGACAGGGAAGATGGTTCAAATTGATGGGAAGATGGATGGAGCCAAATACAGGACCATTCTGGAAGAAAACCTGATGCAGTCTGCAAAAGACCTGAGACTGGGACGGAGATTTGTCTTCCAACAAGACAATGATCCAAAACATAAAGCAAAATCTACAATGGAATGGTTCAAAAATAAACATATCCAGGTGTTAGAATGGCCAAGTCAAAGTCCAGACCTGAATCCAATCGAGAATCTGTGGAAAGAACTGAAAACTGCTGTTCACAAATGCTCTCCATCCAACCTCACTGAGCTCGAGCTGTTTTGCAAGGAGGAATGGGAAACAATGTCAGTCTCTCGATGTGCAAAACTGATAGAGACATACCCCAAGCGACTTACAGCTGTAATCGCAGCAAAAGGTGGCGCTACAAAGTATTAACTTAAGGGGGCTGAATAATTTTGCACGCCCAATTTTTCAGTTTTTGATTTGTTAAAAAAGTTTGAAATATCCAATAAATGTCGTTCCACTTCATGATTGTGTCCCACTTGTTGTTGATTCTTCACAAAAAAAATACAGTTTTATATCTTTATGTTTGAAGCCTGAAATGTGGCAAAAGGTCCCAAAGTTCAAGGGGGCCGAATACTTTCGCAAGGCACTGTATGTAGAGGCACATTTTGTTCTGATTTATTTCTGAGTTTCTGTTAGGATGAGATTCTATTGATCCCATAAGGGGAGATTTGATATCAGCCGTCGATACATCAGACACACCAGCAAATAAACATCAGAATAGGTCTAAATATGTATTCCGCTTTAGTGCATTTTAATGTGTGTGTGTGTGTGAAGCTGAGTGAGGGGTTGCTATGAGATAGCTGGAGGCTTGGGTTGAGAAGCCATGGCAGAAGGTCATTAGATTCTCATTTCACATTAGCATCTGCTGAATGGGATTAGCCATCCAGCCGAGTTTAAACCCCTGACATGCCACAGGCTCTGCCAACTAGAAAATGGAGTGGTCATTAGCAACACCCCCTCAAGTGTCTCTTTTTTTCTGCCTAAATCCAATACACTCTCACTTTCTGATGCTCCTCCCAGCATTGGGTCTCCATGGTGGGGTAGAAAAAATATGTTATTGTGGGCAAGTTTCTATAGGAACATGACATAGGACCACACATTTAAACCAGTGGCTATAATTGGATAGATATTGAGGTGTATTGCAGACTTGATGTCCAGAGACTGCTCCCAGTTTTCTTCTGCATACAGTATTAGCTTAGTATCTGGAAGATATACAAATGTTAATTTCAGAGTATAAGAAGCTGGCTTTCGATAGATTTCTGTGACTGAAACATCATAGCTTTGAAGAGGTCAATCTTCAAAGATGCACAGAATGTCCAACAAACTCTTTTCCAGTACAGTACACAGTTTTTACTGTGATCACAAGAACATTTAATGTATCTACATGTACACTGCAATTATTGTGTGGTACACAGAGCTAATACAAAGACTTATTTCAAAGAACCTTGAAGAAATTGTTGTCTTTATTGTAAGTCCTTGTTACCAGCAATTAGTAGACATCAAGGGCAATAAAGCATGAGTCTCCCTGTGAAAACACATTTTACAATACCTGAAACGTCAATAATGGAAAAAACTAATTATCTCCTGTTACTATAGTGCCACCTGTTGGTTACTACAATCACACTATAGCAGCACTGCACTTCAATCGGTAAATGGTATTCAAAACCAATACCTGTCTCAGAATTGAAAGTGGTTTAATATAGTTTTTTCGTTCATCAGTAATATAAATCACAAGAACTGAAATATATACAGACTCAAATGGGTTACAAAAGATAGATAGATAGTTAACTGTATTTCTGTGATCACATACAGTAGATGTTCACAGCAAGTAAAAATAAATAAAGAGCCCATTCCCATTGCTTGTCAAACATAAAGATGTGTCCAGGCCTGGTATATGGCTGCTATGTCATCTCTCCACACGACTCCACTCTGCCGGTGGATCCCGAGGCCCTTTGGGTTTTTTAATGCGACAGTTGAACTCTGAGGGAAAGTTGAGAAGTGTGGTTGGAATTACTTTAAGACACCTGCAAGTGCATCTAACATATGACATAGCCTTGTTTTGACATCCAGTCGCAATCATTTTACTCATGAGATTCTGAGGAAATGGATATTACATTGGGTAGCTATAATGGCTTTAGATACAGTATATGACATTGGACAACATTATTAGAAAGACAAGCAGATATTCACCCATGCTACCAGGAGTGCAGCTGTTGGTCATTCGTTTGATGGGATTTGAGACATACTCATAGTCATCTTCGGCCGAGGAATAACCATCAGCTAGAAAAAAAGCAAACGAGAAGAACCAGTAAGACATTTTCCACATAAACAGTTCAACATGGCCGTCAAGGAATTGTTACTTTCAAGAAACCTGAAAGTATTGGTCACTAGATCTAGATTGCAATATTTTGTGCAGGGCACTGATGACACAAACAAAACCATAGCTGGCCTCACATTGGTCTCCAAACACTGCCCTGAAATTCTCTCACCTGCGACCAGCTCATAGCCACTCTGGTCCTCCCCTGCCGAGGCCTCAGCTAGCCTGTGATTGGCTAGTCCGGCTGTGTCATATATGGGTGAGACAGCTGGTGGCGGTTTGGCTGGAAGACACCTGCTCTTGGGCTTGACCATGCTGTAAAGAGCACCTACATGGCATTTTGGGACGCCCAGCTCTTCGTTGTCATAGTGATGGAGACCTGCCAGAGGGGCGGTGGAAGAGGCTGGTGGCGGGAGCTGTTTGGACTTGTTGACCATGGCATATACGTCATTCATCTTTTGCTGACGAGGCCGAGGCGCTCTGTACTGCACATTAGAATATCTAAAGAGGAGTAGATATCAATATCAATTCACACAAACAGCGAAAAGCAAAAAGGTACAAATATAGCCTTGTTGTTTCTACCCTACACACCAGATGGTCATGCCTATTATATAAGAGACTGGAATTTCATTACCAAGTCTGTTTTCTTTTGGAGCATCTACAGCAGATCTTTGCTAGTAGGATAGTAGAAATTAAGATTGATAAGGAATTGCAGCTTTACCATGATGATTTCCTACTAACTATATTATTGTTTACAGAGAAATAGATAATTTTTCTCTAAGCCTGTGATGCGAGCTGAGGGATTTTCAGTAGCAGTTTAACATATGGGAGGGAGGAGAGAGGGTGTGAAAGTGAAATTTAACAGCCCAGTTTGTCACTTCCTCTGCAACATGATGAATGTTTAGTAGTACAAGCATGGTGAAATCCTTCTGCTTCATTAATCATAAGGACGTTGTGTCCTAAAGTTCTGTTAAATGTTAATCTAAAGCTAACTGGATTAAAGTAATGTTTTATTCAAGATCATCAATGTGTACCACAACACAGTATTTCAATATGCAGTACATATTTCAATGTAGCCAACTAATTGCTTAACTGTCAAGGCAAGGAAGGTGTGTACATATTGTAACAATCAACTACTATGAAATAGTACTACATAACTTGGTGTTGATAAGCCTACGTACACTTAAACGTCATACCCTACACACCATAGTGTAAAGCACGCAAACATAAAACTGTTGTACTGCAAACTAAAATAGAAGACTGTGAACTCACTTGAACAAAACGGGAAGCATTCTTTCTTCCCTTGTCTCAAAACTCTCCATCTCTATCAACCCGGAGTCAACTTCCCCCATTGTGTCTGAGCACCTTACTGTGGTATCATTAACTCAGGCTGCTTATTAAAGTCACAACTGTTGTTGTAATTGTGTGTAATACAATCACACAGTGTAGTGTACAGCAAGCAGTTTATCAGTTATACTGGCGGGCCCCGGTGGCAATACATTTATAAATGCTTACCTTTACTTGGAAGAGCTGCAGTGTTGGATAGCTTTAGTCAGCTACCTAACATAAATAGCATTCCTCTCTGTCATTCCTCTCTCGCAGGTTGTTGAGTAGGCTAAATTAGCTGCATTAGCTAAGTAAGTGAAAGGTAAACTAAGAAGAAGAAAAAAGAACGTCCTACGGAAGTTGTCATAATTACTGTGTAAGTCTACGAAAAGGTTTGAGAACCATGAGCCTCCTACTGTAGGTTTTGTATTAAAGTCTATGTACCCAGAGGAAGATGGAAAATAGCTGTCCTCCAGCTACACAATAGTGCTGAGATTGTGAGATTGCTGTTGAGGCTACTGTAGAACTTCATTGCAAAACAATGTGTTTTAATCAGTTATTTGGTAACATATATTTGGTGATATATTTAGTATAGTTTGATCTAAAAATTATAACATTTTTATGTTTCACTATTAAAAAAAAAGAAATTCACTGAGTAGAATGGTCCTCCCCTTCCTCCACTGAAGAAAATCATTTGTTTCAAAGTTCATGTGTCCATGAACTCTTACCTTTCTGCAAGTGTCTGAGCGATGGCTGATGTTGTCGGTGGAGATGTCTTCACAGATGCAACATCATCATATAAAGGTTGGTTACTCTATTCAGAACAAAATCAACAGTACATCAGAGAGTTATAGGACTTTGTCTCTCAAATTCAGGCGCTGCTCTGTCTGAAAATGGGTGAACAATGATTTTAATGTGCCAGCACTACATATAGAGGAAGCATGCAGGCTGGATGTTTCCTGCTTAACATTTCTCTTTTTTTCCTAACTCAACTCATCACATTGAAATTTCAGAGAGAAGTGTAATCCAGTATGATCTGATGAAATGGGTTTTTGTCACAGAAAAACTCACACACTGGCAGCTGAAGTTATTTTCAAACTGTATCAGCTTTGATCTCATGCAGCTTTCTGACTGCATCACAGACATGCCAATAATTACCATAATCAGGGTTTGGGAGTAACTGATTACATGTAATCTGATTACAAAAAAACGGTAACTGTAGTCGGTTACATAATGTCATCAGATTACAGATACTTTTGAAAAACTATATGATTACTTACTGGATTACTTTTAAATTCAGAAAGGATGTTTGTGGGGGGAAACAATTGATAAAAGCATTGATAAAAGATGCAAGTTTAAATTTGTTCCACCTGAGCGAGTCTGACCACAAGTCAGAGACCACTATAATAACACACCAAATGGGTTTGATGGATCCTTTTTGTCTTCTTCTAATGCCTCTTAAGGGGAAAGTAATCCAAATGTAACTTAAAGCAATCAGATTACATTACTGAGTTTGGGTAATCCAAAAGTTATATTACTGATTATAATTTTGGACAGGTAACTAGTAAATGCAATGGATTACATTTAGATAGACCTACCCAACCCTGACAATAATACTGCATGCCCTCTCATGTCATTGCTTTAGTAAAGCTTGCTTGACCATGAATACCAGTATGGCATGTGCTGAATACTGTGTTGTAGAAAGGCTAACACCTGGGGGTTGGAAATAGCAATTACAAAAACATTATAGTATGGTTGAACAAAAGTAGCAGTTTCTGTCTTACCTTGGTGAGATTCTGGGAGTTGTTCTCAGCTGACCGTAAAGCCTTCTCAAACATATAAGCCACGGCAGAAAACACAAACCGATACTGTTCCTGAGTGGAGAGATGGGAAAAATATTATTTCCACAGTAGAGTATTTCAGTATGTACTATAACACATAGATGTAAATAAACACCATTTTGATCTGATATTAAATGATGTCTGATAATAAAATACCTTTGTCTGAACTGCTGATGGCCTCTGACTCCTTAGTTCCACTACAATCTTCATGATACTGAAATCTTCTTTAATTTGCTGGTGTGGAAACATGGATTTACCAAAAAACTCACTTATCGTTTTTACAGTTTGTATTGTTCTTGTTTTATTATTCATCGGTGCAGTATACACATGTTTTGTTAAACCAATTCTCTAAAGGATGCCATCAATGTACTGTCCTGAACATAAGTAGTAATACCTTTGTGACAAGAAGATCGTGAACATAATCCAAGGCACAAATCACCCCTGTTCTTCCACAACCAGCACTGGAAATACAAGAGAAAAATACCTGCTTCATTTATCGCTCTGATAACACTAGAACATAACCACAGACGGCCACAACATGGACATGGAGTCATATGAGTCGACGGACCACATCAGGTCCTGAATATTTAACATTTCTCACTTCATTTAAATTGCGTCATTAAAATGCATTGAGCTCAAGGAGTACATGTGGCCTCGTGATAAACAACATTAAATTATATGCATGGATGAATTTTAATGGGCATATGGATCATAATCTGTCTGAGCATGATCATTACATCTCAGAGCACAAAAAGCCCACCAGGCAGACAGTAATGACAGCTTGGCATTTTGGGCTGTGCTGTATCAAATGTACTGTACAGTAGGAGACAAACAAACCTGCAGTGGATGAGAACAGGGCTAGTGTTGTTTCCTTGGTCTTTGCGCACCATATCCATCATTCCTAAAATACCATAAACGGTGTATGGAACGTCATGATCAGGCCAAGCTGTGTATTGGAATTGAGATATTTTCCGTGTTTCCTAGCACAAAACATAGTTTGCATTACTACCGTACCAAGCAAAAGAACGGTAACTGCTCATTTTGTCAAAAATTAGTTATTGACATTTTTTATACATTAAATATATGCTTTATCATGTGGACAAATATCCTGCCTACATTGTGTTGTGTTATGGAGAAAATGGGGGTTATGTTTACAGTAACTGGAAAAAGGTAGTAACTGCCATCACTCAATTCAGTTACTACCTTTTACCTTGGTTTCACTGAGCTTTGGACTGCAGTGTCCACGGTTTACCATGGTATTATTTATTATTCTTTACTGATACAAAATATATGACACTGACAGCCACGTACATAAATATATTAACACAAGTTTGTGTAAAAAAATATATACAGTATATATATATTCCAGTGGGTGTACCAAGCAAGAAGGCAGTAACTGCCGTCTAGGGTCAAAGGTCATGTCAGGGGTCAGGGTCAATATTAATAAAAAATAACCTCATAGTAACAATAAAACATAGTAACAATAAAACAACTTTGAAGTAATTTTTCTCAGTTTCACTCTCTGAGCAAATACTGCTAATTTGCTTGGTCAGGCAGATTACTTCACTGGCTCCCTCATTCAACTTCCTGTAAATTTACAAACAATGTGAGATTATCCAAAGTGAATAACGGTTGTTGGAAAATACTGATTAAATTCAACCATTTTGAAGAATTGTGTAACTAGTGCTGCACAGAAATAAAACAATATTTCCCCTTTTTCATAGTTGGACACGTACCTCATGATATCTCACTGTCAGAGTGCGGAAAACTACTTCCTCATTTGGGCTGGATTCCTCAAACTGAAAAGACATTTCACTAAACATTTTCTAGTGTTTCCTGAAACAGATCCCTGTGTTCTATGCAGACAACAACATATGGGTCAATGTGCAGTGCCATGAAATAACAAAACAGAGTACACTTAGTTCACAGGTGTTAGGTAAAAATGGACTCTTCATGAATAGTTTCAGAAGACTATAGGGCAACAGCACTATGTGCACACTGGAACATTGGTGTGGGAGGCAACCCGTCTGTCTAGAGACACCATATTTCATCAATAGTAATACAACTGTGCACAAACACTACCGTTCAAAAGTTTGAGGTCACATAGAAATGTCATTGTTTAAAAACCCCTTTTTACCCCTTTTCCTCCCCAATTTCGTGGTATCCAATTGTTTTAGTAGCTACTATCTTGTCTCATCGCTACAACTCCCGTACGGGCTCGGGAGAGACGAAGGTTGAAAGTAATGCGTCCTCCGATACACAACCCAACCAAGCCGCACTGCTTCTTAACACAGCGCCATCCAACCCAGAAGCCAGCCTCACCAATGTGTTGGAGGAAACACCGTGCACCTGGCAACCTTGGTTAGCGCGCACTGCGCCCGGCCCGCCACAGGAGTCGCTGGTGCGCGATGAGACAAGGATTTCCCTACCGGCCAAACGAACCCAGAGTCTCTGATGGCACAGCTGGCGCTGCAGTACAGCGCCCTTAACCACTGCGCCACCCGGGAGGCCAAAATGTCCTTGTTTTTGAAAGAAAAGTACATTTTTTGGCCATTAAAATAACATCAAATTGATCAGAAATACAGTGTAGACATTGTTAATGTCACAAATGACTATTGTAGTTGGAAACAGCAGTACTTTTATGGAATATCTACATAGGCGTACAGAGGCCCGTTATCAGCAACCATCACTCCTGTGTTCCAATGACACGTTGTGTTAGCTAATCCACGTTTATCATTTTAAAAGGTGAATTGATAATTAGAAAACCTTTTTGCAATTATGTTAGCACAGCTGAAAACTGTTGTGCTGTCACGACTTCCGCCGAAGTTGGTGCCTCTCCTTGTTCGGCGGTCGTCGTCACCGGCTTTCTAGCTGCCCCCGATCCACGTTTCTGTTTCCATTTGTTATGTCTTGATTTGTTATTTGTTATGTCTGGTTCCCATTACGTTATTATTATTTCCCTATTTAACCCTCTGGTTCTCATTATGTTTTGTGCGTGATTGTTCCTGGTTTTGTGTTCGTCTTTTGTGTTAGGGTTTGTTATCCCTGCGTGGATTTATTGGCTGTTTATTTTTTCTGAGTAAAGTACGTTATTTTACTCAGTTCTGTGTCCTGCGCCTGACTCCGTCCTCATCTCTGCACATCTGACACTTGACATGTGCTTATTATAGAAGCAATAAAACTGGCCTTCTTTAGACATGTTGAGTACCTGGAGTGTCACCATTTGTGGGTTAATTTACAGGCTCAAAATGGCCAGAAACAAATAACTTTCTTCTGAAACTTGTCAGTCTATTCTTGTTCTGAGAAATTAAGGGTATTCCATGCGAGAAATTGCCAAGAAACTGAAGATCTCATACAACACTGTGTACTATTTCCTTCACAGAACATCACAAACTGGCTCTAACCAGAATAGAAAGAGGAGTGGGAGGCCCCGGTGCACAACTGAGGCCAGCATCCCGGAGTCACCGCTTCACTGTTGACGGTGAGACTGGTGTTTTGCCGGTACTATTTAATGAAGCTGCCAGTTGAGGACTTGTCAGGCATCTGTTTCTCAAACTAGACACTCTAATAGAATAGCTTTCATTTTTGAGAACAAGAATAGACTGATGAGTTTCAGAAGAAAGTTATTTGTTTCTAGCCATTTTGAGCCTGTAATCGAACCCAAAAATGGTGATGCTCCAGATACTCAACGAGTCTAAAGAAGGCCAGTTGTATTGCTTCTTTAATCAGTACAACAGTTTTCAGCTTTGCTAACATAATTGCAAAAGGGTTTTCTAATGATTAATTAGCCTATTAAAATAATAAACTTAAAAAGCCAACACAACGTGCCATTGGAACACAGGAGTGATGGTTGCTGATAATGGGCCTCTGTACACCTATGTCGATATTCCATAAAAAATCTGTTGTTTCCAGCTACAATAGTGATTTACATACAATATAATGAAGATATACTGACAAACACTTACATTTGACACAATAAAGGGACCAAAATGGGTTGTTTCTTTGAAAGTAGTCCAGTAGCACTCACACTTTTTCTACAAAAAGACATTGAATAAAATGTTAAGTGGACACAAGCATCAGAATTATACAGTTCATAAATCTTACAGTACACTAATACGTTTACACTCCCACTGTGCCTTTTTCAACAAGAGGTGACTAAAAGGGCATTTACTTTTCCCATTTCAATTTCTCTGCAAGCCATGATTATGACCTAAAACAGGGAGAGAAAATATGGCAAGCATAAGATATGGAGACAATTCTCCCATTATTCATCTTTTAGTGTCATTTTTTCCTATGTATTTAGTAATAGAGTAAATTATATGGAAACAGAGCTACTGTACAAGCTGCACTACATGTATATAAAGCTGAAAATGATCTTCCATACCTTTACATCATACTGCCAAATCATTCGCCAGAAGTCCACCAAAGTGTGTCTCAGAGGCCCTTGGGTCGCTATGTATTTTTTGGTCTTTGTTGCACCCTAGAGGAGAGATTAAATAAAGCAATCCGTTTAAAGGGCAACTGCTTTTTAAAAACAACAAATCCCTTTGAAAATGGCCTATGTGACATCGATATGAGTCAAAAACAGTTATTCTAGTGTCAAAATGTACTACACAGTGTAAATAGGATCATTTTGGTCATAAAGTCAGTCTGGTCTAAAATGGAGTTTGGAACATCTGTGTGTCACAACGGGTGAATTAAGGTTGGGTTTTGATGATGTCCATTTGCCCACAAACATATGGGTGAACAAATTAATTACTGATTTATCTTGAATCATTCTGGGGATTTTGATGAAAGAAAATAGGCTTCCCTGTCTACAGTGTCTCATGGGGACAAACATCATTAACCAAATGTGGAATCTGTCAAGAAACACACCTCTAAGACTGAAATAAATTTGTTCTAATAAGCAACAGAAAAACACAGGTGCCAATCGATGTGTTCAGTGACTCTTTCAGATTGAGCTGAATGATGATACAAAATAGGACTGTTACTAAATGCGAGCAATACTGTACCTTAATGAAGCTGGCGTTGATATAGTCAAAATCATTCTCATTTGTCAGTAGAGTCAGGGGCACACGGGTCTGGTCATCTATATAAAAATACATGAGTTTTTGTTCAGATAAGTTTAATATTAAGCAAGAATCAAATGTTCAATTAGAGTAAAAAACAACAACAGTTTGTATGCCTCTATTGTGGTGCTTACATGGTAAAATGTCTCTGTAACGGTTCTTCTTTACATTCTCCATCAGTTGCCCCGCTATCGTGGTAAGGCCAAAATCTTTCTTGATGACAGAAGTCTGAGCACGAATATTCTACAAACAAATAAAGACAAACATAACACATGAAAGCTGAGTTTGGGAGAAATGTCCATTGTAAAAGTGAAAGTCACCCAGTAAAATACTACTCGAGTAAAAGTCTAAAAGTATTTGGTTTTAACTATACTTAAGTATCAAAAGTAAATGTAGTTGCAAAAATATCCTTAAAAATCAAAAGGAAAAGTTCAAATAATTTCAAATTCCTTATATTAAGCAAACCAGACAGCACAAATGTTTTTAGTTTTTATTTAAGGATAGCTAGCGGCACACTTCAACACTTATTTACAAATGAAGCATTTATGTTTCATGAGTCTGCCAGATAAGAGGCGGTAGGGATGACCAGGAATGTTCTCTCGATGAGTGTGTGAATTGGAACATTTTCCTGTCCTACTAAGCATTCTAAATATAATGAGTACTTTTGGGTGTCAGGAAAAATGTATGGAGTAAAAAGTACATTATTTTATTTAGGAATGTAGTCAAGTAAAGGTAAAAGTAGTCAAAAATATAAAGAGTAAAGTAAAGTACAGATACAGTGGACTGTATTCGATACACTGCCGATTTTGCAGGTTTTCCTACTTACAAAGCATGTAGAGGTCTGTAATTTTTATCATAGGTACACTTCAACTGTGAGAGACGGAATCTAAATAAAAAAAATCCAGAAAATCACATTGTATGATTTTTAAGTCATTAATTTGCATTTTATTGCATGGCATAAGTATTTGATACATCAGAAAAGCAGAACTTAATATTTGGTACAGAAACCTTTGTTTGCAATTACAGAGATCATATGTTTCCTGTAGTTCTTGACCAGGTTTGCACACACTGCAGCAGGGATTTTGGCCCACTCCTCCATACAGACCTTCTCCAGATCCTTCAGGTTTCGGGGCTGTCGCTGGGCAATACGGACTTTCAGCTCCCTCCAAAGACTTTCTATTGGGTTCGGGTCTGGAGACTGGCTAGGCCACTCCAGGACCTTGAGATGCTTCTTACGGAGCCACTCCTTAGTTGCCCTGGCTGTGTGTTTCGGGTCATTGTCATGCTGGAAGACCCAGCCACGACCCAGCTCTTACTGAAGGAAGGAGGTTGTTGGCCAAGATCTTGCGATACATGGCCCCATCCATCCTCCCCTCAATAGGGTGCAGTCGTCCTGTCCACTTTGCAGAAAAGAATGCTGTTTCCACCTCCATGCTTCACGGTTGGGATGGTTGTACTCATCCTTCTTCTTCCTCCAAACACGGCGAGTGGAGTTTAGACCAAAAAACTATATTTTTGTCTCATCAGACCACATGACCTTCTCCCATTCCTCCTCTGGATCATCCAGATGGTCATTGGCAAACTTCAGACGGGCCTGGACATGAGCTGGCTTGAGCAGGGGGACCTTGCGTGCGCTGCAGGATTTTAATCCATGACGGCGTAGTGTGTTACTAATGGTTTTCTTTGAAACTATGGTCCCAGCTCTCTTAAGGTCATTGACCAGGTCCTGCCGTGTAGTTCTGGGCTGATCCCTCACCTTCCTCAAGGATCATTTTTTTTGTTATTGAATTTTTACCCCTTTTTCTCCCCAATTTCGTGGTGTCCAATTGTTGTAGTAGCTACTATCTTGTCTCATCGCTACAACTCCCGTACGGGCTCGGGAGAGACGAAGGTTGAAAGTCATGCATCCTCCGATACACAACCCAACCAAGCCGCACTGCTTCTTAACACAGCGCGCATCCAACCCGGAAGCCAGCCGCACCAACGTGCACCTGGCAACCTTGGTTAGCGCGCACTGCGCCCGGCCTGCCACAGGAGTCGCTGGTGCGCGATGAGACAAGGACATCCCTACCGACCAAGCCCTCCCTAACCCGGACAACGCTAGGCCAATTGTGCGCCGCCCCACGGACCTCCCGGTCGCGGCCGGGCGCAATCCCAGAGTCTCTGATGGCACAGCTGGCGCTGCAGTACAGCGCCCTTAACCACTGCGCCACCCGGGAGGCCCGATTCCTCATGATCATTGATGCCCCACAAGGTGAGATCTTGCATGGAGTCCCAGACCGATGGTGATTGGCCCTTCATCTTGAACCTCTTCCATTTTCTAATAATTGCGCCAACAGTTGTTGCCTTCTCACCAAGCTGCTTGCCTATTGTCCTGTAGCCCATCCCAGCCTTGTGCAGGTCTACAATTTTATCCCTGATGACCTTACACAGCTCTCTGGTCTTGGCCATTGTGGAGAGGTTGGAGTCTGTTTGATTGAGTGTGTGGACAGGTGTCTTTTATACTGGTAACGAGTTCAAACAGGTGCAGTTAATACAGGTAATGAATGGAGAACAGGAGGGTTTCTTAAAGAAAAACTAACAGGTCTGTGAGAGCCGGAATTCTTACTGGTTGGTAGGTGATCAAATACTTATGTCATGCAATAAAATGCAAATGAATTACTTAAAAATCATACAATGTGATTTTCTGGATTTTTGTTTTAGACATGCTTTGTAAGTAAGAAAACCTGTCAAATCGGCAGTGTATCAAATACTTGTTCTCCCCACTGTACATCAAAAATGACTTAAGTAGTACTTTAAAGTATTTTTACTTAAGTACTTTACACAACTGCATACAGTGATATCTAAGATGTTACACATGAAACATATAAGAAGCCCTTAGCTTAGTGCAAGAACTCACAATCCAATTTACGCAGGAGCTTACATGTACAGTATCTGAGAAATGAAAGGCCCCTGAGTGGAAATAGACTTGTCTTTGTCAACCCCCCAAAAATATTGGTTGCTTACACATATTTTGCAAACGTTTTCGTGGGTGTGGTGAAATATCAGAATAAACACATAAAAACCTGTGGTGTCTGCTTTTCACCACAGATGTCTGTGTTAAGCTACTGTAATGTGGAACCAGTAAAGAAAGGCTGGGCAGTTATGTGATAACACAGGTCTCTTCACAGCCTACAATAGACATCATTACATTATTACATGACCACCATTTCTCACTTTGCGCATTCTGTCACTTGAATTGGGCTACTTAGTAAAGAGTTCACCTGTATTACTATTTTGGTCATTGTTGTCATTGATTCAACATACAAACATAACCATGTTTATTGATAAGAATCTAGCTCTGGAAATTAAAAGACACTGACATCATTCACAATGGACCAGTAGGGCTGAAAGGGCACTGCTGTAACAAGGAAATGTTAGTGGACTCAGTGTTAATAGATAACTCACTTTGCAACCTAAATGAGGAACAAAATGACTAGCCTACCTATCTTGAAACAGAGGTTCAGATGTAACAAAAACCTACAGTAGCTAGAGTTGAAGTCGGAAGTTTACATACACTTAGGTTGGAGTCAACCACTCCACAAATGTCTTGTTAACAAACTATAGTTTTGGCAAGTCGGTTAGGACATCTACTGTGCGCATGACACAAGTCATTTTTCCAACAATTGTTTACAGACAAATTATTTCACTTGTAATTCACTGTATCACAATTCTAGTGGGTCAGACGTTTACATACACTAAGTTGACTGTGCCTTTAAACAGCTTGGAAAATTCCTGAAAATTATGTCATGGCTTTAGAGGTTCTGATAGGCTAATTGACATCCTTTGAGTCAATTGGAGGTGTACCTGTGGATGTATTTCAAGGCCTACCTTCAAACTCAGTGCCTCTTTGCTTGACATCATGGGAGAATCAAAAAGAAATCAGCAAAGATCTCAGAAAAATTATTGTAGACCTCCACAAGTCTGGGTCATCCTTGGGAGCAATTTCCAAACACCTGAAGGGACCACGTTCATCTGTACAAACAATAGTATGCAAGTATAAACACCATGGGACCACGTAGTCATCATACCACTCAGGAAGGAGGCGCATTCTGTCTCCTAGAGATGAACGTACTTTGGTGCGAAAAGTGCAAATCAATCCCAGAACAACAGCAAAGGACCTTGTGAAGATGCTGGAAGTAACAGGTACAAAAGTATCTATATCCACAGTAAAACGAGTCCTATATCGACATAACCTGAAAGGCCGCTCAGCAAGGAAGAAAACCGCCATAAAAAAGCCAGACTACGTTTTGCAACTGCACATGGGGACAAAGATTGTACTTTTTTGAGAAATGTCCTCTGGTCTGATGAAACAAAAATATAACTGTTTGGCCATAATGACCATCGTTACATTTGTAGGAAAAAGGGAGAGGCTTGCAAGCCAAAGAATACCTTGACTCAGTTACACCAGCTCTGTCAGGAGGAATGAGCCAAAATTCACCAAACTTATTGTGAGAAGCTTGTGGAAGGCTACCCGAAACGTTTGACCCAAGTTAAACCATTTAAAGGCAATGCTACCAAATACTAATTGAGTGTATGGAAACTTCTGACCCACTGGGAATGTGATGAAATAAATAAAAGCTGAAATAAATAATTCTCTCTAATATTATTCTGACGTTTCACATTCTTAAAATAAAGTGGTGATCCTAACTGACCTAAGACAAGGAATTTTTACTCGGGTGAAATGTTAGGAATTGTTGAAAACTGAGTTTAAATGTATTTTGCATGTAAACTTCTGACTTTAACTGTAAATAAACTTCTGCAAATGTCACTATTCAATGTTTTGTCAAAATAAAACTGAATTAGTGGTTTACTTCTATGTACACTTCTTTCTCAATGTGCCTTAAAGACTTAATCCACTGATTTGAAAGGTTTTGTTACGGTGCGTGAATGAGGACCCAAAAGCGAATTAACGTAAACAGAGCTTCTTTAATGACAAAACATAGGTAGGCTCAGATGGACCGGCAGATTCCGACAGGACAGGACAAGGTTGCAGCAAACATGACGATAGTCTGGTTCAGGCATGAATAACACAAACAAGAATCCGACAAAGACAGGAGCAAAAACAGAGCGAGATATAGAGGACTAATCAGAGGGAAAAAGGGAACAGGTGGGAAAAGGGGTGACGAGGTAGTTAGGAGGAGACAAGGAACAGCTGGGGGAAAGAGGGGGAGAAAAGGTAACCTAATAACGACCAGCAGAGGGAGACAGGGTGAAGGGAAAGGACAGAAACAAGACACAACATGACAATACATGACAGTACCCCCCCACTCACCGAGCGCCTCCTGGCGCACTCGAGGAGGAAACCTGGCGGCAACGGAGGAAATCCTCGATCAGCGCACGGTCCAGCACGTCCCGAGAGGGAACCCAACTCCTCTCCTCAGGACCGTACCCCTCCCAATCTACTAGGTACTGATGACCACGGCCCCGAGGACGCATGTCCAAAATCCTACGGACCCTGTAGATGGGTGCGCCCTCGACAAGGATGGGGGGGGGGGGGGGGGAAGACGAGCGGGGGCGCGAAGAACGGGCTTGATACAGGAGACATGGAAGACCGGGTGGACGCGACGAAGATATCGCGGAAGAAGAAGTCGAACTGCGACAGGATTAATGATCTGAGAAATACGGAACGGACCAATGAACCGCGGGGTCAACTTGCGAGAAGCGGTCTTAAGGGGAAGGTTCTGAGTGGAGAGCCAAACTCTCTGACCGCGACAATATCTAGGACTCTTAGTTCTACGCTTATTAGCAGCCCTCACAGTCTGCGCCCTATAACGGCAAAGTGCAGACCTGACCCTCTTCCAGGTGCGCTCGCAACGTTGGACAAAAGCCTGAGCGGAGGGGACGCTGGACTCGGCGAACTGAGATGAGAACAGCGGAGGCTGGTACCCGAGGCTACTCTGAAAAGGAGATAGCCCGGTCGCAGACGAAGGAAGCGAGTTGTGGGCGTATTCTGCCCAGGGGAGCTGTTCTGACCAAGACGCAGGGTTGCGAAAAGAAAGACTGCGTAAGATGCGACCAATAGTCTGATTGGCCCGTTCTGCTTGACCGTTAGACTGGGGGTGAAAGCCGGAAGAGAGACTGACGGAAGCCCCAATCAAACGGCAAAACTCCCTCCAAAATTGAGACGTGAATTGCGGACCTCTGTCCGAAACGACGTCTGACGGAAGGCCATGAATTCTGAAAACATTCTCGATGATGATTTGTGCCGTCTCTTTAGCAGAAGGAAGCTTAGCAAGGGGAATAAAATGAGCCGCCTTAGAGAACCTGTCGACAACCGTAAGAATAACAGTCTTCCCCGCTGACGAAGGCAGTCCGGTGACAAAATCTAAGGCGATGTGAGACCACGGTCGAGAGGGAATGGGAAGCGGCCTGAGACGGCCGGCAGGAGGGGAGTTACCGGACTTAGTCTGCGCGCAGACCGAACAAGCAGCCACGAAGCGACGCGTGTCATGCTCCCGGGTGGGCCACCAAAAACGCTGGCGAATGGAAGCAAGCGTACCCCGAACGCCAGGGTGGCCGGCTAACTTGGCAGAGTGAGCCCACTGAAGAACGGCCAGACGAGTAGGAATGGGAACGAAAAGAAGGTTCCTAGGACAAGCGCGCGGCGACGGAGTTGAGTGAGTGCTTGCTTTACCTGCCTCTCAATTCCCCAGACAGTCAACCCGACAACACGCCCCTCAGGGAGAATCCCCTCGGGGTCAGTGGAGGCTTCTGAAGAACTGAAGAGACGAGATAAAGCATCAGGCTTGGTGTTCTTAGAGCCCGGACGATAAGAAATCACGAACTCGAAACGAGCGAAAAACAGCGCCCAGCGCGCCTGACGCGCATTAAGTCGTTTGGCAGAACGGATGTACTCAAGGTTCCTATGGTCAGTCCAAACGACAAAAGGAACGGTCGCCCCCTCCAACCACTGTCGCCATTCGCCTAGGGATAAGCTGAAGGCAAGCAGTTCGCGGTTTCCCACATCATAGTTACGTTCCGACGGCGACAGGCGATGAGAAAAATACGCGCAAGGGTGGACCTTGTCGTCAGAGAGGGAGCGCTGAGAAAGAATGGCTCCCACGCCCACCTCTGACGCGTCAACCTCGACAACGAACTGTCTAGTGACGTCAGGTGTAACAAGGATAGGTGCGGATGTAAAACGATTCTTGAGGAGATCAAAAGCTCCCTGGGCGGAAACGGACCACTTAAAGCACGTCTTGACAGAAGTAAGGGCTGTGAGAGAAGCTGCCACCTGACCGAAATTACGGATGAAACGACGATAGAAGTTCGCGAAGCCGAGAAAGCGCTGCAGCTCGACGCGTGACTTAGGGACGGGCCAATCAATGACAGCTTGGACCTTAGCGGGATCCATCTTAATGCCTTCAGCGGAAATAACAGAACCGAGAAAAGTGACGGAGGAGGCATGAAAAGAGCACTTCTCAGCCTTCACAAAAAGACAATTCTCTAAAAGGCGCTGGAGGACACGTCGAACGTGCTGAACATGAATCTGGAGTGACGGTGAAAAAATCAGGATATCGTCAAGGTAAACGAAAACAAAGATGTTCAGCATGTCTCTCAGGACATCATTGACTAATGCCTGAAAGACAGCTGGAGCGTTAGCGAGGCCGAAAGGAAGAACCCGGTATTCAAAGTGCCCTAACGGAGTGTTAAACGCCGTCTTCCACTCGTCCCCCTCCCTGATGCGCACGAGATGGTAAGCGTTACGAAGGTCCAACTTAGTGAAAAACCTGGCTCCCTGCAGGATCTCGAAGGCTGAAGACATAAGAGGAAGCGGATAACGATTCTTCACTGTTATGTCATTCAGCCCTCGATAATCTATGCAGGGGCGCAGGGACCCGTCCTTCTTCTTAACAAAAAAAAACCCCGCTCCGGCGGGAGAGGAGGAGGGGACTATGGTACCGGCGGCAAGAGCTACAGACAAATAATCTTCGAGAGCCTTACGTTCGGGAGCCGACAGAGAGTATAGTCTACCCCGGGGGGGAGTGGTTCCCGGAAGGAGATCAATACTACAATCATACGACCGGTGTGGAGGAAGAGAGGTGGCCCTGGACCGACTGAACACCGTGCGCAGATCGTGATATTCCTCCGGCACCCCTGTCAAATCACCAGGCTCCTCCTGTGAAGAAGAGACAGAGGAAACAGGAGGGATAGCAGACATTAAACATTTCACATGACAAGAGACGTTCCAGGAGAGGATAGAATTACTAGACCAATTAATGGAAGGATTATGACAAACTAGCCAGGGATGGCCCAAAACAACAAGTGTAAAAGGTGAACGAAAAATTAAAAAAGAAATGGTTTCGCTATGATTACCAGAAACAGTGAGGGTTAAAGGTAGCGTCTCACGCTGAATCCTGGGGAGAGGACTACCATCCAGGGCGAACAAGGCCGTGGACTCCCTTAACTGTCTGAGAGGAATGTCATGTTCCCGAGCCCAGGTCTCGTCCATAAAACAGCCCTCCGCCCCAGAGTCTATTAAGGCACTGCAGGAAGCTGACGAACCGGTCCAGCGTAGATGGACCGACAAGGTAGTGCAGGATCTTGAAGGAGAGACAGGAGTAGTAGCGCTCACCAGTAGCCCTCCGCTTACTGATGAGCTCTGGCTTTTACTGGACATGAAGTGACAAAATGACCAGCAGAACCGCAATAGAGACAGAGGCGGTTGGTGATTCTCCGTTCCCTCTCCTTAGTCGAGATGCGGATACCTCCCAGCTGCATAGGCTCAGCACCCGAGCCGGCAGAGGAAGATGGTAGTGATGCGGAGAGGGGGGCAACGGAGAACGCGAGCTCCTTTCCATGAGCTCGGTGACGAAGATCAACCCGTCGCTCAATGCGAATAGCGAGTTCAATCAAGGAATCCACGCTGGAAGGAACCTCCCGGGAGAGAATCTCATCCTTTACCTCTGCGCGGAGACCCTCCAGAAAACGAGCGAGCAAAGCCGGCTCGTTCCAGCCACTGGAGGCAGCAAGAGTGCGAAACTCAATAGAGTAGTCTGTTATGGATCGATTACCTTGACATAGGGAAGACAGGGCCCTGGAAGCCTCCTCCCCAAAAACAGATCGATCAAAAACCCGTATCATCTCCTCCTTAAAGTCCTGATACTGGTTAGTACACTCAGCCCTTGCCTCCCAGATTGCCGTGCCCCACTCACGAGCCCGTCCAGTAAGGAGAGATATGACGTAGGCGACACGAGCAGTGCTCCTGGAGTAAGTGTTGGGCTGGAGAGAAAACACAATATCACACTGGGTGAGGAACGAGCGGCATTCAGTGGGCTCCCCAGAGTAACACGGCGGGTTATTGATTCTGGGCTCCGGAGATTCGAAAGCCCTGGAAGTGGCTGGTGGATCGAGGCGGAGATGGTGAACCTGTTCTGTGAGGTTGGAGACTTGGGTGGCCAGGGTCTCAACGGCATGTCGAGCAGCAGACAATTCCTGCTCGTGTCTGCCTAGCATCGCTCCCTGGATCTCGACGGCTGAGTGGAGAGGATCCGAAGTTGCTGGGTCCATTCTTGGTCGGATTCTTCTGTTACGGTGCGTGAATGAGGACCCAAAAGCGAATTAACGTAACACAAACAAGAATCCGACAAAGACAGGAGCAAAAACAGAGAGAGATATAGAGGACTAATCAGAGGGAAAAAGGGAACAGGTGGGAAAAGGGGTGACGAGGTAGTTAGGAGGAGACAAGGAACAGCTGGGGGAAAGAGGGGGAGAAAAGGTAACCTAATAACGACCAGCAGAGGGAGACAGGGTGAAGGGAAAGGACAGAAACAAGACACAACATGACAATACATGACAGGTTTGTGTTAAATAGGCTACATTCGAGATTGTGCATTTATTTATACTATAGAGAAAGCAAAGAGCCAACATGATTTTCAGCTTTATTACAGGGGAAACATCTGAGTAGCCTATTTTTCCTTTATCCTACCTTGCAGGTTTACCCCATCTGGACCAACCACATGTTGCACATCACAAAACATCATTAGACCTATTTTAACCAGTTAATTACAATCAATTTATGAATACACATGCCCTAAATCATATATTTTACATCTGAAAATATTGCCTGATCTTATTTGTCTATATATGGGAATTAATTATAAACTAACAATAGAGAGTTATGGTGATGGTCACACCAAGGGTTCCCACTTACAATATACTCAGATGAGATGTTGCCCTCCGCTCTGCTGTCATCTGCCAAGGACATCTGACCTACGAACCTCGATAGGTGCTCCATCTGCGCGACTATGGATGTCAATTTCACTTTTTAATTGCCAGGCAGTGGTTGACCGCTTTTGCCTATCAATACAATTCGAGACAAACGCAGAGCGCCTTGCCGCTCCCGTCTCTACCGCGATGATTAGCCTTTAAGTTCCGCGTGTACCTCTTGGAACGTTCCTCATGTCACTGTCACTATAGGACAGTCATGTAAATTTCCGCATTGAAGGCTACTTTGCCTTAATTATTGGCGTGAGGTGAGGAATTTTCACATAAACTCCAATACACTACAATAGCTGGAAACATGTATATAATTTATTTTTTGCAAACTAGGATAATTAAAGCATCTTTAAAAATAATTTAAAGCTTTTTCAAAGCTTTATCGTGAAGTTAGTTATACAATTAAATATAGGCGAATGTTTTATTATTACATAACGTTATCAAGCAGGCTTTCAGTACACAAATCTAATTTAGACCTATAATATAAGTGAAATCTAAAACGTGCACCCTGATAAGATTTTCAGAAAGATTGATAAGCCTTACACGTTCTAAAAATATATATCATATGCGGTTTATTGCATTGGCCAGAGGATTCGTAAACCCATATGAACTCAAAGCCTCTGTATTCTAACAGGAATTGTAAAATCACGGAAGTTTCCTGAGTGTTTTAGATGGGTGTTCTACTGCCTATTCCTATTAGGGAAGGCATATCGAGGCATGGTTTACTGTAACTGTACCTTCAATGCATCAGAAGATACCTCATCATCAGCACGTGCCTTTTTTTTGCAACGCAATAATACAGAAAAATGGCTAGCCTATCCATAGCTGTGTCCACATTCACATAGACACCAGTTACACTCAAAACGGGTGGCCTTATTTACTTGCCTCCTTAAATTTAAACAGACTGGGAAAAGGATTGTCAACTTAACTGTGAATGGTGAAAGATTTTCATGCGAATATTCTAAAATCCGCATTTTCCAGTTTTTATGCCGTTAAAGTAAAGACACATCGTGACAGCTGTAATCGAAACAGGAAGTTTCGGTCCAATTTATAAATGCCGACAGATAGGACTCATTTGTTTGTTCGACATGGTAGGATCTTTTTGTGTCGGTTTAATTAATTATGCGAGAAATGGCGATGAAATGCATTAATGCGATAATATTGATGTAATAAGCATCATATCGATGTAAACTTGGAGTCATGCGATGATATGGTGTGTGGTCCTCCCACTACGACTAGGGAAACCATGCAGTGTATTAGGCTACAGATGAAATAACTCATGTTGAACTTCACAGGGTGATGAAAGTGCATGGTGATCTTGATGCTCTTTTCCAATAAATATTGAGGGTCTGATTCTGGTGACAGGATGATGGATGCTTGACTTCCATTTGACAATAATAAATATTATTGCTCTTATGCATAATAAGCTCATCACGTAGACTAGCCTAACTGCACGGTATCTGCAAACTGTTCAGAGCAAGTGTCAAGATCACAGTAGGCATATTTGCTACATATTTAACTCAACAGTTTTTTTTTTACAAAACTATTGGTAGAATAGAAAATGCGATGGAAACACATTGAACTTTAGATGTTTATTTGGTACATCAAAACATAAACGAAAAAGTACATTGTGTGCACTACCTCATCACACACTATTTTTTTATCTGCAACAAATCAATTTGGTGGAAACACCACTGGCTGGAAAATTGGCATATTTTCTTTAAGAGAATTCTAGAATATTCACATGACAATCACCAATTGGATGGAAACCTAGCCAATGACACTGAAATGTTAGTTCAAAAGCTAAAAAGTTGCACTTTTGACGTCAGTTTGACATAAACTGTATACCATCTAGCCATGTCCCTTTCCCACTGCCTCTGGAAGTTGGTGAACCCTGCCTAAACATTTAAAATGTCAATTTAATATAGTACCACAGTATGAGCCATAATATATTGATAAAAGTCACCCACACAAAACACAGCCCTTATTTAAAGTTTTTCTAAAATTCCCCATTGGAAAAATCAATGGTGGAAAAACGATTGGAACCATTTCCCTGTATGACCGCTAGGTTTTAAGGGTATTATATGACACCTCCACCTTGGCGATCTATTGGGTGGTAGGGACTTCCCAATGATCCCGTATAGCAAGGACCGGAAACGCAACACCATATTATAGAAAATATGGCAGATAAATTAGGATGTCCCACTCAGGCCGTTTACCTTTGTAAAAAATGGTCCCCGGTGTGCTTAAGGGGTTGGCTCTCCCATAGGCACCAATGCATTAGCAGTTGGGTCTGAACTCCTTAGTTCATAGCAGTCCTTCACGGAGTGATGTTCACTGCGATCACGTGGGTCTTACTGGGGTACGGATGTAAAAAATACCTTCAAATTTGCTGTTGGCGCCCATTCAAATTAGCCCAAAGGTTGCCTTGATAAATCTAGTTCATTCTCTAAATTAAATACCATGACTATTTTCTCATTAGCTGGGAATGTTGTTTGAAATGTCTGATACAACATACTTTATTGATATGGTTATCAACCTACTGCATACCCCTACTGCATAAAATATTTATTTTCATGTGCAAGGTGTTCTATTAGCGTGCCAACACTCATTAAGACAGGTAGAATAGCTAGCCATCGCTAGCATTCACTGGTTAAAGTTGAAGTAACTTTTGAGTGTAATGGAGTTGACTGGTGACTATAGCATGAATATTTAGAGAGCTTGGGACTATAAGGTTCTATATGCAATTTTGTCAAACTGTTGTTATGGACATAGCCTTGTTCAGTTCAATGTTCTCTATGTATATAGCACTATAATATATAATATAGCACTCAATATATAATTCATGACATTTGGTCAGGAGCTATCCAGTTATAACAAATTTGAGTTTTTATATGCGTGTCATTATTGCTTGAAATCAGGCTTAGCTGCATTGCTTTCAATGCTGAATGATTGCTTCCGTACCCCACTTGTTCCAGCTTGCATGAATTTCGAGGAAAACATCACTTTGCCATCTGGACCTATTGCTGTAGCCTACAGTGCCTTCGGAAAGTATTCAGACCCCTTGACATTTTACACATTTTGTTACATTACAGCCTCATTCTAAAATGGATATAAAAAATCCTCATCAATCTACACACAATACCCCATAATGACAAAGCAAAAACAGGTTTTTATACATTTTAGCAAATTTATTACAAATAAAAAACAGAAATAACATATTTACATTAGTATTCAGACCCTTTGCTATGAGACTCGAAATTGAGCTCAGGTGCATCCTGATCCCATGGATAATCCTTGAGATGTTTCTACAACTTAATTGGAGTCAAACTGTGGAAAATACAATTGATATGACATGATTTCGAAAGGCACAAACCTGTCTATATAAGGTCCCACAGTTGACAGTGCATGTCAGAGGAAAAACCAAGCCATGAGGTCGAAGGAATTGTCCATAGAGCTCTGAGACAAGATTGTATCGAGGCACAGATCTGGGGAAGGGTACCAAAACATTCCTGCAGCATTGAAGGTCCCCAAGAACACAATGAGCTCCATCATTCTTAAACCACCAAGACTTTTCCTAGAGCTGCCCGCCCGTCCAAACTGAGCAATCGGGGGAGAAGGGCCTTGGTCAAGGAGTGACCAAGAACCCGGTGGCCACTCTGACAGAGCTCCAGAGTTCCTCTGTGGAGATGGGAGAACCTTCCAGATGGACAACCATCTCTGCAGCAGTCCACCAATCAGGCCTTTATGGTAGAGCGTCCAGACGGAAGCCACTCCTCAGTAAAAGGCACATGACAGCTCGCTTTGAGTTTGCCAAAAGGCACCTAAACGATTCTCAGACCAGAAACAAGATTCTCTGATCTGATGAAACCAAGATTGAACTCTTTGGCCTGAATGCCAAGCGTCACATCTGGAGGAAACCTGGCACCATCCCTACCATTAAGCATGGTGGTGACAGCATCATGCTGTGAAGATGTTTTTCAGTTGCGGGGACTGGGAGACTAGTCAGGATCGAGGGAAAGATGAACAAAGCAACGTACAGAGAGATCCTTGATGAAAACATGCTCCAGAGTGTTCAGGACCTCAGACTGGGGCGAAGGTTCACTTGCCAACAGGACAATGACACTAAGCACACAGCCAAGACAACACAGAAGTGGCTTCGGGACAAGTCTCTGAATGTCCTTGAGTGGGCCAGCCAGAGTCTGGACTTGAACCTAATCGAACATCTCTGGAGAGACCTAACAAAACTGTGCAGCGACGCTCCCCATCCAACCTGACAGAGCTTGAGAGGATCTGCAGAGAAGAATTGGAGAAACTCCCCAAATAAAAGTGTGCCAAGCTTGTAGTGTCATATCCAAGAAAACTCAATGCTGTAATGCTGCCAAAGGTGCTTCAACAAAGTACTGAGTAAAAGGTCTGAGCACTTATATTTAATTTTTGTATTTTTGATACATTTGCAAAAAATTCTAAAAACCTGCCTGTGCTTTGTGATGATTGGGTACTGTGTGTAGATTAATGAGAACCCCCCCTCCCCACAGGGGTCTGAATACTTTCCGAATGCACTCTATATGAACTAGAAAAAACTAGCGAGTGAGATGTCTTGCTTCCTCTTCCAGTTTCAGATTGTCGGTAACAGTTGGAGGTGCATTCATCATATCTGCAAACAATCGAAGCAAACAAACAATTAATTCAAATGGACCAGTAAGCTCGTAGCTCAAGATCAGGTGGTAATTCACTGATAGAGGCACCTCAACGCTGTTACATATCCATGCATTATGGTTCTGGTCTCCAACTACTGGACAGGTGTGATTATTACTTAAGACAATTACCTGGCTATGGTGTAATGTTTAGACTAGTGAAAATAGTTAGTGCGGCCCTCCCTTATTTAATAGCCAAGTCGTCCCATGAAATTACATTTCCCTATACAACTACTCTGCGTTTTCCATAGGATGCAGCATGACATGAAAACGTGCAGGTTGACTTTTATTGGCATGAATTTTGCCCCGGAGGCAGAACTCTCGATTTTCGCTTGATGTGCCAGCAACAAAGTTAAAATTGGCTATATTGTAAAAATATATGAAAACAAAATTAGCTTTTTGGTGTTAATTTAAGGTTAGGCATTAGTGTTAGCGGTGTGGTTCCGTTTAAAATTAGATTGTATGACTTTGTAGCTGTTCCAGCTAGTGCGCTGCAGACCTGCCTCCAGAACAACATTTGTGACGAAAAACGCTAACCTGCTGAAATTGTAGCCTACTTCTCCACACCGACTCCTATCAAACCTCTACTAACAGCAGAGTCCTTCCTAGCTCTTCAGTGAAGATGGCGCAGGCACTATCAGAGGAGGAGTTCCATCGAATGCAGGTAGGCGGAAACGTGTCCATTTTTAATGCCAGTTGTTTCAAATATGCTGCGATCTTCAGAGTATTTCCTGAAAATTGGACTGGCCATCAATCTGTCCAGCGCTAAACTACTCAGTGGCAAAAGCATCACAACCTAGCTAGCTAGCTTCCCCTAGCTAGGCCAAAAGCAACACTCCAACCAAGGAATGTAGCTAACTAGCTAGCTGCTAGCTAAATAGCTAATATCTGCATTCATTGTTCTTCGAATCCAATAACCGGTAGTTAACATATTTGGTCATTTGGCTCTGTCATTTTAGTATTCAATGCAAATATATGGAATTGTGGCTTCGTGTTCTATCTAATAACATTATCAACTAACTGGTTTGCGAGTTATCTAGTCGGTGTGGATGGCTACCTAGTTAGTTAGCCAGCTGGCTAGCTAGATATCTTGAAATTACACTGGTCTTCGTTGTTATCTTAATAACAACGAATCGGTTATTGTATTCGTGTTAGATAATGATTTCAAATGGCTGTGTCTTATAGTTGTTTGCTCGGTCACGGGTTTGGTCAGATAACGTTAGCCTAGTGTTAGCTTTCAGCCTGTGTAAGAACTGGATACCAGTTAACGTTACTTAAGTTATTATTATGGTTGTGTTCAGCTTTCCAAACCAGATATTGCATAACAACTTTACTGTTGTTTGTGTAGTAGACAATTCTCATTTAAGGGGTCATCAACACACCTAGCTAACATCCAAAGCGTTGAAAACAATGTGACATTTCAGTGTGTTGGATTTGACACATCAGTTAATAACACACTAAAAGCTGTGGCATCAACACACCCAGCTAACATTCAAAGTAGTGTTGTTCAATAAGCTATTTTACGTTTTAAGTTGAACCTCGATAAAGTCATCCACTCCGCCTATAACCTTTTTTCCAGGCTCATCTTTTAGAGCTGAGGACACAGAACTACCAACTTTCTGATGACCTGCGGAAGAACACCGCTGGTAAGCAGTAGCTAATAAAATAAAGACATTCTGTAAAGCCAATTTGTGACCATGAACAGGGATCAATATTTACTGCTGAAATTAAATGAGCATTACATTGCAACTCCAGGATGGGCTTCAGATGTAGTATCCCTCCTAAAGGTAGGTGTGTGTGTGATGCATTGTCTCCAACTTCAAAATGGGTTAGTTCAAGTGACTGAGATTAAAATACTAGTAACTGGTGATAAAGATTTGTGGTTGTTTCTATTTCAGAGCTAGTGGCTGTTCGTCAGAAGTCAGTGACCTTGGAGAAGGATTACATCAAAGCACAGAAGGTATTGCAAGCTAATCTACATTTGATTAAACAAACTGATAATAGTGTTGTGGATTTCAATACACTGAAACTAAAGGCATCATCATGTTTTGAGGAAGAATAAAAGGTAACTTTGTTTGGGATTTGACTTAGTTTCTAATGATCTTTTTGTTTCATTTGCAGGCTTTGAATAAGAGCAAGAAAGCTCAGGTGAGTTCCTTGTCCTATTTCTGTTGATCTTCTCAAACTCATCAAAGCGGTCTATAAAATTATCTTGAAAAGATGGTCTGAACATTAGTTTGTTATATACTGTGTGTATTACAATAATGGATTGAAACTTCCTCAATGAAGACGAGGTGATCTTTATGCCCAAGCATAGGTAAAGAAAGGAGGAACACACTGCTGTAAATTAATTTTATACATTTACTAATTAGGATCACAAATGTTAAATTGACCTGGTTTATAATGTATTAATGTAGTTAACTGCGCCATCTGCTGTTGCAATATGCATATTCCATCTTTCCCTAAAGTATTTTAGATCATTTGACAAAAACTGATTTTTGAGTCTCATCAAAGTATGAAACAGACATTTGAGATGGAAGTACAGCAAAGTCCTCCAACTTTTTTGTTTTGGTTAATTTCACCATCCTGTCTCACCAGCAAACAATATTATGTTTTTTGTGAGATTATTCAAACTAGAAATCCGGGGTATCATAAAGTCCTTAGCCTGTGTTTTTCTTATTGGATTGTTATTCAGTGGATATTCTCATATTATATTACATTTGTATTGTGCTAGTTAGAAATGCTTTCAGTTCAACAGATCAAATATTTCAAGTAGGGTTCTTCTATTAAACCCCAAGGTGAGGAGAGTCTGTAATTTGTGTTCACATGGGTTGATTTGCTGTCTGTCTGGTGTGTGTGGGTGGGTGGGCGCACGCTCAGGAGGTGGATGCCTTACTCAGCGAGAATGAGATGCTGCAAGGGAAACTGCACAGCCAGGAGGACGACTTCAGACTGCAAAACAGCACCCTGATGCAGGAGCTGTCCAAGGTACTATATCTCCCCTGCTCCCACTCATGCCACTGGTGATGGGTTGTGGTTATGAGTAGTTGCGCCTCGTTACAGCAGAGGGGAATGTTCTTGTAATGGAAGATGTGATATATGTCTAGCTAATGTGACATAAAAGCCCTACCTTTCTGATCCCGTTTCATGATTATATTACAGAAATATGTATTCATTTGATTCCCTTTTGTGTTTTTAGTTATGTACCCAGATAGAGGAGCTAGAACATGAAAACAAAGACCTAAAGGATGGAAAAGTGTTTCAGGCAGAGTCCTCCAGTCCCACCTCCAGCTCTGTGGATGGAGAGCTACTCCGTCTCCAGGCAGAGAACGCTGCCCTTCAGAAAAAGATGACGGGTATGTTTATGTTGGTCATCATTGTAGGAATTCCACTTTTTCAAAGACATTTCTTACATAAGATGTATCTAAGTAATGGCAACACATCAGTTTTTCAAGTTCTGGCTTCTATTTCCATCCCTGTGTTTTTCCCTCAGCCCTCCAGGAGCGCTCTGAGAGTGCGATAAAGAGCCAGAGGGGAGTAGATGTCAGTGACACCAATGCCTCCAAGATGGAAGGGCCTGCTGACACTAATGGTGTCCAGTTGCATGCTGATGTCAGTGAGAACATGGAGGATGCTGCCGCCGGAACCAATGACAGACTGGAACAGGTGACAAAAAAAAAAAAAACACTAGGCACTGACGAAAAAAGACAAAAACATTAGCACTTTTCTTTTGCGCCTAGCACTGACTTTGCTGATAACTAATTTGATGACAAATGTACTTACTACGACTGATGTGGTTGTCTCACCTAGCTATCGTAAGATGAATGCACTAACTGCACGTTAGTGCATGCTAAATGACTAAAATGTCAAGTGTGACACCATGAACAAGTACAGTGCCTTGCGAAAGTATTCGGCCCCCTTGAACTTTGCGACCTTTTGCCACATTTCAGGCTTCAAACATAAAGATATAAAACTGTATTTTTTTTGTGAAGAATCAACAACAAGTGGGACACAATCATGAAGTGGAACGACATTTATTGGATATTTCAAACTTTTGTAACAAATCAAAAACTGAAATTGGGCGTGCAAAATTATTCAGCCCCTTAAGTTAATACTTTGTAGCGTCACCTTTTGCTGCGATTACAGCTGTAAGTCGCTTGGGGTATGTCTCTATCAGTTTTGCACATCGAGAGACTGAAATTTTTTCCCTTTCCTCCTTGCAAAACAGCTCGAGCTCAGTGAGGTTGGATGGAGAGCATTTGTGAACAGCAGTTTTCAGTTCTTTCCACAGATTCTCGATTGGATTCAGGTCTGGACTTTGACTTGGCCATTCTAACACCTGGATATGTTTATTTTTGAACCATTCCATTGTAGATTTTGCTTTATGTTTTGGATCATTGTCTTGTTGGAAGACAAATCTCCGTCCCAGTCTCAGGTCTTTTGCAGACTCCATCAGGTTTTCTTCCAGAATGGTCCTGTATTTGGCTCCATCCATCTTCCTATCAATTTTAACCATCTTCCCTGTCCCTTCTGAAGAAAAGCAGGTCCAAACCATGATGCTGCCACCACCATGTTTGACAGTGGGGATGGTGTGTTCAGCTGTGTTGCTTTTACGCCAAACATAACGTTTTGCATTGTTGCCAAAAAGTTCAATTTTGGTTTCATCTGACCAGAGCACCTTCTTCCACATGTTTGGTGTGTCTCCCAGGTGGCTTGTGGCAAACTTTAAACAACACTTTTTATGGATATCTTTAAGAAATGGCTTTCTTCTTGCCACTCTTCCATAAAGGCCAGATTTGTGCAATATACGACTGATTGTTGTCCTATGGACAGAGTCTCCCACCTCAGCTGTAGATCTCTGCAGTTCATCCAGAGTGATCATGGGCCTCTTGGCTGCATCTCTGATCAGTCTTCTCCTTGTATGAGCTGAAAGTTTAGAGGGACGGCCAGGTCTTGGTAGATTTGCAGTGGTTTGATACTCCTTCCATTTCAATATTATCGCTTGCACAGTGCTCCTTGGGATGTTTAAAGCTTGGGAAATCTTTTTGTATCCAAATCCGGCTTTAAACTTCTTCACAACAGTATCTCGGACCTGCCTGGTGTGTTCCTTGTTCTTCATGATGCTCTCTGCGCTTTTAACGGACCTCTGAGACTATCACAGTGCAGGTGCATTCATACGGAGACTTGATTACACACAGGTGGATTGTATTTATCATCATTAGTCATTTAGGTCAACATTGGATCATTCAGAGATCCTCACTGAACTTCTGGAGAGAGTTTGCTGCACTGAAAGTAAAGGGGCTGAATAATTTTGCACGCCCAATTTTTCAGTTTTTGATTTGTTAAAAAAGTTTGAAATATCCAATAAATGTCGTTCCACTTCATGATTGTGTCCCACTTGTTGTTGATTCTTCACAAAAAAATACAGTTTTATATATTTATGTTTGAAGCCTGAAATGTGGCAAAAGGTCGCAAAGTTCAAGGGGGCCGAATACTTTCGCAAGGCACTGTATGTTCTATGGAACTGCAATTTGACAATATCCTGAAGTTCAAGTTTAGTCACATGCACAATTACAGTGAAATGCTTAACTTGCGAGCTCTACCCAACAGTGCAGTAATTAATATCAAAAGGCTAATGATATATATTTGTGTTATCTACAGTACCAGTCAAGGGTTTGGACACCTAATCATTCCAGGGTTTTTCTTTATTTTTACTATTTTCTACATTGTAGAATAATAGTGAAGACATCAACACTATGAAATGACACATATGGAATCATTTATTAACCATCAGTAGTTGTGACAAGGTAGGGGTGGAATATAGAAAATATCCCTATTTGGTAAAAGACCAAGTCCGTATTATGGCAAGAACTGCTCAAATACGCAAAGAGAAACGACAGTCCTTCATTACCTTAAGACAAGGGGTCTGAATACTTTCTGAATGCACTGTACATGTAAACCTGAGTAATGGTTACCAGTAGCAGCATAAATACAAATGTTAATGGCAATCAATAATCAATGAACAGCAGAGCATAGTGGTAATAACTCTAAATAAATGTTACATGCACTTTCACTGTTTCATGCATACACTAATTCGGGTTGCTCTGTTTATTCTGCCCATTATGATGTGCCTGTATGTTTCTACATCATATTGAACCGTTCCAGTATGGTACACCAACTGGGATATTACAGCAGACATGAATCAACCCCTATTTAGATACACCATGCATAATTCAAAAGTTGTATGGCAATGTGTTGAATTGTCCTTAAATGACTTTAATTTTTTTCCCCCAGGCAGAGGCAAAATGTGCCAAACTGGAACAGCGAGTGAATGAGCTTATCGGTGAGTTGTCTTTTTCTTATGGAGACTATATCTTCAGAAATAGTTGGGAAATCTCAGCACAGCAGTCATTTATCTCAGTGGAAACTTTCCCATTTGGTTGTTGTGCTACTTTACATGAGTAATTGACTTAATTTAAGTCTTTGTTAACAATGTTGACTTCCAGCACCCAATGTTGCGTAAATAATTTAACTGCTGGTTTCCTTCCAATCTGATAGGACATAGTCCAGTTCACTGTTCCTCAATGCAGGCTCTGTGGGGCATGGGTCCAGCAGGTGTCTAGTTTTTCTCAACAGCATGTCAGACTAATTCGTTCAGGAGCGTGTGACTGAAGCCAGTGAGAGGGGTACTGTAATTGTAGATGCTAAGTTGGACCCTTGGGACGACCCTAGCTTAACCTTAACCCTTACCGTTAATTTCAACTTCAATCGGGTGGCATCAGAGTTGGATGTCCCAAAGATTCCTCTTAGCAATTACTGTACTGTAATTAAGACTAAGATGGACTACCTGCGTGCCCAGCAGGACCTGCAGTGAGGAGCACTGGTCTAGTTATGAAACAGGATGCTCTTAGGTGGTCAGCACTGTGTCCAAATCCAATAACGCAATGCTTTGGGCCAGAGGTGGAGCTGCAGCTGCACACTGAGGTGGAGGAGAAGCGCCTACTGAAGGAGCAGCTCCAAGCACTAGAGGTAACGACCAATCTCACAACCTTGGGCTAGGTGTCAACATCCCAGGGTGAGAGAAATGGACAGTCTTAGATTTGTTTTTGCTGCTAAGTGATAATTGTACTCTAGGTTAAGAAGAGTTAAGTTGTAGTCAGTTCTCGTGTTACCTGCCCCAGTGCCTCAAAGTGAAGCAATAAGCTACCTCATTTACTATGCTAATTGAGGGCACTTTGGCATGTATAAATATGATGAGCTGGACAACAATTTGGTTTGGCTATTTCGAAGTCTTCATTTTAAGTACTTATATCTTTCTCTTCTCTCCTCCAGTCATCCAAACAGACAGATGTCACTAAACTTCAAGAAGAGATAGCTAAGGTAACTATAACATATGTGTTCTTCAGTGTATAAATGAGGCTCTAGTGTATGTTAGCATCTAGGCCCCTGCATGTAATCTAACACTGATTTTGTTCATGTGTGCCCTAGCTCTCTGAAAAATTGAAGAAAAAGCAAGACAGGTAATCTATTTAGCTTGCAAATGTTACGAATGCATTTCTTTGGTTCTTCATAAAGTCAACCTTAAAGCCAGTCTCAGTAACTTTCAGTAATGTCGTTTGTGTTTATGAATTGTCAAACCGTCGGGCAAGACGTTGTAAAGGTCTACCTAAGAGTTCCCAAGCGGCCTCTGGGCCAGCCACTCTTGATCAGACAGATGGTAGTTTTCTCATTTGCTTGTAGCCTATACAACAAGCGGACTACTGTATTAAAAGGGACATTTGTAAGTCGAGTCAGCTATGAAAGTTACAGCAGTAAAATGTTATTCTAATGTACATGAACAACATTAATAGGCTACTGCGGTGCAATGTTAGCAGTTTTCTGCTTGAGCCCTTGCAGTGCAAACACTTGTCTGGAAAAGTAAACGATCATATACGGTTGAATTATTATAAATTAAATCAGCCATCAAAAGGTTGCAATAGTAAACTCCACACCCAAGAGGAAAACATTTAGCCAGCTAGCAACTCCAGCAAAGTAAAAGCAGGTAAGTGCAGGAATGTTTATTTGGCTGTATAATCACCCAGCGGTATGCTACCAATGCATGTGTGGCTATATTAGCAGTTTGCTAGCCAGCTGAATTGGTTAGCGAGTGAGCTAGCTAGCATCTTAAATGTCTTAATTTACCAGTAGACGGGTATAGCTGGCTTTCGTGATTAATCTTGCGGAGGAGTCTAAAACACGGTCCAACCAGCAAGTATTACACTAGGAAAATATTCCATTGCTGAATCAAAATTGCCCACAATTCCGAAGCTCAAGCAACATCAAAGCAACTTTGTAAATGACCCGCCTGTGTTTTCAAATATGCGCAGCTGCACATCAGATCAGCTGTCGCACAGACCGACAGAGGGACTGACAGCCAGGAGACAATATGAACCGTTACCACACACATCTGTCGTCTAAAAATGACACTTATTCTGTATCACTCAACTCTTGTTTATAATGAGAGGGATATACACTTGATATGTGATGTTGTGAATCGTGGATGGATCAGAGGAACAGATGGGAAGTGCGCAAGAGAAATGATAAATAACATATGCCTCATATTTACCTCGAGAAAGCTGACCTGCAATTTGTAAACAAAGCTGCTGTACTTAAAATGTGTATCATTTTGAAGTGACACACATGGCAAATTATGCTTTAATCTATTAATTTTGAGATATATTAACCCCCCTCCCATTGGAAGACAATTCCATGATACATTGATTGTATTTCCTTGCAGAAATGTGGATTGATTGTATTTCCTTGCAGAATTGTGGATGAACTTATTTAAGTTATCTTGGCTCAGCTGTGATGAACTACATGAGAGTAGGACAGTCATGATTATCCCCTGTCCCATTATAGTGGTATTTCTCTGGCAATATTGGGCCGCTGTTTCAGGCTCAGTACTGCATTGTGACACTAGGCTCTGGCCCCATGTACAGTCAGCAGGCAAGAGTAATGAGACTGAACCTGTCGTCTGCTGCGTTTGCAAAGTCGCCTGCCCAAAGTTGCCCTTATGTGCTCAGCCCTGGCCTCCCGCTCGAGAAGTCTGTCTGTTATACCTCCTCTACGGGGTGATTTCAGGGTTGAATCGTTTTCTGACTGGCTCTTTGCGATTTGTTTTATAGCTTTCTGCATTTGCAAGGCGAAAAAGAAGACCTTTACAATGACAGCAGGTAAGGGTATAAAGATTCAACTTATATTTCACTTTCACCAAGCTTCTGAAGGTGGTGTTACTTGTTTATGACTTAGAGAAAAGTAACAAAAAAACCTGCCAGACGCCATTTGGAGACGAATACGACAATTAGATGAATATACATTTCTTTCTGCACCAGGACCAAAATCGACGAGATTCAACAGAGGAAGGAGGAGGAGCTGAAGTCTATGAACATCCGCATCCAGAAGTTACAGGGAGATCTGCTGTCAGCCAATCAGGTTAAACATCCTGATGTTGCCTGTTCTGTTATGAGATCAATCACCCAAAATATATATCATCTGGTTTTGTACCTGGAGTACTCATATTGTTGTATTATGACAATACATAGGCCTTCTTAACCTCACAACCTGATCTGTACCTGGGTTGTACCAGGATATGGAACCATATCCTAAAATGATTGACAGAATATAGTGGGAAGCTGAAGCTGACTCTTGCTACCTGTTTTTATATCTAGAGTGTTGGTGAGATGAAGGAACAGCTCCAGAGCCGGCAGAAGGAGCACGAGTTAGTTCTACACGCACTTAAAGATCAGGTAAACTCAAAACTTTCTTGAACTATACGCTCTCTTCCCATCCTGTTGAAGTTCCAAAACACTCAAATTATCTTAGAGTCAAGACATTTTAATTGACGGTTAATGAAAAGGCAAAGTGGGGATCACCCTAAATCATTGGAGATTAGTCTGTGTCTGAAGAGGTTGTCTGGAAGAGAGTGGTCCACAGTCTTAAGTGGGCACAGTGCACTTCATTAGGGACCAATCTGTTTTCCACTTAATTAAGCCTCTTAGCACGACTGGCACTTATGTCCTCTGTGATGTCGCACGTCTTAATTAACTTGAACTCCGCTTTAGGTAGACGACAACAAGATAAGGCATTCGAACCTGCTCTTACCTTCTCTTCATTTTCTCTTTTCAATATGGAAGTTAATTTTTATTTTCAGTCCAGCTTTCTGTTTTGGCTAGTCATGCAGAAGTTCTGTTTCTGGTCTGGCTTCTGTCACCGTTCTTTGTTTCTTTTACATTGCCTAATTTATACTTATTTTCCATATTTCTTTGCCATCTGACTTTCTTGTCTCACTGATCCTCTTCTGGTCATTTCACCTTGCCCCTTCTGCCTTCATTATTTTAATGATGATCTATCCACCCTATCAAATCCCCCCCACCCCCCCACACTTTTCTATCCCTATTCTCGAGCTGCCAATCGCCACCTTTTTGTATCCTTCTCTTCACCTTGCACATTGTCTTTTTCCTCCCTCTCCCCTCCTTTCCTCCCTGGGTGGGGTCCCCTGTGTTACCCTGTGTGTGGGGCTGTGATACAGGTAGCTTGTCAGAGTGCTGTGAGTCAGGAGCAGGTGGAGAGTATCCTGACTGAGAACGATGCTCTCAGGACTAACCTAGCGGCTCTAGAACAGGTACAGCTCATCTTACTGCCCTGCCACTACCCCGCGGAACCTCCTCAATATTCATTCTGCTGCCGTCACCACTCACCAGCCATTAACCATGATGCATCACCAATATGACAAGTCATGCTAATGTGAATAAAGTCAGGGAGGTACAGAGATTTTTCACATAGTGACGAATGGTGTTCACACATGAGTTGCTAATCCTTACAATAATACTGTCTGTTGTTTTGCCCTACAAAGCTTAATCCTAAATCATCATTGTGTGTCAAACCTCTGCTCACCTGCTTTTCTTTTCTTACTTTTTCCACTTCTGCCTTACTGACCCATTTGATCCACTACCATGTTTCATTAAACAAAGTCGTCAGATGTTGGTCCATTGTGATGGGGACTGTGTCCTGACTAGTGGGTGTTGTGTGTCATTAGATTCAGACAGTGAAGACTCAGGAGATGAACCTTTTGCGTGACCAAAACACGGCTCTGAATGTGGAGCTGCAGCAGAAACGGACGGAGCAGGAGAGCTTTCTGGCACAGAGAGATGACCTTAGCTCTCAGCTACAGGTTTGTGTGGCCCTCACACTGTCCTAGTACATGCATACTAAGATAGAGAACCAATCTTAAATAAATGTGGAGCACTGTCTATGACAAATAATGCAGGACTCGGTCCTCTTAATTGGTAGGTCAGAATCCTTTCTTTTTTTACTATGATATAGTGCTTATCTTGTAGGTCGGGGAGGAAAAAGCTCCCGTTGCAAATGTATTTTTATACCCATCTCTTGCTCATGTGCTCCTCTCTGATGAATGTATCTGTAGGAGTCAAACCGTGCCAACAGCAGACTGTTGGAGCAGCTGACTGAAGTTGGCCAGGAGAAAGACAGGGTACAGCAAGAGCTGGAGGAGGCTAAAAAGGTATCTGACACGCACACGGAAAGGGAGTGATCAGAGACACACTATTGTTCTGTAATACACATGGCACTCTCATTACTGGCATTCTCCCAGGGAAGGTGGGAATGCTGAGTTGACCTCTCTCAAGCTCCACTCGTTATCCCCACAGGATCACAGACCGTAAATGAACATCACAGCTTCAATGACCTTATGTGCCTGTCTTAGACTTAGCATATCACAGAGTTATATTTGAGTCCAATTTATATTATGATTCAAAGATTTCTCTTATGGTTTGTTTAAGTGCCAAGTGAGATGTGAATGTTATTGGTCGTGTATCATCACAGTAAATGTCAGATGTGTAGTAACATCCAGAGATATCATCTCCCATTCCCATGTCCCTCCCCCTTCAGACAGCAGACAAGCGGAAGGCCATGCTGGACGAGCTGGCCATCGACATTATCACAGAGAAGTCACGACACAAGGAAGAGCTGAGCGACGTGCGTCTGCAGCACGAGAAGGAGGTGCTGGGGGTGCGGGCGCGCTACGAGAAAGAGCTGAGGGGACTCCACGAGGACAAGAACCGCACCGAGGAGGAGATCCGCTCACAGCTTCGAGATGAGAAGGTGGGGGGGTGGCGCAGGTCTGGGCCAAAGGGCCAATGAGAGGGAAGAGAACATGAGAAGGTACACTGCTTGTGTATTAATGTGACCTTTGCCCTATGACCTCCTAGGCTCGCAACAAGGAGTTGGAGGGTCTGCAGCAGAGTGTAGAGGAGCTGCAGGCCCAGGTCCAGTCTATGGAGGGAACTAAGGGCTGGTTTGAACGTAGACTCAAAGAGGCTGAGGTACAGTACCAACTTCAGTTTCACATTGATTTATTCACCAGGATATTACAGTGTATATACTGCCTGCTCTGTAGTAATGCTGGGTTCTACCACTATACACTTTAAAGATTTTACATTAGCATGAATAGATGCTATTGAAGATAAGGTTAATAGGTGATCAATATTGTTTGTTGAGAGTGGAGCTCTTCACTGCCTGGAGTAACCCCTGTCACATTAACACTGACCACTTGGTGTCACTAGTGTGTTTCTTCTTTCTGCTTAGATAGTTTTGTTTGTTTTGTAGCATGGTTTAAGGACCTTAAATATTTAGTTTAGCCTTTAAAAAAAAAAAGAAAGAATGCTAAGAATAGACGTGTGCTGATGGTTAGGTGATGGCTTGTTCCAACGTTGACCCTGTTGTATTCCTGTGTTCAGGAGAGCATGGAGGAGAGCAGGCTGGAGCACCATGAGCAGATGGAGAAGCTACAGAAGGAACATTCTATCCAACTGGAGGTAAACTTGTTTTCCTCTTCCCAGACAGACATGGCAGAGTGCTGTACACAGCAACACACTCTGACACTTTCATCCGGGCCCAGGGGAGTACTGACTGGTATTATGTATAGTGTATGTAGGCTTTGTTCACTGCAGCATGCCCTGAGACATGAAGGCAGGACTCAAATTGCTATTCTCATCGCCTGAGTACCTAATGTGTGTTTAACTGTACGTCTTCAGCAATTAAGTGTTTCATCTATTTAACTGTCATTTCTCAGCATATGGTGGCCCTTAGGTTGCTCATAGGTTTGACGATATGATAGTGTTTGACGTGGTCTGGTGTGTGTTTTTGGTGACATACCCCCACTGTTCCAATAAAAATCCTGTTAGTACACTATATATACAAAAAGACACCCCTTCAAATTAGTTGATATTTCAGCCATACCCTTTGCTGACCGGTTTATTAAATCGAGTATACAGCCACTCAATCTCCATAGGCAAACATTGGCAGTAGAATGGCCTTACTGAAGAGCTTAGTGACTTTCAATGTGGCTTCGTCATAGGATGCCGTCTTTCCCACAAGTCAGTTTCTGCCCTGCTAGCGCTGCCCCGGGCAAATGTAAGTGCTGGTTTTGTGAAGTGGAAACGTCTAGGAGCAACAGGCTCAGCCGCGAAGTGGTAAGCCACACAAGCACACAGAACGGGACCGGCGAGTGCTGTGAAGCACGTAAAAGTCGTCTGTCCTCGGTTGCAACACTCACTACCGAGTTCCAAACTGCCGCTGGAAGCAACGTCAGCACAATAACTGTTTGTTGGGAGCTTCATGTAATGGGTTTCCATGGCTGAGCAGCTGCACACGAACCTAAGATCACCACCCGCACTGCCAAGCTTCGGCTGGAGTGGTGTACAGCTCGCCGCCATTGGACTCAGTTGGAGCAGTTGAAATACGTTCTCTGGAGTGATGAATTACACTTCACCGTCTGGCAGTCCGATGGATGAATCTGGGTTTGGCAGGTGCCAGGAGAACGCTACCTGCCCCAATGCATAGTGCCAACAGAATAGTTTGGTGGAGGATAAATAATGGTCTGGGGCAGTTTTTCATGATTTAGGCTTGGCCCCTTAGTTCAACTGAAGGGAAATCTTAACGCTACAGCATATGACATTCAGTGTCCACATACTTTTGGTCATGTAGTGTATCATGAAGTTAGTTTCAAACTGTTAAACATTGTCCAACTGTTATGTTAATCTTGTATTTACTGTAAGTGACGCCATTAGCATGGTGTACATAGAACCCTAATTATGTTGAAACTGATTTAAAATTGGGTTTTCTCTCTAACCTATTAAACCCAGCAGATTGTATATAGGAAAATAACAGAACTGAATACATATTCTTTGTGTTTCTCATTCAGGGAAAGGCATTTGATATAGATGGTGTGAAGCTGCATTTGACAGAGGTGGAGAAAGAGAGGGATGTGCACAATGAAACCATTGGAAAACTGAAGCAGGTAAACTAACCCCCTTGCAATTAGCATAAACTACTATTAACCCCCCCATCACATTTTCCATAAATGTACACAATCCAGTATAAGCAGTATAATGAGCCTGTGGTCATCTAATGATTTTCATGATGTACTCTCCCTGTTGGTGTGGTATACAGGAAATTAAAGATACAGTGGATGGCCAGAGGATCCTGGAGAAGAAGGGCAGTTCAGCAGTAAGTGGAACACCTCTGTTTCTGTCTTACCATTAACAGCTGAGCTGAGGGGAAACTGAGTCAGGCCACTTCCATTTGCTATGGAGAGGAAATTGAATGATTACTTCCAGGTGGTAGGTAGGCAGTCGGTGCACGACGCCACACCCACTCTGCTCTTTAGAAGTGGAATCGGGGCAGCCTTTTCAATATGCCAGTTTGACCCCTTGTAACCAATTATTCGATGCCTGCCTTGATGATAAGAATCTGCCTCTGCAGATAATTGCAAGAATATGGGCTAGCCTGAGGCGTAGGGGTCGCGAGGGCTTTGCAGTTCCTTCTTCCAGCCAGCTATCTAAATTGTTTTCTGGGGAGGATGGGTCATCTTATTTGATTGTTTTCTTTGTCTTAATCTGATGCTTGTCTGAGATTACCTTTGTCTCCCTGAGTCAAACTGGCGCTGTTGTCTCTATAGAAAACCACCCGTTTGCTGCAGTATTTTTCAAATTAAGTAGTGTACTCTCCTCTCATGGGCTTTGTAACGCTGTTTGTAGCTGAAAGACTTGAAGAGGCAGCTACAGCTGGAGAGGAAGAGAGCTGATAAACTACAGGAACGGCTACAGGAGATCCTCACCAACACCAAGACCAGGACAGGTGAGAGGACATCGGAAAGCCAGGTTGACCGCCACACATTTTATGTAGTCAGGCAAAAGTCTATATACCAGTACATGTTCTGTATTGGCATTTGAGGGAGGGAGATGGTTGACTGTTTTGAAGGACATCCTCTCATTCACTGAACCATGATGTAATGTCTGTTAGCCTACATCTTCACAGACATGAAACATTGAGCACAGGTAAGAGAATATGCAGATTACATATAAACGAGAGCAGATAAACTGCCATGTCACAGTGTGGTTTGCTACATGTGATCTGAAACATACTTCTACTTATCACAGACAGGAAATAATGAGGGGAAAGAGGTGCTTTGTACACCAACATCATACATTGAAGAAGTGAATTATGTTTAGTTATGGTAATTGTTTGGGACCAATGGTGTGCTTGTAAGTTAGCTTTCTTGAGACCATTATGTTCTAGTACTGAGCATACATACAGTGGGGTCCAAAATGATTGACAGCCTTGATAAAGATGAGAAATAATGACTGTATAATACAAATAATTCAAATTTTGAGCTATTTTATGCAACAAAAAAATGGGTAATCACTCTTGTGACTACAGACTTGATGGATGCATTTGCAGTTCTAGTGCGGCAGGTAGCTTAGCGGTTAAGAGCGTTGGGACAGTAACCAAAAGGTTGTTGGTTCGAAGTGAAAAGTCTGTCATTGAGCAAGGCATGCAACTGTAATTGCTCCTGTAAGTCGCTTTGGATAAGTAGGTCTGCTAAATTACTAAAATGTTTCAGATTATTTTGTGCTATATATATATATATATTTGTAAATTTAATCACAAGCTTGATGTGGTCATTGCGTGCTAGGAATATGGGACCAAATACTAACCACTACCTTTTTGAGTAAAACAGAAATGATTACTTGTCATTTATTTTATAGCCATTATTGCTTATCTTTATCAGGGGTGTCAATAATTTCAGACCCAACTGTATATGGATGAACAGCTCATTGTTGAACCAGTTAAATGTGATATCAATATGGAGAGGATTGTTCATTTACTAAGCTAATAAGGATAATATTTACTTGCCAACTGGCTAGGTGGTTATCCCACACCCTTCCCATTACCATGATAGCATCACATAGTCTGGAAAACACCAAGCTCTGTCTGGAAAGGTTGCTTGATGTTGTAGGCACGATGCGTGTCGATAATGAAGGGGGCTGTGCTTTTTTTACTGATTGGTCCTCCTCTGTGTCTTTCTCACTCAAGCACTTACATGGACAACCACACACAGTCCTCAGGCGCTGCCCCCTTCCAATACAACTGAATTTTCTCATCCAAACCACATGAGGTCTCAATCCCCCAGGAAAGAAAAATACTTTTGAGAACCAATCAAAGCCACAACTGCTGTGATTATTATTATTTGACCCTGCTGGTCATCTATTTATATTTTGAACATATTGGCCATGTTCTGTTATAATCTCCACCTGGCACAGGCAGAAGAGGACTGGCCACCCCTCATAGCCTGGTTCCTGTCTAGGTTTCTTCCTAGGTTCCGGCCTTTCTAGGGAGTTTTTCCTAGCCACTGTGCTTCTACATCTGCATTGCTTGTTGTTTGGGGTTTTAGGTTGGGTTTCTGTACAGCACTTTGTGACATCAGCTGATGTAAGAAGAGCTTTATAAATACATTTGATTGATTTAAAGTTCAGACCATTTCTGCGCAACTACTGCATTTACGACAGACTCCTGTCCAGACCAGTGTGTCACAGCTCTCATTTGCTCTGTGCCAGGCTAGGAACCACACGCTTCTTTCTGTTCTCTGAATTTAGCTCTTTACTTTATAAATCCCTATATCTGATGGCGCCGACAGATGGTCGCCTCGCTTCGCGTTCTTAGGAAACTAGGCAGTATTTATTTATTTTTTATTATTTCTTACACTGTTACCCCAGGAAATCTGAAGTCTTATTACATACAGCCTGGAAGAACTATTGGATAAAGCGCAACGTCAACTTACCAACATTACGACCAGGAACCCCACTTTCCCGAAGCGGATCCTCTGTTTTGACCACCACCCAGGACAATGGATCGGATCCCAGTAGGCGACCCAAAACAACGGCTCCGCAGAAGGGGCAGATGGAGCGGTCTTCTGCTCAGGCTCTGTAGACGGGCACATCGCCCACCGCTCCCAAGTATACTACTCGCCAATGTCCAGTCTCTTGACAACAAGGTAGATGAAATCCGAGCAAGGGTTGCCTTCCAGAGAGACATCAGAGATTGTAACATTCTCTGTTTCACGGAAGCATGGCTCACTCGGGATATGTTATCAGAGTCGGTACAGCCACCCGGTTTCTTCACGCATTGCGCCGACAGAAACAAACATCTCTCTTGTAAGAAGAAGGGCGGGGATGGATGCCTTTATGATTAACGAGTCGTGGTGTGATCATAACAACATACAGGAACTCAATCCCTTTTGTTCACTTGACCTAGATTTCCTTACAATCAAATGCCGACTGCATTACCTATCAAAATAATTATCTTAGATTATAATCACAGCCGTGTACCCCCCCCCAAGCAGACACCCCGACGGCCCTGAAAGAACTTCATTGGACTCTTATGTCCCAAGGCTGCATTTATTGTAGCTGGGGATTTTAACAAGGCTAATGTGAAAATAAGGCTCCCTAAATTTTTATCAAAATATTAGATGCGCGACCCAGGCTGGCAGCATTCTGGATCATTGCTACTCTAACTTCCGCGACGCGTACAAAGCCCTCCTTTCGGCAAATCTGACCACGACTCAATTTTGTTGCTCCCAGCCTATAGACAGAAACTAAAACAGGAAACGGCCGTGCTCAGGTCTGTTCAACGCTTGTCCGACTAATTGGATTCCACGCTTCAAGATTGCTTCCTTCATGTGGACTGAGATGTTCCGGATCGCCTCAGACAACAAAATTTGATGTATACACTGATTCGGTGAGCGAGTTTATTAGCAAGTGCATCGGTGATGTTGTACCCAACGTGACTATTAAAACCTTCCCCAACCAAAAGCCGTGCAATGATGGCAGCATTCGCGTAAAACTGAAAGCGTGAACCACTGATTTTAATCATGGCAAGGTGACCGGAAACATGACCAAATACAAACACTGTAGCTATTCCCTCCGCATGGCAATCAAACAAGCTAAGCGTCAGTATAGTGAAAGTAGAGTGGCAATTCAACGGCTCAGACACGAGATGTATGTGGCAGGGTCTACAGTCAATCACGGATTACAAAAAGAAAACCAGCCCCATCGCGGACACCGTCTTGCTCCCAGACAAATTTAAACAACAATACAGTGCCACTGACACGGCACGCTACCAAAACCTGCGGGCTCTCCTTCACCGCGGCCAACGTGAGTAAAACATTTAAACGTGTCAACTCTCGCAAGGCTGCCGGCCCAGACTGCATCTCTAGCTGCATCCTCAGAGCATACACAGACCAGCTGGCTGGTGTGTTTTTGGACATATTCAATCAATCCCTATCCCAGTCTGCTGTTCCCACATGCTTCAAGAGGGCTACCATTGTTCCTGTTCCCAAGAAAGCTAAGGTAACTGAGCTAAACGGCTATCTCCCCGTAGCACTCACTTCTGTCATTATTTTGTGCTCTGAGAGACTAGTCATGGATCATATCACCTCCACTCTACCTGACACCCTAGACCCACTCCAATTTGCTTACCGCCCCAATACGTCCGACGCAATCACACTGCCCTGACCCATCTCGACTTGAGGAATACCTTTGTAAGAATGCTGTTCATCGATTACCGCTCAGCATTTACACCATAGTACCCTCCAAACTCGTCATTAAGCTCGAGACCCTGGGTCTCGACTCCGCCCTGTGCAACTGGGTTCTGGACTTTCTGACGGGCCAAACCCAGGGTGTAAGGGTAGGAAACAACATCTTTACCCTGCTGATCCTCAACACTTGGGTCCCACAAGGGTGCGTTCTCAGCCCTCTCCTGTACTCCCTATTCACCCATGACTGCGTGGCCATGCACGCCTCCAACTCAATCAAGTTTGCAGATGACACAACAGTGGTAGGCTTGATTACTAACAATGATGAGACGGCCTACAGAGAGGAGGTGAGGGCCCTCGGAGTGTGGTGTCAGGAAAATAACCTCTCACTCACCGTCAACAAAACAAAGGAGATTATCGTGGACTTCAGGAAACGGCAAAGGGAGCACCCCCCTATCCACATCAACAGGACAGTAGTGGAGAAGGTGGGACGTTTTAAGTTCCTCGGCGTACACATCACGGACAAACTGAAATGGTCCACCCACACAGACAGCGTGCTGAAGAAGGCGCAACAGCGCCTCTTCAACCTCAGGAGGCTAAAGAAATTTGACTTGTCACCGAAAACACAAACATTTACAGATGTACAATCAAGAGCATCCTGTCGGGCTGTATCTGTTACAGCAACTCTGCCCACCTTAAGGCTCTCCAGAGGGTAGTGAGGTCTGCACAAAGCATCACCGGGGGCAAACTACCTGCCCTCCAGGACACCTAAACCACCTGATGTCACAGGAAGGCCAAAAAGATCAATGACAACAACCACCCGAGTCACTGCCTGTTCACCCCGCTATCATCCAGAAGGCGAGGTCAGTACAGGTGCATCAAAGCTGGGGCCGAGAGACTGAAGAACAGCTTCTATCTCAAGGCCATCAGACTGTTAAACAGCCATTGAGTGGCTGCTGCCAACATACAGACTCAAATCTCTAGCCACTTTAATAATTAAAAAGTGGATGTAATAAATGTATCACTAGTCACTTTAAACAATGACACTTTATATTATGTTTACATACCCTACATTACTCATCTCCTATGTATATACTGTACTCTATACCATCTACTGCAGCATGCCTATGCCGTTCGGCCATCGCTCATCCATATATTTATATGTACATATTCTTATTCATTCCTTTACACTTGTGTGTCTATAAGGTAGCTGTTGTGAAATTGTTAGATATTACTGCACAATCATTTTTCTACACTCGCATTAACATCTGCTAACCATGTGTATGTGACCAATACAAAATGATTTGAAATGTGGCAACCAAAGATTCTAACAGAAAAATAACCCTCTTACTGCTATACCTGTATGTTTCTCAGTGATGTGTATGGCATCTTGAAAACATTTACTCCTGTGGGGACCCCCCCTACCCAATCAAACCGTCAACAAAATGCAGACCTCTTCAATATTTTATGGTGCCCCCCCGCCCCTTCTTAAAATGTGCCACAGAGCAATGCATACTCTTGTTTCCTGGCTGTAGGTTGTTGGTGATGCCAGGGAAATCCTCTTTTGGGCCATGTATAATTTACTAGGGGTCCTTTAAATGTTTAATGGTTGCTCTACAGAAAGTTGAGAATCAGACATTTTAAAGTCAGGAGCTTTTATCTTTGTCCAAAGTTGGTGCACATCAGTGGGGGCCTTAAAGGTAGATACCTATATCCCTGCAAAGACAGGAGTTCTTCCTACATTAGCCTTTAGTTTACTATAGGGAATCCATCAGTGCTTATGGACTGAGGTTTCCCTCTATGCACAATGCAATCGGTCCTAACTTAATTAGTGTGTGTTTCCCCATCAGAAACACACAATGGATGTTGTTAGTTGACAATTCTGTAGTTCTCATTGGGATGATTGGAATGCTGCGTTTGAAAAACTGCCAGACTTAAGAGGGTTGAGAAGGTGTGTCCTTGCTTTGATATGGCCTGAAAAGTCATATTAACCACGTCAAGAAAATGCCAAAAGGTGTCTGACGTTAGAACAACTTTTTTCCACACTTAGAACATTTACTTCTGATGTAATTCTTTAGCAAGACTGCTCGATTGAGTATGTGTCTGTTTCCAGGCCTGGAGGAGCTGGTGTTGTCAGAGATCAGCTCTCCTAATCGTACGCAGCAGAGGGGAGATAGCAGCAGTGTCTCCTCCTTCAGCTACGGGGAGATCATGAAGGAGGGCGCCTCTGCACAGAGCACCAACAAGGTACACTACACCAGTCCGCACAGAGCACCAACAAGGTACACTACACCAGTCTGCACAGAGCACCAACAAGGTACACTACACCAGTCTGCACAGAGCACCAACAAGGTACACTACACCAGTCTGCACAGAGCACCAACAAGGTACACTACACCAGTCCGCACAGAGCACCAACAAGGTACACTACACCAGTCCGCACAGAGCACCAACAAGGTACACTACACCAGTCTGCACAGAGCACCAACAAGGTACACTACACCAGTCTGCACAGAGCACCAACAAGGTACACTACACCAGTCAGCACAGAGCACCAACAAGGTACACTACACCAGTCTGCACAGAGCACCAACAAGGTACACTACACCAGTCTGCACAGAGCACCAACAAGGTACACTACACCAGTCTGCACAGAGATAATCAGAATGTGAATGTTGAATATACATTTTGTAGTCAACAGAACAGCGTAAGCCACAAGAAAAAATACATTATTTGATGTAAGGGAACCACAAAGAGAACCAATGAGGTCGTCTGCATCAACACATCACCTTTTACATTGCATTTTTAACTGCCAAGAGTACAAACTGTACATTCTGAGGCAGAGATGAGTCTGAACTTTCACCAACCACAGCTATGACAGGCAGCTAAACAGGGAGTTCACATGCGTTTCACTTTTATGTGCCGCTGTTAATAGCCTATAAATAGCGTAGATACTATTATTATAGCCCTTTGAATAAACACATGTCCTGAATGTTTTTCTTTGCAGGGGAGGTGGATTGTTGAGGAAAAGGTGTGGGAAAGACTGCGAGAAAACAATTTAGAATTCTCCAATTGTTTCCACTTAAAACATAATGTATTCCAATTCTGTCCCGAACAGACCTCCTGCCTAGGTTGTGTACAATGTACAGATGAGCCTGTACCATTAAAGCTGTCAAGCTCTGAGCCAGTGATGCAGAGATAATGAATTATATTACACAGAATGCACAAAATAGCTTCTCTCTGTCTGACTCTCTCTGAGTGGGAGGGAACAGACGTTTAACAGTTGTCTGGTCCTGTGTTCTAAGTCCGCCAGCGGCAGCCCCCAGTCCCAGCGACCTGCTGACCTGTCTGATGATGAGGTTGGGGAACTCTTCCTGAGGCTGGCTGAGGTGCAGCAAGAGAAATGGATGTTGGAGGAGAAGGTAGGCATGCTATTCATACTTACAATACAACTGTATTGTCTGTTACTAGCGAACAATGGAAATGTGTCTTATGCTTTGTTCTACTACGTTTTCAACTTGGCTATCATTTACTATAAACTGTGTAATATATTCTATACATGGGTGGCAGGTAGCCTAGCGGTTTAGAGCGTTATGCCTGTAACCGAAAGGTCGCTGGTTCAAATCCCTGAGCCGGGGATGGAAAATATCTGCCGTTCTGCACTTGAGAATTGCGGTTAACCCCCAACACCAACTGCTCCCCTGGCTTAATCGACATTGGGTTAAATGTGGAAGGCACATTTCGGTTGAATGCATTCAGTTGTGCAACTGGCTAGGTTTTTCCTTTCCCACTCCCCTTCGTATTTATTTGCACAGGTAAGATCACATTTTTACATTTGTCTCTATACTCCAGCATTTTGGATTTGAGAACACATGTTTCATATGAGGCGACAGTATAGTATGTCAACATTTTTATTTGAGGTTATTTTCATGCGTATCTGTATTCCTGTTTGGAAATGAAAGCACTTTATATATCTACTCCCCACCATTTTTTGTAAGTAGTTTTTTCCCCTCTCATGTATTTGGACAAAATCACTTAAAGTTTAGTATTTGGTCCAGTATTTGGGGTGATATTCTTTCTCACTCATCATTATTCATTATTATCCATAATCATGGAGACATCCACATTAATGTAGAAATGTTCAGAAATATCTTGTCAAAATATTTATGAAAAAGTCTTCAAATGTTGCTATTAGATAGGAGACGTGCTTTCATTTCTAAATGGTAAATCAGATATGTATGAAAAAAAACTGGAATAAAAGGTGACATTTCTATACTGTCGCTTCATAAGAAACATTTAATCAAATAAAAATGCTGCAGTGTGGAGCCAAATTCACACATTTTAGTAAACAAGGTGGGGAGTGTAGGGTTGTACAACTAAATTACAGTTAATAGTATGAATGTAAGATCAAATGAAACCAAACACAATTTAAAAAAAAAAAATAATCAACCTGAACTGTCAATTATATTTGGGAAGAAACTGACATGACAGATAGTTGTGAGATAATGATAATGTTCTTCACTGCAATTTATGGGCATTCATTAATCATTTTTTTTGACCACTAGAATAGATTTTATTTTCCAATTAAATTGTGAAACCATCTTTTACTGGTGACTTTATATCAAATTCACCAAAATATGGCTACACTGGACAGGGATCTGCTGCTATTACTTGTTTTCGTGCCTTGCTGTTCTTCCCCAGATCATATGATCTATTCACACTTGTTGCCTGCCTGCTCTGGGTGTGAGAGATGATTGATGTACATGCTAGTAGCTGTGACGGGTCCTTTGTGTTGACATTTGGTGCCCCTTTTCTCAGCAAACCAGCTGTGGGGTTATCTCTTTAGGTGTATCTAATGTGTGTCTAATATGCTGCAGGTTAAACACCTAGAGGTCAGCTGCTCCTCCATGGCTGATGACATCTGTAAGAAGAGTGCCATCATCGAGACCTATGTCATGGACAGCAGGATAGGTAACCATCTGTCTCTGTCTCCTTGCCTTGTTGAACTGGTTTTCCCCTCCTTTAGATGTGATACTTGTTTTTCACTGACAGGAATACAGTGGGGCAAAAAAGTATTTAGTCAGCCACCAATTGTGCAAGTTCTCCCACTTAAAAAGATGAGAGGCCTGTAATTTTCATCATAGGTACACTTCAACTATGACAGACAAAATTTGAGAAGAAAATCCAGAAAATCACATTGTAGGATTTTTTATGAATTTATTTGCAAATTATGGTGGAAAATAAGTATTTGGTCAATAACAAAAGTTTATCTCAATACTTAGTTAAATACCCTTTGTTGGCAATGACAGAGTTCAAATGTTTTCTGTAAGTCTTCACAAGGTTTTCACACACTGTTGCTGGTATTTTGGCCCATTCCTCCATGCAGATCTCCTCTAGAGCAGTGATGTTTTGGGGCAATGCCCTTGCTGATGGTAGGCTTTGTTACTTTGGTCCCAGCTCTCTGCAGATCATTCACTAGGTCCCCCCGTGTTGTTCTGGGATTTTTGCTCACCGTTCTTGTGATCATTTTGACACCACGGGGTGAGATCTTGCGTGGAGCCCCAGATCGAGGGAGATTATCAGTGGTCTTGTATGTCTTCCATTTCCTAATAATTGCTCCCACAGTTGATTTCCTCAAACCAAGCTGCTTACCTATTGCAGATTCAGTCTTCCCAGCCTGGTGCAGGTCTACAATTTTGTTTCTGGTGTCCTTTGACAGCTCTTTGGTCTTGGCCATAGTGGAGTTTGGTGTGTGACTGTTTGAGGTTGTGGACAGGTGTCTTTTATACTGATAACAAGTTCAAACAGGTGCCATAAATACAGGTAACGAGTGGAGGACAGAGGAGCCTCTTTTAAACAGTTCTGTGAGAGCCAGAAATCTTGCTTGTTTGTCGGTGACCAAATACTTATTTTCCACCATAATTTGCAAATAAATTCATAAAAAATCCTACAATGTGATTTTCTGGATTTTTTTACTCATTTTGTCTGTCATAGTTGAAGTGTACCTATGAGGAAAAGTACAGGCCTCATCTTTTAAAGTGGGAGAACTTGCACAATTGGTGGCTGACTAAATACTTTTTTGCCCCACTGTATGTATGCCTACATTATAGTTTGTCTATTGAACTGTTATGTACAGTGTAAAGCCATCTAAGATTTACTTGAAAATGGGATTATTTTGTCTGCTGAAATGTAGCCCACCTAGGGAGTTCAGAGTTCTTTCGCTCTTCGCTCAATTTATTTTGAATCGTGAGTTTAAAACCTCTTATGGATCTGACCCTTTTTTCCAATTTCCGCCTAAAATGACATACCCAAATATAACTGCCTGTAGCTCAGGACCTGAAGCAAGGATATGCATATTTCTGGTACCATTTGAAAGGAAACACTGAAGTTTGTGGAAATTTGAAATTAATGTAGGAGAATGTAACACATTCAATCTGGTTAAAGATAATACAAAGATTATTTTTTTTTTGTACCATCTTTTGAAATGCAAGAGAAAGGGCATAATGTATTATTCCAGCCCAGGCACAATTTAGATTTTGGCCACTAGATGGCAGCAGTGTATGTGAAAAGTTTTACACTGATCCAATGAACCATTGCATTTCTGTTCAAAATGTTGTATCAAGACTGCCCAAATGTGCCTAATTGGTTTATTAATAACTTTTCAGGTTCAAAATTATGCACTCTCCTCAAACAATAGCATGGTATTATTTCACAGTAATAGCTACTGTAAATTGAACAGAGCAGTTAGATTAACAATAATTTAAGCTTTCTGCCAATATCAGATATGTCTATGTCCTGGGAAATGTTCTTGTTACTTACAGCCTCATGCTAATTGCATTAGCCTATGTTAGCTCAACCGTCCTGAGGGGGACTCGACCTCTACAAGATTTGTGAGGTTGAATGTTGAACCAAAACCAGAGAACACTCAAAGATGAGTTGACTCTCTATTATTCCAGTACATCTTGTTTCATGTCTTGAGGGTAAAACTATACTGAACAAAAATATAAACACAACATGTAAAGTGTTGGTCCCATGTTTCATGAGCTGAAATAAAAGATCCCGGAAATGTTCCATAAGCACCAAAAGCTTATTTCTCAAGTTCGGTGCACACATTTGTTTACTTCCGGGGCGGCAGGGTAGCCTAGTGGTTAGAGCATTGGACTAGTAACCAAATCCCCGAGCTGACAAGGTACAAAATCTGTCGTTCTGCCCCTGAACAGGCAGTTAACCCACTGTTCCTAGGCCGTCATTGAAAATAAGAATTTGTTCTTAACTGACTTGCCTAGTAAAATAAAGGTGTAAAAAAAATAATTAAAAAAAACCCTTCCCTGTTAGTGAGCATATCTCCTTTTGCCAAGATAATCCATCCACCTGACAGATATGGCACATCAAGAAGCTGATTAAACAGCATGATCATTACACAGGTGCACCTTGTGCTGGGGACAATAAAAGGCCACTCTAAAATGTGCAGTTTTGTCACATAACACAATGTAAAAGACATCTCAAATGTTATAACCCGGAAGCCAGTCGCACCAATGTTTCGGAGGAAACACCATACATCTGGCGACCGTGTCAGTGTGCACTGTGCCCGGTCCGCCACAGGAGTCGCTAGTGTGTGATGGGACATGGACATCCCTGCCGGCCAGGCCCTCCCCTATCCCGACGACGCTGGGCCAATTGTGTGCTGCCCCATCGGTCTCCCGGTTGCGGCCGGCTGCGACAGAGCCTGGACTCGAACCCAGAATCTCTAGTGGCATAGCTACCACTGCGCCACTCGGGAGGCCCCAGATGTCTCAAATTGAGGGAGCATGTAATTACCATGCTGACTACAGACATGTCCATCAGAGCTGTTGCCAGATAATTTTATGTTAATTTCCCTACTATAAGCCACCTCCAACGACATTTTTTAGAATTTGGCAGTACATCCAACCAGCCTCACAACCTACGACCGACCATGTGTAACCACGCCAGCCTGGGACCTCCACATCTGGCTTCTTCACCTGCGGGATTGTCTGAGTTGGGGTGCTGCTGAGAAGTATTTCTGTCTGTAATAAAGCCCTTTTTTTGAGGAAAAACTCATTCTGATTGGCTAGGCCTGGCTTCCCAATGGCTGTTCCCCTGCCCAGTCATGTGAATTCCATAGGTTAGGCCCTAATTAATTAATTAATTTAAATTGACTGATTTCATTATATGAATTGTAACACAGATTTTGCAGATTTTTTTCAAATATTTTTGTTCAATATAGAAACAGTATTTTACTGAAAAGAACCCATGCTAACAGCTTGCATAAATAGACAATGTCCCACTCTTTCACAGTAGGGAAGTTATTCAATTATATTATTACATTTGAACCTGTTTCACTGTCTTGCTTTTATAATCCACTCGTAAATGTTTCACCGGTGCTATTTATAATAATTCTATTTTAAGTTTGCCGCTATTGGAGCGCTCAGATACACTTTGTTCAATCTAATAACTCTATGATCTGAGCTGTGGGCTCTGCTTAACATTTTATGAGCTTCTCTTTAAAGATTGGGGTGTTTCGGCTGGCTGTGTTTTTAAGATTCCTCTGCAACCTGTTCTGCTACTCTCCTCAACCAGATTAGCACATCATGTCCCCTCCATATTATCCTGCTTCTATGCTAATCCATGAGGCATGATTTATAGTTTGGTGATAATTGGAACCCCATTACCATATGGAACTGGCAGAGTTTACAAAACAAACTAGAATGAAATATGATTACCTTTTAGGATTAGCACTGTGAGTAATGCATTTACTATAAGCATGCTAGCTGTGGTGTTTAGACACGAGTAAAGACAAAGTTTCAGAAACTCAAATCAAAATAGCAGATTTTGCAGATCCAAAATGTCAACTATAGTGATATTTCACGTTAAACCGATGTAGGTGGGCTATGAAATGTATCGTAAGCTTTGGAATGGAGACTGACCCAGTTTCAGTACCTGGACTTGTCTGAAGTGCTCAGACTTGTGTCTCTGTCTGACTGCCTTCCTCGTGAACATGCAGGCACTCAAGCTCACTGATATCATCAGGCTTTCGGGATAGGGCTGCACTGCACTCAAAGGGCACCCTCAAGTGTATGCCTTTTAGGAAAGCACTATTAAAAAAAATATTTGAGGCAGTTCACTCTCGAATAAAACGCTCGTTAACCCTCATGTCGTATTGGTCCTATCCGATAGGCTACGTCAAAGTTAATGTTTTCATTAGCTTTTTCTTTGTAGATGCAGTGCCCTTAGCTGTAACTACTACATTGATTGAATAATAATAAGACTTTCATATAGGCCAAGGCATACAGACTACACAGATTTGGGCTGGAAGGGAAAGCCTTTCTGAACCTAGGAATGTGTTTACGCCACACTGTTCTAAAACACTGCAATGTTTAAAGCTTATAACTTTGAACAGTTAGCTCTCATATTGAAAATATATTTTTTTATTTGTCTAATGCGCCCTTTCCGTGCCTCCTCCTATAACCCAGTTAAAGGAATCTCAAAGAGAGAGAGCGAGAGAAATGGGGAATTGTTTGTTTTGGAACTGGTGCGCTGTTGGAATGCATGAGGCCACTGCATCTATCATATTCTTTAAAAGTAAGCTAAACCACCGGCAATGGAGAGGGATGATCTGTGACTTCAGCAATACTGCAGTAGTCTAGTGTTTCAAAACTCCATAAAAAGAAAGGCTCAATCACAGCAGATAAAAGTTTCTCAAAGCAACTTGTCTTTCAATAGGGATTTCTTTTTTTTTTTGTTTTCTTTTTTTGCCAAAAGAAAGACTGCAAAAATAAAATGGAATGCCTTGAATATGAACAGGCTTAGATCATAGAAGATTTTTCATTGGATATAATGCAATGAAGTAGAGTGTAAAAACATGCCAATCTATGTTTACTTCCATTAGGCCTACTGTAGAAGTTCCATGGTCCATAGTGCTTTCTGTCTCAGCGCTGAGTGGAGGTTTAAATAAAGAAATAATCTTCCAAAGGCCCTAATCTCTTTCCACAGTGCTTGGTACATGCTTCTTGACACTGGTTATGTCCTAATAGCCGTACTTGGGTTCTAAATAGTAGGCATTTTGGGTATGCGAAAATGACAACGTCAAATCAATATTTCTCAGATGTTATTGCGGGTGTAGAGAAATGCTTCCTAGCTCCAACGGTGTAGTCAAACCTAACAATACACAAATCTAAAAGTAAAAGAATGTAGTGATATGGTATGACATTTGGAAAATGTAGTATTCTTTAAATGCCAGGATGTCATACTCCATTTGGGCTTTTCATCTAGTAAAATTTGCTGCTCTTGAGGAAGATAATCCTCTTTCCTGACCCACGTGTGTTTTACAACAGCTGATATTTAAAGAAGGGGATGGGCTGCACCAAAAATGAACGTATGGCGGTATAAGGCATTGTCAGTATGAATGAGCCTAGTATGTTGATATTTGTGGCTTACTGCATTAATTTTCACTAAATAGTACATTCTAAATAGTATGTAGTACAATTATTACAGTATGTTTTAGGATGTAGTAGACAAGAGATTTTTGGATGAGTGTTGCATGGTGTACTGAAACTTTGGTACTTTTATTTATGTTTACCCTTCGGTATTTCTGTAAAATGTGTCTCACGTTATCTACTGATTTGAGGATCAAGTCTATCAGCGCAGCCGATGTCCCCTTATAGAGCGAGCTTACCGCGGCTGCTCCACTTTAGTCATTGCCAGCTCTATTCTGTTCTGAACAACCACTGCACTCACTGGGAGTCTGGGCTGTGTCGCCACTTATGCTGCACAGAAGTTGACACACTTGAATAATGCAACACGCCATGTAGCAATGTTGAAACTGTTAATTACTGTTCGCAATGTCCATTACAGGATATAACACTTGACAGTGCAAGAAGATACCGGTAGCACCCAACTTTGTAGGCTAACTTCCCTTGCTCGCTTAATGCTGAAGCTGAGATCAGTTCACTACCCCTAGTACCTTGTTTGTGATATGCAAAATATTTCTGATTTCAAAACTGATTGTGACCAAAAACTTTATTCATTCACTTAGTCGGGGTTCAGACCCAGGGCCCCGAGCTTAATGATGAGCTTGGAAGGTACCATGGTGTTGAAGGCTGAGGTATAGTCAATGAACAGCTTTCTTACATGGGTATTCCGCTTGTCCAGATGGGATAGGCCAGTGTGCAGTGCGATGGCGACTGCATCGTCTGTGGATCTATTGGGGTGGTAAGCAAATTGAAGTGGGTCTAGGGTGTCAGGTAAGGTAGAGGTGCAATCGCAAGACTTCCGGGAACGTTTTCGAAACAGACCAGGCCTGGGTTTGATTCAATTCGACGCGAGACAACCGTTAGACCCAATGTGTTTCTGTGCGTGAGCTTAGCTAGCCAATGTCGACATCACAAGTGTGCTCAGGCAGAAACTGCTTCTCCAATAGAAATCCTATCTTCATACTGCACCGCCTTTGCTGGAGCTGTGTGTTAATGATGTCACGGGTCTTCGACAGCGCTTTTATCATGTAAGAGATTGCTTCTTCTATGCTAATCAGTACAATAAAATAAGTCTCAAATGGAAGGGAAACAACATGTTTTTCTCTCCATCTGTAGCCCCATGAAATCAGCCAAAACAAGCTCAATAACTTGATGCAGGCACACACTTATTGAACATACATTCATCTGTATTGTGCATAGACTACATATTGAGTTGCCCAGGTTATCATTAGAGATTTACCATTCAAATAAATGATTACCATTTGTTATGTAGTTTGGTTTAAAAAAAACTATGTCAAATTGATTGTATAATTTGATTGATTAATGCATACAAAAATGTAATGTAATTATATTGAACTCAATATCTGTCTGGACTAAGTGCCATTCTGCGACAGGCTAGTGCCCCCCTACCCCAGGGTATTGTTTTGGTATCTTCATACTAAACCTGGTATCGAAGTAAAAATTCTGTTATTGTAACAACACTATTTAGGACACACACACACACTGATGCCAGTTTACAGAGGGGTGGAGGTAGGATTCGTAGTACATCCTGTGCCCTGTAACAACCTTTGTTTAGAACCACAAGATGATGGTAATTACTGTGTTTCACACAGTCATCCCCATTTAGAGGAAGTTGGTTAGACTTCTTATCCCCTGCTTATAAGAGAAGAGCTTTCCCTTCTACCACTGTCTGTGTGCTCTCCTCCTGTTTTAATTTCATGACTGGCTGATTTTAACATTTTAATGCCAGGCTAGATTCCATTATGGCCAGTTTCTTCTAATTGTAAATGTTGTGCTATAAAAGCTGAAGGTCTCCAGTTGTCTGGGCTTGTCAGACTGCGTAAACAGAAGGGTGAAGAAAAAAACATTTCTTTATCTGATATTTTTAAAGGGAAAATAGGTGTGAGATATGAGAGCTAGCACAACTTTTGGTTATTTTCGGGGGAGGGGGTTCTTGCTTACATATTGCTACTGTCTAGTTGCATGTTTTCATTCAGCTGGAGTGGTGGCAGTGTTTTAGTCTATTCAAATACGGCATTGTGTAAACATTTTACAAGGTTGCTCGTGAACATGACTTGATATATTTTGAGGCATTTTATGAGGGTGTTTTGTCACACTTATTGAAAACAGTTTGTAGCGTTGCTAGATATTAACATGTTCACGTCTGTCAAAGGGGCGCACATGAAAGCAGACACTCAACCTGATGTTTATGGCGAAGGTGCATAAAGATGGAGAAATTCAGATATGGCGTCTTTGTTTTAGCACTATCAATAGACTTTTTAAACTACTGCGCGCGACATGGTTCAATGGGCCAGTAAATCAGCACAATAATTTTTTCTAATTGCCGTTGTCTTGGAGCTAGAAATGGGATAATTCTATACTGTGCTAATGCCTATACAAAACTGAGGGCAATGTACACTGAACAAAAATATAAACGCAACATGTAAAGTTTTCATGAGCCGAAATAAAAGATCCCAGAAATGTTCCATACGCACAAAAGCTTATTTCTTTCATATTTTGTTCACATCCCTGTCAGTAAGCATATATCCTTTTTGCCAAGATAATCCATCCACCTGACAGAGGTGGCACGTCAAGAAGCCTATTAAACAGCAGGTTCATTACACAGGTACACCTTGTGCTGGGGACAATAAAAGGCCATTCTAAAATGTGCAGTTTTGCCACAGCACAATTCCACAGATGTCTCAAGTTTTCTGGTAGTGTGCAATTGGAATGCTGTCTGCAGGAATGTCCACCAGAGCTGTTGCCGGATCATTTTAATGTTAATTTCTCTACCATAAGCCATTGCCTATGTCATTTTAGAGAATTTGGCAGTACTTCCAACTGGCCTCACAACCACAAACCACGTGTGGGCGAGCAGTTTGCCCGACAATGAACACAATTGTATTTTATCGATGTCAATTTGAATGCACAGAGATACCGTGATCCTGAGGCCCATTGTTGTGCCATTCATCCGCAGCCATCACCTCGTCTCAGCATGATAATGCATGTCGCAAGGATCTGTACACAATTCCTGGAAACTGAAAATGTCACAGTTCTTCCACGGGCTGCATACTCACCACACGTCACCCATGTTTGGGATGCTCAGGATCGATGTGTTCCAGTTCCCGCCAATATCCAGCAACTTCGCACACCCATTGAAGAGGAGTGGGACAACATTCAACAGTCTGCTAAGGAGAATGTGTCGTGCTGTGTAAGGAAAAGGGTGGTCACCAGATACAGACTGGTTTTCAAGGTATCTGTGACCAACCGACTCAAATCTGTATTCCCAGTCATGTGAAATCCATAGATTAGGGCCTAATGAATTTATTTAAATTGACTGATTTCCTTATATGAACTGTAACTCAGTAAAATCTTTGAAATTGTTGCTTGTTGTGTTTTATTTTTGTTCAGTATAACATATGGTGAACTTAGCAAACAAGGCATTTGTACAAAGTACATGGGGGCCGCCATCTTTATGCACCTTCGCATCCCTAGAATGATCATACAATGGCCATATTTACAGCCAGACATACTGTGTAATGTTAGTGCAGCTATTTCTTGGTTCAACAACAGGAGACAGGGTGGGACAGCAGTGGCAAATATCTTTGGTTAAATAACCTTGCCCCCCCATAACAGCATCTGAGAATTCCGCAGAGAAGGCTGTGTAGGCTGTGGAAAAATGAAGGGCCTAGCCTCCAGAAAGCAGGCAGTAGGACACGGTGCTAGATGAGAGCTGACATTAGCAGGATTTAAATGATTCAGGGTGCAGACATGCCTGAGTGAACCCAGCACATATTCAATAATGCAGCAGCCGACTGAGACCTCAGCCCTGCTGGTGAGATGGGAGGCGCACACAGTAATGTTACAGTGCCTGCCAGACTGCCTACCTGGTCAACACAGCCTACTGCTGTCTGTCTGCTCTGCTGCACCTTGCGTCATAACGTAGTCCCATCAGCAACTAAATGACACCACATCATGTTCTTGTAGCTAATGGTAATGTAAACACTTGTGCTGCTGTTAACTGTTGGTGTACACAGTGACAGTTCTTTGATTAATCCTTTTTCAAATGGTTCCAACCTGCTTTCCTCAGCGGATTTTGTTCACTGAGATCTTCCACATCTTATGAAAGGGCTTGATGGATAATGATTCACAAACTCTCCACACGTTACCAGCATGTTGATGAACCATCTCTGAATCAGTTCATTGGGCTTCTGTGGAGGAGCACACTGGCACTCTGTTCTACTTCATTTCTCTATCTATCTCTATCTATCAGTTAGTGTAATGGAGGAAGTGTCTTGACGTGATGTGTAAGACTGCAGTCTGGTGATGGAGAGAGAGATGGAGAGTGTGGAAGGGATTGTGGGAGTTGGTTAATTGAGCAGTCAGGTACAATGCCGCAGTCATGTGTGGAGTTGGACAGGGAGTTTATTTGTAGATGAGCTTCCTCTCCTGGCTAAGTGCTCTTCCCTGCTGGAGAAGTCAGATTGGGTAAGTTTCCTACTGCTGCAGTCTGTAACCCCTGCCTCTCGCCTAGTATTGTACACGGCTGCTCCCACTGTGACGTAGCCTCTAACCTTTTCATCCAACACTGTTTGTTCTGCATGGAGAACTCCAGGAACTTCACAACCTTCAAGAATGTTAGGATATGAGTCCGTTATAAAGCAGCCTTCAAGTTGACGTTTATAGGTTGTAATTAATAACAATAGGTTAAGACTTGGGAAATGTGTTGTCAAATTACTTGATGGTTATTCTATTTTCTGAACTTGTTTAATGGAAAACTTGTCTTGGGATTGCTCCGCACAAAGTCGTTTATAATGATGAAGTTGTTTTTAAGTGAGCATTGTAACTCTCTTGCAAATGAGCGATTCATCACTGGGAATGACACCTGTAATGGACGAGGGGGTACATTACAAGAAATGACGCATACACTTTAAACAGGCAGGGCTACATTTCTATAGATCTAGCCTGTATTTTTCCTGTCAGTGTTTCCACTTAGCACACTGTGATCCTGTGGGAGTTGAGAGCAGGCAGAGCTGCAGTTAGTTGTAGTGACTCTGGCAGCAGGCAGGGCTGCAGTTGTAGTAGCTGTGTGGTGGCAGCCAGCCACGGCTCACTGTGTTGCTTCAGCAGTTCAGTAGCAGCAGGACCACTTAGATTAGTAACGTTACTGTTCAGCCATGTTGGCATATCAGTGCACTTCTGCAGCACACTGCTCTTAGGAGAAGAAAGACCTGGAAGGTTTCCATGACTAGATGAGAAAAGCAATTGTCACCTATTAGGGAGACTGGTGTTTTTTTTCAATGTCTGTAGAATTCTTCCCATACCAGGGCAAAGTATAATAACTATTTGACTACATTTTAGCTAACCCGAGAACGACTTACAGGAGTAATTAGGGTTAATTAGGGTTAAGTGCTTTGCTCAAGGACACAGACCGATTTTTCACCTAGTCAACGCCTTTCGGTTACTGGTCCAACCCTCTTAACTGCTAGGCTACCTGCCGCCCCTGACTAGAGGTATCATTGGTTAAAGGGAGTTGAGAATGTCTATCTTCCATCTGTGATCTCAGCCTGGCTTTCAGCATCAGCGAGCCGGTGTTGCAGATGTCAGTTTGGGTTATGTTATTCTGCTCTGAGTCAACTGAGTCTCCCCTCACTGCACTCAGCGCTAGTCCCAGAAGAAGAGATTGGTTTGGAGAACAAGTATATCTAGGCTATGTTCATGTATTGCTTCAGAGGTTTGTTTATATTTTCTTTTCATTTGTCAATTAAGTTAATTTCTTAGAACAATCACATGAATATAAGGGTGACCTTTTTAAAGTCAGGACCGTAGCATTTCTGTACTGTATTATAGCAATGATGGAAAGAAATGTGTGTTGTCTACTGTCTGCACGGGTGAGTGAAATGCCAAGCAGGGTTGGAACTAATGTTTCCATTGACAATGTGTTGTCACTTACCTTGCCGAGCTTGCAGCTTCTTGATAAGGCCGCTGTTCCTTTATCAGCTACAGTACTAAAACACCATTTTGATTTGTCACGGTAAACAGCATTTTTTTTAAAGACCCATTTCCAAAGTGTCCCGTATGAATTGTGTCCCGTACAAAAGCCACAGAGATTCAGAGAAAGGTAGTCTTAACGTCTGCTCAATATGGGCGTGATGTTTTTAGTGTCAGATTGTGAAAAGTGATCTTGATTGGCTGTGCCTGCCCCACAAAGTGTATACTGAGCGACGAATAGTGTCATTTACAACGTTGGCAGCCGAGGCAGTTCAGACGATCACCGCTCTCGTCCTGTGGAAAACCCTACTTAACAGGGCGACAGTGCAGTAGGGACCCACCTGACTAGTCATGGCCAGAGAAGCACTGCAACTTTCAAGAGGTGACCCTTGTTTCTACAAAGAGCTGGCAATGTCAGCTGTAAACTGGCATCACAACTCCCCCAATAGAAAATATGTTCTCAATTAATCACACCGTAAGCTTGTCCAGTTACAATATCACGCCAATGACTGCTGCCATGATCTTTAGGTAAAGCCAACTGCGTTTAGGGGGACAGTTGCTCAACTCTGTTTCATTGCATAACTCAATTTCACTCCTTTAACTTAAACTTCCAGAAGCTTTGGTAATGGGAACACTTTGTTTGAACCTGTAACACTTTAGAAATGGGTATGCCCTAGTTATAATAAACCTGAAAATGTTATGCTTTAAGTCTTGAACTGCGCTATGGGTACGCTAGAAGACCTAAACTCATTATCACACGTGAGGTTCAGTATTTTATCTCGACTGTCGTTGTTTGGCATCAAATGTATACCTGTCTTGTAGAGCAACTGCAGCGTTGTCGTTTGAAATGCTGTCAGACGTGAGGAACATCTTCTCATCAGTCAGACAGATATTTGCTCCAAGGCCTCTAGGACATTGTTGAGCGGTTTGAGGTTACCTAACCAGGGATCTACAGCTGGCTGTACCCCACCCAGAACAGACTACAATCCATAGAAATGGAGCAGCTGACATAATGTTATCAAGGCAGGAGTGAGACTCTCGAGTGATTGATGTAGGTTAATGAATGGATGATACTGCTGCATTTAAAACATTAATCATGAACATGTACAACATTGTAACCAGTGTAGTTGAGCTTGCAGACCACCCGAGAGGTGGGGCAAGTACTGCATTGAGCAGAGAAGCATAGCACTGCCACCACCTGTGTTTGAACTGTATGATCCGGCATCAGTCTTGGATGCACCAGAACTCAACACAGATCCAGTACCTTGCCTAGTTAAATAAATACATAAAAACTTAAAGTATTCAAACGCCTTGACTTTATCCACATTTGTTGTGTTACAGTCTGTGATTATAAATATTTATTTATTTTGACATTGAGATTTTTGGGCACTGACCCAGACACACTATACCCCATGTCAAAGTGGAATTGTTTTTTTTGGTGGGGGGGGGGGACAAATAATACAAAATTAAAAGATGAAATGTCGAGTTAAAGTTTTCAACCCCTTTTATGACGAGCCTAAATAAGTTCAGGAGTAAAAATTAGCCTCCAGTTGCATGTACTCACTCTGTGTGTAATAATAGTGTTTAGCATCATTTTCTTTAATGACTGCCTCATTTCTGTGCCCCACATACAATTATCTGTAAGGCCCTTTAGTCAAGCAGTCCCTCACTGCAAACACAGATTTAACCACAAAGACCAAGGAGGTTTTCCAATGCCTTTCAAAGAAGGTCACCTATTTGTAGACAAAGCAGACATTGAATATCCCTTTGAGAATGGTGAAGTTATTAATTACACTTTGGATGGTGTATCAATACACCCAGTTACTACAAAGATACAGGCTTCCTTCCTAGATCCGTTGCCGGAGAGGAAGGAAACCGCTCAGGGATTTTGTGACTTTAAAACAGTTTATTGGCTGTGATGGGGGAGAACTGAGGATGGATCAACATTGTAGTTAATCCACAATACTAACCTAGTTGACATGGTGAAAAGGAAGCCTGTACAGAATAAAAAATATTCCAACACATGCATCCTGTTTGCAAGAAGGAACTAAAGTAATGTGGCAAAGTAATTAACACTGTTGTATTCAGGACAAAAAGTTATGTTTGGAGCAAATCCAATACAACACATTACCACCACCCATATTTTCAAGCATAGGGGTGGTTGCATCATGTTATGGGTATGCTTGTAATTGTTATGGATGTGGGAGTTTTTCAGGATAAAAATAAATGGAATGGCGCTAAGCACAGGTAAAATCCTAGAGGAAAACCTAGTTGTCTGCTTTCCACCAGACACTGGGAGATTAATTCACCTTTCAGCAGGACAATCTAAAACACAAGGCCAAATCTACACTGGAGTTGCTTACCAAGAAGACAGTGAATGTTCCTGAGTGGCCGTGTTAGTTTAGACTTAAATGGGCTTAAATCTATGGCAAGACTTAAATGGTTGTCTAGCAATGATTAACACCAATTTGACAGAGCATGAATAGTTAAAAGAATAATTGAGAAATATTGTACAATCCAGGTGTGCAAAGCTCTTTTGACTTGCCCAGAACTACTCACAGCTGTAATCGCTGCCAAAGGTGATTCTAACATGACTGAGGGGAATTAATACTTATGTAAATGAGAGGTTTCTGTATTTCATTTTCAATACAATTTTCTTTTAATCATGTTTTCACTTTCTCATTATGGGGTATTGTGTGTCAATGGGTGAGGAAAAACATATTTCATCGGTTTTGAATTCAGGCTATAACACAACATGTGGAATAAGTCTAGGGGTATGAATACTTTTTATGAAGGCACTGTACAGCAAACAATTCTATTTTTACTAGAGACATACAATTTCATTAGATAATGTGGATTAGAGATAAGTCCTGCTCAATTCCTGTAACCCATTGAACAATAATTCACATTGAAAGAATTGCATGCGTCTTGTTACAAATAACAATGTTCATTAGATAAAATTCATGGGCCAGTTATAACTAGGGCCCTAGGTTTTTCCCTGGGTTTGTCAAACACTCTAGTTCAATGAAGCATGCCGGAGGTTGGTATCCTTTAATTGATTTGTTCCCTCTCTCCCCTGCAGCACATGGTGCACATGGTGCGGTGGCGGTGGCCAATCACGGGGGCCAGGTGGGGGGCCATGGACATGGTCTGGGCTCTGTGCTCCGGGACCTGGTGAAGCCTGGGGACGAGAACTTGCGGGAGATGAACAAGAAGCTGCAGAACATGTTGGAGGAACAGCTGACAAAGAACATGCATCTACAGAAGGTAGGCTGCTGTACACTACAGAAGGTAGGCTGCTGTACACTACAGAAGGTAGGCGGGGTTGGGGAAACCGTTGCTGTTGAGGGTGGTGGTCATGCTAGTGAATGAAATGGTTTGTGTTCCGTAAACACATTGGATGTGTTTTTAAGTGGTTGAGAACCTGTGGACATCCCTGGGGCCTGTAGTTAAAGGGTGGGGATCCATACCAATGACCACTGACTGGGTGATGTGTGTGTAGTCAGTGTGACTGTGCGTGTGTAGGTGGCATGCCTGCCTGTGTGTTGCTGTCGTCCAGCTCTGAAACTAGCGCATCATGGGGGGGGGGGGGGGGGGGGAGTATTCATCACAGGCCAAGGCGTGGGCGCTCCTTAATGTTCAAATGGTTTTCTATGCAGAAATAGAAATGGGTCTCCTCCAAGCAAAGCATGGTGGCGCAGTCTCATTTGTTTGATGGGATTACAGTGTGGTGTTTCTATCTTCATGCAGATTTTTACCTCAGAACACAAACCTATCAAATGTCTCCTGGCATTTTGTGGTGAAGTAATGGGGGGAGGGCTCTTTCCACTGTCCATACTGAGTGGTAACTGACCCTGCTCTGTTTAGTGTTGCATCAGTAATACTGTGAGATGTCTGTGTTTAATATTTGTGTGTGTGTGTGTGTGTAAGCTGGTTAGCTACAGTGAGGGGGTGTAGTGCTGTAGTCGGTCTTGGAGACAGTCTGGATCCTTGGCTGTGTGGTGTGTAGGAGTGCTGCGTGCCCATGGGGAGTTGTAGGTTACACAATCACCCGGTTTAAACTTTGGCTTGGAAGACACCCGAGAAATCTAGGATAGGACTTGCAGGCACTCTGGCTCTGCGTAAAAATAAAGCTAGCCTGAAATTCTGTTCTAGTCCTCTTCGATATCCAAAATTAAGAAATATACACTTTATTTTATTTATAGACAGCCGAGCCGATGATCCTCTTTGACATTGTCATCGTAAAATATAATAATTTATGCATGATACATTTTCTGAGAACTTCATGCATTGGTTTTATGCAGATAGGAGCTCAATTACAGTGCCCAAAAAATATGCCAAGGGATAGACTGTATTCAAAATTACTCATCCAAGAATGAGACATGGAGAATTGTCATTCAGTCACAAAGCCTTTACATGGCAGCTGGAAGAAGCGGCTGCAGGCTCTTACATGAGCATCCCAACGCTGGTGGCAGTTGTACCATGCTTGTTAACAGCAACATAACGGTTTGCTTTTATCCAAATTTAAATGAGAAAAATCTTGATCTGATTAAACAGATAAGAGGGTGCTCAAGGGGAGAGCAACCATGTGTAGCTGCCCCTATCCCTCTCCTCCTCCTCCTCTGCTAATGCCTTTCCACCCACCTCCTTCCCTCCCTCCTGCTACCAAGCAGCCCTTCAGGCATGGGCTCCTAATCATGCACTAGAACATGATGAAGCAGTGTCACAGCCCACCAGAGCAGAATGACAGGGCGCCATGGCGGAAGTGCAAGACGGTTGTGTTCGCTACTGGTGAACCTGCAGATGGGCAGGCAGGCTCCTGGTTGCCCCCATCTTCTCTCTGGATTCCAGGGGCAGCGGCGGGCAGCGAGCTCATGAATATTTAGTGCCTGTTGGGGCCGCCAGCCCAGAAACAAACAGGCCTGTTAATATTTCATGGCTCTTGCTTTAGTGAGCACACCGAGGATAGGAACGTTGGCTTTTTATGGGAGGAGATTGTAGCTGAACCCGAGTCCGGCTGTCTAATGGCTCCCCCGCACCCTCCACGCTATAATTGTCACTGTTACAGTTCTTTCCCAACACCTTGAATCAACTCTCTGAAGTTCAGTAGTCCGTAGCTGAAGTACATCAGAATGGAAGAGGATGCATGATGAAAGAAATGTCTTGCAGTTAGATATGAAGCTGCCAGAAATTAGCAGAGGTTGTTGTTTGTACCCAGCTTTGTGGTATTAAAATAGCAATTTATGTTTTTGTCTTTTTTTAGGATCTTGAAGTTCTGTCTCAGGAGATTGTCCGTTTAAGTAAAGACTCAAGTTATGGAGCTGGCTCAGCCATGGGCTAAAAGACTGGACCCAGTCCCGCCGACCAGCACTTCTCCTTCTCTCTCTCATCACCTGTTTATGTGGCTAATAAGAGAACACTACACATTCATCCATGCTGACTGACTGAACTTCTGGCCGGGAACGCAGAGAAATGGAGAGAGGGGAAGGGGGGGGTTAGTTATTTTGCAACTGCTTTACAACTGAATGTACTTATTGTAACATGTCTTGGTTCTTTCTGTAACTCTTGAGAAAAATTGTGTATTGTGGCCTGACTTCTATGACAGGCTGCTCTGTCTGCTCCCCCCCCCCCCCCCCACACACACACACTGGGGTGCTCTGAAGAATGCAACGCTGGCAGGAACCAGGATGCCAGGAAATCTCTCGGACAGTGCATTACTGGTTCACATCTTCAAGAGATTGTTTAATGTCGTGAATAACAAGAGACATTCTGCTTACTCATACAGAGAGGCTTAAGCTGTTGTGTTTTGCCTGTACTCGTATTCATTTCGCTAAACTTCAAACTCTGCAACTCTTGTTTTTTTTTTTTTTTTTGTATGAATCCTGTATATATGAATATGAAAAATCAACTGTAGTAATTTATCGGTCTCGGAGTTAGAAGTATTGCATATGAAGCAAAATTATTGTCAAAGATTTACATCCGGCATAGATTATAGATGCGGTGTCCAGTTGAATATGTCTGGGGAAAATAGCAAGTATGCTAAAGCCAGTAGTACAGTAATTAGACAAAAACCTCAATAGATTGCATAGCCTATCGTCTGACTAGCATTGCGGACTGGACCAAACCACCGGTGTCTCGACTCACTGGGTTAGATCTCTGTGCTCTTTTAGTTTGCACCCAGCACCAGGGCTGTGACTGCAGCAGAGGATGAGGCCTTGGCTGCTTGAACATCTGCTGTCAACTTGAATAGGCTGTCCAGGAACTGGCTAGATGCCTGCTTTGTGCCCTGCTTTCAAATGTCACTTTGGCTGCTTTCTCTATCCCCAATTGGTTAGATTTGTGGATGTAATTCCGGTTTAACTCCACTTTGATATGTTGTTAAGATATGAGATTATAGATGCACTAAGAAACAGAGGATTCTCTTTGGGAGGATTAATTAGTTTGAGAACTAATCTCCCCCTGGCTAAGGTCTAACAGCAGTGTTGGTAGTCTGAGTGAAACTCTTCCATTCCCTCTGGACAAGCTCATCAGAATGGTCTCTGAGTTTCACATGGACTGGAAACTCCTCACAAATAATTATCTGGCGTTGTTACCCGGCCTTTACCGTTTTTATTAGAAGAACTGGCCCAGTGTACTGGAGTGACGGTCCAGATGAGGGTAGCTTGGATCATGTGAAGTTGGGCTCTTAGTTTGCCTTTGACTAATTTAGCAAATGTATTATTGTAAGTGATTTCTCAACGTGACTAATCAACAGTAGCTTGGCAGATGAAATGTGGGATTGTTTAAGTGGACGTGAATGTGTGTACTGGTGTTAGCCTTTCACACTAGTTTCCCTTATTTGAGGATGTTTTTAACATTACTTTTATCTTTAACATTTGTAAATTCTTTTTTTTTTTAGCAGTAATCTGTGTAATGCTAAGTTTATACAGTAATGTACCATAGGCATGTTTGGCGGATGTGTTCCGGGACTTTCTTTGAACACCCAGACACCCATTGGAGACAAAATGGACTTTGATTCAGATGAGTATATTGGGTATAATAGGTGATACTGTAGATAAGTACACTCTGCACTTTTTCCAATACATTAAAGATTGTGTGCTTTATTTAAATAATCCTCTCCCCTTTTACCTAAATGTTTGAATTGCCAAACTCGGCTGCAGCAAAGTCCTCATAACTACTAACAGATATAATCATTCAGGGTTTTATTAAAAGATCAAATATACAACCCAGCACTCGACTGCTTCCCCAGTGGACTATTCCTTTCCTTCAGATGTATGCATTTGTCAACTGTTTCTCCAGCTAAATGATATTCATGCAGTGTCAATAAAAATGGCTGTAAAATGTATTCCATGTCTAATCTCTTTGGTGATTTGTCATTTCGGAAAGTAAGAGCAACTTGTTTCCCTGACTTGTAGAGAATAGAAGGTGGATCTGAAGTTATATTTGCGCTCGTGTTTCTACAGTTGTCAGTATGTCTCCCTTACTTATAGCTCAACACCTCTGTTCGAACACCTGCTGAGTTCATATTGTGTGTAAACTAATATGCCGAAAAAAGGACATGTGAGACAAACGACAATCCCACAAAATGTTTGTGTGATTGTGTTCTTTATAGTTGTTGATGACCGGTCGCTGCACCACTCCAAATGTTCTCTCTCCTATGCCTGCAGTTAGAAAACAACAACAACAACTATTATTTGTGTATTCTTTGAGCATTTGATAATTCTGTCCCTGTTGAGAGCGGTGATTCTCAACCTTTTTTTTTTGTTTTCTGTACCACCAAGTGTCTTTTGCTCTGTCCGGAGTACCCTACTTGTGCATTTTACCAGTAAGCCCTATGGGTCTCCTGAGTCATCTCAAGTACCCCCTGTGGATTGGCCAAGTACCCCCAGGGGTACTAGCACCTCCGGTGGAGAACCACTGCTTTAGGCTGTTTACACAGCCAATCTAAGAACCCAATTCAGATTTTATTCTGACTGTCCATCCTCATATCCCTTTCATTCCTAGTCAAAAAACCTGCCAACTTTAGCATGCCGACAGCATTTGACCATTCTTTACTTTGTACAGTGCTTTCGGAAAGTATTCAGACGCCTTTTTCCACATTTATTACGTTACAGCCTTATTCTAAAATGTATTAAATAGTTTTTTTCCCTTCATCAATCTACACACAATACTCCATAATGACAAAGCAAAAACTTTTTTTTTTTTTAAACTTCTTCTTATGGTACGCTTGCGTCCCACTTGGCCAAAAGCCAGGGAAAATGCAGCGTGACAAATTCAAATAAAATTATATAAAATCAAACTTTCATTAAATCACACATGTTAGATACTCAATTAAAGCTACACTCGTTGTGAATCCAGCCAACATGTCAGATTTTAAAAAGGCTTTTCGGCGAAAGCATAAGAAGCTATTATCTGATGATGGCACAACAGTAAACAGAAGGTAGCATATTTCAACTTTGCAGGCGCTACACAAAACGCAGAAATAAAATATAAAACATGCCTTACCTTTGACAAGCTTCTTTTGTTGGCACTCCAATATGTCCCATAAACATCACAATTGGTCCTTTTGTTCGATTAATTCCGTCCATATATTTCCAAAATTTATTTGGTGCGTTTGATCCAGAAAAAAACGTCTTCCAAATTGCGCAACGTCACTACAAAATATTTCAAAAGTTGCCTGTAAATTTTGCCAAAACATTTCAAACTACTTTTGTAATACAACTTTAGGTATTTTTAAACGTTAATAATCGATCAAATTGAAGACGGGTCTATCTGTTCAATACAGGAAGACAACAAACCAAGCTACTTTTCAAGTCTTGTGCAACTCTCAACAGTGTTAAGTAGTTCCTAGATGGCCATACTTCTTCATTGCACAAATTAATAACCTCAACCAAATTCCAAAGACTGGTGACATCCAGTGGAAGCAGTAGGAACTGAAAACAAATGCTTAAACGTAAATAAGGTATTTCTGTTTTTTATTTTTAATAAATTGTCATTCTAAACCTGTTTTTGCTTTGTCATTAAGGGGTATTGTGTGTAGATTGAGGAATTAAATGAGTGTAATTTTAGAATAAAGCTGTAACTAAATGTGGGAAAAGTAAAGTGATCTGAACACTTTCCAAATGCACTGTAACTGAAAACGTAATGCCGGTAACAAAGCCTGTACTTTTATTTCCGTCTACCGAGGTAGTCATGATTGCGGTATTATATTTCAAAGTCCCGCCAACGCCTCAGTATAAATCATCGCCTTTCTACTTACTGGCTTTGGCACGCATTAAATCATGAACGTTCGATTGTTGTCCGACATCAAACTTGTCCTTGTCAATCGCAAAGCTTCACAGAAATGCTTTTAATGCATCTCGATTTTAAATTTTCTGTATATAGTTCTTTCCTTCAGCTGTTCTTGTCTGTCGTCTCAGAAATGCTTTGTCATTTAGCCTGGTGGAACGGTGCATGCCATTTCATTTATTTATTTGACAGGTAAATATTAAAGGTCCTTTTTTTATTTTTATAAAAAACTATGGGATAATATGCATGCGTTTCTAACTTGGCCTTCTAGCGATTTGTAGTTTCTCTCTTCGGCCAAAATAAATAGTGGGGAGTTTTGAAATGAGGGAGTGCAAATTATATTCCATTATATTCTTACTATAAAATACTCTATATGTGTGTTGCCTGATAAGGGCAGGGGAATGTCTGTTTTAATGAACTAAATAACTATTTATTTAAGTTGCTTCTACAGAAACCGAGCCTAAAACCTCAGAGTTCAAGCAATGCAGATGTAGAAGCATGGTGGCTAGGGAAAAACTCCCTAAAAAGGCTGGACCTAGGAAGAAACCTAAAGAGGAACCAGGCTTTGAGGGGTGGCTGGCCAGTCCTCTTCTGGGTGTACCGGGGGTAGATTAAAGTACATGGCCATATCATTCTTTAAGATGTTCAAATGTTCATAGATGACCAGCAGGGTCATATAATAATCGGTGGTTATAGTGGGTGCAACATATCAACACCTCAGGAGTAAATGTCAGTTGGCTTTTCATAGCCGAGAGCGACTGCAGCACGACAAGGTAGCATGTACAGTGAAAAGGTCAGGGTTCCATAGCCGCAGGCAGATCAGCAGAAACTAGATCCTCAGCACGAACAAGTGGACAGGCAATGGGGACAGCCAGGAGTCATCAGTCCAGGTAGTCCTCATGCATTATCCTAGGGCTCAGGTCCTCCTGGAGGGAAATGGGAGAATTGGAGGGAGCTTGCCAAAAATCTCACAGGACACCAGATAAGACAGGAGAATTACACCAGACATGACAGACTGACCCTGGCACAAAGACTATTTTAGCATAGATACTGGAGACAGAGACGGGGTTGTGGGTCACTGTGGCCCTGTCCAAAGTTACCCTCGGACAGGGCCGATAAGGCAGGATATAACCCCACCCACTTTGCACAAGCACAGCCCCCCACACCACCAAAGGGATATCAACAGACCACTAGCGTACTACCCTGAGACAAGGACGAGCATAGCCCGCGAAGATCTCCCGCACCGCACAAGCCCAAGTACAGGAAGGAAGATCACGTCAGTGACTCGACCTACTCAGGTTGAGTATAGCGGAAAAAGCCTGGCACGACGTGATGCACACCTAGGGACGGCATGGGAGAGTCAGAGCAAGCCAGTTACTCAGCCCCCGTAATAGGGTCTGAGGCAGAGAATCCCAGTGGAGACAGGGGAGCCAGCAAGGCAGAGACAGGAAGGGTGGTTCGTCACTCCAGTGCCTTGCCATTCACCTTCACACCCCTGGGCCAGACTACACTTAATTGTAGGACCTACTGAAGAGATGAGTCTTCAGTAATGACTTAAAGGTTGAGACCGAGTCTGTCTCTCTCACAAAGCTTGGCAGACCATTCCATAGAAATGCAGCTCTATAGGAGAAAGCCCTGCCTCCAGCTGTTTTAGGAACAATGAGGCCTGCGTCTTATGACTGTAGCGTAGTGTACTGCAGGACCAAAATGGTGAGATGGGTAGGAGCAACTCCATGTAATGCTTTGTAGGTTAGCAGTAAAACCTTGAAATCAGCTCTAGCCTTAACAGGAAGCCAGCACTGGAGTAACATGATGAAATCTTTTGGTTCTAGTCAAGATTCTAGCAGCCGTATTTAGCATTGGTATCCGGATAGTAGAGCATTGCTGTAGTCTAATCTTGAAGTGACAAAAGCATGGATTAGCTTTTCTGCATTCTTTTTGGACAAACATTTTCAGATTTTTTTCAATGTTACGAAGATAGAAAAAGGCTGCTCTTAATCTTTTTGATCTGTTCGTCAAGAGATCAGGATCCAGAGTAACACAGAGGTCCTTCACAGATTATTTCAGATGACTGTACAACTATCAAGATTCATTGTCAGATCTGACAGCAGATCTCTTTTTTGTTTCTTGGGACCTAGAGGATGATCATTGTAAACAGGATGCACCTGAGCTCAATTTCGATTCTCATCGCAAATAGTCTGAATACTGAGGTAAATAAGGTATTTATGTTTATTTGTTATAAATGTGCAAACATTTGTATTGTGTGTAGATCGATGGATTTTTTAATTTTTTAATAAGGCTGTAATGTAACAAAATGTGGAAAAAGTCCAGGGGTCTGAATACTTTCCGAATGCACTGTATACAGTGCATTCGGAAAGTATTCAGACCCCTGGACTTTTTCCACATTTTGTTACATTACAGCCTTATTAAAAAATTAAAAAATCCATCGATCTACACACAATACAAATGTACGGTTAAGAATTAAGTATTCAGAACCTTTGCTACGAGACTCTAAGTTGAGCTCCGGTGCATCCTGTTTCCATTGATCATCCTTGAGATGTTTCTACAACTTGTCCACCTGTGGTAAATTCAATTGATTGGACATGATTTGTAAAATCACACACCTGTCTATATATGCTCCCATAGTTGACAGTGCATGTCAGAACAAAAACCAAGCCATGAGGTTGAAGGAATTGTCCAACACAACAGGATTGTGTTGAGGCACAGATCTGGAAAAGGGTACCAAGAACACAGTGGCCTCCATTCTTAAATGGAAGAAGTTTTGAACCACCAAGACTCTTCCTAGAGCTGGGCGCCCAGCCAAACTGAGCAATCGGGGGAGAAGGGCCTTGGTCAGGGAGGTGACCAAGAACTCGATGGTCACTCTGACAGAGCTCCAGAGTTTATTTTTGGAGATGTGGAGATGGGAGAACATAACATAAGGACAAACATCTCTGCAGCACTCCACCAAATCAGGCCTTATGGTAAAGTGGCCAGACAGAAGCCACCCTTCAGTAAAAGGCACGTGACAGCCCGCTTGGAGTTTGCCAAAAGGCACCAAAAGACTCTCCGACCATGAGAAACAAGATCTCTGGTCTGATGAAACCAAGATTGAACTCTTTGGCCTGAATGCAAAGCGTCACGTCTGGAGGAAACCTGGCACCATCCCTACAGAGAAGCATGGTGGTGGCAGCATCATTCTGTGGGGATGTTTTTCAGCAGCAGGGACTGGGAGACTAGTCAGGGTTGAGGGAAAGATGAACGGAGCAAAGCACAGAGAGATCCTTGAAGATTGAGCTCTTCAGACTGGGGCGGAGGTTCACCTTCCAACAGGACACTACCCTAAGCACACAGCCAAGACAATGCAGTGGCTTCGGGACAAGTCTCTGTCCTTGAGTTGCCCAGCAAGAGCCCAGACTTAAACCCGAATGAACACCTCTGGAGAGTTCTGAAAATGGTTGTGCAGCGACACTCCCGATCCAACCTGACAGAGCTTGAGAGGATCTGCAGTGAATGGGAGAAACTCCTCAAATACAGGTTTGCCAAGCTTGTAGCGTCATACCCAAGAAGAATCAAGGCTGTAATAACTGCCAAAGGGGCTTCAACAACGTACTGAGTATAGGGTCTGAATACTTATAAAAATGTTATTTCAGTTTTTATTTGTAATAAATTAGCAAAAAATTGGTCTGTAGACAGCTGTCACGGGGACATCATAAACATTCTATTGTCGTCCGACATCAAACTGTCATTATGAAAAAGTATAAACACAAAACGACAGCCTCTGCCTGACATCAGCCCAGTGTTCCAAATAACATACTTGCTCGATTTTAAAACCAATAAATCCATACGTTTAAAAACACATTTTGTAAATGTCAACCTAGCAAGCCAGACAACTAAAACTTTCTAAACAACGTTTTGGTTTGTTGCTAGATTATAGCTGACAATGTCTTAGATTTAGCTACTTTTATTCATTATTACAGGAAAATAAACCCACCACAACAATAACAATTATTTACAAGGTAAAAGAGCTGATGGTTGTGAAATAAAAGTAGGTAATTCTATAAGATACTTTTAGAACTCCTGCCCTATCTAGTCACAGATGCATTTGGTCTTGTTGCTGTAGCAGCCCAGTAACCACAACAGACATTGCAACAGTCGCAGAGACATTTAACTTTTTTCATGTCTGTGCAACAAGAAAACTGACAGTCGCAGCGACGGCCTACAGACACTCCACCAGAGTATAAATTAAATGTAGTTTTGACCAGCGAAACTTGTCATATTCTGATAGAGTACCACAGTATGAGTCATAATACCCATACAACCTAGTGGTCAACAGGGAAATGGTTCCAATCATTTTCCCACCATTCATTTTTCCCATGGGGGATTTTAGAAACACATAAAATAAGGACTGTGTTTCGTGTAGGCTTACCCTGTTGTGACATTTTGATAACCGTTTAAATCTCTAGGACAAGGTGATTTTTATCAATATGCACTACTGGTCAAAAGTTTTGGAACACCTACTCATTCAAGGGTTTTTCTTTGTTTACTATTTTCTACATTGTATAATATTATTAAAGACATCAAAACTATGAAATAACACATCCTGTAGTAACCAAAAAAGTGTTAAACAGTTACAAATATTTGTATTTATTTGAGATTCATCAAATAACCACCCTTTGCCTTGATGACAACTTTGCACACGCTTGGCATTCTCTCAACCAGCTTCATGAGGTAGTCACCTGGAATGCATTTCAATTAACAGGTGTGCCTTCTTAAAAGTTAATTTGTGGAATTTCTTTCCTTCTTAATGCATTTGAGCCAATCAGTTGTGTTGTGACAAGGTAGGGGGGTATACAGATGATAGTCCTATTTGGTAAATGACCAAGTCCATGTTATGGCAAGAACAGCTCAAATAAGCAAAGAGAAATTACAGTCCATCATTACTGTAAGACATGAAGGTCAGTCAATTGAGAACATTTCAAGAATTTTGAACGTTTCTTCAAGCACAGTCGCAAAAACCATCAAGCGATGTGAAATTGGAAGACCCAGAGTTACCTCTGCTGCCGAGGATAAGTTCATTAGAATCAAATCAAAGTTTATTTGTCACGTGCGCTGAATACAACAGTTGCAGTTAAATGCTTACTGTAACAGATTCTAACCAATGGTGCAAAAAAGGTATAAGGTGAATAATAGGTAGGTAAAGAAATAAAACAACAGTAAAAAGACAAGCTATATACAGTAGCGAGGCTATAAAAGTAGCGATGCTACATACAGACACCGGTTAGTCAGGCTGATTTGAGGTAGTATGTACATGTAGATATGGTTAAAGTGACAATGCATATATGATGAACAGAGAGTAGCAGTAGTGTAAAAGAGGGGGTGGTGGGTGGCAGGACACAATGCAAATAGTCCGGGTAGCCATTTGATTACCTGTTCAGGAGTCTTATGGCTTGGGTGTAAAAACTGTTGAGAAGCCTTTTTGTTCTAGACTTGGCACTCCGGTACCACTTGCCATGTGGTAGTAGAGAGACCAGTCTATGACTGGGGTGGCTGGGATCTTTGATAATTATTAGGGCCTTCCTCTGACACCGCCTGGTGTAGAGGTCCTGGATGGCAGGCAGCTTAGCCCCAGTGATGTACTAGGCCGTACGCACTACCCTCTAGTACCTTGCGGTCAGAGGCCGAGCAATTGACGTACCAGGCAATGATGCAACCAGTCAGGATGCTCTCGATGTTGCAGCTGTAGAACCTTTTGAGAATCTGAGGACCCATGCCAAGTCTTTTTAGTTTCCTGAGGGGGAATAGGCTTTGTTGTGCCCTCTTCACGACTGTCTTGCTGTGTTTGGACCATTCTAGTTTGTTGTTGATGTGGACACCAAGGAACTTGAAGCTCTCAACCTGCTCCACTACAGCCCCGTCGAAGAGAATGGGTGCGTGCCGGGTGCTCCTTTTCCTGTAGTCCACAATCATCTCCTTAGTCTTGGTTACGTTGCGGGATAGGTTGTTATTCTGTCACTACCCGGCCAGGTCTCTGACATCCTCCCTATAGTCTGTCTCGTCGGTGATCAGGCCTACCGCAGTTGTGTAGTCTGCAAACTTAATGATGGTGTTGGAGTCATGCCTGACCATGCAGTCGTGGGTGAACAGGGAGTACAGGAAAGGACTGAGCACGCACTCCTGGGGAGCTTCGGTGTTAAGGTTCAGCGTGGCAGATGTGTTGCTACCTACCCTCACCACCCGGGGGCGGCCCGTCAGGAAGTCCAGGATCCAGTTGCAGAGGGAGGTGTTTAGTCCCAGGGTCCTTAGCTTAGTGATGAGCGTTGAGGGCACTATGGTGTTGAACGCTGAGCTGTTGTCAATGAATAGCATTCTCACATAAGTGTTCCTTTTGTCCAGGTGGGAAAGGGCAGTGTGGAGTGCAATAGAGATTGTATCATCTGTGTGGGCGGTATGCAAATTGGAGTGGGTCTAGGGTTTCTGGGATAATGGTGTTGATGTGAGCCATTACCAACCTTTAGAGGCTAACTTTTGGCAAATGTACTCATGGGTGCATCAAGCAATTTAAGCCACTCCTGTGGGTCTGAGGTTGAGATCAATCTTATGGTGTGCACATTGGACACAGGACGAGAGCCAGAATAAAGTTAGCAGCACTAAAGTAGGACAGGCCATCAAAGATTAACATATAGAGGTGAATAGAGTGCATTATTCATAAAGAATAAAAAATCATGGGTAGTTGTACCAATCTCATAAAAATTGTGTTATTGCATACCCAGGTGACATGATGGATGTTGTACTTGTAAGAGAGCTGTTTGGACTTAAAAAGGGTTCAAGCACTGCACCAAACATCTGCTAATCCAAAATGGCACCAGGAACTGCATGCGATTTGTGTTCTTCACTGACCTCTAAACAAATCTCTAGACCATGGATAAATCATAGAACCGCTTAAAGCTAAAGTAGACATCTGGCCTGTGAACACACATGTAGCCCTCCATCCCTTCAATCATTCAGTCGTTAAGCCTTATGAGTTAGAAGAAATTGTGTGTCTGTGTTAGCAGTGTGCCTGATTTGTTAAGCAGGTGCACTGGATTTAGTGATGATTGACAGGTGGGCTTGTGGGGGAACTCAACCTTTTCCCACCTTGCAAGGTGGGATTACGAACTGAGCGACAACTTAATGGGAAGTGAGACTGAGGAGAATTAACACATTGAAAGTCGATGTGTTGTGTTGCTGCTTGTAGGAACTAGATGTATTTATTTTTTAGAACGTGTAATGTAGCCTAGGTTTACATTCGTTCTAAAATTGTTTTATTGATGTCATATCCTCTGAAGTGCATATGTTTTGTTACGCTAATTGCTTTTCTTGTATTTCCTTTCCCATTGGGAAATGAAGTATCGAAAGGTGAAGACAAGTTTTATTGAGTTAATTTAGAACACGATATCGACGAATTTGGTGGTTAAGGTTAATTGTTGTGTCATGGTACCAACCTTTCCAATCTGTTTTTAATTAAACACAATTCACTGAGGTGTCTCGCTCGTCTCTCATAATTGGAATGATGTGGGCATACAGTGGTGGTTCAACAGTAGAATTAAGTTTTCCTCCTGAGTTTTGAATTATTCAGTTAATACCTTTATGTTTACCTCAGGGGTGCTTCTGAACCAGTCTCTGAGACGTGTTCTCTATTCACCCAATAGTGAATAATTCCATGAACTGGTAATGAATGAGTAGATCGCTTTAGAGTGATTCCATAATATACTCTACGGGCATATCAAAGTTCCAGATCTCTGCTAGTTTTAAAGGTATGGCCCATTTTATACAGATACATTGGCACCTTAGACGTTCCTTTTACACATCCTTCAAATCACCAGCAAAGGGTGACCCTTTTCAATCCATTTTAATATAATTCTGTTTGTAATGCTTACAAATTGGATCATAACTCTAAAAGTAGCAGAGATCCTGCTCCGTCAACAATATAGACAATGTGACACTTTTTTTTCTCCAATATTCTTGTTTAAATGACTATAATAAATGTTTTTTGGAAATCAAAATACTACTCATATTAGAGAGAAAGTTGTAAAGCTTCATATGACACCAATTTTAGCTGATGAAGCACAGTTAAAGGAGGCCTGGGTAAGACCAAAATGTAATAAATATGCCAAAATGTATTAATTATTTCTCAATTATGCTTTTAGATACAAACGTCAAATATGTCAACGATCCTTCCACCAAAGGACCATTCTGTCGATTTACATTTCGTGAAAATTCCCAATGGTCTTTTTTTTGTCCTGGTTTTGTATGGCACCAACTGTTTTTGAATTTGATACCTACTGTATTTTTTTTTATTACACCTAGTGGATCGAACAATGTGTTTAAGATATAAAGTAGGGCCAGCTAACACACGCCTCATACATTGTTGTTTTGTGTGATAGTACGCTATTTGTAAGTTATTCACTTCTCCTCCTCCCTCACTGCCTCTCAAGAGTCTGTCTTGTCTCCCTCTTGAAAAGAGATGTAATATAAAACAAGATGGCAAAAAAAAGATGGAGATCAGAAAAATGAATTGGACAGACTGTCCTCCTGTCATCTAAGCAACACATTTAACTGGCAAAAGAGAGAGTGCTGTAGTTGCCAATTGTAAATGAGCAGTCATGTTGTGAACAGCCTCTCAGCAGAAAGCTGACCCTACCCTCCAGCCCACAACCCATAAAAGATTTAAGCAGGTTATTCCAGCTAATCAACGAAATCTGAGAAGTTGCAAGCATTAAAACATGCCACACACGCTTAAGTATCGCAACACATGTTGCTACTTAAACTAAATCCATCACTATCACTTCTGTGATGGTAACATTGAATAAACTATCATATGCATGGTACATAATTAAGCTTTCCACTGGTACTGTATATACAGTGCCTTCTGAAAGTATTCAGACCCCTTCACTTCTTCCACATTTTGTTACGTTACAGCCTTATTATAAAATGAATTAAATCGAATTAAATCCTCATCAATTTACACACAATACCCAATAATGACAAAGCAAAACCAGGTTTTTAGAAATTCTTGCACATTTATAAAAATTTAAATACGGAAATATCACATTTATATAAGTATTCAGACCCTTTACTTAATACTTTGTTGAAGCATCTTTGGCAGCGATTACAGCCTTGAGTCTTCTTGCATTTGATGCTACACACACCTGTTTTTGGTGAGTTCTCCCATTCTTCTCTGCAGATCCCCTCAAGCTATGTCAGGTTGGATGGGGAACGTTGCTGCACAACTATTTTCAAGTCTCTCCAGAGATGTTTGATCAGGTTCAAGTCCGGGCTCTGGCTGGGCCACTCAAGGACATTCAGAGACTTGTCCCGAAGCCACAACTGCATTGTCTTGGCTGTGTGCTTATGGTTGTTGTCCTGTTGGAAGGTGAACCTTCGCCCCAGTCTGAGGTCCTGAGCGCTCTGGAGCAGGTGTTCATCAAGGATCTCTCTGTACTTTGCTCCGCTCATCTTTCCCTAGATCCTGACTAGTCTTCCTGCCGCTGAAAAACATGTCCACCGCATGATGCTGCCAACACAATGTTTCGTCATAGGGATGGTGCCAGGTTCCCTACAGACGTGAAGCTTGGCATTCAGGCCAAATAATTGAAATTTGGTTTCATCAGACCAGATAATTTTGTTTCTCATGGTCTGGAAGTCTTTAGGTTCCCTTTGGCAAACTCCTAGCAGGCTGGCATGTGCCTTTTACTGAGGAGTTGCTTCCATCTGGCCACTTTACCATTGGTGGATTGCTGTAGAAATGGTTGTCCTTCTGGAAGGTTCTCCCATCTCCACAGAGAAACTTTGGAGCTCTGTCAGAGTGACCATTGGGTTCTTGGTCACCTCCCTGACCAAGGCCCGTCTCACCCGATTGCTCAGTTTGGCCGGGCGGCCAGCTCTAGGAAGAGTCTTGGTGGTTCAAAACTTATTCCATTTAAGAATGATGGAGGCCACTGTGTTCTTAGGGACCTTCAATGCTGCAGACATTTTTTGGTACTCTTTTCCAGATCTGTGCCTCGACACAATCCTGTCTCGGAGCTCTACGGACAATTCCTTCATCCTCATGGCTTGGTTTTTGCTCTGACATGCACTGTGAACTGTGGGGCCTTGTATAGACAGGTGTGTGTGTTTTTTTACATTATCTCCAATGAATTGAATTTACCACAGTTGGACTCAAATTAAGATGTAGAAACATCTCAAGGATGATCAATGGAAAGAGGATGCACCTGAGCTCGATTACGATTCTCATAGCAAAGGGTCTGAATACTTATGTAAATAAACTATTTCTGTTTTTATTTTTAGTAAATTTGCAAAAATGTCTAAAAACCTGTTTTCACTTTTTCATTATAGGTATTTCATTCATTGTGTGTAGATTGAGGATAAAAAAAAAAATGTATTTAATACATTTTAGAATAAGGTCTGAATAATTCCCGAAGGCACCGTATTTAATATATACATTCATATAATGGGTTGTTTATTATTTAACATTTATTGAAGTGACCAGTGTTCAGTGACTATGTACATAGGGCAGCAGCCTTTAAGGTGCATGGTAGTGTACTGGGTGGTAGCCAGCTAGAACAGTCACTAAGGCTAGTGGTGACTGTTTAACAGTCTGATGGCCTGGAGATAGAATCTGTTTCTCAGTCTCTCTGTCCCAGCTTTGATGCACCTGTACTATCTCCGCTTTCTTGATGGTAGCGGGTTGAACAGGCTGTGGCTAAGGATCTTCTTGGCCATCCTGTGACACCGGATGCTGTAAATGTCCTGGAGGGCAGGCAGTGTGCCCCCAGTGATGCGTTGGGCTGACTGGAGAACCCTGTGGTTGTCGACGGTGCAATTGTCGTACCAGGCGATGGTACAGTCCGACAGGATTCTCTCAATGGTACATCTGTAGAAGTTTGTCAGGGTCTTAGGGGCCAAGCCACATTTCTTTAGCCTGAGTTTGAAGAGGTGCTGTTGTGCCTTCTTCACCACGCTGTCTGGTGAAGAGGAGGGAGTACAGGAGGCCTCTGATCACGCACCCTTGTGGGGCCCCCGTGTTGAGGATCAGCATGACAGAGGTGTTGTTACCTACCTTCACCACTTGGGGTTGGCCCATCAGGAAGTCCAGGACCCAGTTGATCAGGGAGGTGTTCAGACCCAGTTGATCAGGGAGTTGTTCAGACCCAGTTGATCAGGGAGGTGTTCAGACCCAGGGCCCTGAACTTAGTGATGAGTTTGGAGGGCACTATGGTGTTGAAGACTGAGTTGTTGTCTGAACATCATTCTTACATAGGTATTTCTCTTGTCCAGGTGGGATAGGGCAGTGTGCAGTGCAATAGCGATTGCGTCGTCTGGTCTAGGGTGTCGGTGAGGTGATATGGTCCTTTACTAGCCTCTCAAAGCACTCCATGATGACAGAAGTGAGATCTATGGGGCGATAGTCATTTAGTTCAGTTACTTTCGCTCTCTTGGGTACAGGAGCAATAGTGGACGTCTTGAAGTCAGTGGGGACAACAGACTGGGATATGGAGAGATTGAATATGTCCGTCCAGCCAGCTATTCTGCACATGCTCAGGGGATGCGGCTTGGCCGGCAGCCTTGTGAGGGTTAACATGCTTGCATGACTTACTCACGTTGAGGGTGGAGAACGAGATCACACAGTCCTCGTAAGCATTGGTGGCTTGAAGTTGTTTTCATCAACGTGGTCGGAGGTGTTTCGCTCGTCCAGGAACGAGGCGTTGGTGTCCGCGACGTGGCTGGCTTACCCTTATAATCCGTCTCATGTCTGAACCATTGAATTGTGACTCCACTTTGTCCCTGTACTATAATTTTCCCCTTTTGATTGCCTTACGGAGGTTGTAGCTGGTCTATTTGTACACATCCATGTTATTTCACAGTGGTTTAGATGGTACAGTGATTCTCAATTTTCTTGAAGTTTGGGTATTTTTTTGTTTTGTCCTTTTAAAAATAAGCTTTAACTGTGTTTCAACCCGCATGTTTTTGTTTTCTAGTTGTAACGACGGCAATCCACAAATAAAATAGATTTAAAATGAGAAAATCTTTCAAATATATATATTTTTTACATTATAGCCTACTGTAACAAACTAATGGAAATGTTAAGTTCTTTAAAATATTAAATTGTCGTCATCTGTTACTAAACACCTTAAATACAACCACATAACATTGGCACGAAGGCGGGGGGCAGAATGAGGTCAGGCTTTCTAGTTAAATGGATTTATTAGACCCCTTTGACTATTGGTTCTCCTCGAGGCCTGGCTATTCTACTGTTGAATATGCATACGGTCATTTTGACCGTCTTGGCGCTTTGAGGATGAAATGCTCAGTAAGTTTTTGTCTTTTATGATATTTGTCTGAGAGTACTGCTAGAGTGTAAAATACATATACTGTATTCAGGAAAAGTCAGGGACAGGTGGGTTCAAGGTCTTTATTGAAATTAAGAAACTGAAAACGATCAGATTGACCGCTTTGGTGGTTCTAGTGACAGTGGACGAATCGAATGCATTATTATTTAAGTATTGAAAAAAACGTGGGCTACAGAGAGAAACAAAATAGTGCAATTTGAACTCGTATGGCATAAAGTATTACAAGCACTGGAGATATAAAAAAAAAAGAGAATTGGTAAGGGATATTATTGTGGGAAGGACAGGATGGGTATGAATACGGTGGGAGCATGTGGTTCTGAGCAAACGTCATTAATGTTTGTTGAAATGTATGTACACTACCGTTCAAAAGTTTGGGGTCACTTAGAAATGTCCTTGTTTTAGAAAGTAAAGCAAAAAATGTTGTCCATTAAAATAACATCAAATTGATCAGAAATACAGTGTAGACATTGTTAATGATTTTTAATGGAATATCTACATAGGCGTACAGAGGCCCATTATCAGCAACCATCACTCCTGTGTTCCAATGGCACATTGTGTAATCCATCATTTTTTTAAATTGATAATTAGAAAAGTATTTTGCTATTATGTTAGCACAGCTGAAAATGGTTGTTCTGATTAAAGAAGCAATAAAACTGGCCTTCTTTAGACTAGTTGAGTATCTGGAGCATCAGCATTTGTGGGTTCGATTACAGGCTCAAAATGGCCAGTTTCTTCTGAAACTCATCAGTCTATTCTTGTTCTGAGAAATGAAGGCTATTCCATGTGAGAAACTGCCAAGAAACTGAAGATCTCATACAGAGCTGTGTACTACTCCCTTCACAGAACAGCGCAAACTGGCCCTAACCAGGATAGAAAGAGGAGTGGAAGGCCCCGGTGCACAACTGAGCAAGAGGACAAGTATATTAGTGTGTCTAGTTTGAGAAACAGACATATTAGTATCTGGGAGTGGAAGTCCTCAACTGGCAGCTTCATTAAATAGTACCCGCAAAACACCAGTATCAACGTCAACAGTGAAGAGACAACTCCGGGATGCTGGCCTTCTAGGCGGAGTTCCTCTGTCCAGTGTCTATGTTCTTTTGCCCATCCTAATCTTTTATTTTTATTGGCCAGTCTGAGATATGGCTTTTTCTTTGCAACTCTGCCTAGAAGTCCAGCATAACTTTTTGGAACTTTTGAAGGGTAGTGTACGTCTGAGTTGGTCTTTTTTCTTTATGTTGGTTGGTTGGGCAATAAGTCCCAGATTAGTGAATGTATGTTTGTGGAATGTTATCTATTGTCTTTGTATATGTGAATGTCTGTACTGTCTAAAAAAAACTAAATAATATTATACCAAAAAAAGAACAGGCGATGTCTGAGGGATTTTTGCGTAATGTGCCTTTTTAATTACAAACACCATTAACTTTTTTCAAAGTTCTGGTGGTTTCTTCAGATGCAGACATTCTTTTTTAGTCAGATGGGTATAGAAAGATCCATCTTGCCGGATTAGAGCACCAAGATCCCTCTTGGTGACTGAGAAGTTCTTCTCTATCCCTGTGAGCTTGTCATCGTGGGCAAAAATGTAGTCCATGTATAACTCCTCCACCTTTCAAAAATCTTAAGGAATAAGATTCATCATTATTGTCATTGAAGTTGACATTACCTTTCAGACTTATTTCTGAGTCAATCATTTGACACTGTTTGTCCTTTTTACATCTACCGTATTGGAAACTAAGATGCTGTGGTACACAGACTTGGTAATGTGTGTGTTTTGTTGGAGGTTTTGTAGGTCTTATAATTGGTGATGGCGAAGGTCTCATAGGTAGATGTCCACTGCCACTCTGGCTTTGTCTCCTCCACACTGCTTCAGTCGAGCCTCGTGGATTAGTATCTGGGAGTGGAAGGCAGCCCCGTTGACCCACTGCTTGAGGGAGCGGGAGGTCATCTGATCGTCTCGTAGCATGGTATTCTTTAGCCTGGTCAGCTGAGTGCTGAGCTGAGCCTCCAGGCAATTGGTGTCCTGCAGCTGGAGTAGTTTGTTCTCTAGATGCATCTGCATGCGCTTCAGATACTCGTCCATCAGGTCCCTTGCCTTTGAGGCCTTCTCCTCTGAAAACACTCGGCGCAGCATATCACCCATGTCCACTGGGGCTTATTTGGCAGAGTGGAGGACCAGTTCCAATATTATGGAGATGACCAGATGATCAGCCCCCCATAGCAGAGCCAATGTTCTTCACGTAGGCTGGGTGCCCGCATACTCCAGCAGACTGGAGGAGTTGCTCTGCTGTGGAGTCCAGCCCGGTGTACAGCAAGAAGAAGCTATTGATGCCCATCAAGCCAGGTCTAAACTCTGCAATGAGGCATCACCACAGCCTCTTCTGCCCCTGGAAGAACAATTTGCTGTCCTATACTCTGAGAACCACTTCATTGAGTGTTTGTCTTCTCAGATCTCAGAATGTGTCATCTAAAATCCCTTTATGAGCGCTTGTGTGTTACTTCTCTAATGAAATGTTCCTCCAGAAGAGTAAACTTTAAAGGACAAAGGTCCTTATGGGGTGAGACGTGAGAGTAGTCAATGGGGAGGCAGAAGGCCACAAACGTATATATACATTTTGTTCATTTTAAAATTAAAGCTCATCCCTTTCTCATTGTATATATATTTTTTATGTTAAGTTGGAGAGAGCGTTGACATGCTGCACCAGGAAATAAACCCCAGTCTGCAGTAGGGACAACGTTGTGGGCTGGAATTGGCATCAGCCGGTGTATTAGCATCTCCCCTCTCAGGGTTATCCAGAAACGATAAAGGATAAATATTAAATTGTGACTGGACAGTGGTGTTAATAAAAAGCATGAGCTGGCACACACCCAGAGAAAATGATTTAGTGTAGAGGTGCTGACTAACGATGAATAAACTGTAAGCTAAAAAAACAGTGGTACAGTGTATAACCTCCCAGTCATTTATTGGGTAAAAAAAACACCAACGTTTCTGCATTACTGTGCCTTCAGGGTAATGTCATGAATGCTTGAACCAGGTTATGTCGACTAACAGTGCAATTAGTGCAACCAAGGACAATTGTGGGGTTAATTGACGGTTGGGTTAAAAAAAAAAAACAAAGTGAAAGTGAGGACAGGTGACAGAAGACAGAACGAAATGACTGTGCTACCTTGAGCGGGTCACACATCGTTGTCTTGAAGCTGCCATGGCCGTTTATCCTCCGACAGGATGGGAGTAAGGTGATGTCTTTCTCTCCCTGGCTCTGTATGTATTGGTATATGTCATGAGGAATCTACTTTGCTGTGTAACCTAAAATTCTTATCGAACGTATAGTGTATTGCAGTCGAGCTCTGCATTGGTGGTGGCTACCACTCACTGCTTAATATGTCATGTTTGTCAGATTATTTTATGCAGGTTGTAGCAGGGAGGCAGTCATTGGTATATTGATTACTTCCATACTGAATATGTATTGCTGTAGTTTGTGTATCTGGACCAAATCAAGCAGCTATGAAATGGATGCCCATCTCTTGGGGATCATGAATGTGAGGAAGGAGTTCCTAAAAGACATGGACTTACATTAAACCTTAGTTTTAGGAAACATTATAGTTGACTGAATTATTAAATCATAACCTTGACATTGAGATGATGCCTGACGTTACCCAGGAAAACCCCTTTTTGGAGGGAGGACTAGAGCCGTGATGGCATGGCTCTCTTTACACCTACAGTTGAAGTCGGGAGTTTACATACACTTAGGTTGGAGTCATTAAAACTAGTTTTTCAACCACTCCACAAATTTCTTGTTAACAAACTATCATTTTGGCAAGTCGGTTAGGACATCTACTTTGTGCATGACACAAGTATTTTTTTCCAACAATTGTTTACAGACAGATTATTTCAGTTATAACTCACTGTATCACAATTCTAGTGGGTCAGAAATTTACATACACTATGTTGACTGTTCCTATAAACAGCTTGGAAAATTCCAGAAAATGATGTCATGGCTTTAGAAGCTTCTGACAGGCTATATGACATAATTTGAGTCAATTGGAGGTGTACCTGTGGATGTATTTCAAGGCCTACCTTCAAACTCAGTGCCTCTTTGCTTGACATCATGGAAAAATCTAAATGAATCAGCCAAGACCTCAGATTCTGGTTCATCATTGGGAGCAATTTCCAAACACCTGAGGGTACCATGTTCCTCTGTACAAACAATAGTACGCAACTATAAACACCATGGGACCATGCAGCCGTCATCCTGCTCAGGAAGGAGATGCGTTCTGTCTCCTAGAGGTGAACGTACTTTAGTGAGAAAAGTGCAAATCAATTCCGGAACAACAGCAAAGGACCTTGTGAAGATGCTGGAGGAAACAGGTACAAAAGTATCTATATCCACAGTAAAAACAAGTCCTATATCGACATAACCTGAAAGGCCGCTCAGCAAGGAAGAAGCCACTGCTCCAAAACCGCCATAAAAAAGCCAGGTTACAGTTTGCAACTGCACATGGGGACAAAGATCGTACTTTTTGGAGAAATGTCATTTGGTCTGATGAAACAAAAATATAATTTTTGGCCATAATGACTATCGTTATGTTTTGAGGAAAAAGGGGGAGGCTTGCTAGCCGAAGAACACCATCCCAACCTTGAAGCACAGGGGTGGCAAGCATCATGTCGTGCTTTGCTGCAGGAGGGACTGGTGCGCGTCACAAAATAGATGGCATCATGAGGTGGGGAAATGATGTGGATATATTGAAGCTGTTAGGGTTCGTTCCTTTCGTCATACATTGTTAATCTGTAGTCTAGGATCCTATAAATGTAAGGAGGGAGGGGTCTTGTAACCCCTCCCCTTCTATTAATATAACAATCTATCAATTATTCTAATACATCAAACATTTGTACAGCCCTTTTCATGACCCCTAGGTGAACCCGACAAAGCAACATCTCAAGACATCAGTTAAGTTAAAGCTTGGTCGCAAATGGGTCTTGCAAATGGACAATGACCCCAAGCATAGTTCCAAAGTTGTGGCAAAATGGCTTAAGGACAACGAAGTCAAGGTATTGGAGTGGCCATCACAATCCCTGACCTCAATCCTATAGAAAATTTGTGGGCAGAACTGAAAAAGTGTGTGCGAGCAAGGAGGCCTACAAACCTGACTCAGTTACACCAGCTCTGGCAGGTGGAATGGGCCAAAATGCACCCAACTTATTGTGGGAAGCTTGTGGAAGGCTACCTGAAATGTTTGACCCAAGTTAAATAATTTAAAGGCAATGCTACCAAATACTAATTGAGTGTATGTAAACTTCTGACCCACTGGGAATGTGATGAAAGAAACAAAAGCTGAAATAAATCACCCTCTCTACTATTATTCTAACAATTCACATTCTTAAAATAAAATGGTGATCCTAACTGACTTAAGACAGGGAATGTTTACTAGGATGAAATGTCAGGAGTTGTGAAAAACTGAGTTTAAATGTATTTGGCAAAGGTGTACGTAAACCTCCGACTTCAACTGTATACCGCTGATGTGCTAGCTACATACAGACTGGTGGATCCTCTTGGCTTGGTGTCAGTGTTGTGAGAAACTGATCTGTGGTGCAAACAATCGCCTAAGCTTGGCCATTTAAACATCCTTAGCAGTGTTGTTGTATGTGCACTATCTTGACATTCCCGGGGACTTGTAATATTAGAAGTTAGCGGTGTTGTTGTGTGTGCCCCTGTCAGTCCAATCCGTATACACTCTAGGGTTCCAGGAGCCAGCAACTGTATCAGAGGTAAGAAACACACTGGTACATTACTGCCATGTTCTCGTGTGTCCCGTTGCATCACATCAAATGTTCCCACACAGTGGGTACGACTCGTAAGTTATAGATGTAACCTTAATTGTGCATGGCAACCAACCAACCGACCAGGGTATAATCTTGGCAGACTGAGAGGCATAGCCTAGCTACTACTTAGTAACACAAAATCATATTTCTTTGTGATGTTGACTGTACTCTAATATACTTATCCAGTTACACACACACACACACACTACTCAATAACCAGCAGCTTTTTGATTGATGTTGAGTTTCTGTCCCAGACGCTTCTGGAATGTCAGGTCACTTAGCTAGTTCTTTCCTATCAAGTCATTCAGGTCAGGTCAATAACAAACTGACAACCTGAGCATGTTGGAAGTTGTTTTTTCAGGCAGGTTGTTTTATTGATGTTAATTAATGAAAGTTAATACATATAATTGTTAAACTTTCATATCTATACTGTTTATCCCATTAGTAACATTACATTATTTAGTCCAATGCATCCATTTTTAAGTATTTTGACCAACAACAAAAAAGTACAATGTCTGCTATAACATTAGAACACTTTTCTCAACTTTAAAGAGGGTGATGTTACTATTTCTTCTGGCTATGACATAACCTTGTTCTATTTTAAAGCTGGGAATCCATAAAGTCACTATGGCATTTCCCTGGCCAGCCAGCAAAGAGACAGGGTTTGGAGATGGAATCTTGAGTTACAGAGTTAAAAAATGTAGCAGTTTTCCTTTTCCTCTTCACGGCTGTCTATAAATAGCTTTTCTAAGCTTTGCAGAAGCAAACTATCCTAACAACATGGGCCACCAAGACGGGAGCACTGTCTGTCTCCCTGTCTCTGCCTGCAATCTATCCATTCTCACCAGACCATATATTATTTTTTCCTACTTCATAATCTCTCCTTTGCAATTCAAAATCCTTCCACTCAAACAAGGCCTTCTCAAGGCTACTGTAAAAACTTTCAGAATTACATGATTGTCCTTTTTTATGAGATGAAAATAATAATAATAAAACCTCCCTCCCCTGATGTCTGTGAGGAGGACTGCATGTTCATTCTGGTGCATCAGTGCTGCGTGTCAGTCCTGCATCTTTCAGAAGAACTCACAGATTCAGGCTGATTTTAAACAGTGTTCTTTTTTATTTATTAATGTAATTTTGTCCTTGAAACATTTAATTTAAGTAATGTAGAATTCCATGAACTCCTATGGAGGACTGCTTCTCCTGAGGAGTGCCGATATGTCCAACCGGTGGCCTTAAAGCCTCTCATTGGCCAATACACCGCATCATCAATCCAGGGTTTAATGGCTATCACTAGTAATATACATTGTGTACAAAACATTAGGAACACCTGGCTAATATTTACAGTGCCTTGCGAAAGTATTCGGCCCCCTTGAACTTTGCGACCTTTTGCCACATTTCAGGCTTCAAACATAAAGATATAAAACTGTATTTTTTTGTGAAGAATCAACAACAAGTGGGACACAATCATGAAGTGGAACGACATTTATTGGATATTTCAAACTTTTTTAACAAATCAAAAACTGAAAAATTGGGCGTGCAAAATTATTCAGCCCCCTTAAGTTAATACTTTGTAGCGCCACCTTTTGCTCCGATTACAGCTGTAAGTCGCTTGGGGCATGTCTCTATCAGTTTTGCACATTGATAGACTGAATTTTTTTGCCATTCCTCCTTGCAAAACAGCTCGAGCTCAGTGAGGTTGGATGGAGAGCATTTGTGAACAGCAGTTTTCAGTTCTTTCCACAGATTCTCGATTGGATTCAGGTCTGGACTTTGACTTGGCCATTCTAACACCTGGATATGTTTATTTTTGAACCATTCCATTGTAGATTTTGCTTTATGTTTTGGATCATTGTCTTGTTGGAAGACAAATCTCCATCCCAGTCTCAGGTCTTTTGCAGACTCCATCAGGTTTTCTTCCAGAATGGTCCTGTATTTGGCTCCATCCATCTTCCCATCAATTTTAACCATCTTCCCTGTCCCTGCTGAAGAAAAGCAGGCCCAAACCATGATGCTGCCACCACCATGTTTGACAGTGGGGATGGTGTGTTCAGGGTGATGAGCTGTGTTGCTTTTACGCCAAACATAACATTTTGCATTGTTGCCAAAAAGTTCAATTTTGGTTTAATCTGACCAGAGCACCTTCTTCCACATGTTTGGTGTGTCTCCCAGGTGGCTTGTGGCAAACTTTAAACAACACTTTTTATGGATATCTTTAAGAAATGGCTTTCTTCTTGCCACTTCCATAAAGGCCAGATTTGTGCAATATACGACTGATTGTCCATAGGACAACAGTCTCCCACCTCAGCTGTAGATCTCTGCAGTTCATCCAGAGTGATCATGGGCCTCTTGGCTGCATCTCTGATCAGTCTTCTCCTTGTATGAGCTGAAAGTTTAGAGGGACGGCCAGGTCTTGGTAGATTTGCAGTGGTCTGATACTCCTTCCATTTCAATATTATCGCTTGCACAGTGCTCCTTGGGATGTTTAAAGCTTGGGAAATCTTTTTGTATCCAAATCCGGCTTTAAACTTCTTCACAACAGTATCTCGGACCTGCCTGGTGTGTTCCTTGTTCTTTATGATGCTCTCTGCGCTTTTAACGGACCTCTGAGACTATCACAGTGCAGGTGCATTTATACGGAGACTTGATTACACACAGGTGGATTGTATTTATCATCATTAGGTCAACATTGGATCATTCAGAGATCCTCACTGAACTTCTGGAGAGCGTTTGCTGCACTGAAAGTAAAGGGGCTGAATAATTTTGCACGCCCAATTTTTCAGTTTTTGATTTGTTAAAAAAGTTTGAAATATCCAATAAATGTCGTTCCACTTCATGATTGTGTCCCACTTGTTGTTGATTCTTCACAAAAAAATACCGTTTTATATCTTTATGTTTGAAGCCTGAAATGTGGCAAAAGGTCGCAAAGTTCAAGGGGGCCGAATACTTTCGCAAGGCACTGTACTTGCACTCTTAAACCTCCCACCCTCCCGCGCCCTCAGAACAGGCTCAATTCGTCGGGGCATGAACTCTACAAGGGGTCAAGTGTTCCACATGGATACGGGCCCATCTTGACTCCAATGCTTCCCACTGTTCTGTCAAGTTGGCTGGATGTCCTTTGGGTGGTGGACCATTCTTGATACACAGGAAAAGCCTTGCAGTTCTTGACACACTCAAACAAGTGGGCCTGGCACCTACTACCATACACTTAAACTTTTTGTCTTGCCCATTCACCCTCTGAATGGCACACACACAATCCATGTCTCAATTGTCTCAAGGCTTAAAAATCCTTCTTTAACCTGTCTCCTCCCCTTCATCTACACTGATTTGAAGTGGATTTAACAAGTGAACAAGTGATCATAGCTTTCACCTGGTTAGTCTGTCATGAAAAGAGCAGTTGTTGCTAATGTTTTGTACACTCTGTATAATGACATTTGCAGTAGGCCCTTCTATACCATGTTGAATGGAATCCTCTTTCAGTCCTTTAATTTTATTTCATGTTCCTCTCCCATCATCCCTGTAGACCTCACAGCTTCCTTCAACGCCAGCCAGGGAGGGAAAACCATCAGGGCCCTCTTTTACAACCAGCAGACGATAATCCCCTGCCCTTCAAATGTGAGATGTTTTGAAAAGCACTGTAACTAACATTTTGCAAAGGTTGTATTGATTCTCTTGTTCTAAGTGTCTGTGTAATGGAATCTGCCTGGGCTTTTCTTTTGCCTCCAGAGTGGGTGGGCAGTGTGTCATTGTGGCAGTGCACGCACAGGGCCATGCAGTGTGTCATTGTGGCAGTGCACGCACAGGGTCATGCAGTGTGTCATTGTGGCAGTACACGCACAGGGCCGTGTCATTGTGGCAGTACACACACAGGGCCATGCAGTGTGGCAGTGCACGCACAGGGCCATGCAGTGTGTCATTGTGGCAGTGCACGCACAGGGCCATGCAGTGTGTCATTGTGGCAGTACACGCACAGGGCCATGCAGTGTGGCAGTGCACGCACAGGGCCATGCAGTGTGTCATTGTGGCAGTGCGCGCACAGGGCCATGCAGTGTGTCATTGTGGCAGTGCACGCACAGGGCCATGCAGTGTGTCATTGTGGCAGTGCACGCACAGGGCCATGCAGTGTGTCATTGTGGCAGTGCACGCACAGGGCCATGCAGTGTGTCATTGTGGCAGTGCACGCACAGGGCCATGCAGTGTGGGAGGCTGTCCGAGAGTTTGTGGGAGTCTCCTAATTGAGAATAAAAGGGCTTCAGGTTTAAATCTTGAAGAAACCATTTATCGGGGGGAAAACAGGAGTCCAATTATCATTTGCCAAATATCTCTTTGCTGTTGTATCCATCCAGTAATTGCCTTGATATAATAAAAAATGCCCTCCCTGTAGTTTTATCCGTTGCTTTATCAATTCCCAATAGATATGAAGGAGGTTTTCCCCCTACTTTGTGCAGTAAGCCCATGGAATAATCCGGAGTATTAAGACAAATGTAAGACTTAACATAGCTCATGTCTTAAAGGTCATGGTTGACAACTATATAGGTAGGACATGCTGTACAAACCAAAAACGTGTAAACATAGCAGAGGGAAGATGTTTTGAGTGGTGGGTAAGAAAAAACCTACCTTTTTATAATAAAGCATTGCATGCCTCTATCATCGCATTTATGTAGTTGCATACAGTTGAGCATAGGTGTTTATAGGATTAGCCTTTTTATAAATGCATTTCCTACTATTCTATGTCATTTACATGACTGGAGACATTAGCAGAATATTTTTTAACACCACTCAAATTACCGAAATGAGTGGGTACTCTGACACTGTCAAACAATAAAAACAACCTCGTTGTGAATGCAAAGAATAGCCCAGGCCAATGAAAAGAGGGTAGACACACATACTTTACAGTATTAGGAAGAAATGTACTGTATCAGTGGAGGCTCCTCAGAGGAGGAAGGGTGAGGACCATCCTCCTCAGTGAATTTCATTTAACATTAAAGTTATCTTTTCTAGATAAAACTATACAAAACATATTTACATGTCACTAAATTATTTATTAAAGCACACAGTAGCTTCAGCAGCACTCTGTAGGGTAGCACCTTGGTGTAGCCGGAGGACCGCATCTGTCCCCCTCTTGGTACATTGACCTAGGAGGCTTAGGTTCACCCCCTTCCATAGACTTATAGGTTGTCATAAATACTCTATCAGAGCTTTTGCAGCATGAACTGACATGTTGTCCACCCAATCAAAGAATCAGAGAATGAATCTAGTACTGAAAGCATAAGCTACAGCTAGGTAACATGGCAGTGTATAAAATGTGGTGAGTAGTTTACTTAAAGAGAAAGACAATAGTTGAACAGTTTTCAACAAATTAATGTCTTCCAAAATTGAGGGGGAGAGAGAGATTTCGTGCTATATTTTTTTCACTTTCACTTGCTTAGCTAGCATCGAATGCTGCTAGCGAGTTTAGCCTACTCAAACACCTGTCTCAAATAGAGAGGAATGCTAGCTGCCTATTGCTATCCAACACTGCAACTGCCAAACTGCTTGCTGCTGACTACACAGTGCTGCATGATTGTAGCGGGTTTACTAAGGTGTTAGTGTAGAAGCTATGTTGACTATAACGTTAGATAATATGGTGACAACGATATAGGCTGTGTGTAGCGGTTAGCGATCATGATATAAAGGTTTGGCTTGGAACGTTTTTTTCTCCTGGTCATAGACAGCTGATGTGTTGTGCCATGAAGTCTACAAGTGAAGGGAAAAGGTGAGAGAGAGATGCGAAAATAATTATATATACATACAACGAGCTGTTTGTATGTGGCTGCTAAGAAAGTGAACTGTGTTTGCGTGTGATCAGGGGTGTATTCATTGCACCGATTCTGTTGAAAAACGTTCTTAAATGGAAGCAAACGGAACGAAACAGGAATAAACATACCTGAATTTGTCCAATACTAGGTCTCGTTTGCAACTGTTGGACTAATGATTACATACTAGATCAGCTTGATGCAGGCAATAGTGTGCAAGACGATATTGAATGTGTCACTGTCTGTCACCTTGATTACTCAAAATTCTCTCGACCTGTGCACCTACGCTGTAAACTTTCCTTCATAGGCTAGGTTGTAGCAACCTCATGATGGGTACAGGGAAGATTTGAGTATCATGTAGTAGCCTAAACCTGTTTGAACATTTACATTGAGCTGGGTGAATGGAAACGAGTGACAGTCATCCAATATGCTGTAATAGAAATAAGGCTATGCTCATCATTTCTTTCTTTAATCATCCTCCCTCATCTTAAATGGCACCTACCTGTTTCCGATCATTACTCTGAACTGACCAAGGTATATACTGTATATTTATTATAGGCTATTATAGGCTACATTATAGTCTAATAAATCAACTTTCCAGTGGCACAGACTCACCCAATGGCTATTCTGCCAATAGCCTTTCAAGATAGGCTACTTTGAAACAGTTAAGTTGGCTCAATATTGGGAGTTGTTGAGAACGTTTTTGGTAGCTTCTATAGACAGATGTGTTTTCCTTTTTTTAGCAGTAGGCAGTAGGCATTTGCTTTCCAAACTATGCTTTTCCCACGATTGTATTTAGACATTTGCTAAAGGCCTGTTGTAGCTGATCTTCACTGACAGCCGCAACCATAGAAATATAAACCATAGAACGGACGTGCCCATTCAAATCATCCCTGGCAGCCATTGCACCCATGAGTTTACCAGTCAAATTGCTGAGGTTAGAGGTTCCAATACCCTTCTATGGATTATATTTCAATGGCCACAACTCGACAAGCTATTTTAGATTTTACGCGGGTGCTGCCCAAATTGCGTCTCTCTGGTGTAGTATTTAGAATTGTATATAACCTTTATTTTGACAGGGAAGTCATACTGAGGCTAGGGTCTTTTTTACAGATGAGCCCTGCAGAAATACATTGAACACATACAATATACAATTTACCAAACATATTAAGAAAAACAGACCCATTTATCAACATATAGGGCTCCGATCATGACTCTGGTCTGACCACGGTTGACATGAACATCTCATTTCAGAGAGCTCTGGAAGTTGTTCCACATAAACGTTGCAACAAAAACTAAAATCAGTTTTACCCAACTCCGTGAAGACCAAAGAGGCCTCCAGTTTTATCCAAGCCTGAGACCAGGTTTGGTCATTTGGAAGTCTAAATTGAATTAATGATGATGATACATAGGACGTTTCTATATGAGTGCTTTGTAAATAAACACAAAAAAATGCTGCTCTCTCCTTACATTCAAGAGGCCCAACCCACTGATACAGGACACAATGGTGAGTTCTAGAACCATAACCAGTAATAAACCCAAGGGCGCAATAGAAAACAACATCTAGTGGTTTAAGTGTAGATGCTGCTGCATGCATATAGATAATATCCCCAGAATCTAAAATAGACATAAAAGTGGCCTGGACAATTTCCTTCCTATTAACAAAAGTCAGACATGCTTTGTTTCTGTAAAATAAATCAACCTCAAACTTGAACATCTTCACCAACTCAGTGACATGTTTTTTAAATGACAGTTTGTCATCAAGCCAAATACCAAGATATTTGTAGGAAGTAACTCACTCAATTTGTGTACCGTTCAAACTAGCAATTACAAACTCATTTAAATCTGGGTTATGGGACCTAGAGAAAAAGCATGCATTTTGGTTTGTTTGCATTGAGCACCAACTTTAGATCCAATAGTGACCTCTGCAGTGCTTGAATATCAGACTTAAAATGTCAAAAGGCTTGGTCAAACGCTGGAGGAATGGAATTCAACACTGTATCATCTGCATACATTTCTTTTACTAAATAATTTAATTGATGTCTGTTTATTACATCATTATATCATTTTGTCAAATGTATTGCAATTTATCAGAGGGTGCTGCAGCACCTCCAGCACCCCTACGTCCCACGCCTATGAGTGTAAAGCATTTTTCATATTTTGTTTAGCTCACGTCTGACCTGACCGAACAGCCCGTGCCAGTCCCCATGATTCATGTGATTCATTTGTGCCTAGAGTCAAGTAAAATAATTAACCCTCCTTTACTTACCAAAATACAGAACTCCTTGGCCAGTGAGGAATATACAACATATACAGAACAGTCATATGCTAAATGGGACAATAAACTAGAGTATCCTCAACCGAAACATGAAATGTTTTGGCTAGCTTAGATGTTTCCCCTTGTGTTCTTGACCTCTTAGGATCAAATAGCCCTTATTGTCAAATAAGAGGATGGATTTTCAAGAAGTGTATGGATTTTTAAGATGAACCCAATTAGCAACAACTATTGGTACCGTTGTTTTATATTCTCTAGGCACAGTTAATTATGTGGATAGTCAATTTCTCCGGGCCAACATTCCCTGTCTATGTCCACTCATGGCTTTTCCAAACTGTCCATTTAATTAGTCGGACATACTTGTAAACTGGAGCATTATGATACACTGGAGACAGGATTATATTGGTAGGAACAGTCCATTAAATTGACCATCAGGAGTCTATCTATAATAGGAGGGTCTCTTGCCAATAGTCAGGGTGATTGATATAAATCAGTTATAGAGGACAGGAAGATTGAAAGTTGGATGTCATTCTCTGGTGGTTTAAGCACCAAAGGAGAGGTGTTTTACTCTGCCTTGTCGTGATATCTTTATCTGGCAGTCGATCATAAGCTTCTCACCATTAGCTATGGTTTGAAGCTAACAGATCACGATAACCTACAACACCTGCCTGGCTACCTTTGTGGGCTTGGGCCTCCAGCATCACACACTGTTTGTTGAGATAATGGTTGGACTGACTGTGCACCTGTGTGACAATACACCAGGGCCATTTGGACTGAATGAACACCAGACCTGTCTGCTGTATCAGCCGCTGGTTCCATAGCCTCAGTGCCAGCCAGGTTACTGTGCGCTGCTCAAAATATTATCCATAGGCTACCTGATGCTTAAGGAACATTGATATGCCACAGCCAGACATGGTCATGAAAATGATACACAGCTAGCTTTGTCCCTGACTGACTATAATATTGGTGCAATTTGATCTAATTGATTTCAATGAAGCATAATGGCACATGATCATATTGCCTTCTAGTAATGTCCTGACTACTCTACAATACTGTAGAACTACACAGAAAATGATAATGGCAACTAGGGTATGCTAACTTGAAGTGGATTGTCCTTTTTGAAACTTGCACAAGTCTATTTATAGGTTTAAACAGAACATTTTGTAAACAACTGTGGCATTTTGTAAACAGTTGTCACAAACAATCAAGTAATTGGCCCTAAAAGTATCTGCTGCATGATGTCATACATTATGCTCCAATTATAGCAGGGCAATAGGTCTGAGTTCTAGAGCTCACAGATATAGGCGAATGATACATGAACTAAGTAGGTTTCCCCTTTACTGACTGGTGCCCCTTATCTATCTGGCATTTAGAGAGATATAATAGTCTACTTAATCCCCTGCACAAAACAATCTACACCATGTATACAAAAGTATGTGGACACGCATTCAAGTTAGTGGATTCAGCTATTTCAGCCACACTTGTTGCTGAAAGGTGTATAAAATCTAGCACACAGCCATGCAATCTCCATAGACAAACATTGACAGTTGAATGGCCTTACTGAAGAGATCAGTGACTTTCAACGTGGCACCGTCATAGGATGCTACCTTTTCAACAAGTCAGTTCATAACATTTCTGCCCTGCTAGAGCTGCCCCTGTCAACTGTAAGTGCTGGAAACTTCTAGGAGCAACAACGGCTCAGCTCCAAGGTAGTAGACCACACAAGCTCATAGAACGGGACCGCCGAGTGCTGAAGCGCTTAGAGCGTACAAATCGTCTGTCCTTGGTTGCAACACTCACTACTGAGTTCCAAACTGCCTCTGGAAGCAACATCAGCACAATAACTGTTCGTTGAGAGCTTCATGAAATGGGTTTCCATGGCAGAGCAGTCGCGCACAAGCCTTAGATCACCATGCACAATGCCAAGTGTCGGCTGGAGTGGTGTGAAGCTCGCTGCCATTGGACTCTGGAGCAGTGGAAACGTGTTCTCTGGAGTGATGAATCACGCTTCACCGTCTGGCAGTCCGATGGATAAATCTTGGTTTGGCGGATGCCAGGAGAACACTACCTGCCCGACTGCATAGTGCCAACTGTAAGGTTTGGTGGAGGAGGAATACTTCCTACAGCTAGTAGAACGCCTTCCCAGAAGAGTGGAGGGTGTTATAACAGCAAAGGGGATATTTGACGAGCAGGGGTCCACATACTTTTGGTCATGTAGTGTATAATATACATTATTATTATTGACAAATGAACTGGGGAAAACAATCTATTCAATTCAATACAGCTTTATGGTACTTCATTTGGTGATCTCTGAATTGAGTATTACCAAAGAAATTAAAACTGTTCTTAATATAAATAGGACAAAATGCTCAAATGTATATGCCATAAATTAATGTACAGTACAGGTAACTACAAAAATAAAGGAAACTCCAACATAGTGTCTTAATTGACAGGCAAACAGTCAATACAGAACGGACTACGGACTACCAGGACGTGTACTCAGAGCATGCGCAGACCAACTGGCAAGTGTCTTCACTGTCTCCCTGACCGAGTCTGTAATACCTACATGTTTCAAGCAGACCACCACAGTCCCTGTGCCCAAGAAAGCAAAGGTAACCTTCCTAAATCACTACCGCCCCGTAGCACTCACCATCATCCCGGAAACCCTAGGCATACTCCAATACGCAGCCTGCCCCAACAGATCCGCAGATGATGCAATCTCTATTGCACTCCACACTGCCCTTTCCCAGTGGACTACAGGAAAAGGAGGGCTGAACAGGCCTCCGTTATAATCGATGGGGCTGTAGTGGAGCGGGTCGAGAGTTTCAAGTTACTTGGTGTCAACATCACCAACAAACTATTATGGTCTAAACACACCAAGACAGTCGTGATAAGGGTACGACAACACTTTTTCCCCCTCAGGAGACTGAATAGATTTGGCATGGTTCCCCAGATCCTCATAAAGTTATACAGCTGCACCATCGAGAGCATCCTGACCGGTTGCATCACCGCCTGGTATGGCAACTGCTCGGCATCTGACCATAAGGCACTACAGAAGGTAGTGCGTATGGCCCAGTACATCACTGGGATCAAGCTTCCTGCCATCCAGGACCTATATACTAGGCGGTGTCAGAGGAAGGCCCATAAAATTGTCAAAGACTGTAGTCATAGATTGTTCTCTTTGCTACCGCACGGCAAGCGGTACCGGAGCACCAAGTCTAGGTCCAAAAGGCTTCTTAACAGCTTCTACCCCCAAGCCATAAGACTCCTGAACAATTACTTGCTGTTTATTATCTATGAATAGTCACTTTACCCGTACCTACATGTACAAATTACCTCCGTAACGGCAGCCCCTGTATATATCCTCGTTATAGTTATATTTTATTGTAACCTTTTTTTTAAACTTTAATTTATTTAGTAAATATTTTCCTAATTCTATTTCTTGAACTGCATTGTTGATTAAGTACTTGTAATTAAGCATTTCACGGTAAGGTTTACCTACACCTGTTGTATTCGGCGCATCTGACAAATAAAATTGATTTGATTTAATAGGGTGTTGGGCCACCACGAGCCACCAGAACACCTTCGGTGTGCCTTGGCATAGATTCTACAAGTGTCTGGAACTCTATTGGAGGGGTGCGACACCATTCCTCCATGAGAAATCCCATCATTTGGTGTTTTGTTGATGGGGGTGGAAAATGCTGCCAAATAATGGGCAACTGGGCATTTTATACATGACCCTAAGCATGGGATGTTAATTGCTTAATTAACTCAGGAACCACACCTGTGCGGAAGCACCTGCTTTCAATATACTTTGTTTACTCAAGTGTTTCCTTTATTTTGGCAGTTACTTGTAGCTCTATTGGGACACATGATCTAGTTTCATTGATCATTAAAAATGAATGGGAAGGAGTGAAACTATTTATTTTTGTCAAGAGAAACAGCTTATGAGAGGACACCAATCATCAATACTAACAATGTGACCCAGGGGACAAAGAGATTGGCTTTAGAAGCAGGAGGTGAGGGAGAGTACAACCACAGTTGACACTCACAGTCCAGCCTTTTTCACACACTGATCCCACTTCAGAGGACATAGAACAGCCTTGGATCCCCCATTGCCCTGCATTGATGTTCCACTCCAGAGCATAAAACTGACTACAAAGAAATATAGACAGAAATAAAAGAGAGTGCCCATTAACAGAAGGCAATCTATCTGGTAATAGAAATCATTACAGAGGCATCATGAATAAATAATGTGTCCTCTTTCCTTCTGCCCCTGTATCTCCACCAATCTTTTTACATTACTCTCTCTCACCCGTCCTCTATTAATGCCCCACACAGCACCTTTTCTCTTCCTCCTCTTCCACTTCCCTGAATTTACAAGAGAAGGGGGGGAAAAGGGAGACCTAATTGAAATCTAATGGAGTCAATGAGGCAAGCTGGGGAGACGTGTGATCCTGGATGGCTGGAGGGAGGGAGGGAGATTCTTGAAGAAGAGCAGACTGGGTAAATGACGATTTGCACTCTGACTGAGAGCACCACAACTGTGTGAAGGACACACATTAAAAACCAAACACACACTTGTCACATGTCTTTATTAGTTTTGCTTTCCAAGGGTCCTTGCATCCTATTTCATTAAGAAGCTTACACAGAGCAGTATAGAGGCATTGTTATTTATTTAACCTTTATTTAACCAGGTTAGTCTCATTGAGATACAAATCTGTATTTCAAGAGAGACCTGGAATGTACTATAATGATAGTAAGATAAGATTGATGGATAATACAGTATTTTTCCAGGCTTTTAAGATTACTGTTGCTGATTCCCACAACATTCCGGAAATCTCTGTTTCTCAAGTCATCACTGTGGCTGGGACAGTTAATCATATGTTATCATAATATCCGCTCCAAGTGATATTTCAGTAAATACATTATGATGAGATGTTAGAAGTTCATTGTGTTTTGTAGTTTAGACTTAATGCATTGAATGACAGATTGTAATCGGTAAATTAGTCTGTGTAATGTCTCTGTAATAGGTAGATTGAAATTGTTTTAGACATCCCTCAAGAGCATGTACAGTGCAGTACAGATTTTTTTGTATGTTTCCCATGTTGCTTTAGCAGGGATTGGTATTGATTAATAGTGTAAGATGGCGCCGGAGAAGAAGGCAGACGTTTTACTTGCCCCCAGCCAATTGTATTTATTTGTTTGCTTATTTGCATTGTTTGTAACAAATTTCTGTACTTATTTTGTACATAATGTTGCCACTACCGTCTCTTATGACCGAAAATAACTTCTAGACATCAGGACTGCGATTACTCACCACGGACTAGCAGAATTATTATTTTCCTTTCACGACTCTGACGAGCCGGACACAAAGGATTTACTGCTTCCTTAAGAACAGGCCCCGATCCCTGTGATCTGCGTGAAGAGGAGGCGACAAATGAGGGGACGAAGGGCGGGCTGCCTTCTGAGAAATCATAGGCGATCAAATAAACTCCCACTTCCCTCCATTCTGCTAGCAAACGTACAATCCTTGGAGAATAAAATTGACGAGTTAAGCGGAAGATTAAACTACCAACGGGACATTAAAAACTGTAACATCTTATTCTTCACGGAGTCGTGGCTGAACAACGACAATATCAACATACAGCTGGCTGGTTATAAGATGTACCGGCAGGACAGAACAGCAGTGTCTGGTAAGATAAGGGGCGGCGGACTATGTATTTTTGTAAATAACAGCTGGTGCCTGAGGTAGAGTATCTCATGATAAGCTGTAGACCACACTACCAACCGAGAGAGTTTTCATCTGTATTCTTCGTAGCTGTTTACATACCACCACAGTCAGAGGCTGGCACCAAGACAGCATTGAATGAGCTGTATTCCACCATAAGCAAACAAGAAAACGCTCACCCAGAGGGGGCAACCCTAATAGCCGGAGACTTTAATTGCAGGGAAACTTAAATCCATTTGACCAAATTTCTATCCACATGTTAAATGTGCAACCAGAGGAAAAATACAGTGGGGCAAAAAAGTATTTAGTCAGCCACCAACTGTGCAAGTTCTCCCACTTAAAAAGATGAGAGAGGCCTGTACTTTTCATCATAGGTACACTTCAACTATGACAGACAAAATGAGGGAAACAAATCCAGAAAATCACATTGTAGGATTTTTTATGAATTTATTTGCAAATTATGGTGGAAAATAAGTATTTGGTCACCTACAAACAAGCAAGATTTCTGGCTCTCACAGACCTGTAACTTCTTCTTTTAAGAGGCTCCTCTGTCCTCCACTCGTTACCTGTATTAATGGCACCTGTTTGAACTTGTTATCAGTATAAAAGACACCTGTCCACAACCTCAAACAGTCACACTCCAAACTCCACTATGGCCAAGACCAAAGAGCTGTCAAAGGACACCAGAAACAAAATTGTAGACCTGCACCAGGCTGGGAAGAGTGAATCTGCAATAGGTAAGCAACTTGGTTTGAAGAAATCAACTGTGGGAGCAATTATTAGGAAATGGAAGACATACAAGACCACTGATAATCTCCCTCGATCTGGGGCTCCGTGCAAGATCTCACCCAAGTGGGGTCAAAATGATCACAAGAACCACACGGGGGGACCTAGTGAATGAGCTGAAGAGAGCTGGGACCAAAGTAACAAAGCCTACCATCAGTAACACACTACGCCACCAGGGACTCAAATCCTGCAGTGCCAGACGTGTCCCCCTGCTTAAGCCAGTACATGTCCAGAACCGTCTGAAGTTTGCTAGAGAGCATTTGGATGATCCAGAAGAAGATTGGGAGAATGTCATATGGTCAGATGTAACCAAAATATAACTTTTTGGTAAAAACTCATCTCGTTGTGTTTGGAGGACAACGAATGCTGAGTTGCATCCAAAGAACACCATACCTACTGTGAAGCATGGGGGTGGAAACATCATGCTTTGGGGCTGTTTTTCTGCAAAGGGACCAGGATGACTGATCCGTGTAAAGGAAAGAATGAATGGGGCCATGTATCATGAGATTTTGAGTGAAAACCTCCTTCCATCAGCAAGGGCATTGAAGATGAAACATGGCTGGGTCTTTCAGCATGACAATGATCCCAAACACACCGCCCGGGCAACAAAGGAGTGGCTTTGTAAGAAGCATTTGAAGGTCCTGGAGTGGCCTAGCCAGTCTCCAGATCTCAACCCCATAGAAAATCTTTGGAGGGAGTTGAAAGTCCGTGTTGCCCAGCAACAGCCCCAAAACATCACTGCTCTAGAGGAGATCTGCATGGAGGAATGGGCCAAAATACCAGCAACAGTGTGTGAAAACCTTGTGAAGACTTACAGAAATGTTTGACCTCGGTCATTACCAACAAAGGGTATATAACAAAGTATTGAGATAAACTTTTGTTATTGACCAAATACTTATTTTCCACCATAATTTGCAAATAAAAAATCCTACAATGTGATTTTCTGGATTTTTTTTCTCATTTTGTCTGTCATAGTTGAAGTGTACCTATGATGAAAATTACAGGCCTCTCTCATCTTTTTAAGTGGGAGAACTTGCACAATTGGTGGCTGACTAAATACTTTTTTGCCCCACTGTAACTCTAGACCACCTATACTCCACACACAGAGATGCTTACAAAGCTCTTCCTCGCCCTCCATTTGGAAAATCTGACCATAATTCTATCCTCCTGATTTCTGCTTACAAGCAAACATTAAAGCTGGAAGCACCATTGACTACATCAATAAAAAAGTGGTCAGATGAAGCAGATGCTAAGCTACTGGACTGTTTTGCTAGCACAGACTGGAATATGTTCCGGGATTCCTCCGATGGCATTGAGGAGTACACCACATCAGTCTTTGGCTTAATAAGTGCATCGATCACGTCGTCCCCACAATGACCGTACATACATACCCCAACCAGAAGCCATGGATTACAGGTAGCATCCACACTGAGCTAAGGGCTAGAGCTGCCGCTTTCAAAGAGCCGGACTCTAACCCGGAAGCTAATAAGAAATCCCTCTATTCCCTCCGACAAACCATCAAATAGGCAAAGCGTCAATACAGGACTAAAATCGAATCGTACTACACCGGCTCTGACGATCGTTGGATGTGGCAGGGCTTGCAAACCATTACAGACTACAAAGGGAAGCACAGCCGAGAGCTGCCCAATGTCACAAGCCTACCAGACGAGCTAAACTACTTCTATGCTCGCTTCGAGGCAAATAACACTGAAACCTGCATGAAAGCACCAGCTGTTACGGAAGACTGTGTGATCACGCTCTCCTGAGCTGATGTGAGTAAGACCTTTAAACAGGTCAACATTCACAAGGCCGCAGGGCCAGACAGATTACCAAGACGTGTACTGCGAGCATGCACTGACCAACTGGCAAGTGTCTTCACTGACTTTTTCAACCTCTCCCTGTCCGAGTCTGAAATACCAACATGTTTTAAGCACCATAGTGCCTGTGCCCAAGAACACTAAGGTAACCTGGCTAAATGACTATCGACCCGTAGCACTCATGTCCGTAGCCATGAAGTGCTTTGAAAGGCTGATCATGGCTCACATCAACACCATCATCCCAGAAACCCTAGACCCACTCCAATTACAGTTGAAAGAGGACCGAGCACGCCCCCTACTCATCGGCGGTGCTGCAGTGGATCAGTTTGAGTGCTTCAGGTCACTTTGTGTCCACATCACCACCAAACTAACATGGTGCAAGCACACCAAGATATTTGTGAAGAGGGCACAACATAATTATTCCCCCTCAGGAGACGGAAAAGATTTGTCATGGGTCCTCAGATCCTCAAAATGTTCTACAGCTGCACCATCGAGAGCATCCTGACTGGTTGAATCACTGCCTGGTATGGCAGCTGCTCGGCCTTCGACTGCAATGCACTACAGAGGGTAGTGCGATCGGCCCAGTACATCACTGGGGCCAAGCTTCCTGCCATCCAGGACCTCTATACCAGGTGGTGTCAGAGGAAGGCCTTGGCAAGCGTTACCGGAGTGCCAGTCTAGGTTCAAAAGGCCTCTAAACAGCTTCTACCCCCAAGCCATAAGACTCCTGAAAATCTAGTCAAATGGCTACCCAGACTATTTGCATTGTCCCCCCCCCCCCCCCCCCCCCCTCTCTTTACACCGCTGCTAATCCATGACTGGTCTATCGACGTCACTGCACGAAGAGGCAAAAACAGACTTACCTCCATCGCGACGTCCCCCAAAGGCCCTTCTGCTAGCTTGCTTTCCCTGGTCTGCTAACTGCTAGCTTGCTTGCCCCGGTCTGCTAACTGCTAGCTTGCTTGCCCCGGTCTGCTAACTGCTTGCATGCTAACCCGGTCTGCTAACTGCTAGCTTGCTAGCCCTGGTCTGCTAACTGTCTGAATCGCCGTGTCCCCAGCCAGCCCAACCACTCACTGGACACAAATGTTCACTTGACTACGCATGCCTCTCTCTAATATCAATAATCCTCGTCCATTACTGTCCTGGTTAGTGATTACTGTCTTATTTCACTGTAGAGCCTCTAGCCCTACTCAATATGCCTTAACCAACCATGTTGTTCCACCTCCTACATATGCGATGACATCAACAGATTTAAACGTCTCTAGAGACTATATCTCTCTCATCATTACTCAATGCCTAGGTTTACCTCCAATGTACTCACATCCTACCTTACCTTTGTCTTTACACTATGCCTTGAATCTATGCTATCGTGCCCAGAAACCTGCTCCTTTTATGCTCTGTTCTGAACGTGCTAGAAAGCCAGTTCGTATAGCCTTTAGCCGTACCCTTATCCTACTTCTCCTCTGTTCCTCTTGTGTTTTAAAAATTTTGAACTAGGAATAGACATAGTCATTGGTTCACTCCAGACCTGTCTGCCCTTGACCAGTACAAAAAACATCCTGTGGCGTTCTGCATTAGCATCGAATATTCCCGTGATATGCAACTTTTCAGGGAAGTTTGGAACAAATGTACACAGGCAGTTAGGAAAGCTAAGGATAGCTTTTTCAAACATAAATTTGCATCCTGTAGTACAAACTCAAAAAAGGTTCTGAGACACTGTAAAGTCCATGGAGAATAAGAGCACCTCCTCCCAGCTGCCCACTGCTCTGAGGCTAGGAAACACTGTTACCACTGATAAATCACCTATAATTGAGAATTTCAATAAGCATTTCTCTACGGCTGGCCATGCTTTCCACCTGGCTACACCTACCCTGGTCAACTGCCCGGCACCCTCCACAGCAACCTGCCAAAGCCCCCACCATTTCTCCTTCATCCAAATCCAGATAGCTGATGTTCTGAAAGAGCTGCAAAATCTGGACCCCTACAAATCAGCCGGTCTAGACAATCTTTCTAAAATGATCTGCCGAAATTGTTGCAACTCCTATCACTAGCCTGTTCAACCTCTCTTTCTTGTAGTCTGAGATTCCCAAAGATTGGAAAGCTGCCGCGGTCATCCCCCTCTTCAAAGGGGGTGACACCCTAGACCCAAACTGCTACAGATCTATATCTATCTTACCCTGTCTTTCTAAGGTCTTCGAAAGCCAAGTTAACAAACAGATTACCGACCATTTCGAATCCCACCGTACCTTCTCCGCTATGCAATCCAGTTTCAGAGCTGGTTATGGGTGCACCTCAGCCACGCTCAAGGTCCTAAACGACATCATAACCGCCATCAATAAGAGACATTACTGTGCAGCTGTATTCATCGACCTGGCCAAGGCTTTCGACTCTGTCAATCACCACATTCTTATTGGCAGACTCGACAGCCTTGGTTTCTCAAATGATTTCCTCGCCTGGTTTATCAACTACTTCTCATAGAGTTCATTCTGTCAAATTGGAGGGCCTGTTGTCCGGACCTCTGGCAGTCTCTATGGGGGTGCCACAGGGTTCAATTCTCGGGCCGATTCTCTTCTTTGTATACATCAATGATGTTGCTCTTGCTGCTGGTGATTCTCTGATCCACCTCTACGCAGACGACACCATTCTGTATACTTCTGGACCCTCTTTCTGGACCCTCTGTGTTAACTAACTTCCAGACGAGCTTCAATGCCATACAACTCTCCTTCTGTGGCTTCCAACTGCTCTTAAATGCAAGTAAAACTAAATGCATGCTATTCAATCGATCACTGCCCGCACCTGCCTGCCCGTCCAGCATCACTACTCTGGATGGCTCTGACTTAAAATACGTGGACAACTACAAATACCTAGGTGTCTGGTTAGACTATAATCTCTCCTTCCAGACTCCCATTCCAATCCAAAATTAAATCTAGAATCGGCTTTCTATATCGCAACAAAGCATCCTTCACTCATGCTGCCAAACATACCCTCGTAAAACTGACCATCCTACCGATCCTAGACTTCGGCGATGTCATCTATAAAATAGCCTCCAACACTCTACTCAACAAATTGGATGCAGTCTATCACAGTGCCATCCGTTTTGTCACCAAAGCCCCATACGCCTCCCACCACTGCGACTTGTACGCTCTCGTTGGTTGGCCCTCGCTTCATAATCGTCGCCAAACCCACTGGCTACAGGTTATCTACAAGTTTCTGCTAGGTAAAGCCCCGCCTTATCTCAGCTCACTGGTCACCATAGCAGCACCCACTCGTAGCACGTGCTCCAGCAGGTATATCTCACTGGTCACCCCCAAAGCCAATTCCTCCTTTGGTCGCCTTTCCTTCCAGTTCTCTGCTGCCAATGACTGCAACGAACTGCAAAAATCACTGAAGCTGGAGACTCACATCTCCCTCACTAGCTTTAAGCACCAGCTGTCAGAGCAGCTCACAGATCACTGCACCTGTACATAGCCCATCTGTAAACAGCCCATCTATCTACCTCATCCCCATACTGTATTTATTTATTTATCTTGCTCCTTTGCACCCCAGTATCTCTACTTGCACATTCATCTTCTGCACATCTACCATTCCAGTGTTTAATTGCTATATTGTAATTACTTCACCACCATGGCCTATTTATTGCCTTAACTCCCTTTGCACTCACTGTATATAGACCTTTTTTTTACTTTTTTTTTTTTACTGTATTATTGACTGTATGTTTTGTTTATTCCATGTGTAACTCTGTGTTGTTGTATGTGTAGAATTGCTATGCTTTATCTTGGCCAGGTCGCAGTTGCAAATGAGAACTTGTTCTCAACTAGCCTACCTAGTTAAATAAAATAAAATAAAATAAATACTCTCTGTTGTCATCTATGCATAGTAACTATAATAACATGGCCTACATGTACGTACTACCTCAACTAACCTGTGCCCCGGCACATTGACTCTGTATTGGTACCCCCCTGTATATAGTCTCACTATTGTTATTTTACTGCTGCTCTTTAATTATTGTTACTTTTATCTCTTTTATTCTTATCCATATTTTTTTTAAACTGAGTTGTTGGTTAGGGGCTCGTAAGTAAGCATTTCACTGTAAGGTGAAATACCTGTTGTATTTGGCACATGAGACTAATACAATTTGATTTGATTTGATATATTGCTAATTCCATAGTCCCCCACAAGTTCCTATTGTGATGAGGTGAAGGTTGTCGCCGATGCCCCAGCTTTTATAGAGTTAAGGTCCTCTGATAAATAACTAAATACAACTAAACATGAACAAAATACAGTTTCTAAACATCAGGGGTGGACCATGGGAATGATAAGACAGATAGATGCTTCTCGTTGCTGCAGTAAATAAAAAGCAATGTGATCACATTCAATCATCAATAAGTAATCAGAGCGCTCCGCACATCTCAAACATCATCTTCAGCGCTAATGCGCATACATCAGGCTATGCATAAACATATATAGAAATAGTTTTGAAATAGTTTAGAGCAGGTTTTCTACAGTAAATGCAAATAATTCAAGGAGGGAGTGCCCTGGGAGAAGGAGAGCTGATCTGGAGGGAGATGGGCACTCACAGCCCATGCACACTTACACGATTCGGTTCCACTGAATGTGGACTTTGCCGCACCGTCCCCGCTCTAGTCCTCCCAGGGCACGCCAACCTGTACACGCCTAGAAGAGATCTGCTGGACGCAAGGAAACACTGGTCATTTAAATGCAAAACCCCGCCCCACTAACTGGACGCATGTCACACTGTCATTTATCAAGTCTGCATGGAAGGGAGATACGAAGGTTTAGAACTTCAGCACCCTGATTGTTATGAGATGATCATCATTCACTACACGCATCTACCTCAGTGGAAACACCTCAGAGTGTAGAGCTTTCAGTAAGTTACATGTGTCAGTAAGTGACTTTCAATGTATAGAATTGTTGCCTGTCCTATCAGCACCAGTCATCCCTGCAGTGGTGTTGATATCCTACTGTGTCATTATGACACACGGAGTCTAATGTATCTCATCGCTGCAACTTTATGGACCCAACCTGGGGAATGCAGTCCTTAAAATGAAGTGATTTATTTTCCTTGGCCTCTTCTAAATTTGGGTACCTGGATTGTTACAGGTAATGTAGGCTATTTTGACTCCCTGAAACAATATCCGCAATGTGCTGTCATGACTGTCCTGTGAGGATCCAAATAGGCCAGAACAGCTTTGCAATAAATAACTTCAACCAGACCCCCTCTCACCTGCAGAGGGGGGAGGAGGGAACTGGTGGGGGATAACACGTCACGCCCTGTTGTAAATCAAGAAGAGAAGATTCAGGTCTCCCTCTCCAATGTTCACCAGAGGAATGTGCCTTTGTTTCACAGACTTTTCCCGACGAAACTCTAACATGTTCTAAAGCGAATACTGGAACAATATTGCTAACATGGAACGGTCAGAGGCAATCTATAGAACACTAATGTCATATTGTGCGTTATTTTCTGGTTGTCATTAAAAAATGTTATAAAGGACATACACATGTACGAAGTGTCCGTCCTATGTGTTGTGAATGAAATATGAAACATTAGGAAAGTGTTTTTCATAAGAGAGGGACATGATTTTAGGAGCCATAAGGGATAATAGTTTTACATAATTTTGTAAAAGTGGCAAGTCACGCCCTTGAGTGAGGTCAGAGAGCATGTCAGCCTGATGGAACCGCCCCTTCCTAACAAACTGTATAAAATGATGGGTTAAGAATTAACATATCAGACCAGAGAGACGTAGCTCTTCAGCTCATGTTTAAAGTGGTTTGAATTCTGAATCTCAAAACGAGGTAGAGAAAATCAACTCACCTCCCGACCAATCACAGGTACAGCTGATTAGCTGTCCTAAGTAAAGTATCTAGAAAAGCGAATTTAAGTGGGACCATTCTATAACTCTGCTCAAACCATCTCGTCACCCCACTGGGAACCATCGACACGGCTGGCTAGCCTATCTTCAAAGAGGCGTCTTCTAGAGTGAATGGAAGGAGAATCAACTCTGTAGCTCTGTTCAGGACTACATGACAAGTCACTGGATACCAGACAACTACAGAAAAGGACAACAGTAGAAGACTTGTCTGAACCATTTCGGACAATCAGAGCCTTACAAGTGTGCCGCGAAAAGACCCAAAACGTTAAGTGTCCCTGTCCCTCTCTCTCTCTTGCCCTCTCCATGAATTTTGTAACAAGCTGCCATATTGTTGTCAGTCCACTAGGGAACTGTTTTTAATGTATTATGTGTGTATGTTTATCCTGTGTTACCATTTAGTTAGCTAGTAAATAAATAATGAAACCAATTCGTGTAGTACTGAATCATAAGTACGGCCCGGGTTTTTGCAGATACATGGAGGTTACGACTGTTCAGAATGATGATATGATACAAGGTTATGATTAATAAGTTTAATGTTTATAGATGTGACTGGTAAAGACCTTTAGAGTTTAATTTGGAAGATGGCAACTCTTTAAAGAAACGCTCTCGTGGTGCCCCAGATCCTAATGAGTTAATTGTTACATGATTAATTTAATTGGGTAACAATTAAACATAGTTACTTGATTAGATAAATAACAGTCTTCAGATTAATGATAAAAGTGAAGTCACATTAGTGCGGTCTAGATTTAATTTCTCATCTCATGACACTGTTTAATGTAATCTTTCCCCTCAGCACAGTTGGTGCTTATCCTGCTAAAGCATAGCCTTGTCAGTGCACATATTCATCTCATAGACTCATCTCATCTCTTAGCTCTCTACACACTTTAGCCAAGGGAGAGAATACTGGGTCTAACCATGCTCCTGGGGATCATTGATAAGTCAGATGACATCACCTATGATACTCCTAAAAAGCTGAAATTACCTCTTCATCAGGAAACTTTGTTGCAGTGCTAGAGCTGATTAAGGACAGAGTGACGGGTACCTACAGTTCAGTCTCACCACTCTATCAATCATTCATCAGAGAGAGGAGACATTAGGCTGCGTATCAGCTACTACCCTCACACCAGGGGTTGGAACCAGTTCAGGGAACTGGTGCCACTCTTCACATGGTGTTTATCAAAGATTCCCTGTCTTAGGTCAGTTAGGATCACCAATTTACTTTAAGAATGTGAAATGTCAGAATAATAGCATAGAGAATGATTTATGATGATTTCATCACATTCCCAGTGGGTCAAAAGTTTACATACACTCAATTAGTATTTGGTAGCATTGCCTTTAAATTGTTTAACTTGGGTCAAACGTTTTGGTTAGCCTTCCACAATCTTCCCACAATAAGTTGGGTGAATTTTGGCCCATTCCTCCTGACAGAGCTGGTATAACTGAATCAGGTTTGTAGGCCTCCTTGCTCACACACGCTTTTTCAATTCTGCCCACACATTTTTTGTGGGATTGAGGTCAGGGCTTTGTGATGGCCACTCCAATACCCTGACTTTGTTGTCCTTAAGCCATTTTGCCACAACTTTGGAAGTATGCTTGGGGTCATTGTCCATTTGGAAGACCCATTTGCGACCAAGCTTTAACTTCCTGACTGATGTCTTGAGATCTATTTTGTGAAGTGCACCAGTCCCTCCTGCAGCAAAGCACCCCCCCAGCATGATGCTGCCACCCCCGTTCTTCACGGTTGGGATGGGGTTCTTCGGCTTGCAAGCCTCCCCGTTTTTCCTCCAAACATAATGATGGTCATTATGCCCAAACAGTTCAATTTTTGTTTCATCAGACCAGAGGACATTTTTCCAAAAAGTACGATCTTTGTCCCCATGTGCAGTTGCAAACCGTAGGCTGGCTTTTTCATGACGGTTTTGGATCAGTGGCTTCTTCCTTGCTGAGCGGCCTTTCAGGTTATGTCGATATAGGACTCGTTTTACTGTGGCTATAGATACTTTTGTACCTGTTTCCAGCATCTTCACAAGGTCCTTTGCTGTTGTTCTGGGAGTGATTTGCACTTTTCGCAGTACATTCATCTCTAGGAGACAGAACGCGTCTCCTTCCTGAGCGGTATGACGGCTGCGTGGTCCCATGGTGTTTATAGTTGCGTACTATTGTTTGTATAGATGAACGTGGTATGTATGTTCAGGCGTTTGGAAATTGCGCCCAAGGTGAACCAGACTTGTGAAGGTCTACAATTTTTTTCTGAGGTCTTGGCAGATTTATTTTGATTTTCCCATGATGTCAAGCAAAGAAGCACTGAGTTTGAAGGTAGGCCTTGAAATACATCCACAGGCCCACCTCCAATTCAGAAGTTTCTAAAGCCATGACATCATTTTCTGGAATTTTCCAAGCTGTTTAAAGGCACAGTCAACTTAGTGTATGTAAACTTCTGACCCACTGGAATTGTGAATTATAAATAATCTGTCTGTAAACAATAGTTGGAAAAGTTATTGTGTCATGCACAAAGTAGATGTCCTAACCGACTTGCCAAAACTATAGTTTGTTAACAAGAAATTTGTAGGGTGGTTGAAAAACGAGTTTTAATGACTCCAACCTAAGTGTATGTAAACTTCCGACTATACTGTATCCTATGCTATTCTACTGTATCTTATTCTATGCTGCTCTGACATTGCTCCTCCATTTATTTTTATATTCTTATTCCTGCCTGTGCGATGAACAGCAACGCTTCCCATCCAACCTGACAGAGCTTGAGAGGATCTGCAGAGAAGAATGGGAGAAACTCCCCTAATACAGGGGTGCGAAGCTCAACAAAGTACTGAGTAAAGGGTTATGTAAATTATGTATGTATGTAAATTACTTATGTAAATTATGTATTTTAGTTTTAGATTTTTTATAAATGTGCATGTTAACTTCCGACTTCACCTGTGTATTGCCCTCTCCATAGCAAGCTGCTCTGCTTGGTGACGTAATTTAATGTTGAGCTAAATGTTAAAATGTTTCAATTATCATAGGTTGAAAAATAACAGAAAGGAATGATATAATCCGTCACTGGTCAGAACAGTGGAACGGGATGGAAAAAGGAATTGTTTTTCTCAGAACTAAATGATTGGAAAATAATATTGGTTCCAACCCTTGTTCTAAACAACGTTTAGTCAATGAACTCATGCTTTAGACAAGACATTAGTGTCAGCGGGTATGAACTCATACCTAACTTAGATGAACGCACTAACTGTAAGTTGCCCTGGATAAGAGCGTCTGGTAAATGACTCAAATGTCAAATGTTAAATGTGAAACAAGTCAAATAGTTGATGGAACGTTTCTGCCTTAGCAACTTTTAAAAGCCCTGTGCACTCAAAAAAAAAAAAATTCTGTGTTTTCTATCATATTTGTACACCAGTTGATGAAATGAACACTCTAAATGTGTGGTAAAATGTGATCAGTGTTATTTTCTGATAGTTGCTGTTTGAAATAATACAGGATCAAACTATAACTAAACCAAGATAGACCACAGCCTGTCATTTCCAATGGGAACAAATTAGTCATAGTGGGCAGAACTAGAAAGGTGGTGGGCAGAGCCAAGCACAAGCTAGCGAGATCCTATTGGCGTGTTCTGGCATGCATCTGCATATTCCCATTAGGTAACGCCTACTCTGTGAAGTGCGCGTATGCAATAACTCAATTTGCCTTTGCACTCCTTCTAAACAATGCTATTTTTTCAACTTTTACAAAGAGTAAAATCTACAAAACGTTGTCCACTCTGTTCACAACGGATTCTAGTTTTGGGAACAGAACACTGTATTGAGATGAAATATTTAATTAAAGAGAAATGTGCAGAATGTTGGCCAAAATCCATCTTTCTTCTCCCACTGCCAGCTGTCATGTAAATATTTTCCCAGCATGAAATAGCTCTCAATCGTTCTGATTGTGTTCTGATTGTGACGTCATGCTGTAAAATTTCTCCCAGCGTGAAAATGTTTCCAGTTCAGTAATTGCATTCTCTTTATGTGGATGGCTGAGCTCGTGTGGATGTTTCTCTCAGACCTTCCCTCGACCTCTAAAAACTGTTCTGTTGGCACGCGCATTTGCTTCACAGATCTGCCAATCAATGGTGGCCAGGAGTATTGACAATGACCAATCAGAAGCTTGTTGAGGCGTGAGGTCAGCATATAAACACCCAGACTCACGCGTCTAAGTGCTGAGGGTAGATGTGAGGAGAGATTTTTTGCGATTGCAAGGACTTGGGTGCTAAGGGAGGGTGTGAGAGAAACTACCTCTTTTGAAAGGAGTTGATCCCCCTACTGAATAACTATCAGCCCATATCTAAATGGTCTGTTCTGGCAAAAAAATGGAGTCCCTAGTCAATATGCAGCTTAAGGCATACCTCCAGGAAAAAATATTTTGAGTTGTATGCAATCAGGTTCCAGGTTTCACAGCAACTTTGAGGGTTTTGAATTATATCCACTGTGCCCTGGATAAGAAGCTGCATTGTGTATCTGTATTCATAGACTTGTCGAATACGTTAAACACTGTGGTCCGTACTGTCTTGGTGCAGAGATTGAAGTGTATTGCGATTACTGGTCATGTTCTGGAGTGGTTTGTGAACTACCTGTCAAATTGAACCCATTGTGTTAAGGGGTGTAACGGTACACGTATTCGTACTGAACCGTTCGGTACAGGGACCTCGGTTTGGTCCACACGGTGAACCCGAATGAATACCATTTATTTTTTACAAAATTTAAGCACTAGGCCTACACAGATGTATGATCTTAATTTGAGACAGTTTGCTACAGAAGGAAAGTAATCCTGAAGCAACAGGAAATGTTAATTATTATGTGGATAATAATTCATGGACATTGTTTAAGGGTTGATAAAAAAATATATTCTGCAGTCATTGACCAAAAGTGCCTCTTTGGCCTCATGGGTGGAATGTTATTCATATTTTCATAATTTCATAATTAATAAAGATGAAAAAAAACAGATGATCAGAGCGAAAATCCGGTGTTTCTATGTCAAACAGTTTTGTTATATTTCAGTCTTCTGTGATGTATAGAAAGTGTTTTATTGGGATGCAAACTCAAAAACGAATACATTTCAACTCTACAGTGCCTTCGGAGAGTATTCAGACCCCGTGACTTTTTCCATATTTTGTTACATAACAGCCTTATTCTAAAATTGATTAAATTGTTTTTTTCCCCTCATCAATCTACACACAATACCCCATAATGACAAAGCACAAACAGGTTTTTATACATTTTTGCTAATTTATAATAAAAAAAGATAAAAAATTCAATTTCACATTTACATAAGTATTCAGAGCCTTTACTCAGTACTTTTGTTGAAGAACCTTTGGCAGCGATGACTCTACAAGGTTGGTATTTGAGGAGTTTATCCCATTCTTCTCTGCAGATCCTCTCAAGCTCACTCAGGTTGGATGGGGAGCGTTGCTGCACAGCTATTTTCAGGTCTCTCCAGAGATGTTCGATCGGGTTAAAGTCCGGGCTCTGGCTGGGTCACTCAAGGACATTCAGAGACTTGTCCTGAAGCCACTCCTGCATTGTCTTGGCTGTGTGCTTAGGGTTGTTGTGCTGTTGGTCAAAGAGTTCAATCTTGGTCTCATCAGACAAGAGAATCTTGTTTCTTGTTTCACTTCAAGTGAGCTGTCATGTGTCTTTTACTGAGGAGTGGCTTCGGTCTGGCCATTCTACCATGAAGTCCTGAATGGTGTAGTGCTGCAGAAATGGTTGTCCTTCTGGATGGTTCTCCCATCTCCACAGAGGAACTTTGGCGCTCTGTCAGAGTGACCATCGGGTTCTTGGTCACCTCCCTGACCAAGGCCCTTTTCCCCCGATTGCTTAGTTATGCCTGGTGGACAGGTCTAGAAAGAGCCTTGGTGGTTCCAAACTTTTTCCATTTAAGAATGATGGAGGCCACTGTGTTCTTGGGGACCTTCAATGATGCAAAAATGTTTTAGTACCCTTCCCTAGATCTGTAATCCTGTCTTAGAGCTCTACGGACAATTCCTTCAACCTCATGGCTTGTCAATTGTGGGACCTTATATAGACAGGTGTGTGCCTTTCCAAATCATGTCCAATCAATGGAATTTACCACAGGTGGACTCCAATCAAGTTGTAGAAACATCTCAAGGATGATCAATGGAAACAGGATGCACCTGAGCTTAATTTTGAGTCTCATAGCAAAGGGTTTGAATACTTATGTAAATAAGGTATTTCTGTTTTTTTATTTATAATACATTTGCAAACATTTCTAAAAACCTGTTTTCGCTTTGTCATTATGGGGTATTGTGTGTAGATTGCTGAGAGACGTATTTTATTTAATCCATTTTAGAGAAAGGCTGTAACGTAACAAAATGTAAAAAAAAAGCCTGAATACTTTCTGAAGGCACTGTATACAGTGCCTTGCGAAAGTATTCGGCCCCCTTGAACTTTGCGACCTTTTGCCACATTTCAGGCTTCAAACATAAAGATATAAAACTGTATTTTTTTGTGAAGAATCAACAACAAGTGGGACACAATCATGAAGTGGAACGACATTTATTGGATATTTCAAACTTTTTTAACAAATCAAAAACTGAAAAGTTGGGCGTGCAAAATTATTCAGCCCCCTTAAGTTAATACTTTGTAGCGCCACCTTTTGCTGCGATTACAGCTGTAAGTCGCTTGGGGTATGTCTCTATCAGTTTTGCACATCGAGAGACTGAAATTTTTTCCCATTCCTCCTTGCAAAACAGCTCGAGCTCAGTGAGGTTGGATGGAGAGCATTTGTGCAACAGCAGTTTTCAGTTCTTTCCACAGATTCTCGATTGGATTCAGGTCTGGACTTTGACTTGGCCATTCTAACACCTGGATATGTTTATTTTTGAACCATTCCATTGTAGATTTTGCTTTATGTTTTGGATCATTGTCTTGTTGGAAGACAAATCTCCGTCCCAGTCTCAGGTCTTTTGCAGACTCCATCAGGTTTTCTTCCAGAATGGTCCTGTATTTGGCTCCATCCATCTTCCCACCAATTTTAACCATCTTCCCTGTCCCTGCTGAAGAAAAGCAGGCCCAAACCATGATGCTGCCACCACCATGTTTGACAGTGGGGATGTTGTGTTCAGGGTGATGAGCTGTGTTGCTTTTACGCCAAACATAACGTTTTGCATTGTTGCCAAAAAGTTCAATTTTGGTTTCATCTGACCAGAGCACCTTCTTCCACATGTTTGGTGTGTCTCCCAGGTGGCTTGTGGAAAACTTTAAACAACACTTTTTATGGATATCTTTAAGAAATGTGTTTCTTCTTGCCACTCTTCCATAAAGGCCAGATTTGTGCAATATACGACTGATTGTTGTCCTATGGACAGAGTCTCCCACCTCAGCTGTAGATCTCTGCAGTTCATCCAGAGTGATCATGGGCCTCTTGGCTGCATCTCTGATCAGTCTTCTCCTTGTATGAGCTGAAAGTTTAGAAGGACGGCCAGGTCTTGGTAGATTTGCAGTGGTCTGATACTCCTTCCATTTCAATATTATTGCTTGCACAGTGCTCCTTGGGATGTTTAAAGCTTGGGAAATCTTTTTGTATCCAAATCCGGCTTTAAACTTCTTCACAACAGTATCTCGGACCTGCCTGGTGTGTTCCTTGTTCTTCATGATGCTCTCTGCGCTTTTAACGGACCTCTGAGACTATCACAGTGCAGGTGCATTTATTCGGAGACTTGATTACACACAGGTGGATTGTATTTATCATCATTAGTCATTTAGGTCAACATTGGATCATTCAGAGATCCTCACTGAACTTCTGGAGAGAGTTTGCTGCACTGAAAGTAAAGGGGCTGAATAATTTTGCACGCCCAACTTTTCAGTTTTTTATTTGTTAAATTTTTTTTGAAAAATCCAATAAATGTCGTTCCACTTCATGATTGTGTCCCACTTGTTGCTGATTCTTCACAAAAAAATACAGTTTTATATCTTGATGTTTGAAGCCTGAAATGTGGCAAAAGGTCGCAAAGCTCAAGGGGGCCGAATACTTTCGCAAGGCACTGTATCTTACATAGTGCTGGTGTCTTCTATAACCATGGTTGTGAGGTGTATACTTTTGTTTCAAAGTCGATTTGTTTGACTACCAAGAATTCCACTGTGCCCGTGATTTAGTCCACTGCAGTAAAAGGTTTAAAGAATCTTTCTAAACCTGGAATACACTACAAGTTTGAATTTCCTGCTGTGCAGTTAAATTCACATCAACAAAAGACAGATCAAATGAAGATCCTACATCTGTAGGCTATGCCTCTTAGTAAATTTGAGCCACATTTCAAACTGCCCTTTTGTGAGCAGCAGCCGGGAACTAGTTCTGTATGATCATGGTGGTGGGGTTGATAAACCAGAATGGGAGGATCCTCCATCATTGTTTACAACGTCCCTCTTGCACCCATTTCAGCAAACAGGTAGTACCCGCTACCTAAGTCAAAGCAGAAATGTTTAATTAATTGGAAACTACCCAAGTCAAAGCAGATGTTTTTTATTAATCGGCCAACACTCTGCGTTTACTTAAGTGACAGCCCATCACATTACCCCAGAGTGGGAGATGTACCGTGCTACAGACAAGCCCCCTTTATGAGAGTCACAAGTGAGCGTTTTGCACCGAAGGAGACCAAATGGGAAGCAAATGGGAAGTGGGAATTTACCACATAAGACGGGGAAAATCACCTTGAGTGGACCTCCAACTGGTAATTACTAGTGGGAAACTCGTCCATCATCCTGAGCACCCACTTCTCCCACATGGTGACCTCTAATGTCACCTACTAAGGAAATGGCCTCTATAACAGCATTATTTATAAAAAGTAATATATTATTGTGGTTTTTTAACTCTGTAATTTATTTTACAAGCATGTACTTTTAGTTTATGGTTGATGCAGCTTGTTGGCCATTAGCCAATCAGCAATATTTTTTAAAATGTTTTTTTTTATTTTTTATTTTTTCTCCCAATTTCAATTACGATCTTGCCTCATCGCTGCAACTCCACAACGGGCTCGGGAGAGGCAAAGATCAAGTCATGCATCCTCCGCCAAACCGCTTTTCTTAACACCTGCCTGCTTAACCCAGAACCTTGCTGCACCAATGTGTCGGAGGAAACATTGTTCAACTGATGACTGAGGTCAGCCTGCAGGCATCCGTCTCACCACAAGGAGTCACTAGAGCATGATGAGCCAAGTAAAGCCCTCCCGGCTAAATCCTCCCCTAACCCGGACGACGCTGGGCCAATTTTGCGCCGTCATATATGGGACTGTAGTGACACCTCAAGCACTGCAATGAGTGCCTTAGACCGCTGTGCCACTCGGGAGGCCCCCAATCAGCATTTCTAAACAAGTTCAAATCTCATGAATGTATCCAACTGGTATTTACGACTGGCAAATTCCCACCTCCCACATGGTTACAAAAGCAGCATAAGAGTGGAAACTTGAGAGGCCCAACAATCCTCTCACAACAGACAATGCTAGGAACATTGTGAATGCTGAACATTGTGAACGGCATTTCATTTTCCTGCTGTACCGAAACCGAACTGAACCGTGACCCCAAAACCGCAGTACGTACCGAACTGTGGGTTTAGTGAACCGTTCCACCCCTAGTGTTAAGGCAGATGGTTGTAAGTTGGACACCGCAGAGTTATGCCGAGTTCTGCCTCGATCAATTTTAGGTCCCCTGCTGTTTATTATCTATATCAACAACATTGGGAGACATATTAAGATAGCTGATGCATGTTTTTATGCGGATGACACTGTTCTCTAGTCAAGTGGCAGCAGCAGTTTGACTTTGGCTTTTGAAAAAGCTCAAAAAGCTTTTAACATCATTTAACAGAATCTGCATGATTTGAAGTTTGTTCTGAATCCCTCTGAAATAAAATGCATGGTAATTACTATCTTGGAAGAACGTTCCATAGAACGGACACACACATCCACTGTTTGTTTTCTGTTGTATTTGTGCTGTTGCCAAAGTCTTATATCTGTGTCGTCCGTTTTGTCTTACATTGTTTTCTTTTTTATCCGACCCTGTCCCCACAGGAGGCCTTTTGCCTCTTGCCAGTCCGTCATTATAAATAACAATTTGTTATTAATAGACTTGCCTGGTTAAATAAAGGTTTAATAAAAAATCTGCCACCTGTTAGGTAAACATTCAACTCGAATGAATACTACAGTGTCCCATTAGAATACTCTTTTCATATGGAAAGTGTACACCATACTGCACCGTGGTATGTGTGTGGTTAAAATGCTTGCCTTCTCTGGAAGCATTATAGGCATTCTTATTTGATTTGGTCTTATCAAAGTGATATGTCAGGCTTGATGGAGAAGTCACTGCATAACTGTATTGCTAACTTATCTTGATGATCAAATCACTATCTATTCTGGTCGCTCTGGTACCTCTGTGGTACCAATCTTGAGGCAGAATTAAAATAGTGTTATTGTATTGGAGGCTACTGTATGCTTCGTAAGGTATGATCTGTGCTGTGCATAGGTAAAGAAGGCTGCTATGAATAATGGTATGTTTTTGTTCCACTGGATGTCCTCAAAAGGGATAAGTACATTTGGGAGGTCGCACTCAGGATTTTGGAGAGTGCTGTCAAATGCAATTTCAGCCACATTACCATTCCATAGCTTTTAACTCATATCTTTGTGTCTGAATTAAACCCATTCCATGTGAGTTCATCCTCATATTTTATTAATGGGTCCCTATTTCACCTAGACTAACATGTTCTGGGAAAAACAGTTATATAAAGGGCTCGAAGGCCTTGACTTTGCCATTGTATGCATCACACATCCTGTCATTGTTTTAGTATTACAGGTGGCTATTGCAATATTAGTCCTTGTGTAGAAACGTCCTCTCACTGTCAAATAACTGTGTTTATTATCAGCAAACTTAAAATGTGTAAATATTTGTATGAACATAAGATTCAACAACTGAGACATCAACTGAACAAGTTCCATAGACATGTGACTAACATAAATGGAATAATGTGTCCCTGAACAAAGGGGGGTCAAAATCAAAAGTAACAGTCAGTATCTGGTGTGGCCACCAGCTCCATTAAGTACTGCAGTGCATCTCCTCCTCATGGACTGCACGCACCAGATTTGCCAGTTCTTGCTGTGAGATGTTACCCCACTCCACCAAGGCACCTGCAAGTTCTCGGACATTTCTGGGGGGAATGGCCCTAGCCCTCACTCTCCGATCCAACAGGTCCCAGACGTGCTCAATGGGATTGAGATCTTGGCTCTTCGCTGGCCATGGCAGAACACTGACATTCCTGTCTTGCAGGAAATCACGCACAGAACGAGCAGTATGTCTGGTGGCATTGTCATGCTGGAGGGTCATGACAGGATGAGCCTGCAGGAAGGGTACCACATGAGGGAGGAGGATGTCTTCCCTGTAACACACAGCATTGAGATGGCCTGAAATGACAACAAGCTCAGTCCGATGATGCTGTGACACACCGCCCCAGACCATGATGGCTCCTCCACCTCCAAATGGATCCTGCTCCAGAGTACAGGCCTCCGTCTAACGCTCATTCCTTCAATGATAAACGCGAATCTGACCATCACCCCTGGTGAGACAAAACTGCGACTCGTCACAGAAGAGCACTTTTTGCCAGTCCTGTCTGGTCCAGCGTCGGTGGGTTTGTGCCCATAGGCAATGTTGTTGCCGGTGATGTCTAGTGAGGACCTGCCTTACAACAGGCCTACAAGCCCTCAGTCCAGCCTCTCTCAGCCTATTGCAGACAGTCTGAGCACTGATGGAGGGATTGTGCATTCCTGGTGTAACTCAAGCAGTTGTTGTTGCCATCCTGTACCTGTCCCGCAGGTGTAATGTTCAGATGTACCGATCCTGTACAGGTGTTGTTACACGTGGTCTGCCACTGCGAGGACAATTAGCTGTCCATCTTGTCTCCCTGTAGAGCTGTCTTAGGCATCTCACAGTAGGAACATTGCAATTTATTGCCCTAGCCACATCTGCTGTACTCATGCCTCCTTGCAGCATGCCTAAGGCACGTTCACGCAGGTGAGCAGGGACCCTGGGCATCTTTCTTTTGGTGTTTTTCAGAGTCAGTAGAAAGGCCTCTTTAGTGTCCTAAGTTTTCATAACTGTCACCTTAATTGCCTACCGTCTGTAAGCTGTTAGTGTCTTAATTCCACAGGTGCATGTTCATTAATTGTTTATGGTTCATTGAACAAGCATGGTAAACAGTGTTTAAACTCTTTACAATGAAGATCTGTGAAGTAATTTGGATTGTTACAAATTATCTTTGAAAGACAGGGTCCTGAAAAAGGAACGTTTATTTTTTTGCTGAGTTTAGTATGCAATAGAGATGGGCCTATAAAAGGGAAAGTGCCAATCTCATTTGATAGTAAATCATATTGTACTACCTACTTATGAACAATTGGAAATGCTATGATTGATAGTGATGGATATTTAACTGTATGGTCGAAAAGCAAGTGGGCATATATTTCACTATTGTGTCTTTCTTGGATAGCGGGCCATACAGTGTAATGTGGATGTGTAGAGCAGGGATGGGCAACTTTGATGGGGGTGGGGGCCACAAAAAAATCACCATGGGGTGAAAAAAATAAAACGCAGGTTTGCTGCAATTCTACACATTTTGTCATGGGATGTAGAGACATTTTGTCACGTACAGTGGGGCAAAAAAGTATTTAGTCAGCCACCAATTGTGCAAGTTCTCCCATTTAAAAAGATGAGAGAGGCCTATTTTCATCATAGGTACACTTCAACTATGACAGATAAAATGAGAAAAAAAATCCAGAAAATCACATTGTAGGATTTTTAATGAATTTATTTGCAAATTATGGTGGAAAATAAGTATTTGGTCAATAATAAAAGTTTATCTCAATACTTTGTTATATAACCTTTGTTGGCAATGACAGAGGTCAAAGTCTTCACAAGGTTTTCACACACTGTTGCTGGTATTTTGGCCCATTCCTCCATGCAGATCTCCTCTAGAGCAGTGATGTTTTGGGGCTGTTGCTGGGCAACTCGGACTTTCAACTCCCTCCAAAGATTTTATATGGGGTTGAGATCTGGAGACTGGCTAGGCCACTCCAGGACCTTGAAATGCTTCTTACGAAGCCACTCCTTCGTTGCCCGGGCGGTGTGTTTGGGATCATTGTCATGCTGAAAGACCCAGCCACGTTTCATCTTCAATGCCCTTGCTGATGGAAGGAGGTTTTCACTCAAAATCTCACGATACATGGCCCCATTCATTCTTTCCTTTACACGGATCAGTCATCCTGGTCCATTTGCAGAAAAACAGCCCCAAAGCATGATGTTTCCACCCCCATGCTTCACAGTAGGTATGGTGTTCTTTGGATGCAACTCAGCATTCTTTGTCCTCCAAACACGACAAGTTGAGTTTTTACCAAAAAGTTATATTTTGGTTTCATCTGACCATATGACATTCTCCCAATCAAATCAAATCAAATCAAATCAAATTTATTTATGTAGCCCTTCGTACATCAGCTGATATCTCAAAGTGCTGTACAGAAACCCAGTCTAAAACCCCAAACCCTTGATCTAGCCAAGGCTTTTGACTCTGTCAATCACCACATCCTCATCGGCAGACTCGACAGCCTTGGTTTCTCAAATGATTGCCTCGCCTGGTTCACCAACTACTTCTCTGATAGAGTTTCAAATCGGAGGGTCTGCTGTCCGGACCTCTGGCAGTCTCTATGGGGGTGCCACAGGGTTCAATTCTTGGACCGACTCTCTTCTCTGTATACATCAATGATGTCGCTCTTGCTGCTGGTGAGTCTCTGATCCACCTCTACGCAGACGACACCATTCTGTATACTTCTGGCCCTTCTTTGGACACTGTGTTAACAACCCTCCAGGCAAGCTTCAATGCCATACAACTCTCCTTCCGTGGCCTCCAATTGCTCTTAAATGCATGCTCTTCAACCGATCGCTGCCTGCACCTGCCCTCCTGTCCAACATCACTACTCTGGACGGTTCTGACTTAGAATACGTGGACAACTAGAAATACCTAGGTGTCTGGTTAGACTGTAAACTCTCCTTCCAGACCCACATCAAACATCTCCAATCCAAAGTTAAATCTAGAATTGTCTTTCTATTTCGCAACAAAGCATCCTTCACTCATGCTGCCAAACATACCCTTGTAAAACTGACCATCCTACCAATCCTCGACTTCGGCGATGTCATTTACAAAATAGCCTCCAATACCCTACTCAACAAATTGGATGCAGTCTATCTATCCGTTTTGTCACCAAAGCCCCATATACTACCCACCATTGTGACCTGTTCGCTCTCGTTGACTGGCCCTCGCTTCATACTCGTCGCCAAACCCACTGGCTCTATGTCATCTACAAGACCCTGCTAGGTAAAGTCCCCCCTTATCTCAGCTCGCTGGTCACCATAGCATCTCCCACCTGTAGCACACACTCCAGCAGGTATATCTCTTTAGTCACCCCCAAAACCAATTCTTTCTTTAGCCGCCTCTCCTTCCAGTTCTCTGCTGCCAATGACTGGAACGAACTACAAAAATCTCTGAAACTGGAAACACTTATCTCCCTCACTAGCTTTAAGCACCAACTGTCAGAGCAGCTCACAGATTACTGCACCTGTACATAGCCCACCTATAATTTAGCCCAAACAACTACCTCTTTCCCTACTGTATTTATTTTATTTATTTATTTATTTTGCTCCTTTGCACCCCATAATTTTTTATTTCTACTTTGCACATTCTTCCACTGCAAATCTACCATTCCAGTGTTTTACTTGCTATATTGTATTTACTTTGCCACCTTGGCCTTTTTTTGCCTTTACCTCCCTTATCTCACCTCATTTGCTCACATCGTATATAGACTTGTTTATACTGTATTATTGACTGTATGTTTGTTTTACTCCATGTGTAACTCTGTGTCGTTGTATGGGTCAAACTGCTTTGCTTTATCTTGGCCAGGTCGCAATTGTAAATGAGAACTTGTTCTCAACTTGCCTACCTGGTTAAATAAAGGTGAAATAAAAAAATTGAAAAAATAAAAAGACGGGCCTGGACATGTACTGGCTTAACCAAGGGGACATGTCTGGCACTTCAGGATTTGAGTCCCTGGTGGCGTAGTGTGTTACTGATGGTAGGCTTTGTTACTTTGGTCACAGCTCTCTGCAGGCCATTCACTAGGTCTCCCCGTTGGGTTCTGGGATTTTTGCTCAGCGTTCTTGTGATCATTTTGACCCCACGGGGTAAGATCTTGCGTGGAGCCCCAGATCGAGGGAGATTATCAATGGTCTTGTATGTCTTCCATTTCCTAATAATTCCATGTTCGTTTATTTATTAAATTATTCACTCCCTGTACTTTCTTCCTAACTCCCAGCGTACACGTTACACATTTTTGCAGTTTTTAATATGATATCTGAGTGAGACTGACTAGCAAAATCAATGTGGGACCACCGGGCCGGTAATTTGACCATGATTACTAGATTTATAGATACAATGCCTTCAGAAAGTATTCACACCCCTTGACCTTTTCCACATTTCGTTGTGTTACAGCCTGAATTTTAAATGGAATAAATTGACATGTGTCACTGGCCTACACACAATACCCATAATGTCAAAGTGGAATTTTTACAAATTAATTAAAAATGAAAAACTGTAATGTCTTGAGTCAATAAGTATTCAACCCTTTTGTTCTGGCAAGCCTAAATATGTTCAGGAGTTAAACTTTGTTTAACCTGTCACATAATAAGTTGCATGGACTCTGTGTGCAGTAATAGTGTTTAACATGACTTTTGAATGACTACCTCATATCTGTACCCCAAACATACAATTAATTATCTGCAAGGTCCCTCAGTTGAGCAGTGAATTTCAAACACAGATTCAACCACAAAGACCAGGGAGGTTTTTCAATGCCTCGCAAAGAAGGGCAGATATTGGTAGATGGGTAAAAAAAACAAAAAAACAGACATTGAATATCTCTTTAAGTATGGTGAAGTTATTAATTACTCTTTGGATGGTGTTTTAATACACCCAGTCACTAAAAAGATACCGGGGTCCTTCCTAACTCAGTTGCCGGAGATGAAGGAAACCACTCAGGGATTTCACCATGAGGCCAATGGTGACTTTAAAATACTTACGGAGTTTAATGACTGTGATAGGAGAAAACTGAGGGTGGATTAACACTGTAGTTACTCCACAATACTAACCTAAATGACAGAGTGAAAAGAAGGAAGCCTGTAGAGAATAAACATATTCCAAAACGTTCATCCTGTTTGCAACAAGGCACTAAAGTAATACTACAAACAATGTGGCAAAGAAATTAACTTGATGTCCGGAAAACAAAGTGTCGTGTTTGGTACAATCCAACACAACACATCACTGAATACCACTCTTCATTATTTTCAAGCATGATGGTGGGAGATAAAAATAAATGCAACACATTTAAATGTTTTGTCATTTAGCAGAAGCTCTTATCCAGAACGACTTACAGTAATGAGGGCATCATTTTTACAACTTTTCTTTGTACTGGTCCCCCGTGGGAATCGAACCCAAACCTTGGTGTTGCAAGCACCATGCTCTACCAACTGAGCAACACGGGAGGAAAACCTAGAGGAAAACCTGGTTCAGTCTGCTTTCCAACACACACTGGGAGACAAATTCACCTTTCAGCAAGACAAAAACCTAAAACACAAGCCAAATATACACTGGATTTGCTTACCAAGATGACATTGAATATTCCTGAATGGCCTAGTTACAGTTTTGACTTAAATCGGCATGAAAATCTATGGAAAGACATGAAAATAGCTGTCTAGCAATGATCAACAACCAACTTGACAGAGCTGAAAATATTGTACAATCCAGGTGTGCAAAGCTCTTAAAGACTTATCCAGAAAGACTCTCAGCTGTAATCACTCGAACATGTGTTGACTCAGGGGTGTGAATACTTATGTAAATTAGATATTTCTGTATTTCATTTTCAATCAATCTGCAAACATTTCTAAAAACATGTTTTCACTGTCATGGGGTATTGCATGTAGATGGGTGAGAGAGGAAATATATTTAATCCATTTTGAGTTCAGGCTGTAACACGACAAAATTTGGAATTAGTCAAGGGGTGTGAATACTTTCTGAAGGAACTGTAGCTGGCTGCTAGTCTAACTTACCAATCTGAAAATGTTAGCTGACATGGGCTAATTGAGTGACTATCAGTGACTGACATACAAGAGAAGAACTGCTGATGCACAACCAAAATTCACAATTGCACCTTGTGTGTTCTACTATTGCAACTCGCAATATTATAACAAATAAATGTGTGTGTTGGGGGGAATTGATCTGAGAGCCGCCAGTTGCCCATCCCAATAGACCCCTTTCTGTGTTTGCAAACCTTGCCGTACGAGAGCGATGCGTGCCAGTTGCTGGCAGAACAAGAGGGCAGCAAAAAAAGCCTATATTTACATGTTGCTTATGAATGCATTACACAATACTTTGGGATTTTAAGGCTCATATGAATGTCCTGCTTAATATAATATGTGCGTCATCATCGCGTATACACTGCATTATACTTTAAAAAACACTTAAACTTCAACCAGTACAATGGCTCTTTGGCTTTTGCTACAGCCTATACCAATGAGCTGCTGCATCCAAAATAGTTATTTTGAAAAGATCACAACCAAATATAATCTTAACGGCTGTTCAAGCAAGAATCAAAACATCATTGAGAACCCCAAAAAGTTATTTGGTTTACAAGTAATAAAAACATAAATCCAGGCTATGTTGAATGGGTGCAGATGGCGATGGCTTTCTTACTGCTGCCAAGAGTCGCACGCATTTCTGCGTGACGTCAGTGTGTCGTGTATTGGAAAGGGGTCTATGAGAAATGACAAGTCAAGCATTGGCCTGCAGTCAGATGAAGCTGTGCGAGCGTCTGAAGTGTTGGAATGAAGTGCTAACCTTTTTACACATCTCTGTAATCATTCATAGAAAGGTAGCGATAATTTAAACAAAACATATACTGCCCTCAAGTATAGTACAGGCCAACATGCAAGGAGCTCAGATGGCAAGTAGGTATTATGATTCTTCTTCATGTACCGTAGTAGTGCTCTAAGAGTCAAATTGTGGACATAAAGTTTCACTGGATGGTAAATGTAAAAGTGTAAAGTCTCCTATTTCTAACCAGGTTGCTACACATTACAGTAATGGGTTGTTAGATGTTGCTCTCCAGACTCATGTGAGCCAGTCTGCTAACATTTCAGAGTATCAGGAGTGCACTTACAAAAACGTGTTCCATAAGGGTTCTTTGGCTGTCCCCATAGGAGAACCCTTTTTGGTTCCAGGTAGAACCCTTTTGAGTTCCATGTAGAACTCTCTGTGGAAAGGGTTCTACATGGAACCAAAAGGTTTCTACCTGGAACCAAATAGGGTTCTTCAAAGTGTTCTCCTTTGGAGACAGCTGAAGAACCCTTTTAGGTTCTAGATATCATATTATTTTCTAAGCGTGTAGGAAGGAAGGAACTCACCAAATGTGGAATACAGTTACTATGGTAACTTTGTAATGTTTAAATCACCAATTGATGTCCATATATGATTTCTGATTTATGTGGCTTTTGTTATTGTCCATTTGGGTGTTGCTAAAGGAAGTGTAATCTACACTGAACAAAAATATACAAATATAAATGTAAAGTGTTGGGCCCATGTTTCATGAGCTGAAATAAAAGCTCCCAGAAATGTTCTATCCGCACAAAAAGCTTATTTCTCTCATATTTTGTGCACAAATGTTACATCCCTGTTAGTGAGCCTTTCTCCTTTGCCAAGATAATCCATCCACCTGAAAGGTGTGGCATATCAATAAGCTAATTAAACTGCATGATCATTACACAGGTGCGCCTTGTACTGGGGACAATGAAAGGCCACTCTCAAATGTGCAGTTTTGTCACACAGCACAATGCCACAGATATCTCAAGTTTTGAGGGAGCATGCTTTTTGGCATGCTGACTACAGGAATGTCCACCAGAGCTGTTGCCAGAGAATTGAATTGTCATTTCTCTACCATAAGCCGCCTCCAACATAGTTTTAGAGAATTTGGCAGTACGTCCAACGGTCCACTCAACCGCAGACCACGTGTATGGCATTGTGTGGGCGAGCGGTTTGCTGATGTCAACGTTGTGAACAGAGTGCCCCTTGATGGTGTTGGGGTTATGGTATGGGCAGGCATAAGCTACAGACAATAAACAGAATTGCATTTTATCGATGGCAATTTGAATGTACAGAGATGCCGTGACGAGATCCTGAGGCCCATTGTGGTGCCATTCATCCTCTGCCATCACCTCATGTTTCAACATGATAATGTTTCAACATGATAATGCACAGCCCCATGTCACAAGGATCTGTACACATTTCCTGGAAACTGAAAATGTCCCAGTTCTTCCATCGCCTGCATACTCACCAGACATGTCACCCATTGAGCTATTTTGGCATGCTCTGGATTGACGGGTACGACAGCGTGTTCCAGGTCCCGCCAATATCCAGCAACTTCACACAGCAATTAAAGAGGAGTTGAACAACCTTTCACAGGCCACAATCAACAGCCTGATCAACTCTATGTGAAGGAGATGTGTCGCGCTGCATGAAGCAAATGGTGGTCAAAGCAGATACTGACTGGTTTTCTGATCCACGACCCTACCTTTTTTTCAGTATTTGTGACCAACAGATGCATATCTGTATTCCTAATAATGTGAAATCTGTAGACTAGGGCCTAATGAATTTTTCAATGTGCACTCTAAGTCAGTAAAATCTTTGAAATTGTTGTGTTTATATTTTTGTTCAGTATAGATGAGATCATCAAATCAAATCAAATTTATTTATATAGCCCTTCGTACATCAGCTGATATCTCAAAGTGCTGTACAGAAACCCAGCCTAAAACCCCAAACAGCAAGCAATGCAGGTGTAGAAGCACGGTGGCTAGGAAAAACTCCCTAGAAAGGCCAAAACCTAGGAAGAAACCTAGAGAGGAACCAGGCTATCTGGGGTGGCCAGTCCTCTTCTGGCTGTGCCGGGTGGAGATTATAACAGAACATGGCCAAGATGTTCAAATGTTCATAAATGACCAGCATGGTCAAATAATAATAATCCCAGGCAGAACAGTTGAAACTGGAGCAGCAGCACGGCCAGGAGGACTGGGGACAGCAAGGAGTCATCATGTCAGGTAGTCCTGAGGCATGGTCCTAGGGCTCAGGTCCTCCAAGAGAGAGAAAGAAAGAGAGAAAGAGAGAATTAGAGAGAGCATACTTAAATTCACACAGGACACCGGATAGGACAGGAGAAGTACTCCAGATATAACAAACTGACCCTAGCCCCCCGACACATAAATACTGGAGGCTGAGACAGGAGGGGTCAGGAGACACTGTGGCCCCATCCGATGACACCCCCAGACAGGGCCAAACAGGAAGGATATAACCCCACCCACTTTGCCAAAGCACAGCCCCCACACCACTAAAGGGATATCTTCAACCACCAACTTAACATCCTGAAACAAGGCCGAGTATAGCCCACAAAGATCTCCGCCACGGCACAACCCAAGGGGGGTCAGTGTATTTGAGGTAGGTAGCTATTTTAACTGTAGTAGATGTGTTACTAACCACGTGAAGTTTGATGGTGACACCGTGGCAGTGATGATGTTTGCATAGCAAAGAAAGCAGTTCTCTTGAAATCTAGTGTAGCATACTGTAAAGCTCTCAAATCAGCTTTGTGGAATTGTGTTGTTGGATGTGATAAGAGCTGACGGCTCTTAGCTGAATTAAGAGGAACGTAAAGCCACCAAATGTACCTGGAGAACAGGAGGTGAAAATAACTCAGTGAACCATATGGGAGAGTGGGGTAAGTTGAGCCAAAAGGGTAAGTTGAACCAGCCTTGTTTCTACAAAAACCATATAAAAATAATCATTTGACAAAATATCGTATTTAGGAAGAGGTCATGATTTTATGGGAAAAAACACATGGAAAAAGTGGTGAGCAAGTTAGGTCCAAATAAATGTGTCAAAGGAATTTATTGTGTTGTCAGTTTCATGATGCTTGTATCTAAACCAAAGTAGATAGTTGTAAGGTTGTTCTATACGTCAGTTGGGGTCCTTTAACCTTCAATATGAGGTCCTAAACCTAGCATGAAAGTGCATCTTTGTAGCTGTGTGGGCTAATATAGTCAAAATGCTTGCCTTAAGTTGAGCCAATAGCAAGTTGAGCAAATGTAAGTGTTTTCATTCCAGGCGTAATGTAAAGCATTATCGCTGGGATATGAGATAGGTGTTAAGCCTGTGTTTTTAAATGGTGATTGTGATTAATTGTGTTTGGGAAATAAACATAGACATGGTTTTTCAAAGGTATTGGTAATATTTAATTCAGTACAGAAATGTGTAGGCGGCTTAGCTTACCCTGTCCCGCGGCTCAACCTACCCAATACCAGGGGTAAGTTGTGCCAAGAGACCACTTTTTTTTTTGCACAAGCTATGTTTTCAAAACTGTAATGTTTACATGAAATATATATATTTTTTCAGGGATACACAACATCCTGAAATATATGTAGATATCTTTGTTGAATGTAAAAAAAATAATAATAATAATGGCTCAATTTACCCCACCCTCCCACACAAGGCGAATCGAACCAGAGCAAGTCATGGAACAAGTAAAACGGTCATACAGTTACTGTTAAAGTGGAACACAAACACACACATCAGACAGCTGCAGGGGCAAGTAGAGACTAACCAGTGAGCTTCTCCTTTTCCCATCATCATTCATTGTATTGTATTTATTCATTCACTCTTGAAATGTTTCTCCATCCCATTACTTCCACTCTGCACCTGACCGCACTGAGATTGGTGAATTATTAATAAGATAATACATACTGCAGAAGCAGCCAATCAAAGTTGACTTTAACGAAAAGCAAAGCCCATTGGATATCATATCACTACTTCACCAATTGGAAGAGAGAAACTGTTCCTTTAAGTAACTGCCATGCCCATGATTACCATTAACATTAGTTTGAGCAGTGAGTCTTGATGCAGCCTCTATCACTATCAAGTCATTCACCTCAATGCAATTCAGCCATCTTCCTTTGACGAAGCGCCTCTGCCTTGCTTTCCCCTTCACTGCAGTTAAATGTATCGGTAGTGTTTTTATTCACTATTGAATGCAGGAATGCCAACACCATATAAAAATCCATGCTTAAGCCAGTGAAGAATCCATGTTGTGTGTCTTAGGGCCTTTTGTTTAGTATCAGTCAAACCAGGTTTTCACCATGAAATTTGAGCAAGAGAGTCACATGTGCGCTGTGATGGCTATGGTTTCATTGAAAATAAACAAGTGGGCATTGAAAACGAAGCACGTGATCCACAAAATGATTAATCTAGCTCCAGATCCTTTGCATCAAAGGTTTCAAAGGCAAACAGATCAATATCTGATAGCTGTACAGTTCAGTACAGTTCTTTCACAAGATTTGTCAGTTTTAGGTTTCTTTGATACGAAACATTATTTTCTATGTGATGTGCATCATACTGTATATATTTATTTTATGGAGGCTGACAATCTAGACCCATACATACAGAATGAACCAGTTGCATGAACTGTTTATCCCATTCACAAACGTGGGTTTGTGCTGTATGTTTGTTTCGGTCCATGGCCATTGGCTGGTTATAAATGGTAGGTTGAATGAATGTTAGAGTGCTGAATGCAGCTTTTGCCCACATGAATAATTCAAGCGAGGGAATAGATTCACCAGAGCTTGTGTTTGTATGCTGTTTCTTTATGTTCTTCTTAAGGTGCTGTTTATCCTATGTTCCTCCTCAGGCTGTGTCTGTCATCATCACAAGCTTCTCTCCTCAGCCGTTCATTTGTCTTTTTTAAAATGTAGTCCAGGCACAGTATCCAGGTAGGTTGTATTGAGAACTATTTGAACGCTCTATTTGTTATCCTAAGTGGAACGGCAAATGTGACACTACTTTAAGTGCTTTTGGGAATAGCAGGCCTGTGTTGTTTTCTCTTTTGGGTAGGTAATTGAAGCTTAAACACTGCCTGAAATACCACCCCTACTTCCTAATCAAGCTGCCCTAAAAGAACTGTAGGAAAACAGGCTCGCAAAATAATCTCTGTGAACGGTTTGAGACTGAGTATAAAATGTGAAGTGTATTCCCCCAGTAAAATTGCTTAGTCAGATTGAAGCCATGGTGCATGCAAAAACAGTAGTCTGGGATTTCTGTGTATCAAATAACATCATCTTTATTTCCCAGTGTATGATGCTCTTGTGTTTTCAAGAGGTAAGGAGTGTGTGTATGTGATTGTGTATGTGATGGGAGAGCGCAGTAGAGAGAGCAAGAGAGAAAGAGAGAGAGGTTGTGGGGGGGTGGGGGGGTCGTGCAAGCAAATGAGAGGTAGAGTTAGAGAAAGTGTGAGCAAGCGGAGGCACAGAGCTGACTGAGAGGAGAGAGTGGACAGGAGAGGAGCTAAGGCTAAGCATGACAATCACTCCCTCACTCTCCGGTGTGCGATGTGGTTCGATTCCAGGAGAGGGGCTGCTTATAATTCTCTCATTGCCTTTGCTTTCTCTTCCACATTGTCTGCAGCTTTAATGCATGGTAAGTAAGCTCTTAATTGCTCTAGCTACAACCCAAGCCTTAATAGTAATGGAATACAGAACTTCACGAGTTATTCAGATTTCTGTTCATATGTCAACACATGCACATAACATACTCTACTATACACTGACATATACACATACATTTTTTTATGACCCTTGTCTGAATTTAAGTCTAAAGATAATGTAGTTGAAATTATGCCTTTTCCTTAGGACTATTTCGTATTTCATTTTCCATTGACTGCGTGACCATGTGGTTTTAAGCAACATGACGAGAACATGGAAGTAACAATTTACATAGAAGGCTAAGTGAACACAGCATGAAAGCCTCATTTCACTTGTAAACTAATCGTTAGTGCTCGACTGATATGTGAGATTGCTGTGTTTTTCTTTATATACTGAAGTAGCTGTTTTGGATGTAATTTGCGTCCACTGCAGCAGCGTTGCTGTGTTATAGAGTCTTATTGATTTTTGATTGGGTGAGCATGTTGTGCACTGTAATGCATCTGGGTTGGGTCACCTGTCTGTTGGTTAGGGTCGGGGCACATTCCAGTTCCCCTCACAAGACAGACGAGATGTTTCATAGATACACCCTCACACATATCTTATTTAGAAGAGTGACATAAAAAGAACAAGAACATACAGTCATCTGTATTTGTTTAGAATTGATTTAATCTCGACGTTTAATGTTAAACCTTTTTATATTGAAATACAATTTAGCGTTGTTTACATTATTGCACATTTAAAGCATAATCCCTTTGTGGATTAATACTGAAGAGGTACAGTTGTGTTTTAGCATTTTGTCATGTCATTATCCTATGGTTTTGAGTGGTTGATGTGTACAAATTGAGAATCAGTGCAAAATGAACATGTGTATTTCTATTGGGACAAATGTTTGGTCTAGGTTCTAAATACGATTAAAATGTGGTCAACTTGAAAGTTCTCTTTGTGAGGGACCACTCTGTTTGTATATTGAAGCTCAGACTTTTTAAACAGACTGACGCAAACTGTATGCTAAGTTCACCCAAGCTGTGACACAAAGAGACATAGCATGCCTTTACAGCTTGTGCTGCGGAATATCTAAGTTGTGTGTGTTGTGTTTCTTGACAGGTATAAAAAGGGACGACCATACAAGGAATAGAAATGCCTAAGACTCAAACGTTTCCTTTCACAAGACCTCTGACACCAAAGAAATCGATTACACTTAAGGTTTGGTTGTGCAGAGAATCCAAGGGACAGAGAGAGGCATCCATCATCAAAGCTGGAGAGCAACAGTGAGAGGGAAAGGGAGAAAGCAATGTGTCTATCTTGCAACGTCGGCGACCATCATCACAATTGAATACGAATTTGAAAAACCACAGCGCTGCAACTAATCTGTCTTCTGAGAAAGGGGAGGCAGTGAGCGAAGGTCGGAGACTTATTATTTATTTTATTTTTAACACTACTGAAAAGCCATATACAGTATTGTTCTACAATATTACTGTGCTATTATTTATACAAACCCTGTCAATAGTCTGATGTTTTATGAATCAGGCCTAGTTTTCCTGAGCTATTCCAATGGCCTGAACTTTAGGTTCAGTCCCCAACTGCCTTATCTTGACCCTTTTCTTTGATGATGTAAACACTATCATCTCCCTGCCTGCCTTACATTTCCCTCCTACTGAAGCCAATGCACAAACAAACTGACAGACTGGAAATGGAGGCAAGCCAACCCGGTTGTTGAGGCCTTCAGTTCGGATGATTAGATCGGATATACCTATACTTTTCCTCCTGATCCGGAAAAAGGCCCAGAAATAGCCCTCAAGTACCTAAACAACACTCCGTACCTTTACACACCATCCCGGCTTACTCCTGAAACAAAAGCTACTAAACAAAAATGGCTGCTGGAGTTGCAACATGGATGCCCTTTGCTCGGGCAGCAGCCGTAGGCTGGCTACCACTGGCCCAAAAGACCATGCCCAAGCCTCCTGTGGACAAAAAGAGTCGCAGTGATGAGATCTTGTTTGTAAATGTGAGTGGACTACGCTTTCAGACATGGAAGAACACCTTGGACCGTTACCCAGACACCCTTCTAGGCAGCTCAGAAAAGGAGTTTTTCTACAATGAGGAAACTCAGGAATATTTCTTTGACAGGGATCCAGAGATGTTCCGCCATATACTAAACTTTTTTCGAACAGGCAAGCTACATTACCCCCGACATGAATGCATTCAGGCTTTTGAGGAAGAGCTGGCTTTCTATGGCATAATACCGGAGATCATAGGTGACTGCTGTATGGAAGAGTACCGGGATCGCAAGAAGGAGAACCAGGAGCGTTTGGCTGAGGACACCGAGGCAGAGAATGCTGGAGACGCTCCCCTGCCCCCAGACGCCACATTACGAGAGAGGCTATGGAGGGCCTTTGAGAACCCTCACACAAGCACCATGGCCTTGGTTTTTTACTATGTCACTGGCTTCTTCATCGCTGTGTCTGTTATTGCCAACGTTGTGGAAACAGTTCCCTGCCGACCAATCAAAGGGAGTATAAAGGACCTGCCATGTGGTGAGAAGTTTTCAGTGGCCTTCTCTTGTTTGGACACGGCCTGTGTGCTTATCTTCTCCTTTGAGTACCTCATGAGACTGTATGCTGCCCCCAGCCGCTGTGATTTTGCGCGTTCGGTGATGAGCGTGATAGACGTGGTGGCCATCTTGCCCTTCTACATTGGCCTTGTCATGCCAGAGAATGAGGAAGTCAGTGGGGCCTTTGTCACCCTGCGAGTCTTCCGGGTGTTCCGTATCTTCAAGTTCTCCCGTCACTCTCAGGGGCTGCGTATCTTGGGCTGCACGCTGCAAGCCTGCGCCTCGGAGCTGGGCTTCCTCCTCTTCTCCCTCACCATGGCCGTCATCATCTTTGCCACCGTCATGTTCTACGCTGAGAAAGGCACCAAGGGAACCACGTTTTCCAGCATCCCTGCCTCCTTCTGGTACACCATCGTCACCATGACAACACTGGGGTAAGTGTTTGGATGTTGTTATACTACTTAACCTTTATAAACTGTAAAAGTATCATAACCAGTTCCATAGCAACTTCTACCACCCACATACAGTGTTGCTTGAATATGAAATGGTGGTACTAATCTCAGTGGAATCAATTGAGAAATATCTTGGACTGTGAATGAGTCATTTTAGTTGTTCAATCCCCTGTCGTCACCTCATCTTTACACTGCTCTCAGGTGTCACACACTCCAACACTCTCCCTGCAGGTGTGTTATGAATGGGAGAGTAATGGCTTGTTTACTGTGAATGGGAAATTAATGGTGTTAAGAAGATTTTACAGCCCACTCCATGCACTTGATGTGAACGACCAGGGTTTAAGAATATTGTCTTCAGTTTGTATTTGAGATCGAGTAGTACAAAAATCATGTAACCTTATTTAATTTGACATAAGGTTTACTGTTATGTAATAGTATTTTGTGCTGTACAAAGATGCAGAATTTTATATGACAGTTCCCCAATGTAGGGAACCTGTCGCATCATTTAATTTGGTTTGAAAACATGTAATCATTATTAATTCATCAAAATCCTAACAAAGATAATTCCTGAAATAAAAGCAGTGGTTTGCAGATGAGTATCTTACTGTGATGAAGGGTAGTTAAATAGGCAGAATGAGTGCAGGAAAAGGGATATTTAAGGGACCTCAGATGAGCTGCACCCTGTTTCAAACTGTCCTTCATCTGACTACCACTGCGGCAGAGACTACATGTTGTTATGTTGATTGAGGACTCATCTGTTGGATTATTTCAAGTGCAGCTGGGCCACAGGAACAACAGTACCCCAGTGAGCCATGGTCCTCGCCCCTGTGTTTTCCCAGGCCTCTTTCTCCAATACGTCCATGAGTAATCCGGCTTGTTTTGATGGCAATCTCCCAGGCCATTAAACTCAAAACAGTATGTGTCCAAGCACTAAATGGGCTCAAACGCAGCACAGATGCTTTTACTACCGTCTCCATATTGCCTGACAACATTTGGCCCCTTTATAATTTCTACTTCAAACCAACAGGAGTCTGAGACGATCCAATGTATTGACATGTAGAGTAGAGAGATAATGTACCATGACGCCATACAACTTCATGCAATCTCCTTGATTTCCTCTGTAGAATTACAGTCATCCGGGGGGAAAATATCTGCGTTTGAAGATGGCTGTTTGAATTTCAGATAGGCCATTTGGCACTGCTAGAATAGATAATATGCGTGGTTTTGGCCTTTTAATGTAGCACCTGTGGTGTGGATTTGTAACATATATCTGTGTGTCCATCTTATCTCATGTTGAATTACATTATCCAATGCTGGCTTATTAATGTAGCTTCACCCTCAGGTAATGATGTAGCAAGAGCTGCTTGATGAGCAGTGTAGCAGCCTTGCCATCAATGGACAAATAAGCTCTGTCGGAGGGACTGCTCGAGGTTTCTGTTTATCACTGCAACAGCATCATCTTTCCATTTGATTGATGGAGGTGGAGCCTTTTTCTGTGTCAGTGTGTAAACGATAAGAACCAAGGAGAGGAGAGAAGGGAGTGCTCCCTTGGCCTATTGTTTCCTTCCCCCGAATCCACTTGACACATTTAGGTGTGATGTCATTTTGGCATGTTTTGAACTTTGGATCCGGGCATTGTGTGGAGGCAGTCTGAGAAGATGTAACAATGTAGATGTATGGCAGTGACATTTCTCTTCTTTTCAGGAATTGATTAAAGGTGAAAGGCAAAGGACACAATCTATAAAACATAATGCCAATGCTAATTTAGGCTTCATTAAATAAGCCTCAACAGCATTTTTGTATATCGCTACATTTTGGCTGTCATTTCTACTTTTTTGTGAAGATGTCATGAATTACATCATTTCAGGTCAAAAAGAAAAGAACAATGGCTTACTGCAAGCAACACAAGCTACAGACATGGTTTTTGTGAGTCCTTTTCTGGATCAGAAATTACAACAGAAATGATACCGACATGATGTGAGAAGGCCCTCGTATATCTGGGGAATAAACATTTATGACAAAAATGTTCACTCATATGCAGATAGATATGATGTAGTTAGTTCGCTAGCTATAGCCAGTCAGTGAATTCCCAATCGATGTGATGAGGCTGCCATTCAAATAGCTAATACTAGCTAGCAAGCAACATTTTTGAGTTAAGAAATTGTTGAATGACACAACACATGTGCAACTAGCTAGCTAACATTCATATACAGGTAACTGCCAAATAAAGTAAACATCAACATAAGGTGTCTTAATTAACGTAATAAACGTATACATTTAGCAGAAATATTGTTTCCCAATAAGTAATCTAGGGCTGCATTCTAAACACTTAACAGACACAACCTCTCGTCTTAACCCTCAAATTAAGTGGACACTTCTGATGACGTATCATGATGTCTGACGAGCTTACACTTGCAGGTCAAGGGGCGAGGAAGGAAGGAGTGAATTTTAAATGGACCGCCCTTGCCCGGAAATTCGTCACTCATTCGTCCTGCGACGATTGTGTTTTCTGCCACTGGTAGCATTATATGCGCTACAGTCAATTATGATTGCATGTCTACTTATATTAACTATATAATTATTAATATATGTATACTGTATGATAGCTAGCAAATTAATTAGCTAACTAACATTTGCCTGCCTAGCTGAAACTTCTGAAGAAGGAACATATTTTATTTCTACAATTTCCAAAAGCTAACCAAACAAAAACATCATTACTTTTACGAGACGTGTTTGTGCATTAGTAGCACAATTTCTAACTTATTTACATTAGTTTTTACTTACACATGTATGTTGAGGTTTTAAGTTTTGGCTGACTTTTCTTAGCGGATGTATAATCATCGTGAATTGAATTATGGGACGTTTCAGGCCCCGAAGTGAACATAATTGTACACTCGCAAACTCCATTAAAAACTAGGGCTGAGGGGCTTACGTTGCAAACTTCCCTTGCTTGGCTAATCATTTGGACCGACGACAAATATGGCCTCGGGGATTCCCTCAAGGGCATAAGGCAAGGGTAAGTGGACGAGGTTGTGTCTTTTCTGAGTTTGAAACGCAGCCCAGCTTTGATGCTGGCTTCAGCCAGCTAGCTAACAAGCTATCCAAACTGTGGCTAACTACTGCATGAAAATAATTTTGCTGTGGTATTTCTGATCAAATGTTACCATATAGCTGGACCCTTTATTAATGGAGTGAATAGCAGTGCAGTGTTAACCATTTCAGAGGGAAGGGACTCAGGATTGGAGACTACTGTGCTGTCGGTATTCTATGATATATGCTGCATTTTTTGGTGCAATTGTTGAAACATATAGAAAGTAAAGATACATTCTAACATTTTGCCATTATACTGTAGTCTACTTACCAAATATACCTTAACAAGAACATTTCATTGGCCTCTGCCAACCCGATCATTGCACCCACTCAGGTTTGGAGTATGTCAACGGTTATATGACACTATCCTCCCAAAATGGAAACATGCATAATTTCCCCAAATCCCTTATTCATGCCGTTTTTACTCTGAATTCTAGTTCAATTGAAGAGAAAAAAGATTTGAAAATTGTGTTCTGATGATGACTGTTACACTATTACAGAACACATGTTTTCTTCTATTTAGGAACATGTTTCCAATAATGGTATTAGCATTGTTAGAGCAAACCGATGATCGATCCCTCACTGATGTTCAGACTTCTTTGAAGTGGCTTAATGACACTGATTTTGGCCTTAGTTGGTCTTAGCCAGATGTAAATGCAGCACTGTGCTGTAGTAGAATGTGTATACGGAAGAGGAATTTAATACGGTCCAAAAAACGGTTATCAGCTTGCCAAGGAGGTTTGATCTGGCAGAATTACAGGCAGATGGAACGATTCCCTAATAGTGTAAGGAACCACTCCTGCTCAGATTAGAACGGTACACTGTAATTCTCAATGGTAATAAAAAAAAAAAAATGGAAATTGTTCATGTGTTATGCTGGCATGGTTATTCAATCTCCTGTAATGTATTCTGTTCAGGCTAGACTGATGATAGCTTGTTAAACGTTATACTTTATTCTTAGTTAGCAGAAAGATTGCAAGTCATGTATGCTGATCCAAGCATAGGGGAAAAGACTCTGAGACTTATAGATGCTCCAATAAATACACGTTTCTATTTGCAATTACTTGACCCCGTCTCTGGGGCAACCGACTTGATTCCTCATTAATGGGACTTCATATCGAGCTTTTTTCATTCCCATTTTGACCTTGGTCTATTCCCATCCAGCACATTGGCCAATAGTTTAGAAGGAAAGGAAATAAGTATTCAAGATAGCGTAGGAGGAAATAACTAGCTGTGAAAACCTGCCCACAACATGTAGCAATTATTTCTAAACTTTGAATACAACAAATATTCTTATTAACAAATAGTTAATATTGATACAGTATTTCTAGATCTTGCATACCTTGTTGATAGCGAAAACTGTCCAATCCCATCAGGAACAGGTGAAATACGTTTTAAAATGTGAAATACCTTATTGACTTTGATCCTAATCCTCAATTTCAGTTAAAAGACAAGCCTCTTTACTCCCGTTGCGTCACTTTCCCCTTTCTTGAGTAATTCACTCCCAATACACTTCAGTCACCATCTGTTATTATATTACATAAGTGCCTTTTGGGAGCACCGCTGTCCTTGAACAATAGTAGGCTGACTGACGGCTCACCAACTGTTTTATAACTCAAAGTGTTTTATAACTGACTTCAGATATCATTCGTGACAAATTGTTGGATATGCATGTGTAGGTTTGACCATGAGCTCCTGTGCATGAGATTGGGTTTAGTATTTATGAATAATTGTATTATCTTGTGATGTAACCTGGCTTAATCCTAGTTTCTGAATTATGTGATACTTAGAAATTGCCTTCCACTAGCCAAATACTGTACTGTACCAGACGGCCTGTCTTGTCTACCTGCTGGTGGTATTAACATTGCTGCTGGAGGTCGAGGAGACCCATAAAGAGAATGATTCTAGTTGACTTGAAATTAGTTTTATTTTATTTTGTTGAAGAATCTGATTTGAACCATGTCATCCAAGTGCCATGTGTTGTATGATGTTTCATATTGGTCTGACCTTTTGTTCCCAAACTGCTCTCATTCACTGGATGGCATGACAAAAAGTGTTCCTAGGAGCCAACACTTCTCAGAGGGAGAAAGAGAGGCCTGTGCCAAAGCAGCAATCTAACATTCACTATATATTTTACTTTCTGAGACGTTGACTGTTTGTCAGGGCATGAGAGGGTTCATTTTTCATGGAGGCATACCTAAGCCGTTTTATATACCATTATAGTTTATGCTTATGCTGCCATTTTGACAGTACTCTGCAGTTTGACAATAACAAGCTATTCATAATCTATGGAAAAAGCAGACAACTGGATTTTCTCCAGATAACTGGATTTGTTGACCCGTAAAGGTCTACAGGGTGCATTGAGCAGATTAGTGTCATGAAGGCACCACCCATTGACACTGAACTGCAAGTTGGGAGTCAAATGGTCTGCTGTACAGTATGCTACTTTCTATGGTCTAGAAAATTGCTCAATGGAAATGGAAAGGATAATTGGTGTTAGGTTAACACTCTTGTTATAACCCAGTTGTTGTAGAATATATTCCATGTGCACTGTGCAAATGCTAAGCTGAGTTGAGTTCTTTCAGGGACCATTCTCAGGTCACAGCAATAGAATGAGAATGAAAGTTGTTTTGTGGACTATGACGAACATTGAGAATAAAGCACATAGTGAGGAGACGTGGCTCTGTAGGGGATTCTACTCCAAAGAAGGCAACATAAGCAAAACACAACAGGCTGAAGGTATTGGCCCTTGCCTTATTTCATATCATGAAGTGGTATACTTCTGCACTCAGGGAGTTTAACAGTGACTGAACAGATGGAGGGGTAGGCATCTACTGAACAAAGTATCAACTGAATAGTCCATTGAGGCCTTATTTTATTTAATGGTACTGTATACTGTAAAATCAGTCACAATGGTGATCTCTATGTTGTCTATATGTACTGAACAAAAATATAATTACAGAAATGTTCCATACGCACAAAAGCTTATTTCTCTCAAATGCTGTGCACAAATTTGTTTACATCCATGTTTGTGAACATTTTCTCCTTTGCCAAGATAATCCATCCACCTGACAGGTGTGGCATATCAAGAAGCTGATTAAACAGAAAGGTCATTACACAGGTGCAGCTTGTGCTGGGGACAATAAATGGCCACTAAAATGTGCAGTTTTGTCACACAACACAATGACACAGATGTCTCATGTTTTGAGGGAATATGCAATTGGCATGCTGACTGCAGGAATGTCCAACAGAGCTGTTGCCAGATAATTAAATGTTCATTTCTCTACCATAAGCCACCTCCAATGTCATTTTAGAGAATTTGGCAGTATGTCCAACTGTCCTCACAACCGTAGACCACGTGTAACAATGCCAGCCCAGGACCTCCACATCCAACTTCTTCACATGTGGGATTGTTTAAGTAGACTAAATACATCTTATGCTGCTCTTCCCCTTTTCTTCTTCCTGTACTCTATGAAGCTTTGAGTTGACTTCCTCTCTAAGTAATTGGGGTGCTCACAATTTTGGACAGGCTCTCACTGTGGCCCTTCTGCCTTCTCAAGCTGACCTATTTACTGGCTATGTGGTGGGATGACAAAGCTGACTTATCTTCTTCCCAAGTCCCCATCTGCCTCGATAGTGTCCACACCACACCTCTCCCTGTGGAACTCTCAGGAATGGGCAGACACTGCACAGCTGGACCACTTAGACTCTGTCTCTGAATATCTCTCTCACTGAGGCAGAGAACACAGCCACTAAAAAAAAAACTCCAGCGAATACACTACTCTCATCAATTATTTTCATTAAGTTTCCTTGCAATTCTAAGTGCCTCTCCGAATGTCATGCGCCCCAGTGTATATTCAAAGTGTATATTCAAATATTGAAATCCTCTATATACTGTATATATATTGTATATATATTGTATGTTGAAATCCTCACTTGGCTAAGCTATCATTCTTTTGTTTCCATGGTTTTGTGTTACTTGAGAATATAACACTTGCATACACGCACACATGCAGTACATATGTAGCCTAGCCAAAATATGAGATTGTGAGTTATTATTAGAATATAACTGAGCTCAACCTTCACATTAAGATGAAAATAACAAGGATGACCCTCACATAGAGTGATTCATATTAATTTGTTTCAAATGGGAGCTTCTTAACTCTATGCATAGTACCCAATAAATAACACAACACGCTAAAACTGCAATGCAATGGTTTTATTCTCTGTTCAGTGTTCACATTCTGTCTCTACTGTGTGTTCAATATATATGACCCACATATTACTACACTAGATAGCTCTGGTTTATTAGACGCATAAGCATGCCATTTATCTTGTTGAGTTCCATGATCGTGTCTAATCAATTTAACACTCTTACTCTAATTGTGCCCATTCTGTGGTTCAAGATCCTTCATGTATATGGTTATTATGATGCTTGTTTGTTGTCTTGAGGGGTAAATACAGGGGATTCAAATCATGACTTTATTCAGCAGCCCCAGACCAGCCCCAGACCACATTTTCACCCCATTTCACTGTAAGAAGATGCTAGAGATCACGTCTTGAGTAAGATTCTTAGTCTCTACTCAGAGGGTTTTGTTGCATGACAAAATGTTTACATTGACTTCTTTTGCACAGCTATTTCAATAAATTACTTATTTTGTGTGCTGTGTTTATAAATGGCTTATATTGTGTATTGTAGACTAGGTTTAAATGCAGTTCTCTTTTCAGAGGCGATGACTTTACATAGCCTTTATCCTCATCATGTATTCAGAGGGGATAATCTGAATTGTTGGAGGACAACCTGAAATTATGTTAATCCAAATTATTGGACTATATAAATATCCTCAATGAAAAAATATCAACCACTGAACGTGTATATTGATTTATCTTGAAAATTAGGGAGCGAACCATTCATTTGGGAATAGCCAAGGTATTTAAAAATAGGATTTATTTATGGAGGAAAAATAATGAATCTAGCTATTGTCCCCAAGGCATGGCACTACAGTTTACAATAATAAACACTCTGAAATATCTTAGCACAGGCTATAATTTAGTTATCCTACCATGGAATTGTAGTGGTTGTATTTTGAAACTTTTTGATCGGATAGAAAAGGATTGGGAAAGCCCGGTAATAACTAGGTAAATACCTAGTAATAAAAAGTAAATATACAGTATAGTAGCTATTTACTCCCAAACGTACTATCTAGGAATAAAGCAAGTAAGTACTTCATACTTACTTGGTAAATACAAAGTAACCAAATGTAATTACAGTGCGTTCGGAAAGTATTCAGACCCCTTGACATTTCCTAAGTTTTATTACGTTATAACATTTTTCAAAAAATTGATTAAATTGTTTTTTTCCCTCTCACAATACCCCATAATGACAAAGAAAAAAAGCTAAAAAATAATACATGCAAAAATAAATGAAATATTACATTTACATAAGTATTTAGACCCTTTACTCAGTACTTTGTTGAAGAACCTTTGGCAGCAATTACAGCCTCAAGTTTTCTTGGGTAGGACGCTACAAGCTTGGCACACCTGTATTTAGGGAGTTTCTCCCATTCTTCTCTGCAGATGCTCTCAAGCTCTGTCAGGTTGGATGGGGAGTGTCGCTGCACAGCTATTTTCAGGTCTCTCCAGAGATGTTCAATTGGGTTCGGGCTCTGGCTGGGCCTCTCAAGGACATTTAGAGACTTGTCCCAAAGCCACTATTGCATTGTCTTGGCTGTGTGCTTAGGGTCTTTGTCCTGTTGGAAGGTGAACCTTCGCCCCAGTCTGAGATCCTGAGCGATCTGGAGCTGGTTTTCATCAAGGATCTCTCTGTACTTTGCTCCGAATATCTTTCCCTCGATTCTGACTATTCTCCCAGTCCTTGCCACTGAAAAACATCCCCACAGCATGATGCTGCCACCACCTTGCTTCACCGTAGTGATGGTGCCAGGTTTCCCCCAGACAATCTTGGTTCAATCTTGGTTTCATCAGACCAGAGCATCTTGTTTCTCATGGTCAGAGTCCTATAGGTGCCTTTTGGCAAACTACAAGCGGGCTGTCATGTGCCTTCTACTGAGGAGTGTCTTCCGTCTGGCCATTCTACCGTAAAGGCCTGATTGGTGGAGTGCGGCAGAGGTGGTTGTCCTTCTGGAAGGTTCTCCCATCTCCACAGAGGAACTCTGGAGCTCTGTCAGAGTGACTATCGGGTTCTTGGTCACCTCCCTGACCAAGGCCCTTCTCCCCCAATTGCTCATTTGGCCGGGCGGCCAGCTCTAGGAAGAGTCTTGGTGATTCCTAACTTCTTCCATTTAAGAGTGATGGAGGCCACTGTGTTCTTGGGGACCTTCAATGCTGCAGACATTTTTGGGTACCCTTCCCCAGATCTGTGCCTCGACACAATCCTGTCTCTGAGCTCTACGGACAATTCCTTCAACGTCATTGCTTGGTTTTATATATAGACAGATATAGACAGATGTATGCCTTTCTAAATCATGTCTATTCAGGAAGGAGGCGCTTTCTGTCTCCTAAAGATTACCATACTTTGGTGACGAAAGCTCAAATCAATCCCAGAACAACAGCAAAGGACCTTGTAAAGATGCTGGAGGAAACAGGTACAAAAGTATGTATATCCACAGTAAAACGAGTCCTGTATCGACATAACTTGAATGGCCGCCCAGCAAGGAAGAAGCCACTGCTCCAAAACCGCCATAAAAAAGTCAGACTACGGTTTGCAGCTGCACATGGGGACAACGATTGTATTTTTTGTAGAAATGTCCTCTGGTCTGATGAAACAAAAATAGAACTGTCTGGCCTTAATGACCATCATTATGTTTTGAGGATAAAGGGGGAGGCTTGCAAGCCGAAGAACACCATCCCAACCATGAAGCACGGGGGTGGCAGCATCATGTTGTGGGGGTGCGTTGCTGCAGGAGGGACTGGTGCACTTCACAAAATAGATGGCCTCATGAGGAAGGAAAATTATGTGGATATGTTGAAGCAACATCTCAAGACAAAGCTTGGGTCTTCCAAATGGACAATGACCCCAAGCATACTTCCAAAGTTGTGGCAAAATGGCTTAAGGACAACAAAGTCAAGGTATTGGAGTGGCCATCACAAAGCCCTGACCTCAATCCCATAGAAAATGTGTGGGCAGAATTGAAAAAGCGTGTGTGAGCAAGGAGGCCTACAAACCTGATTCAGTTACACCAGCTCTGTCAGGAGGCATGGTCCAAAATTAACCCAACTTATTGCGTGAAGCTTGTGGAAGGCTTCCCGAAACGTTTAACCCAAGTTAAACAATTTAAAGGCAATGCTCCCAAATACTAATTGAGTGTATGTAAACTTCTAACCCACAGGGAATGTGATGAAAGAAACACAAGCTGAAATAAATCATTCTCTCTACTATTATTCTGACATTTCACATTCTTAAAATAAAGTAGTGATCCTAACTGACCTAAAACAGGGAATTTTTACTAGGATGAAATGTCAGGAATTGTGAAAAACTGAGTTTAAATGTATTTGGCTAAGGTTCCACTAGTTCCAATATACCTGTGATGTTCGTGATTTCCTTAAGTGCACGAGGGTGATATTTTTTGTGTAATTTCCTTACGGTCCATTGAGGTATTTTAAAACCATAGAATAATCTCCCACCATAATAATATAGTTGTGTAATGCTTGTATGTTTGATAAATTATTAAATATACTTTCAAAGAAGCGTGAATCATCATTATTGGACCGTATAGATAAATGTGCCTGTTTAGTAGGGCCCAATAACATATTTCTACCTACCGGATCTGTTTGGACAATTTGCACACTAAGATAAAAATTATTGTTAATTAATATCATCACCCCTTTTGAATTTCTTTGCCCATGGGAGAAGTATATTTCACTCCCCCAGTCCATTTTCCATACAACTTCATCTAAAATAGTTGAAGGAGTTTCCTGTAAACAATAGATATTATATTCCTTCTCTTTTAGCCAGGTAAATACTGATCGTATTTTCATATTATCTGCTAAGCCATTACAATTACAACTGGCTATACTTATTTCACTATTCTATTTAGCATAATGAGATACAAGTTTCTATTCTATTTATCATAATATATGTTTGTAAACTTACCATTTAAAAGTACCATAATGATTGAGTGTCCATATAACTGTACCATGATATTTGCATTGCTACTAAGTAAACCTCTAATTGTTCTCCACTATTCCACCCACTAAAACCTACCCCCATCCGAAGTTGGGTTGTCGTCCCAGTGACCGACAGACCACCCGCCGTCCCCCCGGATCCCAGGGCCCCCGAGAGACCGGGACCCATTCTTCATAAAGAGCACACAGTGCCACTCACAACAGAACAGAAGCAGATCATCCGCCAAAAGCCTTTCCCTCAATTCAATTGTATTATATACAGTTATTTAAAATATATATATACATGTATGTATAAAATATATTAAAATGTACATAAAAAATCTTGCATGTCTTTATTTCCAGAATTAACAAATAATATGTGTAATAATGTAGGCAGTTCAAGCGAAGGATTGTTACCTCTAACCAGGATTGTTACCTCTAACCAGGATTGTTACCTCTAACCAGGATTGTTACCTCTAACCAGGATTGTTACCTCTAACCAGGATTGTTACCTCTAACCAGGATTGTTACCTATAACAAGGATTGTTACCTATAACCAGGATTGTTACCTCTAACCAGGATTGTTACCTATAACCAGGATTGTTACCTATAACCAGGATTGTTACCTCTAACCAGGTTTGTTACCTATAACCAGGATTGCCATTACAAAAACATTTATTTTCATTCATCCTATATTGTCCCTAACATCATCACCCCATAGCAACAGATGTGGGATACATACATACACACACACACACATCCACACACACACACACACACACACACACACACACACACACACACACACACACACACACACACACACACACACACACACACACACACACACACACACACATACACACTTCCCACACTTCCTCCACGTTCAAAAGTTGTTCCATCCCCGAGCCCAACTCAAGAGAAGACTTGATGTGAGAATGCATATACAACTGTTAAGGAAGGCATGCAACATTGAGCAAGAATGGGGAGATTTGATTTAACCAATGTCAAGTCTTAGCTGGTGGAGCTCCGATACACCCCCTTCCCCTGAAACATACAAACGCTGGTCCCCTTGTTGTGACCATTCTCCCAAGCATCTCTGTGCAGTGAGACCTTTGATTATTTTGTTCCACCAGAGCCACAATAATTTCCCCCCTCTCTGATTGTCCGAGTGTGACCCCTCCCCATTTGTTCCTGCAGCTAGTGTTGCCAGCACTGCCACTACCTGGGTGGGGGCACCCCACCGGAATCACCACCGGCTAGGTACAAGGTCATCAAGGTTCTCAATAGCAGCTTTGAGAATTTCCTTGTATATTATGCTCTCCCATCAGGGGGCTTTGGCTTTGTAGGACCAACCCTGCCAGGCAGGCTCAGAATCTTGAGGGGGCGGTGCTGCTCTAGTGGATCTCTGACCACATTTATCCTTCTGTCTTGGCTGCATATAGACTACTTGCAGTAGGCCTATAAAACAGAGAAGGACTTCTACTTTGTGTATGGGTTGTTCAGGTGGGTTTCTAGGGTATAGGGTTGGGGACCGTTCCATCATGATAGGATAAATAAATCAACTATATTTTGAATGTATTTTATTTGCACAAAATGGAAAGCTCTCTGTCACAACCCCTGCTCATAGACACACATGGGCTCTGGCATTTGCAGCCATTTTCCTTTATCACTCACTTTTCCAAACACAAAACACACACCCAACCTTCCATCACAATACACCCGCACATACCCACATACTGTGCTTTCTATTTCCTCTCTTTGCTGTGTTTTTATCCCTACCATTTTGAATGACTCTTGGCATAATGCAATTGCTTGACTGGCTCGAGGGAGATTTGCCCAATAGGCTATCGTTTGCTAACTGCAGCAGCCACCCAAACGATTTGTTCTCTAGATTCGTTTTTGGTCGAGTGTTAAGCAGAGACAGGCTGTGTATGTTTTGGTTCTACAAAGCTGTGTCCATCGATAACATTCAATAATGAATTGATTGCATTCATTCTTGCACCATGCAATCATTTATCAGTTCTAAACATGTCTTTTCCTTCTCTATGCTGCCTGCAGCGTGATCTTTTTTCTGTGAGCACATGATAGACAGGTGGTGGTCAGAGCATGTCTCTGGAGCCACTGAGCCGGAGAAGCGTGCATTAATCCTGCTGTAGAATTAATTGTGGCCAGCAGGTCAAACGAACAATTTAAAAGCAGTCTTTCATAGTCAGGACTCTAACCTTTTGGGGCGTGATTTGTTTGGGGTGGGCCCCCCGCCCCCACCTCGCAGCAAAACATTTTAGTGGCCCCCCTCTTGACAGTGGGGAGAATATTTATTGTTTTAAAGTTCCTTTCCTGCAATTCTACACATTTTGACATGGAGAGTAGAGAAAATGTTGCAGTTTTTAGTAGATTTTCTTGTGTTTTATAGATATTTCCACACTGAGGTTGGAATAATACTGTGAAATTGTGAAAATGATGATAATGCCCTTTAAGTGTAAGAGCTGTTTGAAAAGACCTTCTGAAATTTCAGCTTGTTTTGGTGGGATGAAGTTTTGGCCTTCCATAGTGACATCACCATGCGGTAAATTAGTTAGTTAATAGACCAATAAGAATGAGAGTTCCGAACCTCTCTGCCAATAACAGCAATTTTTCAGTTTACTCCTCCCCACTCAGACCACTCCCAGACAGTCCTACCAAAATTCTTCTTTGAGAAATTGCTCTTTGCTAAAAAGCTATTTGTTTCTTTTTGACAATTTTAATTAAAAACAATCAAAGTAAGGTACTTAATTGTTACCATTAATTGTTTGATATTGAGATAAAACAGCTGCATTGGACCGTTAAAGCAAATTTTCTAAAATTCTACCCATTGATATCTGAGTGAGAATTACTTAAAAAATCAATAGGGGTCCCCTGAAGGTCAGGGCCTGGGCACGTGCCCTGCGTTCATGGTCGGTATTCGGCCATGATTACTACAAGTTATGTGATCGACACTTTTCAACTATGACAAATTTAGAAAATTACTTAACCCAGAAATGACTAGTTAGTGTTGCTACAGTAGCAATACACTAGACCAGGTATTTTCAAATGCCATTGGGGGTATGCCAAATAAAAATGTGATTCACAATTTTTTTTAAATATAAAAATATATATATTTTAGAAGACAAATAAAAATGTCTTCACATTTTCTAACAGTCCATTTATATTTTCCAACAATACATATGGTGATGTTTTCTTCTCGCCTGAGTAGCCTTGTTTCACTGCCAAAAATAAAATGAAACCATCTAGTGTTCAGCGAAATAACAACACAATGTCAAATACAGGTAGCCTAGTCATTTAATTAACATCCAATCACATTAACCGTTACTCTCTCGCAAAAATTCCACTAACGGTCCGTATATAGCCAAATGTAGCTGCTGCTCATTCCGTTTGCTCAAAAAATTATAAATGGTTAAAAAAGTAAGGCCCGCATCCATAGAGACACATACCAGCTCTACTGGTAGTACTGCTACTACCAGCAGTACTACACCTGCACCTGTCGATGAAACAAGTTGTTCTGCATCCACGAGCACATCCAATGCTAGCATCAGTAATTCTACATTTGTTGTTAGCCCAGCTAGCATGGACACTGACAGTTGTGAATCTGATGCAGCCGAAGAGCTACTGCCCCCTTATCCGGGAAAGCACCGAACAACAGACATCGAAGAGGCGTAAAGATGATGAGAACTACATTGATTTGGGGTTCACTTATACTGGGAGTAGTGCCTTTCCTCAGCCACAGCGTGTTATATGTGCAAAAGTACTATCTCACAATTCTATGAAACCTTTACTCCTGCGCAGACATTTAGAAACAAAACATGGCAATTTGAATAACAAGGCACATTACTTTTTTTAGCGAGAATTAAGATTTTTGAGTAGTAAGACATGTATAAAAGCAACAGATACCATTAATAAGAAGGTGCTAGAAGCGTCTTATATGGTGAGCTACCGAGTGGCTAGGACAGGCAAGCCTCATACTTTTGTGGAGGACTTAATTCTTCCTGCTGCCGCGGATATGGCTCGGAAATGCTGGAGGAAAAGGCCCAAAAAACTATACAGACAATGTCTTCATCAAACAACACTGTTTCACGATACATCAGTGCCATGGCAGGAGATGTATTGAAACAATTACTGCTTCTCATACAAGCCAGTGAATTCTATGCGTTACAGCAGGCCTGGCACAGCTCCTGGTATATGTCCGGTCAATTAAGGAAGACATCCGCTTCTGCAAACCACTGGAAACAATGATGGCAAAAAACAACATTTGAGAGTTCGCTGACTCTGGTGCTAGAGGTGGTATGCAGCTGGAGGTTGAATGTTTGAAGGGGTACGGGACTATAAAAAGTTTGGGAACCACTGCACTAGGCTATCTACTTTTAAATGTTACCCATGATTGTACAAGTCTGCCACAATCCAAAGCAATCCTTCTCTTTATAGCCTTTAAAGAGACATCATTTGTGAGTACATACAGTATATTGACTATCATGATGTGAACATTTACATGTTGTTATTGAGTTTATTTTACCAGAGTTAATAGATCTATGTTCACATTATCCGTCCATTCAAATTAATTTTCTCTATCCAGGTAGGTTTCCACATAGAAATGAATGCAGTTCACTTTACTTGTTGTGCTAGCTTGTATGATTACATGATTGTACATGGCTACAAAAGTGTTTCTACTTACAGTATTCAGACCCCTTCACTATTTCCACACTATTTCCAATTTTTTTTTACATTACAGCCTTATTCGAAAATGTATTGAATAAAAAATGTTCCTCATCAATCTACACACAATCCCCCATAATAACAAAGAGAAAACAGGTTTTTAGAAATGTTTGCAAATTGATTTAAAATGAAAAACAGAAATACCTTATTTACATAAGCATTCAGACCCTTTGCTATAGTGGAGTTTGACTGTTTGAGGTTGTGGACAGGTGTCTTTTATACTGATAACAAGTTCAAACAGGTGCCATTAATACAGGTAACGAGTGGAGGACAGAGGAGCCTCTTAAAGAAGAAGTTACAGGTCTGTGAGAGCCAGAAATATTGCTTGTTTGTAGGTGACCAAATACTTATTTTCCACCATAATTTGCAAATCAATTCATAAAAAACTCCTACAATGTGATTTTCTGGATTTTTTTTCTCATTTTGTCTGTCATAGTTGAAGTGTACCTATAATGAAAATTACAGTCCTCTCTCATCTTTTTAAGTGGGAGAACTTGCACAATTGGTGGCTGACTAAATAGTTTTTTGTCCCACTGTATTTAATTCAAAGAGAAACTTAAACAAAACTAAATATATCAATAAACGAACAACTAAACGTGACTACGTGGTGCACATGCACAAACACAAAACAATATCCCACAAACGCAGGTGGGAAAAATAGCTACTTAAATATGATCCCCAATTAGAGAGAATGATTACCAGCTGCCTCTAATTGGGAATCATACAAAACACCAACATAGAAATTATAAACTAGAATACCCCCTAGTCACGCCCTGACCTACTACACCATAGAGAAACAAGGGCTCTCTATGGTCAGGGCATGACAACAGCTGATTTTTAATGGAATATCTACATAGGCGTACAGAGGCCCATTAGCAGCAACCATCACTCCTGTGTTCCAATGGCACGTTGTGTTAGCTAATCCAAGTTTATCATTTTAAAATGCTTTTTGATCATTAGAAAACCCTTTTGCAATTACAGTATGTATAGCTGAAACCTGTTGTGCTGATTAAAGAAGCAATAAAACTGGCCTTCTTTAGACTAGTTGAGTATCTGGAGCATCAGCATTTGTGGGTTTGATTACAGGCACAAAATGGACAGGAACAAATACCTTTCTTCTGAAACTCGTCAGTCTATTCTTGTTCTAAGAAATGAAGGCTATTCCATCCGAGAAATTTCCAAGAAATTGAAGATCTCATACAGCGCTGTGTAATACGCCCTTCACAGAACAGTGCAAACTAGCTCTATAACCAGAATAGAGAGAGGAGTGGGAGGCCCCGGTGCACAACTGAGCAAGAGGATAAGTACATTAGAGTGTCTAGTTTGACAAACAGACGCTTCACAAGTCCTCAACTGGCAGCTTCATTAAATAGTACCCACAAGGGGGATGGTAGGGGACGCCATGTGCGACTGACGTGTTTTCCGTTTGCTCCCGTGGTATTCTTAAAGTTTATGTGAATTCTGCAGCAAAACCGTATTTATTTTCAAATATTAATTTGGTGATCCCTTTCCGTAAAAACCAAGACTACTTTGCTTCCGAATGTCAGCATGTCGACCAAACATAAGGCCAAGAACATGACTCTGAGAAAACCCGGCCTACAAGACCCGCTCTCATCACCGCCCTCTCCTGAGTCTGAGGGCCCGGGGAAGCACACTTTACCCGGGGGCGCGGCTTGGACTGGCGGCGCTGAAATGAACATTCTCGAGGCCATCAAACTACTACGCTCTGAGATAGTTCAAATGAAAAAACAGGTGGTTGCTACGATTGAGGCCAGAATACAGGAGGTTTCTGATACTTTAAAAGCAGATTTAACCATCCTGCGGAACGAGACTGTGCCGGCAATTACATCACTCAAAACAACAACTGCGTCACACACTACAACGATTGCAGCACTGGAGGCCTCCGCTACTAATGTCTCCGACTTAACTACATCCCTGGAGGCTGAAGTTAAACGCCTAGCTGCGGATTTGAAAAAGGTGAGGGAGAGCTGTGTGAGTTTAGAGGGATTCTCTCGCCGTAATAATCTGAGGCTTGTATCAGTCCCAGAGTCCGCGGAAATGCATCGCGCCACGGATTTCGTTTCAGAGCTGCTGAAGGATGTTCTTGCCTTAGATGAAAAGCCCCTGATTGATCGAGCCCACCGGTCGCTGCGCCCAAAGCCCCGGGATGGGGAGAGGCCCCGTGACATAATTCTTCGAGTGCACTTTTTTCATGAGAAGATGGAGATCCTCCGACGAGCCCGCAATACCACTCTGAGCTTTCAAGGACAGAGCTTTTCCATATACCAGGACTACTCCCCCACTGTTTCCAGGCAGCGCGCAGCTTTCGGACAGGCCAAACGAGTACTTCGGAACCATCCAAGTGTGAGGTATGGACTGCGATTCCCGGCCCGTTTATGGATATCTCATGAGGGTAAAGACCACACGTTTGAATCTCCGGAGGAGGCTATGGCTCACATTCAACGTCATATCAAGAAGTCTTGAATATGCTCACAGTTTAGCAACTGTTGCTTGCGAACTGTGGATAGTAAGTACCCCACTTGTGGTACAATTATGTTCAGATATATCAGGCTAGTCTTGTATAGTTGGTGAAACTATTCAGGCTTATTTGATGTGATCTAATGTTTTGATCATCTAGGGTGCATGCCTTATCTCGCTCACCTATTTAGTTTGTTTACACATTGTCTCAGTGACTCAAAATATTTTTGGTTATTTGTTTACTGCATCCGTTTGCATTGACCCAGTAAACAGCAAATGTCTCCCGAGGCTACCCGGTTTCTGGGGCCTCACTTTAATTTTAAAAGTTTTGAGCGTCATTTAAGCCCAGCAAACGTTCAACGTTGCGCAGACGTAGTTTTTTGGGATTGGTTGTAAGCTGTCTCAGCTTCAATTAGACTACTATTATAATTACTATTATTTTTGATTGTCTTACTACGATTTCCTTACTTCAAATTAGATTTTTGGCTGAGAGCCTTTATACATTTTATTTATTTTCTCTCAATGCCTGTTATAAGACGGGGAATACAATTATATACATCTACAAGTGGTGCTTTTGTCATTCCGTTTGCACAGGGGATTCACCTTTTTTTTTATTAAAAAAAAATACATACAAATCTTTCTTTTTGCTGCTTGATCCACTAACAAAACGCGACTTTAAAGAGCGGGACTGTGGGTTTAGGTTTAAGACCGCACTCTCACAGACATACTGTGCGAAGAGAACATGTTCTATTTAGGCTTGTACCTCGTTTGGGGAGGTATTGTCTGGGATGGGGGGAGGGGGTGGGGGGGCAGGTTGAATTGTTCAGTTCTAATGTTGTCATTCTTTCTTTTTAGTTTTTTTTTCTGTTTTTTTTTCTGTACTTTTTCCAAACATTTACCACCGTACATTATTACTCTGAGACAAGTTACTCTGGGGGTTTTGGGCGCTCATTGCTTTTCCATTCTATGCTCTGATGACAGGGTTGAATAACGGGAATGCTCAGAGGGGCCGAAATAATACGATCAAGTACATTTCTTGGAATACCAAAGGGGTTAACAACCCGCTGAAGCGTAAGAGGGTGTTGACACACTTAAAGGGTTTGAATGCAAATATTGCATTTCTACAAGAGACTCACTTGAGGACTGGTGAGCATTTTAGGATGCGTAAGGACTGGTGTTCCAAGTCAAGTGTTCCACTCAAACTTTCATAGTAAATCAAGAGGTGCTGCTATTCTGGTTGATAAGGCTACTCCCTTTGTAGCTTCTGAGGTTATTGCTGATCCTAAGGGACGATACGTCATAGTAACCGGTGAACTGTTTTCTACCCCTCTTGTTTTGGCTAGTGTTTATGCTCCCAATTGGGATGACACAAGTTTAATTTCTTCCTTTCTGTCTGCTATTCCCAATTTAGATTCTCATTTGTTGATTTTAGGGGGGGATTTCAACTGTAAAATGTCCCCAGTTCTTGACAAGTCCTCACAAACAAATACAGGCCCATCTAAATGTGCCCTACTTATTCAATCCTTTCTTCAGAAATATGCTATGTTTGAGGCCTGGCGTTTCCTACATCCTACAGATAGACAGTATTCCTTTTATTCTCATGTTCATCAAACATACTCCCGGATTGATTACTTCTTTTTGGACAAAAAACTTCTGCCTAACCTTCGGCAGTGTACTTACGAGAGTATTGTTATCTCTGACCATTCACCATTAGTGCTTGAACTAGAGTTTCCCCAGCGACCTCCTAGGTGTTATCAATGGCGTCTCAACCCCATTTTACTCTCAGATTGTCATGTTGTCTTGTCTCTGTCCTTTCCCTTCACCCTGTCTCCCTCTGCTGGTCGTTGTTATGTTACCTTTTCTCCCCCTCTTTTCCCCAGCTGTGCCTTGTCTCCTCCTAATTACCCATTCACCCCGTTCCCCACCTGTTCCCTTTTTCCCTCTGATTAGGTCCCTATATCTGTCTCTGTTTCTGCTCCTGTCCTTGTCGGATTCTTGTTTGTTTGTTTATGTGTCTCATGCCTGAACCAGACTATCATCGTGTGTGCTGCAACCTTGTCCTGTCCTGTCGGAATCTACCTGTCCATCTGAGCCCACGTATGTTCGTCATTAAAGTACTCTGTTTGTTAATTCGCTTTTGGGTCCTCATTCACGCACCATAACAGAAGAATCCGACCCAAGAATGGACCCAGCGACTTCGGATCCTCTCCACTCAGCCGTCGAGATCCAGGGAGCGATGCTAGGCAGACACAAGCAGGAATTGTCTGCTGCTCGACATGCCGTTGAGACCCTGGCCACCCAAGTCTCCAACCTCACAGAACAGGTTCACCATCTCCGCCTCGATCCACCGGCCACTTCCAGGGCTTTCGAATCTCCGGAGCCCAGAATCAATAACCCGCCGTGTTACTCTGGGGAGCCCACTGAATGCCGCTCGTTCCTCACCCAGTGTGATATTGTGTTTTCTCTCCAGCCCAACACTTACTCCAGGAGCACTGCTCGTGTCGCCTACGTCATATCTCTCCTTATTGGACGGGCTCGTGAGTGGGGCACGGCAATCTGGGAGGCAAGGGCTGAGTGTATTAACCAGTATCAAGACTTTAAGGAGGAGATGATACGGGTTTTTGATCGATCTGTTTTTGGGGAGGAGGCTTCCAGGGCCCTGTCTTCCCTATGTCAAGGCAATCGATCCATAACAGACTACTCTATTGAGTTTCGCACTCTTGCTGTCTCCAGTGGCTGGAACGAGCCGGCCTTGCTCGCTCGTCTTCTGGAGGGTTTCCGCGCAGAGGTAAAGGATGAGATTCTCTCCCGGGAGGTTCCTTCCAGCGTGGATTCCTTGATTGAACTCGCTATTCGCATTGAGCGACGGGTTGATCTTCGTCACCGAGCTCGTGGAAAGGAGCTCGCGCTCTCCGTCGCCTCCCTCTCCGCATCACTACCATCTTCCTCTGCCGGCTCGGGTGCTGAGCCCATGCAGCTGGGAGGTATCCGCATCTCGACTAAGGAGAGGGAACGGAGAATCACCAACCGCCTCTGTCTCTATTGCGGTTCCGCTGGTCATTTTGCCACTTCATGTCCAGTAAAAGGCCAGAGCTCGTCAGTAAGCGGAGGGCTACTGGTGAGCGCTACTACTCCTGTCTCTCCTTCAAGATCCTGCACTACCTTGTCGGTCCATCTACGCTGGACCGGTTCGTCAGCTTCCTGCAGTGCCTTAATAGACTCTGGGGCGGAGGGCTGTTTTATGGACGAGACCTGGGCTCGGGAACATGACATTCCTCTCAGACAGTTAAAGGAGCCCACGGCCTTGTTCGCCCTGGATGGTAGTCCTCTCCCCAGGATTCAGCGTGAGACGCTACCTTTAACCCTCACTGTTTCTGGTAATCATAGTGAAACCATTTCTTTTTTAATTTTTCGTTCACCTTTTACACCTGTTGTTTTGGGCCATCCCTGGCTAGTTTGTCATAATCCTTCCATTAATTGGTCTAGTAATTCTATCCTCTCCTGGAACGTCTCTTGTCATGTGAAATGTTTAATGTCTGCTATCCCTCCTGTTTCCTCTGTCTCTTCTTCACAGGAGGAGCCTGGTGATTTGACAGGGGTGCCGGAGGAATATCACGATCTGCGCACGGTGTTCAGTCGGTCCAGGGCCACCTCTCTTCCTCCACACCGGTCGTATGATTGTAGTATTGATCTCCTTCCGGGAACCACCCCCCCCCGGGGTAGACTATACTCTCTGTCGGCTCCCGAACGTAAGGCTCTCGAAGATTATTTGTCTGTAGCTCTTGACGCCGGTACCATAGTCCCCTCCTCCTCTCCCGCCGGAGCGGGGTTTTTTTTTGTCAAGAAGAAGGACGGGTCTCTGCGCCCCTGCATAGATTATCGAGGGCTGAATGACATAACAGTGAAGAATCGTTATCCGCTTCCTCTTATGTCTTCAGCCTTCGAGATCCTGCAGGGAGCCAGGTTTTTCACTAAGTTGGACCTTCGTAACGCTTACCATCTCGTGCGCATCAGGGAGGGGGACGAGTGGAAGACGGCGTTTAACACTCCGTTAGGGCACTTTGAATACCGGGTTCTTCCTTTCGGCCTCGCTAACGCTCCAGCTGTCTTTCAGGCATTAGTCAATGATGTCCTGAGAGACATGCTGAACATCTTTGTTTTCGTTTACCTTGACGATATCCTGATTTTTTCACCGTCACTCCAGATTCATGTTCAGCACGTTCGACGTGTCCTCCAGCGCCTTTTAGAGAATTGTCTTTTTGTGAAGGCTGAGAAGTGCACTTTTCATGCCTCCTCCGTCACATTTCTCGGTTCTGTTATTTCCGCTGAAGGCATTAAGATGGATCCCGCTAAGGTCCAAGCTGTCATTGATTGGCCCGTCCCTAAGTCACGCGTCGAGCTGCAGCGCTTTCTCGGCTTCGCGAACTTCTATCGTCGTTTCATCCGTAATTTCGGTCAGGTGGCAGCTCCTCTCACAGCCCTTACTTCTGTCAAGACGTGCTTTAAGTGGTCCGTTTCCGCCCAGGGAGCTTTTGATCTCCTCAAGAATCGTTTTACATCCGCTCCTATCCTTGTTACACCTGACGTCTCTAGACAGTTCGTTGTCGAGGTTGACGCGTCAGAGGTGGGAGTGGGAGCCATCCTTTCTCAGCGCTCCCTCTCTGACGACAAGGTCCACCCATGCGCGTATTTTTCTCATCGCCTGTCGCCGTCGGAACGTAACTATGATGTGGGTAACCGCGAACTGCTCGCCATCCGGTTAGCCCTAGGCGAATGGCGACAGTGGTTGGAGGGGGCGACCGTTCCTTTTGTCGTTTGGACTGACCATAGGAACCTTGAGTACATCCGTTCTGCCAAACGACTTAATGCGCGTCAGGCGCGTTGGGCGCTGTTTTTCGCTCGTTTCGAGTTCGTGATTTCTTATCGTCCGGGCTCTAAGAACACCAAGCCTGATGCTTTGTCTCGTCTCTTCAGTTCTTCAGTAGCCTCCACTGACCCCGAGGGGATTCTCCCTGAGGGGCGTGTTGTCGGGTTGACTGTCTGGGGAATTGAGAGGCAGGTAAAGCAAGCACTCACTCAAACTCCGTCGCCGCGCGCTTGTCCTAGGAACCTTCTTTTCGTTCCCGTTCCTACTCGTCTGGCCGTTCTTCAGTGGGCTCACTCTGCCAAGTTAGCCGGTCACCCTGGCGTTCGGGGTACGCTTGCTTCCATTCGCCAGCGTTTCTGGTGGCCCACCCGGGAGCATGACACGCGTCGTTTCGTGGCTGCTTGTTCGGTCTGCGCGCAGACTAAGTCCGGTAACTCTCCTCCTGCCGGCCGTCTCAGGCCGCTTCCTATTCCCTCTCGACCGTGGTCTCACATCGCCTTAGATTTTGTCACCGGACTGCCTTCGTCAGCGGGGAAGACTGTTATTCTTACGGTTGTCGATAGGTTCTCTAAGGCGGCTCATTTCATTCCCCTTGCTAAGCTTCCTTCTGCTAAAGAGACGGCACAAATCATCATCGAGAATGTTTTCAGAATTCATGGCCTTCCGTCAGACGTCGTTTCGGACAGAGGTCCGCAATTCACGTCTCAATTTTGGAGGGAGTTTTGCCGTTTGATTGGGGCTTCCGTCAGTCTCTCTTCCGGCTTTCACCCCCAGTCTAACGGTCAAGCAGAACGGGCCAATCAGACTATTGGTCGCATCTTACGCAGTCTTTCTTTTCGCAACCCTGCGTCTTGGTCAGAACAGCTCCCCTGGGCAGAATACGCCCACAACTCGCTTCCTTCGTCTGCGACCGGGCTATCTCCTTTTCAGAGTAGCCTCGGGTACCAGCCTCCGTTGTTCTCATCTCAGTTCGCCGAGTCCAGCGTCCCCTCCGCTCAGGCTTTTGTCCAACGTTGCGAGCGCACCTGGAAGAGGGTCAGGTCTGCACTTTGCCGTTATAGGGCGCAGACTGTGAGAGCTGCTAATAAGCGTAGAGTGAAGAGCCCTAGATATTGTCGCGGTCAGAGAGTTTGGCTCTCCACTCAGAACCTTCCCCTTAAGACGGCTTCTCGCAAGTTGACCCCGCGGTTCATTGGTCCATTCCGTATCTCTCAAATCATTAACCCTGTCGCAGTGCGACTTCTTCTGCCGCGATATCTTCGTCGCGTCCACCCGGTCTTCCATGTCTCCTGTGTCAAGCCCGTTCTTCGCGCCCCCGCTCGTCTTCCCCCCCCCCCCCCCCATCCTTGTCGAGGGCGCACCCATCTACAGGGTCCGTAGGATTTTGGACATGCGTCCTCGGGGCCGTGGTCATCAGTACCTAGTAGATTGGGAGGGGTACGGTCCTGAGGAGAGGAGTTGGGTTCCCTCTCGGGACGTGCTGGACCGTGCGCTGATCGATGATTTCCTCCGTTGCCGCCAGGCTTCCTCCTCGAGTGCGCCAGGAGGCGCTCGGTGAGTGGGGGGGTACTGTCATGTTGTCTTGTCTCTGTCCTTTCCCTTCACCCTGTCTCCCTCTGCTGGTCGTTGTTATGTTACCTTTTCTCCCCCTCTTTTCCCCAGCTGTGCCTTGTCTCCTCCTAATTACCCATTCACCCCGTTCCCCACCTGTTCCCTTTTTCCCTCTGATTAGGTCCCTATATCTGTCTCTGTTTCTGCTCCTGTCCTTGTCGGATTCTTGTTTGTTTGTTTATGTGTCTCATGCCTGAACCAGACTATCATCGTGTGTGCTGCAACCTTGTCCTGTCCTGTCGGAATCTACCTGTCCATCTGAGCCCACGTATGTTCGTCATTAAAGTACTCTGTTTGTTAATTCGCTTTTGGGTCCTCATTCACGCACCATAACACAGATAAGGAGTTTGTTAATTTCATTTCTTCTGAAATTACCTTATTCCTAGAAACTAATTCAACACCAGGTATGTCCTGCTCTACCATATGGGAGTCTCTCAAAGCATACCTACGTGGCCAAATTATTTCTAATACAGCCAACCAAAACAGAGTTCGCTCCCAGCGACTTCGGGACCTGAGCGAGTCCATAGCCACATTGGATGAGAGGTATGCTACGGATCCTTCCTCTGATCTGCATAAAGAGCGCCAACTACTCCAATCTGAATTTGATGAGCTTTCTACCAGGCAAGCTGAACAGTTACTCTTGCGAGCTCGATACAAAGTCTATGAACAAGGCGACAAGGCCAGTAAACTCCTTGCACATCAGATCCGTAAATCCGAGGCCTCACGTTTAATCCCACAAATAAGGACCCCGTCTGGTGCCACCACAGTTATACATAAAGAGATCAATGATCAATTTAAACAATTTTACTCTGCGCTATACACCTCTGAATCCCCTCAAGACCCTTCGCTGATTGACTCCTTCTTTAATGGCTTGAATATGCCTTCAATTGATACAGACTCCCATGACTGTCTAGAAGAAGAATTTACGCTTGAGGAGATTGCAACAGCAGTGTCCGCAATGAAAAGTGGTAAATCACCGGGTCCGGACGGTTTTCCAACCGAATTTTACAGGACGTTTTCTGGTCTGCTTTGCCCATTCTTGTCCCGACTATTTGCAGAGTGCCTCAATACTTCAAAGCTGCCGCCTAGTCTTTATCAGGCTTCAATTTCATTACTACTAAAGAAAAACAAAGACCCCCTGGAATGTGGATCCTATCGCCCAATCTCGCTTTTAAACTGTGATTACAAAATCCTAGCTAAGCTTTTAGCCATCCGTATGGAAGGCTTGCTGCACCAAGTAATACACTCTGACCAGACTGGCTTTGTGAGAAATAGGCATTTATTTTTCAATATTAGGCGCCTTATGAATATACTGTACTCCCCAGCATCGGAGGACCCGGAGGTGGCGGTCTCACTTGATGCCGAAAAAGCGTTTGACCGCGTTGAGTGGGATTACCTAACAGCTGCCCTTTATAGATTTGGCTTTGGCCCCAAATTCATTGCGTGGATAAAGATTCTTTATTTTTCCCCCATGGCTTCGGTACGGACCAATAACTTGTCCTCTGACTATTTTCCCTTGCACCGCGGATCCAGACAGGGTTGCCCACTCTCCCCCTTGTTGTTTGCTTTGGCAATCGAGCCTCTCGCCATTGCACTACGCTCTAATGATGCCATTCAAGGCATAATCAGGGCGGGCTTGGAGCAGAAAGTCTCGCTATATGCTGACGACCTCCTTTTGTTTATCTCCAACCCCGATACCTCATTGCCATGTGCCCTATCTGTTCTTAAAAAGTTTGGATCAATCTCAGGGTACAAGCTGAATCTAGGCAAGAGTGAGCTCTTTCCGGTAAACAAGGCTGCTTTAAAGTGCTCTTTCACAAGTTCTCAGTTTAGGATTGTCCGGGATCAATTCACTTACTTGGGAGTAAAAGTGACAAGGAAATATTCAAATTTGTTTCAGGAAAACTTTGTTGCTCTAGCAGACAGATTGAAACAATCTTTTACTTTTTGGAATTCGCTACCCGTTTCTCTTATCGGAAGGATTAATGTCATTAAAATGAATGTGTTGCCCAAATTTTTATATTTATTTCAATGTTTACCCATTTTTATTCCAAAATCTTTTTTTATTTCACTGGATCAAACATTCATGCATTTTATTTGGAATGGCAAGGTACCACGGATTGGTAGAAAACATTTACAGAAGCCTAGGTCATTGGGGGGTTTAGCTTTACCAAATTTTCAGACATACTACTGGGCTGCAAATTTCAGAGCCGTTCTGTACTGGCTGCAGACTGATCCTACTGGCCCTAGACCACTCTGGGCCCAGATGGAGTCTGAATCGTGTAAACCTGCAGCACTTTCCTCTGTGCTGTGCTCGTCTCTCCCAGTGTCCCTAGGCAAAAGGTGTGCCAACCCAATTGTAAAGCAGTCTCTTAAAATTTGGAATCAGTTCCGTTTAGCCTTTAGCCTCCGAGGCTTTTCTCTATCAGGCCCAATCAATCAGAACATTTTATTTCCTCCATCTTTGAATGATGGGGCTTTTGGCATTTGGCACTCACTAGGCCTTTCCTCGCTAGCCCAATTATTCTTTGATGATACATTTGCCTCTTTTTCTCAGCTGCAGGAAAAGTTCAATCTCCCCCAATCCCACTTTTTCCGCTATCTCCAGACTAGAAACTTTGTCAGGGCTAACACACCTGGATTTCCCAATAGGCCTGCGAATACTGCTATTGAGAGCATCTTGGAGCTGAACAAGCTTCCTAGAGGCGCAATTTCAGATGTATATGCAATCATTCATGACCTACAGAACCCTTCTCTGGTGCCTTTAAAGACTCGATGGGAAAAGGATTTGGGGGAGGAACTTGGGGAAGACGCCTGGGAATCTGTGCTGCGCAGGGTACACTCGTCCTCTTTTAGCACTTGACACAGCCTCATTCAATTCAAGGTGGTTCACCGTATCCACTGGTCGGGGGCCAAACTTGGAAGAATATTCTCTGATTTTGATCCTACCTGTGTCAGATGTAAGGTGGAACCAGCCACACTGTTGCATATGTTTTGGGGCTGTCATAAACTGTCAGGTTTCTGGGAATTAATATTTAAATATTTCTCTGATATATATGACACTGTTATAGATCCGTCTCCCCTTACAGCCCTTTTTGGAGTACTGCCCATGGGTACCCCCCTATCAAGAATCCAGTCGGACACTGTTGCTTATACAACTCTTTTAGCTAGACGGCTAATACTACACAACTGGAAGATGGCAGCTCCCCCATCGTATAAATATTGGGTGAGGGATGTGTTGTGCTCTCTGAAACTAGAAAAAATTAAATTCAATTCACGTGGGAACCCCAAACTGTTTGATGAGGCTTGGGCTCCATTCCGGTCTTACTTTAAACAGTCCATCCTCTGATGGCATCCCAATTAATACTAAAATAAGTCTGTGACTTAAGGGTTGGAGGAGCTTCTCTCTGTGTTTTTGCTGGGGGGGTATTAAGGTCCATGTGCTTATTGATTGTGGTCCGCAGATGCCTTGTTCATCTTGCCCAGGCAGAGACTGAAGTGTGAGCTTGTTTTTCCCAGTTATTTTTACATTTTGTTCACGCCTACATGAATAATCATTTTTTATTTTAAAGCATTGTAAACTTTTTTTTTGTCCAGTGGATGGTCGGTCTGTGGCCATGACTCTCTGTGAGTGGTTGCATTTCTCCACCCTTATCCCTTGACTGCTTACAGGAACAATGGTGAGGTGTTTGCTCTGTCCCTGTACTATAGATTGCCCTTTAACCTCTGTAGCCTTCTGCCTGGTGTGTTTAACTTGTCTAAAGTATGGTTTCTTTAAGCTTTTTTTTTTTTTTTTTTTTTTTTATTTTTCTTAATTTTTTTTTTTTATTTGTATTTTTTTTTTCTAGTTGAGTGTATTATTTATATTGCTTTGTCTTGTCTGTGTGTGTATGTTCAAAACTTAATAAACAGAGTTTTAAAAAAAATAGTACCCACAAAACACCAGTCTCAACATTGAAGAGGCAATTCCGAGTCGATGGCATTCTTTCTTTTTATTGGCCAGTCTGAGATATGGCTTTTTCTTTGCAACTCTGCCTAGAATGCCAGCATCCCAGAGTTGCCTCTTCGCTGTTGACGTTGAGTCTGGTGTTTCGAGGGTACTATTTAATGAAGCTACCAGTTGAGGACTGAAAAACAGAAATAACTTTTGTGAGGTGTCTGTTTCTCAAACTAGACACTCTAATGTACCTGTCCTCTTGCTCAGTTGTGCACCGGGGCCTCCCACTCCTCTTTCGATTCTTGTTAGAGCCAGTTCTGCGCTGTTCTAATGGGCCTCTGTTTAACTATGTAGATATTCCATAAAACATCAGCCGTTTCCATGTACAATAGTCATTAATACATTAACAATGTCCACACTATTTCTGATCAAGTTTATGTTATTTTAATGGACAAAAAAATATGATTTTCTTTCAAAACAAGGACATTTCTAAGTGTCTTCAAACTTTTGAACAGTAGTGTATGTTGTGACTAGGTATTTACATAGTAAATACCTTGTACTTAACTATAAGGTTCTCAATATTAACCTTTGAGACAAAAAATATACTATGTAATAATTACATGTTGTTTGTATTTACTAGTTAAATATGTAGTACACACTTGCTTGGTTCCTAGTAAGTACGTTTGGGACTAAATATGTATTTCCTTTTCGTTACTAGGTATTTTCTGAGTCATTACATAGTAATTACATTGAAACATCATACTGTATAATGCATATCTTCTGAGAAACATCTATCAAAGGAAATTATACCACTTGTTCCATTTTGAATTCAAAGTTTTGATAAAATGTTTATATTTTAAAGCTTTAAAACCTTTCCTTGTGATGACAGTGAAAAGTTAACACATTTTAAACAGATTTTGTACTGCCCAAAATATGTTCCTGATAGCCTGAGCAAGTTTCCCTCCCTGTCCTGCCCCCGCCTTTTCCACAGAGTCAGTAAACATATTAACGAGAAGATGCCTTCCTCTCAAATATGCTGGAAGAAAATCGATCAGCTCTGCATCGCTCAGCATGCACTCCCATTCAGTCACAGACTCACATATCCACTTACACAGAGAACAAGTACATGTAAGCAAGTACACATCTATTTACAACAGTACCATACACAGATACAACACTTATGCCATGACCTGGACATTGAAGAGTATGTGTAGCAGCCAGTACAGTGGCATTGGTCAAGTTGTAACTCAATTGGCAGTTGAAATATGCACATTGGATGATGTTTTTACATTTCTTCCAAGATCAATCCACCATATATCATCCTCTCTATTTTCCGCTGCTGCTCATGTAAATAAGATGAAGACATTGGCAGTCCTTAAACCATGCCTGATACTGCCAACCCACGTTGCAGCTATTGGACAATGTTGATTTAACCAAACAGACTCTGTCTGAGACACTGTTTACAATTCTCTACACGCAAACCAAACAGGAAACAGAGAATGTTATGACATATCTCTCAACAGTTACAGTAGGCATCCTCTTTGACAAACTTACTTGCATACAACAGTGTAGTGCAGAAAAGGACAACATTGTGACGTAGGTGCTGATTACTTCCTGTGTTTCTCCATCTGACTCTCACAGGTGAGGTAGCCTACAGCACTGGTATTTTGGTATTTTCCACCTTCTACTCCCTCCTTAATTCTCCAACCCTCTTCCTTCCTCCTCCCTCTCTGATGACAACTTTGTCAACCACTTTGAAAAAAAAGTGGAAGACATCTGCTACTCATTCACTCAGCCTATTGAGTCCACTGGTCTCACTCATACAGAAATACCCTGCGCTTTGACTTCTTTCTCCCCTCTCTCTCCAGATGAAATCCTGCAACTAGTGAGGTTTGATCGCTCAACCCCATCCCCTCCTACATCTCGGGAGACCTTCTCCTATTCCTCACTTCCCTCATCAACTCATCCCTGGCCACTGGCTGCTTCCCCTCTGACTTCAAAATGGCCTGAGTTGCTCCCCTCCTCAAGAAACCAACACTCGACTCATCTGATGTCAAAAACTATCCCTTCTTTCTTTTCATTCCAAAACACTTGAGCTTGCTGTCTCTGATCAACTTTCTCGTTATTTCTCTCAGAATGATCTTCTTGACACTAACCAGTCAGGCTTCAAGACGGGTCATTCAACCGAGACTGCACTTCTCTGTGTCACAGAGGCTCTCCGAACTGCCAAAGCTGACTCTCTCTCCACTGTTCTTATCCTTCTTGATCTATCCACTGCCTTCAACACCGTGAACCATCAGATCCTCCTCTCCGCCCTCTCAGGGCTGGGCGTCTCAGGCTATGCACACTCTTGGATTGCATCCTACCTGGCAGGCCGCTCCTACCTGGTGACATGGAGAGGATCTGTGTCTGCACTACATACTCCCACTACTGGTGTCCCACAGGGCTCAGTTCTAGGCCCTCTCCTCTTCTCTCTATACACCAAGTCACTCTGCTCCGTATCCTCACATGGTCTCTCCAATCATTGCTATGCGGATGACACTCAACTCCTTTTCTCCTTCCCCCCTTCTGACACCCAGGTGGCAACACGCATCTCTGCGTGCCTGGCAGATATCTCAACTTGAATGTCGGCCCACCATCTCAAGCTCAAGCTCAACAAGACGGAACTGCTCTTCCTCCCGGGGAAGGCCTACCCGCTCCACAGTGTCACCATCCCAGGGGGCAAAGAACCTTGGCGTGACCATGGACAACACCCTGTCGTTCTCTGCAAACATCCGTCGAGTACGACTCTACCTCACACAGGAAGCGGCGCATATCCTAATCCAGGCAGTTGTCCTCTCCTGTCTGGACTACTGCATCTTGCGGTTGGCAGTCTCCCCTCTTGTGCCATCAAACCCCTGCAACTTATCCAAAACGCTGCAGCCTGCCTGGTGTTCATGTCACTCCGCTCCTCCACACACTCCACTGGCTTCCAATCGAAGCTTGCATCCACTGCAAGACCATGGTGCTTACCTACAGAACAGCAAGAGGAACTGCCCCTCCTTACCTTCAGGCTATGCTCAAACCCTACACCCAACCTGAGCACTCCATTTTGCCTCCTAAGGTATCTTGGCCCTCCCTCCCCCACTCAGCCCAGTCCAAGCTCTTCTCTGTCCTGGTACCCCAATGGTGGAACCAACTTCCTCCTGAAGCTAGGACAGCAGAGTCCTTGCCCATCTTCTGAAAACATCTGAACCGCCCACATGGTAAGCTTCGATTTGGTCTGTGTTTGAGCTATAGCTACATGGCGGTATAAAATTAATCCTTAGGTTGGTAGGAACAAAGCCTATCTAGCCTATTGCCATGTTATCTGATGATTTATGACTTAATGGCAACATTGGATGTCCACTGAGTGACTATATCTATGAGCATCAAAAATATGATGTGTCCTGCTTACGCGCATCCATTACACAGGGGATTGGCTACTATGTAACCTTGACAGTCTTGTAGCCAATGAGATAACCGTTACAGGATATGCAGTTGACCTGGGTGGGACAAAGGCCTAGAACCTTTTATGCGTAATGCAAACTATTGTTACCTGGCTCAGAGACAAGACACACCGAGCACGCTACATGACATTGTAAACAGATTTCATCGCTTTAATTTCATCACTTTAGCATAAAAGATGGCTTCTCAAGGTGGAAAAGAAAGGTAAAAGCTAAGAATATTGAACAGGAACCTAAAAAGAAGGTAGTTATGAATAATTATACCAACATAGAAGCTTTGAATAAAATACTGGAGTCCGACTCAGATCAGGGGAGCGATTTGGACAACAAGGAATTCGACTTGGCCGACGAAGATTGCATTCTAGAAGGATTGGATCCACTTTTAGATCTGTAAGTAAATTATTTTCATGACTTTGTGTAGCTAATTTACTACATGTATTTTGTTTTTTTCTCAGTTGTCTGCTTTTTGTGCTTTGGATTTAATTGACATATGCCTATGTAACAAGTCATTTCAATGTTATATAATTACAAAGTAGTTATTGTCTATGTTTCATACTAGTTCACTGTTTGCTGTTCTACGTTTCATCCTTGTAACTTTGGAGAGGCCACTAAACTCTCATGGCCATTGTTTATTTGTGGTTCTCACCTCTGCCTTTGTCTCCAAAGTGTTTGCATTGTGTGTGTGCTTCACACCTTCTATGTGAGTCACTGTACTGATAAAGTTTAGGCTTGGTGTTTTTACTTTACAGTAATGTAATTTGAAATGTTTTAAACTGTAATTCTGTGTGTCTTACAACAATACAGTATATCCCTTTATTTTATTCACCACAGAGCGGAGGATGCAGAGGATTTGGATGATGACATTTTGGAGCCACCCCTCCCCAGCAAGCACCCAGTCGGTCAAGATCTTCACCCCTCACTGCTATGTCAATCACCCTATCTGATGGTTTTACATCCACCATTCGACAAAGGCCCCACTCCTCTTCAATCACTCTCACTGCAGGCCCTGGCACCACTCCCCTCTCTGCAAGTTCATCTGGAGGTGCAGAGGCAGGGAGGAGATCTAGGCCTTTTTTATTTTTTTTTATTTTTTATTTCACCTTTATTTAACCAGGTAGGCTAGTTGAGAACAAGTTCTCATTTGCAACTGCGACCTGGCCAAGATAAGGCATAGCAGTGTGAACAGACAACACAGAGTTACACATGGAGTAAACAATTAACAAGTCAATAACACAGTAGAAAAAAGGGGAGTCTATATATACATTGTGTGCAAAAGGCATGAGAAGGTAGGCAAATAATTACAATTATGCAGATTAACACTGGAGTGATAAATGATCAGATGGTTATGTAAAGGTAGAGATAGAGATATTGGTGTGCAAAAGAGCAGAAAAATAAATAAATAAAAACAGTATGGGGATGAGGTAGGTGAAAATGGGTGGGCTATTTACCAATAGACTATGTACAGCTGCAGCGATCGGTTAGCTGCTCAGATAGCAGATGTTTGAAGTTGGTGAGGGAGATAAAAGTCTCCAACTTCAGCGATTTTTGCAATTCGTTCCAATCACAGGCAGCAGAGAACTGGAACGAAAGGCGGCCAAATGAGGTGTTGGCTTTAGGGATGATCAGTGAGATACACCTGCTGGAGCGCGTGCTACGGATGGGTGTTGCCATCGTAACCAGTGAACTGAGATAAGGCGGAGCTTTACCTAGCATGGACTTGTAGATGACCTGGAGCCAGTGGGTCTGGCGACGAATATGTAGCGAGGGCCAGCCGGCCTCAACAGAGAAGAGGGAGAGACAGTGGAAGCAGCACAACAGTGGGAGATGAAACTAAGGACTGGTGGCATACAGTCCTTGAAGATGATGGGGAGCCAGAACAATTTAGGTTTAAACTCAATCAACCTGAAGGCCAACAGTTGGTTAGTGATGAAACATACACCACATTACAGCTGTTTCAGCTCTACTTTACCACTTCTGTACTGGTAATACTAATTTGTAATACTAACATGTATGGGTCAAGAAGCAGCAGGGTGACAAGATCAACTACATTTCCTTGGTGATTTACATCAGACTGGTGAAGGTATCAAGACTAGTTGACAACTGGAGCAAGTCCCCACTCTGTCGGTTCGAGTTCCCCACCTACATCATGAGTGAAAACAGGTTATTGGCCATTAACCATACTCTTCACATGAGTGATCCACAAAAGGATCAGGTGAATGACCAGAAGAAGGGGACTGCAGGGTATGATCGTCTTGCAAGAGTCAAGCCCCATTATCATGACATGATGGAGGCATGCAAAACTTTCTTCCAGTCTGCTCAAAATCTATCTATAGATGAGCGCATGGTTGCCTCAAAGGCTTGAATTGGCTTGAAGCAATATATGAAAAATAGGCCGACCAAATGGGGCTACAAGCTCTTTGTGCTAGCCAATTCAGCCTCTGCCCACATGTAGAACTTTTTCATCTATGAAGGCAAGGAGATCACACCCACTAGGAATGCAGCTGATGGCATTCCCTTACTTGGCAGCATGTACAAGCTCTTTGTGGACAATTTTACTTACCACACAGCATACTTACCACACAGCAGAAGGCATTCAATAACGACCATGGGTGAAAAATGCCATTGGGTGAGGAAGAATGTCCCCATTCCTTTTTATGTGAAGGACTACAATGCCAGCATGGGGGATGTTGATCTGATGCTCTGATAGGCTACTACCAGTCCTCCACAAGACCAGGAAGTGGTATAATACTTTTTTTACCACCTTGTGGACATCGCTACAGTAAATGCTTTTATTCTCCACAAGCTCATGGCCAAAGCAAAAGTCAAACCCCTCTCACCCAGTTGGCCTTCTTAGAAGAGCTGGTGTTGGAAATGGCTGAATTGGGGGCCCAAAGCAACCTCACAACCATCACAAGACCCCCACTCAAGGTGAGCACCACTATCTAACACATATTCCAAAAGACAAAAGGAAGAACTGCAAGCATTGCACAAAACACAGGGGGAAGAAAGGGGGAAATTCCAGATCTTCTGTCCAAAATGCAAGTTCGCTTTTTGTTCCCTGGCAAAGAGGGACTGCTTCAAAGACTTTCATGACATGCACACGCTATGCTGAAAGTGAAGTCTAATCATCTACACCTGGGATGTAAAACCAACATGAATGCCATTTGTAAATAGTTCAGCTAATTCCTATTTTTGCACCTTTTTTAGTGAAGGACAGGTGTGTAACCAAGTTTGTGTTTGATATTACATTTTTATATATATCTTTTGCTTTAATATTGTTTTTGTAAACAGTTCATTTGTATGTGGGACCAGTACATTGGATATGCCTAGGCTAAACGTTCAGGCACTTTGGAGAGGTTGAGAACACACTTGGATATCCCCTGCAAGTCCCCCGACACCACCACAATGTTTGAGAGAGGCTGGTGTTGTAGAAATGTTGTTTGTATAGTGAATAATAACTTTTAGGCACATCCAGCGTGTAAAAACAGTGCAATTACTACATTCTGACACTTTGGAGAGGTTGAAAGGACACTTGAATGTACGTTGGATAACCCATAACACCACCACAATGTTTGAGTGAAGTTGATATGGTAGAAATTGTGTTTTTATACTAAACAAATAGCATTTAGGGATTGCAAATATGTAAAAGCACTGGAATGATCTAATTTACGCCACTTTGGAGAGGTTTAGGGACACATGGAAACGTCCCGTGACAACACATGACACCACTTTCAAAAACATCTGCCCATTTTGGTTGTTAGGTCTATCAATCCCTTTTTTTCTGATATTGTTCACATGTTGTGGAAGCCATCTGATGTGTTTACAGCTCTAGTCATCAATAAATCACTTTTACTGTAGCTTGTCAATGACATATGACTTTCAAAATGTGTGCGCTTGATCTTGTGTATTCTGTAACTCCTATCTATCTTCTGATCATTTCTTCATAATCTCCCAGATGTCTTCTTTTTGCGTAAATCTCAGTTTTGCCGTGCCTTTAAGTCCCTTTTCGGTCCCACTTTTAAAGAAGCACAACTTATAAAGGCTTTATATAGCATACATAAAGGCTTCACAAATCATCTATAAGCCTATGCCATCCTCTATAAATGGTGTACAGTATAAAGGGTGACAACCATTCCCACTGTTGGGTGAATTGCCAAATGTGACATAACATACTATGTATGTTTATACACCATTTATTGAGTATAACATACGCTTATAGATGTGTGAAGCATTTATGTAGTGCTTATGAAGCTTTTATGTATGCTATATGCGTTTGTCATTTTAAAGAAAAATCTGCAATTTCCACTATTTTGTATGCTTATTAACTAACTAATAACCAGTGCAACTGTATTTGAATAACATTTATTTATATCTCCGTACAGAATCTCAACTTGCTTTAATCCTTAGATACAGTCGTTTAAGATGCCTATTGTAGTCTTGTACATGAAATCATGTAACTTACTGTACAATATTTGTTTGTTGCCCAGGTGATCTTTATTTCTGGGCAACAAACACACTCTGTGGGACTAAATGCGGCTGGTTTGTTTGGAAAATGAGTAATTGAACATGTGTAACAGTATAAGTTTAGACCGTCCCCTCGCCCATACCAGGGCGCGAACCAGGGACCTTCTGCACACATCAACAGTCACCCTCGAAGCATCGTTACCCATCGCTCCACAAAAGCCGCGGCCCTTGCAGAGCAAGGGGAACAACTACTTCAAGGTCTCAGAGCAAGTGACGTCACTGATTGAAACGCTATTTAGCGCACACCGCTAACTAAGCTAGCCGTATCACATCCGTCCCATGTTTGGGATTTACACTGAGTGTACAAAACATTAAGAACACCTGCTCTTTCCATGACAGACTGACCAGGTGAATCCAGGTGAAAGCTATGATCCCTTATTGATGTCACCTGTTAAATCCAATTCAATCAGTATAGTTGAAGGGGAGGCGACATGTTAAAGATGGACTTTTAAGCCTTGAGACAATTGAGACATGGATTGCATTCAGAGGGTGAATGGGCAAGACAAAAGATTGAAAGGGTATGGTAGTAGGTGCCAGGCACGCTGGTTTATGTCAAGAACTGCAACGCTGCTGGGTTTTTCACACTCAAGAGTTTCCTGTGTGTATCAAGAATGGTCCACCACCCAAAGGACATCTAGCCAACTTTACACAACTGTGGGATGCATTGGAGTCAAGATGGGCCAGCATGCCTGTGGAACACTTTCAACACCTTGTAGTCCATGCCCCAACGAATTGAGGCTGTTCTGAGGTCAAATGGGGGTGCAACGCAATATTAGGAAGGTGTTCCTAATGTTTTGTATACTCAGTGTATGTCAACAGTCACTTCTAACAATAATCACAGAAGATCGCTGGGATGAACCTCCGCTTGCTGCCATTACACCCAGCCTGCCAGGCTTGGCTGGGCTGGGCTCAGCACTGAGGCTGGGCAGGGCAGTGGTTTCACTGAGACTGGTGGAGCATACTGAGAGGTTAGGGGGGAAATAGTAGTACAACATGTCTGGAAATACTTACTTCTTAATACCCTGGCACTGTATCTAGTCTCATTCACTGTATCTAGTCTCATTCAGGTACACACTAATTTATGTTAAAAACATTATTTTGGAGGCTCTGCTGCCCAAAGCCCCTTACAGTTTATTTTACTGATTGATTCTGATAAATCAATGCACATACTACCAACAATCCTTTCGCAGGTTTCGTACCCCTATACGGTTAAACTGCTTCACACCATTACCATTTTATTACTCCTTCATTTTAAAGTTTTAGACCACCTAGATGAGCACATCAAAGCCATTAAACATGTGAACGAAGTTGATGTTTATACTGTAATAAAAATATATATATATTTAAGTCAGTGAAGCAGAATGGAGTGAACATGTTGAGTAACGATCCACAAGCAGCTTCGTTGCACAGGGCTCTCATGTCTCGCTACTTCATGTCTCACTAGGGTGTGTATGAGGATGCTGCTCTATTTTAGCTGCATGCTACAGGATTGTTGAAGGAAGGGGAAGGCAGGTGGTGTAAACAATTAAATATCAGGGACTAGCAGAGGAACACGAAATACCAATCCTTCCTCCTGCAACTTTTATATGCTTCTCATCAATAAGTAATTGCAGAATATTACACTGTTTTGATGAATTGTTGGAAGGGGAGAAGCTATGCTTGCATTGTTAGGTTATTTTATCGACTGTATGTGGTACTGAAAAGTACAAAAAAATGACATACAGTTGATGTTGGAAGTTTACATACACCTTAGCCAACTACATTTAAACTCAGTTTTTCAAAATTCCTGACATTTAATCCTAGTAAAATCATCTGTTTTAGGTCAGTTAGGATCACCACTTTAATTTAAGAATGTGAAATGTCAGAATAATAGTAGAGAGAATGATTCATTCATCCTTTTAATTCTTTCATCACATTCCCAGTGAGTCAGAAGTTTACATACACTCAGTTAGTATTTGGTAACATTGCCTTTAAATTGTTTAACTTGGGTCAAACATTTCGGGTAGCCTTCCACAAGCTTCCCACAATACGTTGGGTGAATTTTGGCCCATTCCTCCTGACAGAGCTGGTGTAACTGAGTCAGGTTTGTAGGCCTCCTTGCTCACACACGCTTTTTCAGTTCTGCCCACAAATTTTCTATAGGATTGAGGTCAGGGCTTTGTGATGGCCACTCCAATACCTTGACTTTGTTGTCCTTAAGCCATTTTGCCACAACTTTGGAAGTATGCTTGGGGTCATTGTCCATTTGCAAGACCCATTTGCGACCAAGCTTTAACTTCATGACTGATGTCTTGAGATGTTGCTTCAATATATCCACATAATTGTCCTGCCTCATGATGCCATCTATTTTGTGAAGTGCAACAGTCCCTCCTGTAGCAAAGCACCCCCACAACATGATGCTGCCACCCCGTGCTTCACGGTTGGGATGGTGTTGTTCGGCTTACAAGCCTCTCCCTTTTTCCTCCAAACATAACGATGGTCATTATGGCCAAAGTTCTATTTTTGTTTCATCAGACCAGAGGACATTTCTCCACAAAGTGCGATCTTTGTCCCCATGTGCAGTTGCAAACCGCAGCCTGGCTTTTTTATGATGTTTTTGGAGCAGTGGCTTCTTCCTTGCTGAGCGGCCTTTCAGGTTATGTCAATATAGGACTTGTTTTACTGTGGATATAGATACATTTGTACCTGTTTCCTCCAGCATCTTCACAAGGTCGTTTGCTGTTGTTTTGGGATTGATTTGCACTTTTCACACCAAAGTACTTTCACCTCTAGGAGACACAACGCGTCTCCTTCATGAGCAGTATGACGGCTGTGTGGTCCCATCGTGTTTATACTTGCGTACTATTGTTTGTATTAATGAACGTGGTACCTTCAGGCATTTGGAAATTGCTCCCAAGGATGAACCAGACTTGTGGAGGTCTAGAATTATTTTTCTGAGGTCTTGGCTGATTTATTTTGATTTTCCCATGATGTCAGGCAAAGAAGCACTGAGTTTGAAGGTAGGCCTTGAAATACTTCCACAGGTACACCTCCAATTGACTCAAATGATGTCATTTTTCCAAGCTGTTTAAAGGCACAGTCAAGTTAGTATATGTAAACTTCAATTCCCACTGGAATTGTGATACAGTGAATTTTAAGTGAAATAATCTGTCTGTAAACAATTGTTGGAAAAATTACTCCACAAAGTAGATGTCCTAACTGACTTGCCAAAACTATAGTTTGTTAATAAGAAATTTGTGGAGTGGTTGAAAAACGAGTTTTAATGACTCCAACCTAAGTGTATGTAAACCTCCGACTTCAACTGTAGATGTTAGCAAAATTAAAGCTAAAGAAATCATGTACAGAAGCTATATTGTGAATGTGATCTGTTTCTATAGTCTGAAACTGAGGTCCTTTGGAATTGAGTGACTGTTTGTTGAATCATTACTACATGGCATAAACATTGTGCATTAACATCATTTTTACAGTAATGTATAAGCATAATACCTGATGATAAGAGTTATGGTTGGTCATTTTTAGTTTTACTTGAGCAATCTGCTGTTAGGGAGACTTGATTTAAATGCAATTCCCTCACAGAAGACTGGAAAATCTTGTTCTGGTAGTCTGATATAATACAGGCTTTTTCCAGAACCTATAGTCGGCCTATAGAATGGTGTTTTTATTGTGTTAGTAGTTGATCATGCGTAAAATTACAGTATAATGGTTATTATAAGACTTTCTAAATGTTCATGTGGACTTACTTTGAACGAGTCATTCTTTAATTCTTTAGCATTACTAGAGTGTTCATGGGGTGACTCAATACGCTCTCTAGATATCTGCCCGAGAGGTATCTTTAAGAGGTATTTTTCTGTAGTAGATTTACAAATGCCAGAGACATTATTTGCAATGTCCCCCCATTTGATGGTGATCCTTGTGTTCATTGCATTAACCCTCTCTGCATGGACATGGCTATATTTAGACAAACAAATAAGCCCCCATTCAAAGTGTATAGCAGACGTGCATTCCTGCACAGTGATGTGTTCATTGCAATTCATTGTGGATCTGTCACTGTTGCCTTTTGTATCGTGCACATGCTTTGTCGAGGTACACTGGATTGAATTTAAGTTATAGGCTCGGTATTAGATTGCATGGTGGAGTAATGCGAGGGAGGGGAGATAGAGTGAACCTCTGTTTTTTAATTGTGTTCTTTATTTCTCCCCGTGCCCCAGGCTGTAGGGAGATGCATATTTCAATGTAGCTTCTAGTAGTATAGCATTTTTATTCTACTCTTAGAGAAACCAGATGCTGCAGAGAAACCTCTTCTCTGGGGTAATATTTACCTCCCAATCCCATTAACCAGCCAAGTCCTGCACTCAGACAGTTCATACATAACCAGAGGCCAAATGTATGTTTAAACATGTACAGAATCTTACATTAATATCATTACCCCTTAAGATTGAGCTACTGTAGGGCACAGGGCAGAACCGATGGCCACCCAGAGGAGAGAATTAACATAGTGTTTTTTAAGGAGATAAATTGCACAGTATATTGTTGGTTGAGGTTATGATAATTGGATTTCACTGCACCAGCAACTAAGCCTAAGTAAATTGAATGGGCCAACCGTGATCATTCATCTTAAGAAAAATTACTTTTGTGTACGAAATGTCTTGTTCATTGCATATACTGTACAGTACAAACAAATATTAGGCAACTACCATATTTAGGCCATAAAGCTAGAGAAATGTGAGCAAAAATTAGCAACAGAAAAATTAGCAACTTTCAAAAATCAAGGGTACTTGAAAAATTTGGATAGACCAATATCCTCTGTCTATTTTTAAATAGATTGTAGAAAACTAGGAAATGAGCATTAGCTAAAATATTTAGTCTAAATTAAACAACCGCAAAGGTTGACAAAGACTAGCAGCAGTCCAAGTGTAGCCACTCTATTTGCAGTGAACATTGAGTTGAATTGCCCTTCCTCTCCTTCTTAAATCAGTTTAGATTAGATACTGTTGATAACGATCTAATGCCTTTCTCTGCCTTAGTCATCACAAATGGACGCATATCTGCTCAATCTGGCTCTACACAACCAGCCAAGGATCCTCTCTGTATTCTCTCTTTGACATCTTCCTTGATGGGCCACTCGCAGACAATCTTTCTGTGATTCTGATTGTGATGTTCATTGTTTTTACAATATAGCCTACTGACCTCTGTTTAGTATCAAGTCCATCAGGTTTAATTTATTATTATTTATTTTTTTACCCCTTTTTTCACCCCAATTTCATAGTATCCAATTGTTTTTAGTAGTTACTATCTTGTCTCATCGCTACAACTCCCGTACGGGCTCGGCAGAGACGAAGTTCGAGAGTCAAGCGTCCTCCGAAACACAACCCAACCAAGCCGCACTGCTTCTTAACACAGCGAGCATCCAACCCAGAAGCCAGCCGCACCAATGTGTCGGAGGAAACACCGTGCCCCTAGCGACCTGGTCAGGGTGCACTGCGCCGGCCTGCCACTGGAGTCGCTAGTGCGCGATGAGACAAGGATATCCCTACCGGCCAAACCCTCCCTAACCCGGACGACGCTAGGCCAAATGTGCGTCGCCACATGGACCTCCCGGTCGCGGCCGGCTGCGACAGAGCCTGGGCTCGAACCCAGAGTCTCTGGTCCATCAGGTTTAATTTACCTATAATTAACAGAATATCTCTTCATAAGGTTATTTCTTAAAGGGCCAGTTCATCCCAAACTCAAAATGAAAATGGAAGATTAGCTACATCTAATTATAAGTAATTAAATGGTGCCAATCTTGAACATTATTTGGGGATTTTCCTTGTTTTCCATTTTATAGAGAATGCTTTAAGTGCCGTGCAAAGATAAAAGTCATTGTTATTATTATTCTTGCCTAATGACTTTCTGTAATCCACATCAGAATATTAGCTTAAACCGCTATGAGTAATTATTGTACACATTGTCTACATTGTGTACATCCAGGACATTCAGATCCCATGGCACACTGACTCCTCTAAATAGCAGAGGGGCATGTAAAATGTGCTTCCTGCTTACAAATCAAATCAAAGTTGATTTTTTCACGTGTGCTGAATACAACAGGTGTAGTAGACCTTACTTGCTTACTTACAAGCCCTTAACCAACAGTGCAGTTTTTAAGTAAAAAATAGTTATCAGGTAAACAATATTAGAGGTAATATGTACAGTGGGGCAAAAAAGTATTTAGTCAGCCACCAATTGTGCAAGTTCTCCCACTTAAAAAGATGAGAGAGGCCTGTAATTTTCATCATAGGTACACTTCAACTATGACAGACAAAATGAGGAAAATAATCCAGAAAATCACATTGTAGGATTTTTAACTAATTTATTTGCAAATTATGGTGGAAAATAAGTATTTGGTCAATAACAAAAGTTTATCTCAATACTTTGTTATATACCCTTTGTTGGTAATGACAGAGGTCAAACGTTTTCTGTAAGTCTTCACAAGGTTTTCACACACTGTTGCTGGTATTTTGGCCCATTCCTCCATGCAGATCTCCTCTAGAGCAGTGATGTTTTGGGGCTGTTGCTGGGCAACACGGACTTTCAACTCCCTCCAAAGATTTTCTATGGGGTTGAGATCTGGAGACTGGCTAGGCCACTCCAGGACCTTGAAATGCTTCTTACGAAGCCACTCCTTCGTTGCCCGGCGGTGTGTTTGGGATCATTGTCATGCTGAAAGACCCAGCCATGTTTCATCTTCAATGCCCTTGCTGATGGAAGGAGGTTTTCACTCAAAATCTCACGATACATGGTCCCATTCATTCTTTCCTTTACACGGATCAGTCGTCCTGGTCCCTTTGCAGAAAAACATCCACAAAGCATGATGTTTCCACCCCCATGCTTCACAGTAGGTATGGTGTTCTTTGGATGCAACTCAGCATTCTTTGTCCTCCAAACAGGACGAGTTGAGTTTTTACTTTGGTTTCATCTGACCATATGACATTCTCCCAATCTTCTTCTGGATCATCCAAATGCTCTCTAGCAAACTTCAGACGGGCCTGGACATGTACTGGCTTAAGCAGGGAGACACGTCTGGCACTGCAGGATGTGAGTCCCTGGCGGCGTAGTGTGTTACTGATGGTAGGCTTTGTTACTTGGGTCCCAGCTCTCTGCAGGTCATTCACTAGGTCCCCCCGTGTGGTTCTGGAATTTTTGCTCACCGTTCTCGTGATCATTTTGACCCCACGGGGTGAGATCTTGCGTGGAACCCCAGATCGAGGGAGATCATCAGTGGTCTTGTATGTCTTCCATTTCCTAATAATTGCTCCCACAGTTGATTTCTTCAAACCAAGCTGCTTACCTATTGCAGATTCAGTCTTCCCAGCCTGATGCAAGTCTACAATTTTTTTTCTGGTGTCCTTTGACAGCTCTTTGGTCTTGGCCAAATTGGAGTTCGGAGTGTGACTGTTTGAGATTGTGGACAGGTGTCTTTTATACTGATAACAAGTTCAAACAGGTGCCATTAATACAGGTAACGAGTGGAGGACAGAGGAGCCTCTTAAAGAAGAAGTTACAGGTCTGTGAGAGCCAGAAATCTTGCTTGTTTGTAGGTGGTCAAATACTTATTTCCACCATAATTTGAAAATACATTCATTAAAAATCCTACAATGTGATTTTCTGGATTTTTCTTCTCATTTTGTCTGTCATAGTTGAAGTGTACCTATTATGAAAATTACAGGCTTTTTAAGTGGGAGAACTTGCACAATTGGTGGCTGACTAAATACTTTTTTTGCCCCACTGTACATGTAGGATTAGATAAAGTGACTATGCATAGATGATAAACAGAGAGTAGCAGGAGCGTAAAAGGGACACAATGCATTGTCCGGGTAGCCATTTGATTAGCTGTTCAGGAGTCTTATTGCTTGGGGGTAAAAGCTGTTGAGAAGCCTGTTGGTCCTAGACTTGGCCCTCCTGTACCGCTTGCCATGTGGTAGCAGAGAAAACAGTCTATGACTGGGGTGGCTGGGTCTTTTACAATTTTTAGGGCCTTCCTCTGACACCGCTTGGTATAGAGAGGTCCTGGATGGTTGGCAGCTTAGCCCCAGTAATGTACTGGGCCGTACACACACTCCTTTTCCTGTAGTCCACAATCATCTCCTTTGTTTTGATTACGTTGAGGGATATGTTTTTATTCTGGCACCACACTGCCAGGTCTCTGACCTCCTCCCTATAGGCTGTCTCGTCGTTGTCGGTGATCAGGTGATCTGAATGTTGTGTCGTCTACAAACGTAATCATGGTGTTGGAGTCGTGCATGGCCACGCAGTCATGAGTAAACAGGGAGTACAGGAGGGGACTGAGCACGCACCTCTGAGGGGCTCCAGTGTTGAGGATCAGCGTGGCAGATGTGTTGTTAACTACCCTTACCACCTGGGGGCGGCACGTCAGATAGTCCAGGTTCCAGTTGCAGAGGGAGGTGTTTAGTCCCCGGATCCTTAGCTTAGTGATGAGCTTTGAGGGCACTATGGTGTTGAACGTTGAGCTGTAGTCAATGAATAGCATTCTCACATAGGTGTTCCTTTTGTCCAGGTAGGAAAGGGCAGTGTGGAGTGCAATAGAGATTGCATCATCTGTGGATCCGTTTGAGTGGTACGCAAATTGTAGTGGGTCTAGGGTTTCTGGCATAATGGTGTTAATTTGAGCCTTGAGCAGCCCTTCAAAGCACTTCATGGCTATGGACATGAGTACTATGGGTCTGTAGTCATTAAGGCAGGTTACCTTAGTGCTCTTGGGCACAGGGACTATGGTGGTCTGCTTGAAACATGTTGGTATTACAGACTCAATGTTGAAAATGTCAGTGAAGACACTTGCCAGTTGGTGTGCACATGCCCAGAGCATCTGTCCTGGTAATCCGTCTGGCCCAGTGGCCTTGTGAATGTTGAGCTGTTTAAAGGTCTTACTCACATCAGCTATGGAGAGCGTGTTCACACAGTTGTCCAGAACAGCTGATGCTCTCATGCATGCCTCAGTGTTGATTGCCTCGAAGCAAGCAAAGAAGTGATTTAGCTAGTCTGGTAGGCTCGTGTCACTGGGCAGCTCGCGGCTGTGCTTCCCTTTGTAGTCTGTAATAGTTTTCAGGCCCTGCCACATCCAACGAGCATCGGAGCCGGTGTAGGATGATTCAATTCAATTCAATTAGTCCTGTATTGACGCTTTGCCTGTTTGATGGTTTGTCTGAGGGCATAGCGGGATTTATTTTAAGCATCCGGGTTAGAGTCCCGCTCCTTGAAGGCGGCAGCTCTACCCTTTAGCTCAGTGCGGATGTTTTCTGTAATCCATTGTTTCTGTTTGGGGTGTGTACGTACAGTCACTGTGGGGACGACGTCATAGATGCACTTATTGATGAAGCCAGTGACTGATGTGGTGTACTCCTCAATGCCATTGGAGGAATCCCGGAACATATCTGTGCTAGCAAAACAGTCCTGTAGTTTAACATCTGCGTCATCTAACCACTTCTTTATTGTGGACCGAGTCACTGGTGCTTCCTGCTTTAGTTTTTGCTTGTAAGCAGGAATCAGGAGAATGGAATTATGGTCAGATTTGCCAAATGGGGGGCGAGGGAGAGCTTTGTATGCGTCACTGTGTTTGGTGTAAAGGTGGTCTAGAGTTTTTTTCCTATGGCTGCACATTAACAAAGCTGATAGAAATTACAATTACAATTTACGCAAAAAAACCCACATAATAGCACAATTGGTTAGGCGCCCGTAAAACGGCTGCCATTTCTTCCCGACACCATTTATTATGTCAAAAGTGGATGAGTGAACCACAACATTCCATCTGAGCCCTTTTCTATGGTCCCAGCCAGCCAGCCAGCCAGACACTCTGGGGTTGTGTACAGGTTTTATGTTCTATCTCAAGGCCTTGCTCCTATCAGCTAATTCACTGGAGTACCCTCTTGATCGTCAGCCCGTTCCCCCATACTCCACTTGTTTCCTTGACCTCTCATGTCCTTCCACTTCTTTTCCCTCATATTTGTCCTTACCCCACCTTATCCACTCATCCACTTTTGGCACCCTGACAAGCCAGCACTCAAAGCTCTTTTCTTATTTTTGCCAACCTTTGTCTGTAACCCCTATTATCACTGCACCTTCCAATTTTGCCTGGTGTCCATCTCTCTCCTCTTTCCTTTTCACCTTCAGTACTCTCTCTCTCTATCTCTCTCTCTGTCTCACTCTCTCTACCCTGCCCCTTGCTGCTCCCATCTCTAGACTATGGTATGGCTTTCTGGCTCAATACCACACTCAGATAATGACTTCAATGTTCATTTGCATCCTGCTGTTTGGATGTCTTCTATCGACAAGCCGAGGATAAACAGAGCAGAGTGAGAACAGGAGGCTGGAGAGGAGGGTAGGGTGGCATGCAGGTACACAGTCTGCTGGAGAGGATAGGAGGGCGGCAGGCAGGAACACCGTCTGCTGGAGAGGATAGGAGGGCGACAGGCAGGAACACCGTCTGCTGGAGAGGATAGGAGGGCGACAGGCAGGAACCCTTTTTATCAAAGAGTGCACTGGGTTGGGTTGGGTTGAATTTGGGTTGAATTGTCTTTTAAAACAGAGGTACCATGTAGGGTAAGGCTAAAAGCCATACAAATATATTACAACTGCCTGCATTGTGTCATCCATTATTTAACATTGGAGCTCTGCACACTAAAATCATTGGAACCATAATGGGGTGTAGGCACTGATTCATAAGCACGGTGGAGCAGATATTAGCTTCAGTGCATGTGATATGATTCAATAGTCGGGGAAATTCCCCTCTAGAGTTGGAAAGGTTAAAGACTGTTTTACACCTGGACTAGCATATCGTAAAAAAGGGCAAGCATTAGTTGTTCCTAAAACTGATATTGCTATAATATTTTGAGACGAAACAAGATGGTGAATCAGTCTGCAAGATAAGTAGATGTAGGAAGTGGAGGGGGATGATAAGTGGTGATGATAAGATCTTGTGAATGCATTATTGCCTCTGTTTGAACATGAACACACCCATTGAGGACCAGTTCTATTTTAAGATGATCAAATGGAGGCTTTTTTATATTACTGTCTTCACCATTGGTGTTCCCTGTATTGTTTTATTTTACCAAGGGAGGAATTACAAATTCTCCCTGTGTGGAATTATTGTATTTTACCACAGTGGCAATAAATACTTTTAAAATTGTATTATTCGTCACATGCTTCGTAAACAACCTGGAAACTAACAATGATATGCTTACTTACGGGCCCTTCCCAACAAAGCAGAGAGAAAGAAAATAGATAAATCATAGAAAAGTAATAACACTTAATAATAAAAACAATAATAAATACACAATGAGCACCGATAACTTGGCAAAATACACAGGGTACCATTACCAAGTCGCTGTGCAGGGGTACAAGGTAATTGAGGAAGATCTGTACATACAACTAGGACTAAGTGACTAGACAACAGTAGCAGCAGCTTAAGTCTAAAAAAAAGTTGCAAAAATGGTCAATGCAGAGAGTCTGGGTAGCTATTTTGTTAACTATTTAACTAACTATTTAGCAGTCTTATGGCTTGGGAGTAGAAACTGTTCAGCGTTGTGTTGGTTCCAGACTTGTTGCATCGATACTGCTTCCCATGCAGTATCACAGAGAACAGCCTATGACTGGTGGCTGGAGTCTAATCATTTTTAGAGCCTTCCTCTGACACCGCCTGGTATAGAGGTCCTGGATGGCATTGGTTGATTCATGGAACATATTCCTTCCTGTCTGTGCTAGCAAAACAGTCCTTTAGCTTAGCATCCTCTTCATCTTCTCCCATTCCTCCTCTGGATCATCCAGATGGTCATTGGCAAACTTCAGACGGGCCTGGACATGCGCTGGCTTAATCCATGACGGCGTAGTGTGTTACTAATGGTTTTCTTTGAGACTGTGGTCCCAGCTCTCTTCAGATCATTGACCAGGTCCTGCCGTGTAGTTCTGGGCTGATCCCTCACCTTCCTCATGATCATTGATGCCCCACGAGGTGAGATCTTGCATGGAGCCCCAGACCGAGGGTGATTGACCGTCATCTTGAACTTCTTCCATTTTCTAATAATTGCGCCAACAGTTGTTGCCTTCTCACCAAGCTGCTTGCCTATTGTCCTGTAGCCCCATCCCAGCCTTGTGCAGGTCTACAATTTTATCCCTGATGTCCTTACACAGCTGTCTGGTCTTGGCCATTGTGGAGTGGTTGGAGTCTGTTTGATTGAGTGTGTGAACAGGTGTCTTTAATACAGGTAACGAGTTCAAACAAGTGCAGTTAATACAGGTAATAAGTGGAGAACAGGAGGGCTACTTAAAGAAAAAATAACAGGTCTGTGAGAGCCGGAATTCTTACTGGTTGGTAGGTGATCAAATACTTATGTAATTCAATAAAATGCAAATTAATTACTTAAAAATCATACAATGTGATTTTTGTTTTAGATTGCATCTCTCACAGTTGACGTGTTCCTATGATAAAAATTACAGACCTCTACATGCTTTGTATGTAGGAAAACCTGTAAAATCGGCAGTGTATCAAATATTTGTTCTCCCCACTGTATATTATCCATGTCCTTGTTCAGCCACGACTCAGAGAAACATAGGATATTACAGTTCTTCAGTTTATAGGATAGTCTACAATAGAATAGGGCCTCTGTCGGCCTCTCTTGCGCCGTCTCTTTCTCTTCCGAGTCTTTGGATTTGGGCCAAGTCCGTGATGAGCACTATGTCTTGCGCCACCGACTCATTGCAGTAGAAATCTTCATCAAAATCGAGTGATGGCTGTTCTAATGTCCAGAAGGTCTTTTCGGTCATAGGTAACAATCAGCACAAAACAACACAATAAATAGCTGAATTGGTCAAGAGCCTGTAAAACAGCAGTTCTCCATTCCAGCGCCATCCGAGCCTAAAGGAGTACTGCGTCTGCATCCACAACTTTCTCACTGAGAGAACAGAGGTTTTACTTCACCTTATCTCAATCAATAAAGTAAATCAAATCAAATGTATTTATATAGCCCTTCTTACATCAGCTGATATCTCAAAGTGCTGTACATAAAACCCCAAACAGCAAACAATGCAGGTGTAGTAGCACGGTGGCTAGGAAAAACTCCCTTGAAAGGCCAAAATCTAGGAAGAAACCTAGAGAAGAACCAGGCTATGAGGTGTGGCCAGTCCTCTTCTCTAAATAATAATAATAATCACAGTAGTTGTCGAGGGTGCAACAGGTCAGCACCTCAGGAGTAAATGTCAGTTGGCTTTTCATAGCCGATCATTGAGAGTATCTCTACCGCTCCTGCAGTCTCTAGAGAGTTGAAAACAGCAGGTCTGGGACAGGTAGCACGTCCAGTGAACAGGTCAGGGTTCCACAGCCGCAGGCAGAACAGTTGAAACTGGAGCAGCAGCATGGCCAGGTGGACTGGGGACAGCAATGAGTCATCATGCCAGGTAGTCCTAGGGCTCAGGTCCTCTGAGAGAGAGAGAGAAAGAAAGAAGAGAGAAAGAAAGAAAGAGAGAATTAGAGAGAGCATACTTAAATTCACACAGGACACTGGATAAGACAGGATAAATACTCCAGATATAACAGACTAACCCTAGCCCCCCGACACATAAACTACTGCAGCATAAATACTGGAGGCTGAGACAGGAGGGGTCAGGAGACACTGTGGCCCCATCCGATGATACCCCCGGACAGGGCCAAACAGGCAGGATATAATCCCACCCACTTTGCCAAAGCACAGCCCCCACACCACTTGAGGGATATCTTCAACCACCAACTTACCATCCTGAGACAAGGCCGAGTATAGCCCACAAAGATAAAGTAACGACGAGGTCCTTCACAGTTTTATTTGAGACGACTGTAAAACCATCAAGATTAATTGTCAGATTCAACAGAAGATCTCTCTGTTTCTTGGGACCTAGAACAAGCATCTCTGTTTTGTCCGAGTTTAAAAGTAGAACGTTTGCAGCCATCCACTTCCTTATGTCTGAAACACAGGCTTCCAGCGAGGGCAATTTTGGGGCTTCACCATGTTTCATCGAAATGTACAGCTGTGTGTCATCCACATAGCAGTGAAAGTTAACATTATGTTTTTGAACGACATCCCCAAGAGGTAAAATATATAGTGAAATCAATAGTGGTCCTAAAACAGAATCTTGAGGAACACCGAAATTTACAGTTGATTTGTCAGAGGACAAACCATCCACAGAGACAACCTGTATCTTTCCGTTACATAAAATCTAAACCAGGCCAGAACTTGTCCGTGTAGACCAATTTGGGTTTCCAATCTCTCCAAAAGAATGTGGTGATCGATGGTATCAAAAGCAACACTAAGGTCTAGGAGCACGAGGACAGATGCAGAGCCTCGGTCTGATGCCATTAAAAGGTAATTTACCACCTTCACAAGTGCAGTCTCAGTGCTATGATGGGGTCTAAAACCAGACTGAAGCATTTCATATACATTGTTTGTCTTCAGGAAGGCAGTGATTTGCTGTGCTACAGCTTTTTCTAAATTTTTTGAGAGGAATGGGATCAAAAATCAAAAATAAATGTTGGATTGTTCTTATTTTCCTCAATTAAGTTGGAAAAATAGGATGATCGAGCAGCAGTGAGGGCTCTTCGATACTGCACGGTACTGTCTTTCCAAGCTAGTCGGAAGACTTCCAGTTTGGTGTGGCGCCATTTCCGTTCCAATTTTCTGGAAGCTTGCTTCAGAGCTCGGGTATTTTCTGTATACCTGGGAGCTAGTTTCTTCTTAAATGTTTTTAGTTTTTAGGGATGCAACTGCATCTAGGGTATTGGGCAAGGTTAAATTGAGTTCCTCAGTTAGGTGGTTAACTGATTTTTGTCCTCTGATGTCCCTGGGTAGGCAGAGGGAGTCTGGAAGGGCATCAAGGAATCTTTGTGTTGTCTGAGAATTTATAGCACGACTTTTGATGGTCCTTGTTTGGGGTCTGAGCAGATTATTTGTTGCGATTGCAAACGTAATAAAATGGTGGTCCAATAGTCCAGGATTATGAGGAAGAACATTAAGATCCACAACATTTATTCCATGGAACAAAACTAGGTCCAGAGTATGACTGTGGCAGTGAGTAGGTCCGGAGACATGTTGGACAAAACCCACTGAGTCGAGGATGGCTCTGAAAGCCTTTTGGAGTGGAGTTTCAGTCAGGCCAATCACATCAAGATTATGATCAGTCATTAGTTCATTGACTATAACTGCCATGGAAGTGAGGGATCTAACATTAAGTAGCCCTATTTTGAGATGGCAGGTATCACATTCTCTTTCAATAATGGCAGGAATGGAGGAGGTCTTTATTCCAGTGAGATTGCTAAGGCGAACACCATCATGTTTAGTTTTGCCCAACCTAGGTCGAGGCACAGACACGGTCTCAATGGGGATATCTGAGCTGACTACACTGACTGTGCTAGTGGCAGGCTCCACTAAGCTGGCAGGCTGGCTAACAGCCTGCTGCCTGGCCTGGACCCTATCTCATTGTGGAGCTAGGGGAGTTCGAGCCCTCTATATGTTCGTAGATAAGATGAGAGCACCCCTCCAGCTAGGATGGAGTCCGTCACTCCTCAACAGGCCAGTACTGTATGTCATCATTTTTTCTGTATTATGTTCCCCAAAAAAATTGGTTCAGAGATTCAATAACAGACAATTCTCAAACAGTATCACTTCCCACGTAGGGGTTGTAATTCCTATGTTACTCATGTTGTCATTCCTACTACAGAGTGCTGCGAATGATTAGGGTACCCATGGTGGCTGATAAATTTAAATGTACCACTCTGTCCTAAGATAGGACTACAGCTGTTTATCGAAAGAGGAAAATACTTTCTAATTTATTTGAGTGAATCACGATTTTAAATAGACCATGAATAATGATTCTCCATTGCATGATCTTTTCATTAATCAACCACCAGACCACTATGGGGATTTAATGTGCCATAAAATCTTTAATTTTCTTTAGACAGTGAAAACACAAATACAAATGTACTCATTCACATCTAAACACACTTTAATACCCTTGGCTGTGGTTAGTATTAAGGTGACAGGTCAGCTTTTCATGATCAGTCCAGCAAATTGCACAGGCTGTAGACAGGCAGCATTAAATAGCCTGGTTATCTATATGGGACACATGCTCTGCTCTCTCTCTCCCTCTACCCAGCATCACAAAACAACCGATCTCAACAGCAACCTTCGAGGCTCCAGCAACACAGAGTGCTGCTCACTGCTAACACTGATTGAATGTCCTTACCTGTTTCAGCGCCCATGTTAATGCTGTGATAAAGTTAATGTTTTATGGAATGTCTTTATGGAATCACTCATACATACATTTATGTTATGCTGCTGTTCTGAATGCTGTTGTCAGGGCACCCTTCTGTGTTTCAGTCCTGTTGGAAGTTTAACAGAGTGACGGTCATAAGTCACAGACTTATTGTTAATATCCGGGAATTATTAATATGATTTTAACAGATTTTGTCCGAGGCAAATCACCTCAACTACACAGCATGTGGACATCACTGAAGGAATCCAAGTCCACAATGATCCACACTTCAAAGTCAAAGTAATTTTTAAAATGTTTATTAAACAGTTTTTTTTTTCTCTTACCCAAATAGAATTTGTACAATTGTAATCAAAGTGAGGGGGGTGGTTGTCCCATCCCAGCAATTTCAATGTCTATGAATACCGCAGGTCTATTAGTTGCTGACACTTTCTGTCAATAAATCATTGGTCATACCGTAACTAAACAGAGAGCATTCTCTTAGTGGTATCCAGGTGTGCTCCTGTAATCATTAACATTGTCAGCTAACCAAGGGGAAGTCCTTCCTCTGTTTAATTCCCAGGCACTTGACATTTGCCTGTTCATTACCAAATGAGTCATTACCTGATGCAATCACTGATGAGCTCATTGTCCCCATTAGGTTTGAATAGGATGCATGTCAAGTGGTGCTTGTGGGTCTGTCACTTTGCATTAGCAGCTGTTTATCATGTACAGCAAATGAGTGTTTAACCAATCAGAGCTGCCGGACACAATCACCACTCCACTCACAACAAGTCAATATCAGTTACACACCTTATGTGATAGTCAGTATTGAGTAGGTTAGCAATTTGAATTTATGGCCTAGTCAGACCATTACTCTGTTCCAGCTGGCTAATAGGTGTGTTTAGATACATACTGTTTGGTGTAGCACATAGAATTTTCGACCAAACATAACAATACTTTCTCAATTCCTGAAACGTTCATGTCTAGTTGCAGGGGGTTTGTTTGAATTTAGAAAATGCTCTGTTATTAAATTAAACGTTTTGCTCCATGTATTCGCCGCCATCTTGTCTATTTCAAATCTTCTCTCATTGATTGAGACAGGTGGGTGTCCACCCCAAAGTGCCGCATGTCATGATGACACTCACCTGTCTCGATAAAATTAGAGAATATTTTTTAATTTGAAAAAGATGGCGGCGTACACATTGTTGGATTGCTTGGTTAGCAAAACATTTAATAATGGAGTGTTTAAAATATTCAAGCAAACTCTCCAACTAGACATTGATAATAAGAAGACATTGGCTGTCTTCCAAGTCTGGAAAATAGGATGTCACCAAGTTAAGGTTGGTCGAAAATTTGGGGGCTCTCCGAGTGGCGCAGACGCCTAAGGCACTGCATCTCAGTGCTAGAGGCGTCACTACAGACCCTGATTCGATTCCAGGCTGTATCACAACCGGCCTTGATTGGGAGGCCAAAAGGGCGGCGCACAATTGGCCCAGCGTCGTCCGGGTTAGGGTTTGACCGGGGTAGGCTGACATTGTAAGTAAAAATGTGTTCTTAACTGACTTGCCTAGTTAAATAAGATAAAATAAAGAAATAAAGTTGGTAGAAAATGATCTGCTACTCCAACAGTACCTAACCTGTAACGGCTAATGGAGCATCGCCTTAGCCCGTTACAATCTGCTAGCTATGAGTAGGTAAGACTCACAATGAGTTTCAATCTGAGATGGTTGGTTCACCTTCGGTGACTCTGGCAAAAATGCTCCATTCTCCAATGGGCTTGTTTGTGGTCAGTGTTAAGATTTTCATTGGCTTTTCCCCGAACATTTTTTTCAGAGAGGATTATCCTCCAGTATGAGAATGCTGGATTGGAATGATTTGTCTCGTTTGAATCAGACCTTTTGGACACAGTTGATCATTTTCCTCAAGCTTGAAGTGCAACATATTGCACTTTTATTAGACACAAAAACATAGCCTTTGGGCTGGATACAAGGATCATGTACAAAACCTCTCTTTCAAAAATGTGAGCAGCCAAAATCAAGCCTTGATTGTAGAGACAGAATTGTGAAGAGGCCGGAATAAAGTGGTACATTGCCTGTAGTGCTGATGGTGATTCATATGAAGAGCATTGTACTGCATTCACATGACTGCCAAGAATATAAGGTAGCCATATAAATAATAGCTGATTAATCATGTGAAGCATTTTCCATGAAGGCTGTGAAAAAAAAAGGAAAAAAAGAAGAGTTAACAGTTTTCTGCGATTTCTCAGTTCACTATTCTCTCTCTACTCAATATCCCTGTGAACTACTGACAACCCTCCTTGACCCCTTTCAGTACCCACATCTAGGCCAGGCTGCCTCTCTCTCGCTCTCCCCCACGGGCATCTGTCTAAGACATTATTCTATTATGGGCAAATTAAAGAGCTAGGAAGCTCTTCATAATGCTGATGAGAAATGCATGGATATCACTGCATAAGAAAACATGGAGACACTGACACTGAACTGACCTGTGCACAGTAGTATTCTGTTTTTGTCTCAAATATTTCTTTTGTATTCTATTAATTCCTGTGTTCAATCTACTGTAAATGTGTTATTGTTAAAATATATAACAATTATAATTATATAGTATAGCTTTCATAGCATGATATCAATGAGCATTAACATACAGTACCAGTCAAAAGTTTGGACACACCTACTCATTCAAGGGTTTTTCTTTATTTTTACTATTTTCTACATATATTTTATATTTGAGATTCTTCAAAGTAGCCACCCTTTGCAATGATGACAGCTTTGCACACACTTGGCATTCTCTCAACCAGCTTCGTGAGGAATGCTTTTCCAACAGTCTTGAAGGAGTTCCCACATATGCTGAGCACTTGTTGGCTACTTTTCCTTCACTCTGCGGTCCAACTCATCCCAAACCATCTCAATTGGGTGGAGGTCGAGTGATTGTGGAAGCCAGGTTATCTGATGCAATACTCCATCACTCTCCTTCTTGGTCAAATAGACCTTACACAGCCTGGAGGTGTGGTTTGAGTCATTGTCCTAATGTAAAACAAATGATGGTCCTGCTAAGTGCAAACCAGATGGGATGGCGTGTCGCTGCAGAATGCTGTGGTAGCCATGCTGGTTAACTGTGCCTTGAATTCTAAATAAATCCCTCACAGTGTCACCTCACACACCATCACAACTGCTCCTCCATGCTTCATGATGGGAACCACATATGCAGAGATCATCCGTTCACCTACTCTGCGTCTCACAAAGACACAGCTGTTGGAACCAAAAATCTCAAATTTGGACTCATCAGACCAAAGGACAGATTTCTAACGGTCTAATGTCCATTTATCGTGTTTCTTGGACCAAGCAAGTTTCTTCTTCTTATTGGTGTCCTTTAGTATTGGTTTCTTTGAAGAAATTCGACCATGAATGCCTGATTTTTGCAGTCTCCTCTGAACAGTTGATGTTGTGTCTGTTACTTGAACTCTGTGAAGCAATCTGAGGTGCAGTTAACTCTAATGAACTCATCCTCTGCAGCAGAGGTAACTCTGTGTCATGTACTGTCATGTTGTGTCTTGTTTCTGTCCTTTCCCTTCACCCTGTCTCCCTCTGCTGGTCGTTGTTAGGTTACCTTTTCTCCTCCTCTTTCCCCCAGCTGTGCCTTGTCTCCTCCTAACTACCTCGTCACCCCTTTTCCCACCTGTTCCCTTTTTCCCTCTGATTAGGTCCCTATATCTCTCTCTGTTTCTGCTCCTGTCTTTGTCGGATTCTTGTTTGTGTTTCATGCCTGAACCAGACTGTCGTCATGTTTGCTGTAACTTTGTCCTGTCCTGTCGGAATCTGCCGGTCCATCTGAGCCTACCTATGTTTGGTAATTAAAGAAGCCCTGTTTACGTTAGTTCGCTTTTGGGTCCTCATTCACGCACCTTAACACTCTGGGTCTTCCTTTCCTGTGGCTGTCCTCTTGAGAGCCACTTTCATCATAGCGCTTGATGGTTTTTGCGACTACACTTGAAGATACTTTCAAAGTTCTTGACATTTTCTGCATTGACTGACCTTCATGTCTTAAAGTAACAATGGACTGTCATTTGTCTTTGCTTATTTGAGCTGTTCTTGCCATAATATATAATTGGTATTTTATCAAATAGAGCTATCTTCTGTATACCACCCCTACCTTGTCACAACCCAACTGATTGGCTCAAATGCATTAAGAAGGAAAGAAATTCCACAAATTAACTTTTAACAATGCACACCTGTTAATTGAAATTCATTCCAGGACTACCTTGTGAAGCTGGTTGAGAGAATGCCATGAGTGTGCAAAGCTGTCATCAAGGCAAAAGGCAAACTTTGAAGAATCTCAAATGTAAAATATATTTTGATTTGATTAATACTTTTTTGGTTGCTACATGATTCCATATGTGTTATTGCATAGTTGTGATGTCTTTACCATTATTCTACAATGTAGTAATAGTAAAAATAAAGAAAACCCTTGAATGAGTAGGTGTGTCCAAACTTTTGACTGGTACTGTATATAACTTGTTCTCTTGCTTATCTTTGAACCGAGGGCCATCTGCAGAGATCCTGCCATTCAATCATTTGGACGTTTTCCAATGCGAAACTAGATTAGAGGCTGGAGTTGATGTAGATTGGTCCAGGGAGCACAGAGCCCCTTATGGGCTATTGAACGGAGGGAAGTAGGGAACACAACAATAGACAACATCTTCACATAAAAAGAAGGCAGCAGGTAGTATTTTATCAAACACTTTGTCTTATGGTCTCGATGAGTGCTTTTTTTGATGTTCCCCCTCCTTATTCTGCCGGGTTTGAGATAGCCGTCTTGCCTCCTAGCTAACTTGCAATCGGATAAAACGTTGCTAACATTAATCTATTTTTAAATTCAAAGGGGAAACAGTTGGCTGTAAAATGTATTAGGATCAGACCTAGAATGAATTTGAATGATATGGTAGGAAAAAAATGTCCCTTAGGCATTTGCTTATGATATATAATTTAACTTGTATAATAATAAACGTGAGTCTCATTATGAGCATGTAATTTCTGTCATGAATGAAGATATACCGTATGTAAGTACAGTATCAACATACTAAACCAAACACTACTACAACCACCACCTCCACCATCTTCACTACAGCTCTACTTTAACAGAGCTATTGCAGCCGCTCGGATGGTTGGAACTAGCTGATGCTCCCTCAGCACTATGATGGTGTGCTGCAGTAACTACAGTATGAGGCACAAACAATTGCTCAAAATGGTGCTGATCTAAATGACTTGAGTGGTTTACAAATGTCCCCAGTCCAGAGAAACTCTATTAGCTTTCCCATCAACTGTACAGTAATCTTTCTCAGTTTCCCCCTGTAATTATCCAGAACTAATTTCAACTGTATGGCTTGAGGAGTCCATCAGTAGCTTCAAATTAAAGCAGTAAATCAAATCTGTTTTTAAGACAGAAAATTCATATTTTTCCATTATGGGTTATATGCGTATCAATGTTTCTCCGATCAATATTCTACTCTAACAGTGACTGACTATTAATGCATGCGGATCACAGTATCTTCATGCTTGTTTTTGTACCTGCAGAATGTCGTCAAAAAGGCAACCCGTTGTGAATAGAGTACATACAGTAGTACCACTATGCACTTGTATTGTTAGTGGTCCAAAGTGCAGACAGTGCCACAGCTGCCATACTGTATGTGTCTTACAGCAGGGAAGTTTGTTGTGCATTTATCATTTATGTAAATAGCCCCTTCAAGAAATCTATCCAGTGACAGTGACAGCCAGATGGGCAAAACAAAACAAACCTTTTGGTCTTTACATGATTTGAAAGACAAACGTTCCATGAGTGAATGATGCTAACAGGTTTGTGGTGTTTATCTCTGACAGTAGCCCCCTGCCATGTTGGGACACAGCATGTCTATGTAGGCCTTATTGTAATGGGAAAGCTTGCTGATCAGGAGGCAGGCGGCATATTCCTCCACTGCACAGCAATGGCCATGATGAAAGTGGGAAATGTTGGCTCCACCACACCTGTCTGGCTTCTGACATCACTCCCCTATTATTGCTTTGTAACAGTCATTCAGCTCAGCACCAGTGAATTATGGAGTAAGCTAGGCCAATCAGAGGTGAGATGGTGTAATACACTATATGAGGCAACCACCAGCAACTTGCGTATGTGCGTGTATGTGCGCGACTGTGCACGTGCATGTGTGCATGTACAGTATGTGTGTGTTCAGTGAGAGTGAAGGAGAGAGACACAAATGGTCTACTTAATTGCTCTGGCGTGATCCCTCTCAGTCATGGCAATCAGTCTTTCTTAAATGAGGTGTTCAGTTGCAAAGATGAGTTTCTGAGTTTTGACAAGTAATGTATGATGTAATCAAATGTTCACACAAGCACAATGAAAACTTGTCACAATGGATTTATTGAAGTCTTACTAGTGAAGTGAGAGTAATTGTGTTGATTTCATTTTCTTGTCACCCTATGAGTTTTTTCACAGGTGTTAGAGTGTCAGACCTGTCATCTATTTCAGGCACATTTCTTTTTTGATTTCAGAGCCATTCTAAAGTCCAAGACAGGATGATTGACACGTTTACACTCACAACCATTATTTTGTGTCTCTGCCTGTATACACTGCGATGCTGAGATATAACTGTTCTGTCTCACTAGTCACAGTAATGACCTGAGAGGAGCGTTCCTCACATTAATCCCCCACTGGCGTGTTGTTGCTGTTTGCAGATATGGAGACATGGTTCCAGACTCCATAGCGGGCAAGATATTTGGCTCCATCTGCTCCCTCAGTGGCGTGCTGGTGATTGCTCTACCTGTGCCTGTTATAGTCTCCAACTTCGCAAGGATCTACCACCAGAACCAAAGGGCAGATAAGATGAGGGCACAGCAGGTAAGAGAGAGAGAGAGGCGTGATGTCATTCTCATCATCTGCATGTCAGTTTGTTGTGAAGGTCGACAGACCCTTTGCTGTAATGTATCCTATGTATGATAGGGTTCTATCCTTACTAGGTGTGCTTGTCAGGCAAATGCCGATTGGAAAGCTACAAGAATTCACACTGTCTTGTGAAATGTCCGTTTTGTATTTATTCCCCAGATATTGCTCACTGGGTTGTATGTGGAGCAAATGCTGACACAGGCATTTCTATCCAATTCTTTTCCATTCTCCAGAAAGTGCGCCAGGCAAGGATTCGAATGGCTAAAAAAGGGGCCACCAATGCATTCTTGCAGCACAAAGAGGATGGGGGATTGCAGGTAAGCAATACACATGAGCAAATGTTTCCTTATGCTCATATGGAGAATCATAGTTATTTCACTGGGGTATGTTTGGATTTCACATGTACAGCATACAGTATTTCACCTAAAGTATGTCTAAATATATATAGTAGCACACTCTCATCAGGGTCTGAGCAAAGTAGGGAAGAGTCCATGGCAAAAGGGTGAATTCCTACTTTAATGCTTTTAGCAGAGGTTCTGGACTGATAAGATAAAGCATTTGGAGTTCAGCTTTGTGACAAAACAAAATGGCACTAAAGCTTTTCTCTTTTCTGGAGATAGTTTTGTTGCCATGGCATCATTAATTGTTCCTTTAACTGTAGCTTATTCTTGGCCAATAATAACTGGATTTACTTCAGAATCAGACAGATTGCTGTTCTCTCTTTCTCTCCCCCCCCCCCCCCCCTCTCTCTCTCTCAATTCTGGAACACCTCCCCGACACCAACATTTTCTGCTGTAGTTTCACCTACCTAATCTTTACATTACTTTACTGACTTTATTGTCCCCATGGGGAAATGTTGTTGCAGTGTCATGTACACGTTTAAAGAGGTGTTTAATTACAAAACAAATTGACAATACAACTTTCATAACAGTTACAAACCAATAAAAAGAGACTAGCCTGCTGGCCTTATCTGCATAATAATCTCATGTCATTATGATTGCCAATTTGAAAAACATATATATACATTTAAAAGAAAGATGAATTAATCTGCTGTCCCGGAACATCAAGCACATTGTAAGAATCAGTCAGCTTCAGTTTCAATGACATTTAAAATAACCGAATGCCACGTTGACAGTCATTCATATTTAATCCCAAACTTTCCTTTGATTAAATCTATCAGTCAGCACCAATAGTCCTGTAATAATGAAGGATGACTTGCTACACCAAATATCTATTATTTTCCCCTCAGAATGAATCTCATTCACAGTATGCAAATAAATTGTTTCAACCAATGATCCTACACCCTTAGAAAAAAAAGGTGCTATCTAAAAACAAAAAGGGGTCTTCGGTTGTCCCCATAGGAGAACCTTTGAATAACCCCTTTTGGTTCCAGGTATAACCCTTTTGGGTTCCATGTAGAACCCTTTCCCCAGAGGGTTCTACATGGAACCCAAAAGAGTTCTGTCTGCATTCAAAAAGGGTTATCCTATGGGGACAGCCGCAGAACCCATTTGGAACCCTTTTTTCTAAGAATGTATTGAGAGATCAGGGAGTCAGAGAACAGAAAGCAGAGGTTGTAGACAGGCGGTTTATGGACACACATAGGTAATTCACTAGTCTCCTGATTCACTATCCATCCTGAGCTGTTCATCTTTAAAGCAGTGAATTTTTTTTTGCCTCAGTTGTATTACCTCAGACTTCACCTAAATAAACATTCTAACATAGCGTATCTACAGGTAACTGCCAAAATAATGGAAACACTTCAGTAAATATGGGATACAAAGTATATTCAAAGCAGGTGGTTCCACACAGGTGTGGTTCCTGAGTTGATTAAGCAATTAAAATCCCATCATGCTTAGGGTAAAAATGCTGGGAAGGGCATTATTTTGGCTACCATAGCTATGCCCCCATAAGATGGCAATTTTGCCATCAGCAGGGCACGAGTGGTCACTGAATGGTTTGATGAGCATTAAAATGATGTAAACCATATGCCATGGCCGTCTCAGTCACCAGATCTCAACACAAGTGAATACTTATGGGAGATTCTGGTCTTCGCCTGAGACACCATTTTCCACCACCATCAACAAAACACCAAACTATGGAATTTTTTGTTGAAGAATGGTGTTGCATCCTTTCAATAGATTTCCAGACACTTGTAGAATCTATGCCAAGGTGTATTTAAACTGTTCTGGCTTGTGGTGGCCTAACACCCTATTAAGACACTTTATGTTGGTGTTTCCTTTATTTTGGCAATTTCTTGTACTTTTGTATCTCTTGTAAGGTTTTAAGTGCCTTTGAATGGGGTATGGTAGTAGGTGCCAGGCACACCGATTTGAGTGTGTCAAGAACTGCAACACTGCTGGGTTTTTCCACACTCAACAGTTTCCCGTGTGTATCAAGAATGGTCCACCACCCAAAGGACATCTGGCCAACTTGACACAGCTGTGGGAAGCATTGGAGTCAACATGGGCCAGCATCCCTGTTGAATGCTTTCGACACCTTGTAGAGTCCATGCCCCGGTGAATTGAGGCTGTTTTGGAGCCAAAAAGGGGTGCAACTCAATATTAGGAAGGTGTTGCTAATGTTTTGTACACTCATATATATATATATATATATATATATATATATATATATATATATATATATATATATATATATATATATATTGTCCGTATCCTATTTTGAAACGCCCTGTCCTATAGGGAATCTAGGCATTAGGTAACTATTCTAATGTTATCATCATTGCACGTAACATGCATAACCTCCTCACAGAGGTTTTACTCCATGTAATCATCAGTGCTTGACTTGGACTGACATTTTTTCATTTTAGCTAATTAGCCACTTTTCAAAGACTTACTACTTTTTTAGCTACTTTTGCAACTACGTAGCATGTTAGCTAAACCTTCCCCTAACCATAATCTTAACCCTTTAATCTAACTCCTAAACTTAACCCTAATCTTAACCCGTAACCCGTAACCCGTAACCCGTAACCCGTAACCCGTAACCCGTAACCCGTAACCCCTCACCCTAACCCCTAGCCTAGCTAACGTTAGCCATCTTGCTAATGTTAGCCAATTAACTAGAATTCGTAACATATAATATACGCTTTGCAAATTTGTAACATACTGTATAGTATGTTTTGCCAATTCATAACATATAATATGAATTGTAATTCGTAACATATCATACATATCATACATCATGGGTAATGGATATCCACAAATGAATACATACCATATGAAACGTAACATATCATACTAAATGGAGAGTCTCAGATTTACGTACAGAATAATACTAAATGCTCTGTGACCAGGTTGACATACAGTACTATGTGCATGGCAGACTAGTGTAGTTAGTAACTGTGTGTTATATCATACTCTCTATGATGCCAAATATGATTGAAGACAGCAATGCAACTGGAAGTATCTCCAGTAACATTCCTTAATAGCCATAGCCAGTGCAGGGAATTAAAGAAGGGCTCCCTCCCAGACATATTTCAGTATACTAATCTTGCTTCACCAAAGGAGGAGAGAGGGATATAAGAAGATGCCCATTCTGCTGATGTAACGAGTAGAGGTGGGAGAGGAGGAGGAGGAGGCACAGATGGGGAGGGATTGAATTCTCATCTTTACTATGCACCAGGTTGATTCCAGAGTAGTCTTTATTTCTTCTCAGCAGCTGAAAGCTACTATAATCCAATATTTACAATCCCAGAGTGAGAGGGTATTTTTTTCAGCACGGATCTATAAACCCATTACTAACAGGACTGCAGAGCTATTTATAAACCTAGAGGGGTTGTTTTTTCTCCCAGGTCTATCACAGCGTTGTATATTTTCCTGGTCCTCTTAGTCTTGCCTGCAGTATAGTCTCTATACCAGAGTCCCCCCCACAAACACCTATAGAACCATCTCCCCAATTTGACACCTCACTGTTTCCCGTAATATGGATCTTTAAAAAAACATTAGCATAAAGAATGCATGGCTTCCAGCCATAACCAAACTTAATCTATGAATCATGATTTGCAATGCTATCTCCCACAGTATTTTTATTTACAGTATGTTCCTCTTTTGATAAATTAGGACAAATATAGCCAATTCTGTCATATATTGCAAAACAAATAACCTAGGATTGAACTCTATCATGAGGACTGCATAATCCTATTCCAAATGACCGTGATTAACATTCATTTTAATCTACTGTATGAGGGATAGCTAGCAGTCTGTTTTCTACTTGATGTGATGTAATGTAATGTAATGCAAAACATTCTCTCAGATTTCCAATAGCTAACATGAAATGTTCAACCACTCATGCAATGTCACCGCAGTGCAGTGTTTTGTGCTGTTGTACACGGCAACATATAGACTGGTGCAGAACAGCAAAACCATGAACTAAAGAACACACTACTCACTTAATCCATCTCCTCTGTTATTCAGTGACCCAATAGAGCACGACTTCCAAAGGGCCAAAGCTAATTGTTTTTGTTTCTACTTAGGGACGATCTTATCGGACATGTCTGTAGTGAATCAAACAGATGTCCCTTAGCCCGCTGACACTGCAGCAGGTCTCCAGACTGGCTTTGTGACTAACATAGCTGTTTCCCTGCTCCCTCCCTCCCTCCCTCCCTCCCTCCCTCCCTCCCTCCCTCCCTCCCTCCCTCCCTCCCAGTCTGACACACTCTCTCTCAGTCTCACAGATAAGATCATCTCAATGTAGATGACTTTGACAGGCTGTTCGCCGTCTATTGCAATAATGATAGCGATCAACCACCTTGACCTAGAAATCTCAGCTTCACAGCCATATGTTTAACAAACCACAAAAAAATGCTTTTTAGGAAGCATCAGAGGGGGCACTGGTCCTCTGGGGTTCTGTGTGTCCGGGTGAACATCACTGGAGAGAGAGACCATGAACGGTCACTTACTGTACAATCAGACAGTCAAGGACAGTCACTCAGATGTATTTCCTTAGCCCTGTGGAGGCATACGGTCTACTCAGTAGTACTGTGTATGGTATTATTGTATCAATAAGAACTCATTCTACATTGTTTGTCGGGCAAAATCAAATCTCACATGTGTTTACAATGTTAAGTTTGCTTATCACAGCAATGCATTACCAGCTACTAATTCAACTATTAATGTCATTGTATTTTCACTTACAATATATTTTCATGTGGTGCCATGTTGGGCTAAGTGATTTGCTCTCTTGCTCTGTCCCTCAGGATGGTGATGGTGACAGCACACCTCTTTGTGTGAAGAACAGGTCCGCCTTTGAGCACCAACATCATCACCTATTGCACTGCTTGGAGAAAACCACAGTGAGTGCTCCTTTTTTGCCTGTTAACTATCTCATGGATCATTTTGTCTGATATAACTTTTTGTTCAAGGTGATCACTCACTTTGATGTACTTTATGCACACTCAGCAGTGTTATACTCATGATGTTTCACACTTTCAGCAGTTATGAGCAGCGATCACAGAATTACAAAAACTTTATTGTCCACGCAATGTGGAAATTTGTCTTTGGGCTTCACCACTTAAAAACAGACATTAAACACCATCAGGAGAACATCATCCTGGAGCTATAGCATGCAGAAACCTACAGCGAGTTCAAAGCTGTGAGGCTGATCAGAGGCCTTTTCTTTCTTTCTTTCTTTCTTTACTTAACCAGGAGAATCCCATTGAGACACAGAGTCTCTTTTACAAGGGTGATCTGGCCAAGAAGGCAGCAGTAGTCAATACATTATCAAAATGTACAACAAAGTAACACAATCCAGCCTGCAGGAAACATTTACACTCCTCCTGAACATCTTTGCCCCAGAGTTTTAAACTCACTGAGGGACATGATAGACATTTTTATTTCTTGTATGTTTCGACAGAATCACGAGTTCACCGATGAAGTCACCTACAGCGAGGTGTGTGTGACCGACTCATTGGGCTTCCGCACCAGCCGCAGCACTTCGCTGTCCAGCCAGCAGGGGGCCACCACAACCTGCTGCTCCCGCCGGGCCAAGAGGAGGGCCTTCCGCCTTGCCAACTCCACTGTCTCTGTCAGCCGGGGCAGTGTGCAGGAGCTGGACACGCTGCATGTCACCAAGACTCCTGCTGGTACCCAGTACCCACAGAGGTACTGTACCGCACACACCATCCACCTGTCCACCTGATCCAAGGAGCCCACCCCTCCCTTTCTATCTTTGCCCCACCACTAAATCACCTGTAGAGGCTGTTGATGTTTTAGTATATTTTACTCTGGCTGATTCATTGAAAATAACCTTCTGCTGATCCTGAATTACGAGCTGAGGCAAAGTTGTTCAAGCTCTGTTGCCTCTAACTATTTTGATGCTGTTGATGTTTGTCAAAACAACCTCATTTAATGATAAATGTACCAGAAGCCTAAAACCATGCAAAAAAATATTTTACATTTGTCACTGTAGCATGACTAATGATAGTTTATTGTTTAGAGAAACAGTTGATCATGGTGAGATTGCACTTGCATTTTTATACATAGTTGTTGTAGATGGATGTATCACTTTACAGAGAGTGGAAGAACAAATTACCTGTCTAGAATACACTGATCTACTTACAATGATTACACATAAGTCCACACAAAATTAACAAGTTGGGCTATTAAAATGAATATTGGCGTGCATTGTCTAACTTGATCTATGTGTGTGTGTCTGAGCAGTCGCTCCAGTCTAAATGCCAGGACTGAAAACCTGAAGCTGAACTGTGATGACTACACGGCAGCCATCATCAGTATCCCCACTCCCCCAGCCAACACTCCTGATGAGAGTCTACCTAACTCCCCCGCCATCCCTGGCATCCTACGCAACTCTCGCTCCAGTACCTTCAACACCCAGGAAACTGTCAAGATCTCCTCTTTATAACCCCCTGAAGCACAGGACCTTGACCCATTGCACAAAAGAAGAGGAAGGGGGCCCATCAGAGAAGAACATGGGAAAGAAGGACATTCAAGGATGATACCACACACTCTTTGCAAATGCTTCACTCCAATACCAACGTAATGTCTACTGAATAGAGGTAGGGCTAGCGTGAATCTTTTTCATTTATTCATTCATTTGATTTGAACCATCCATGTGACGTGCTGGGGAAGTTACTGTTACTGGTTGATCTTTTGGTCCAGGGAGTTACGGGGGGGTGGGGGAGTTAGTAAATTGAGTGAGTATCACAGAGACTCACGGAGACTGTGAGCTGAGCAGGAACAGATGACAGCGTGTGAAACAGGAATCTACATGCCTCTTGGACTCAGAGAACGGACACATATGGATGGTGTGGTTGGTAAGAGTGTTTTTCAACAATAATATACCCACCGTGGCATCGAAGGCCTTTTTACTTTTCAAGATATGCAACGTTAGAACAAGCAGGAAAAACGAATATACAGTACATAATGTGTGTCAAAAAATATTGCAGGGAGAGATTATACAGATGATGAATAATGACAAAATTATATTGATACATAAATACACCTTTAGAGAGAGAAATATTAGTTCTGCATTCTGCAATAGATTTCTTCACACAAACTCGGATGAAAATAAAGGAGTGATTGTTAGATGGTAGTGCATATGTAACATATTTTGTATCATACGTCTCTAAATCACATGCATCTTCAAACCTTACCAAAAAATGTCAGTGTAATGACGAGCTTACTACAGCTATGCATGTTCCTGTACAATAGATGGTGGAGAATAGAACTGCTGATATTAGTGGTGTCAGATATGACGAGCTCATAGGTTTTTTGCATGGTACCTTATTCTTTCCCGCAGAACAGTTAGTTGTATTTCTTTCTCCTGACAACATTGTGGAGTAATAATGATGTCACGTGCTGCACCAGAAGTGTACATTAGGTTAAAAAAAAAAAAAAGAATGAAATAAAAATATTGAGGCATGTTCCTCGCCAGAATGCGAAGTGGGTGCGTATGATTGTGTGGTCTGTGTGTGGTAGGTTGGGAGGACTTGTGTTTATTGATCACAAATATGCATGGATACCGTTGTAGGTATTTTACCTGTTTCTTTTGGGAAATAAAATGTAGAGGAGGGATTCAACAGCATCCATTGTCAATGAGAAAGAAATTCGTGAGAAGAGGTTACCAGTAAGAAAAGTTCACAGTTACCTTTCGTTGACTTCTCTTATTGTAATATTGTGTTACAGGGTTAAGTGTATGCAAGCCCGTTGATGGCTGTGTAATTGACAAACAACGTTTTTTGTTAAACATGCTAACATATCGGTGCTGCTACTGTACTTCATTGGACTTTACTGTTGTCATGGCTCCAGTTCTGTTTATGAGATCTGGTGTTTGCAATAACCGTTGTAATTATTTTACCGCAAACTTTGGCAAATCCTACTTTTTTTCTCGGATGATTATTATTTGCATAATATTGCAATGAAAGACTTCTCTGTAACTGTGCACTACAGCTGTTCTAAAGTTACTTTAGTATTTATTCATATAATGCAGATAGGAGTAGAATGAGCACTATGTCGACCTCACACATACTTGCTGACATTCATTTCCAAACATATATAGCGATATGATTCACATTATTTACACAATGTCGTTTTCTCATGGAAGTGACAACAGATGAGTAAAGTCGTGTCATATGCTTTATACGTGTATGCTGTATGAATACAACACACGTTTGATGGGAAGATTATATAGTAATTATAAGAAGCTTATACATACCACTCCTAATGAAGTGTTTACCTGACCCAATGATAAGTGACCGGATGTGTAGGCTCAGGAGAGGTGGCGCCAGCCGGTACTCAGTCAGCGATAGAGATGCACTGATTCCCTAGAGGACGACGAGCAGAACAGATCAAAAGCACAGTTGTCTATATTCTATTCCACAAATAAAGCAATTAGAATTCAGACAATTGTGTCGCCTTTTATTTTCAGTCTCCCAAAAAGAGAAGGGATAGACGCTTTGTTCCGGTGCTTCTTCCCCTGAATAATGGTGGTGTTTTTCTATTTTATCCATAATCCCCTCCATGGTAAGATTTAATTTGAGAAGTCACCAGTAGGGGAGGCTACAACATATGACGTAAAATATCCCCTTTCACCTTTACACTCAAATGACGGTAGACAATGATGACATTACCTCAATGTTTTTATTTCTAATTGATTCATTTCAATTATCAACAGTCTGTTTACATAGATAGTGCAGAATAAATACATTGCGGTGAAAATCTCAAGTACGGTATGCTTAGTTTTAGCCTACTGTGTGATCTGACCACTACATGACCTGTGTTGAGTAACCCTGTCCATCTCTGCGTGTATGGACCGGAACAGCGTTCTGTCTCTGTATGTTTAATATGTCTGTCTGACTTAATCCTCCTGACATTGAATCTGACCTTTGTAGTGGCACTAACCTGTGTAAAATGACATCATTCATCTGATTTGTGGTATTGACATCAGAGGGTAGCTAGCTAGAGAATGGCTGAATGGGATTTACGGCTTCACTCATATTGCACTTGCTCCACAGTATTAGCCCTCACAATAGCTAGAGTCTAAGCCTCAAGTTCTTATCCCTAAAGTCAGCCCTCGTTACATAAACATTTTAGCAGATGCAGAGCGATTTACTGAAGCAATCAGGATTATTGGCCCAACGCTCTTAACAACTAGACTCTCAGTGCCACCATATTTACTGTGGTGTCAGTATAGCCTATTTTATATATCCTCATATTTCATATTACACCTAAACCTTTTAAATGAAGTAAAAAAAGACATGGAAAGATCGAGACGTATCACATATTTATTATAAGAGTTCATCTAAACTACAAGTTCAATTTATGGACTTACAATACTTACATCAACGTTCAAAAGTTTGGGGTCACATAGAAATGTCCTTGTTTTTAAAAGAAAAACACCAGTCTCAATGTCAACAGTGAAAAGGCAGAGTCTAGGCAGAGTCGCAAAGAAAAAGCCATATCTCAGACTGGCCAATAAAAATAAGAGATTAAGATGGGCAAAAGAACACAAACACTGGACAGAGGAACTTTGCCTAGAAGGCTAGCATCCCGGAGTTGACTCTTCGTGTCATGTTGTGTCTTGTCTCTGTCCTTTCCCTTCACCCTGTCTCCCTCTGCTGGTCGTTGTTAGGTTACCTTTTCTCCCAGCTGTTCCTTGTCTCCTCTAACTACCCATTCACCCCGTTTCCCACCTGTTCCCTTTTTCCCTCTGATTAGGTCCCTATATCTCTCTCTGTTTCTGTTCCTGTCCTTGTCGGATTCTTGTTTGTGTTTCATGCCTGAGCCAGACTATCGTCATGTTTGCTGTAACCTTGTCCTGTCCTGTCGGAATCTGCCGGTCTATCTGAGCCTACCTATGTTTGGTTATTAAAGAAGCTCTGTTTAAGTTAGTTCGCTTTTGGGTCCTCATTCACTCACCATAACAGAAGAATCCGACCAAGAATGGACCCAGCGACTTCGGATCCTCTCCACTCAGCCGTCGGGATCCAGGGAGCGATGCTAGGCAGACACGAGCAGGAAGTGTCTGCTGCTCGACATGCCGTTGAGACCCTGGCCACCCAAGTCTCCAACCTCACAGAACAGGTTCACCATCTCCGCCTCGATCCACCGGCCACTTCCAGGGCTTTCGAATCTCCGGAGCCCAGAATCAATAACCCGCCGTGTTACTCTGGGGAGCCCACTGAATGCCGCTCGTTCCTCACCCAGTGTGATATTGTGTTTTCTCTCCAGCCCAACACTTACTCCAGGAGCACTGCTCGTGTCGCCTACGTCATATCTCTCCTTATTGGACGGGCTCGTGAGTGGGGCACGGCAATCTGGGAGGCAAGGGCTGAGTGTACTAACCAGTATCAGGACTTTAAGGAGGAGATGATACGGGTTTTTGATCGATCTGTTTTTGGGGAGGAGGCTTCCAGGGCCCTGTCTTCCCTATGTCAAGGCAATCGATCCATAACAGACTACTCTATTGAGTATCGCACTCTTGCTGTCTCCAGTGGCTGGAACGAGCCGGCCTTGCTCGCTCGTCTTCTGGAGGGTCTCCGCGCAGAGGTAAAGGATGAGATTCTCTCCCGGGAGGTTCCTTCCAGCGTGGATTCCTTGATTGAACTCGCTATTCGCATTGAGCGACGGGTTGATCTTCGTCACCGAGCTCGTGGAAAGGAGCTCGCGCTCTCCGTCGCCCCCCTCTCCGCATCACTACCATCTTCCTCTGCCGGCTCGGGTGCTGAGCCCATGCAGCTGGGAGGTATCCGCATCTCGACTAAGGAGAGGGAACGGAGAATCACCAACCGCCTCTGTCTCTATTGCGGTTCCGCTGGTCATTTTGTCACTTCATGTCCAGTAAAAGGCCAGAGCTCGTCAGTAAGCGGAGGGCTACTGGTGAGCGCTACTACTCCTGTCTCTCCTTCAAGATCCTGCACTACCTTGTTGGTCCATCTACGCTGGACCGGTTCGTCTGCTTCCTGCAGTGCCTTAATAGACTCTGGGGCGGAGGGCTGTTTTATGGACGAGACCTGGGCTCGGGAACATGACATTCCTCTCAGACAGTTAAAGGAGCCCACGGCCTTGTTCGCCCTGGATGGTAGTCCTCTCCCCAGGATTCAGCGTGAGACGCTACCTTTAACCCTCACTGTTTCTGGTAATCATAGTGAAACCATTTATTTTTTAATTTTTCGTTCACCTTTTACACCTGTTGTTTTGGGCCATCCCTGGCTAGTTTGTCATAATCCTTCCATTAATTGGTCTAGTAATTCTATCCTCTCCTGGAACGTCTCTTGTCATGTGAAATGTTTAATGTCTGCTATCCCTCCTGTTTCCTCTGTCTCTTCTTCACAGGAGGAGCCTGGTGATTTGACAGGGGTGCCGGAGGAATATCACGATCTGCGCACGGTGTTCAGTCGGTCCAGGGCCACCTCTCTTCCTCCACACCGGTCGTATGATTGTAGTATTGATCTCCTTCCGGGAACCACCCCCCCCCGGGGTAGACTATACTCTCTGTCGGCTCCCGAACGTAAGGCTCTCGAAGATTATTTGTCTGTAGCTCTTGACGCCGGTACCATAGTCCCCTCCTCCTCTCCCGCCGGAGCGGGGTTTTTTTTTGTCAAGAAGAAGGACGGGTCTCTGCGCCCCTGCATAGATTATCGAGGGCTGAATGACATAACAGTGAAGAATCGTTATCCGCTTCCTCTTATGTCTTCAGCCTTCGAGATCCTGCAGGGAGCCAGGTTTTTCACTAAGTTGGACCTTCGTAACGCTTACCATCTCGTGCGCATCAGGGAGGGGGACGAGTGGAAGACGGCGTTTAACACTCCGTTAGGGCACTTTGAATACCGGGTTCTTCCTTTCGGCCTCGCTAACGCTCCAGCTGTCTTTCAGGCATTAGTCAATGATGTCCTGAGAGACATGCTGAACATCTTTGTTTTCGTCTACCTTGACGATATCCTGATTTTTTCACCGTCACTCCAGATTCATGTTCAGCACGTTCGACGTGTCCTCCAGCGCCTTTTAGAGAATTGTCTTTTTGTGAAGGCTGAGAAGTGCACTTTTCATGCCTCCTCCGTCACATTTCTCGGTTCTGTTATTTCCGCTGAAGGCATTAAGATGGATCCCGCTAAGGTCCAAGCTGTCATTGATTGGCCCGTCCCTAAGTCACGCGTCGAGCTGCAGCGCTTTCTCGGCTTCGCGAACTTCTATCGTCGTTTCATCCGTAATTTCGGTCAGGTGGCAGCTCCTCTCACAGCCCTTACTTCTGTCAAGACGTGCTTTAAGTGGTCCGTTTCCGCCCAGGGAGCTTTTGATCTCCTCAAGAATCGTTTTACATCCGCTCCTATCCTTGTTACACCTGACGTCTCTAGACAGTTCGTTGTCGAGGTTGACGCGTCAGAGGTGGGCGTGGGAGCCATTCTTTCTCAGCGCTCCCTCTCTGACGACAAGGTCCACCCATGCGCGTATTTTTCTCATCGCCTGTCGCCGTCGGAACGTAACTATGATGTGGGTAACCGCGAACTGCTCGCCATCCGGTTAGCCCTAGGCGAATGGCGACAGTGGTTGGAGGGGGCGACCGTTCCTTTTGTCGTTTGGACTGACCATAGGAACCTTGAGTACATCCGTTCTGCCAAACGACTTAATGCGCGTCAGGCGCGTTGGGCGCTGTTTTTCGCTCGTTTCGAGTTCGTGATTTCTTATCGTCCGGGCTCTAAGAACACCAAGCCTGATGCTTTGTCTCGTCTCTTCAGTTCTTCAGTAGCCTCCACTGACCCCGAGGGGATTCTCCCTGAGGGGCGTGTTGTCGGGTTGACTGTCTGGGGAATTGAGAGGCAGGTAAAACAAGCGCTCACTCACACTCCGTCGCCGCGCGCTTGTCCTAGGAACCTTCTTTTCGTTCCCGTTCCTACTCGTCTGGCCGTTCTTCAGTGGGCTCACTCTGCCAAGTTAGCCGGCCACCCTGGCGTTCGGGGTACGCTTGCTTCCATTCGCCAGCGTTTTTGGTGGCCCACCCGGGAGCATGACACGCGTCGTTTCGTGGCTGCTTGTTCGGTCTGCGCGCAGACTAAGTCCGGTAACTCTCCTCCTGCCGGCCGTCTCAGGCCGCTTCCTATTCCCTCTCGACCGTGGTCTCACATCGCCTTAGATTTTGTCACCGGACTGCCTTCGTCAGCGGGGAAGACTGTTATTCTTACGGTTGTCGATAGGTTCTCTAAGGCGGCTCATTTCATTCCCCTTGCTAAGCTTCCTTCTGCTAAAGAGACGGCACAAATCATCATCGAGAACGTTTTCAGAATTCATGGCCTTCCGTCAGACGTCGTTTCGGACAGAGGTCCGCAATTCACGTCTCAATTTTGGAGGGAGTTTTGCCGTTTGATTGGGGCTTCCGTCAGTCTCTCTTCCGGCTTTCACCCCCAGTCTAACGGTCAAGCAGAACGGGCCAATCAGACTATTGGTCGCATCTTACGCAGTCTTTCTTTTCGCAACCCTGCGTCTTGGTCAGAACAGCTCCCCTGGGCAGAATACGCCCACAACTCGCTTCCTTCGTCTGCGACCGGGCTATCTCCTTTTCAGAGTAGCCTCGGGTACCAGCCTCCGCTGTTCTCATCTCAGTTCGCCGAGTCCAGCGTCCCCTCCGCTCAGGCTTTTGTCCAACGTTGCGAGCGCACCTGGAAGAGGGTCAGGTCTGCACTTTGCCGTTATAGGGCGCAGACTGTGAGGGCTGCTAATAAGCGTAGAACTAAGAGTCCTAGATATTGTCGCGGTCAGAGAGTTTGGCTCTCCACTCAGAACCTTCCCCTTAAGACGGCTTCTCGCAAGTTGACCCCGCGGTTCATTGGTCCGTTCCGTATTTCTCGGGTCATTAATCCTGTCGCAGTTCGACTTCTTCTTCCGCGATACCTTCGTCGCGTCCACCCGGTCTTCCATGTCTCCTGTATTAAGCCCGTTCTTCGCGCCCCCGCTCGTCTTCCCCCCCCCCCCCCCCCCATCCTTGTCGAGGGCGCACCCATCTACAGGGTCCGCAGGATTTTGGACATGCGTCCTCGGGGCCGTGGTCACCAGTACCTTGTCGATTGGGAGGGGTACGGTCCTGAGGAGAGGAGTTGGGTTCCCTCTCGGGACGTGCTGGACCGTGCGCTGATCGAGGATTTCCTCCGTTGCCGCCAGGTTTCCTCCTCGAGTGCGCCAGGAGGCGCTCGGTGAGTGGGGGGGTACTGTCATGTTGTGTCTTGTCTCTGTCCTTTCCCTTCACCCTGTCTCCCTCTGCTGGTCGTTGTTAGGTTACCTTTTCTCCCAGCTGTTCCTTGTCTCCTCTAACTACCCATTCACCCCGTTTCCCACCTGTTCCCTTTTTCCCTCTGATTAGGTCCCTATATCTCTCTCTGTTTCTGTTCCTGTCCTTGTCGGATTCTTGTTTGTGTTTCATGCCTGAGCCAGACTATCGTCATGTTTGCTGTAACCTTGTCCTGTCCTGTCGGAATCTGCCGGTCTATCTGAGCCTACCTATGTTTGGTTATTAAAGAAGCTCTGTTTAAGTTAGTTCGCTTTTGGGTCCTCATTCACTCACCATAACACTTCGCTGTTGACAAAGAGACTGGTGTTTTGTAGGTACTATTTAATGACGCTGCCAGTTGAGGACTTGTCAAACTAGACACTCTAATTTACTTGTCCTCTTGTTCAGTTGTGCACCGGGGCCTCCCACTCCTCTTTTTATTCTGGTTAGGGCCAGTTTGCCCTGTTCTGTGAAGGGAATTGTACACAGCGTTGTATGAGATCTTCAGTTTCTTGGCAATTTCTCACATGGTATAGCATTTTCTCAGAACAAGAATAGACTGACGAGTTTCAGAAGAAGGTCTTTCTTTCTGGCCATTTTGAGCCTGTAAACAAACCCACAAAAGCTGATGCTCCAGATACTCAACTAGTCTAAAGAAGGCCAGTTTTATTGCTTCTTTAATCAGAACAACAGTTTTCAGCTGTGCTAACTTAATTGCAAAAGGGTTTTCTAATGATCAATCGGCCTTCTAAAATGACAAACTTGGATTTTTATTTAACTAGGCAAATCAGTTAAGAACAAATTCTTATTTTCAATGACGGCCTAGGAACAGTGGGTTAACTGCCTGTTCAGGGGCAGAACAACAGATTTGTACCTTGTCAGCTCGGGGGTTTAACTTGCAACCTTCCAGTTACTAATCCAACGCTCTAACCACTAGGCTACCCTGCCGCCCCAATTAGCTAACACAACGTGCCATTGGAACACAGGAGTGAAGGTTGTTGATAATGTGCCTCTCCATAAAAAATCTGCCGTTTCCAGCTACACTAGTCATTTACAACATTAACAATGTCTACACTGTATTTTTGATCAATTTGATGTTATTTTAATGGACAAAAAAATTGCTTTTTTTTTCAAAAAACAAGGACATTCCTAAGTGATCACAAAATTTTGAACGATAGCGCATGTGAAATAAACTGTCAGTACGTCGGCTTACTAAGATGGAAGCTATGCTTTCTGTTAGCAAAGATATCCCTCTGTGGTCTGTATTTTCTCATCAAATGTAAGCAAACTGTTCATTGCACAAGAGTACTAAGATAATCATCCAAGTAGACGTCCAAGCATTTCTCTTACACACGTTGGCCACTATGTTACATCAAAAGTGAATAATGAATTAACGTACTCATGATGCATTCATTGAAATCATCAATCACCTGATTGCAAAAGGGGAAAGTTGCAGAGTACATCTGTTCTTTAAAAGTACACTTGATGACTGATAGGCCTACCCATAATCTGATGACGTGTCCTCCCACTGGGCACACACTGGTTGAATCAACGTGGTTTCCACGTCATTTCAATGAAATGACGTTGAACCAACATGGAATAGACATTGAATTGGCATCTGTGCCCAGTGGGCCCCTCTTCAGAAAGGTCAAATTTCCCCTTCCAAATCAAATCAAATTGTATTTGTCACATGCGCCAAACATAACAGGTGTAGACTTTACCATTAAATTCTAAATTATAAGCACTTTCCCAACAATGCAGAGTTAAAAAATAAGAACATTTGCACGCAAAAAAAGGAAATAGTAACACAGTAAAATAACAATAACAAGGCTATATAAAAGGAGTACCGGTACTGAGTCAATGTGATGGGGGTACGAGGTAGTTGAGGTGATTGAGGTAATACACAGTGTATAAAACATTAGGAACACCTGCACTTTCCATGACATAGACTGACAATGTGAATCCAGGTGAAAGCTATGATCCCTTATTGATATCACTTGTTAAATCCACTTCTATCAGTGTAGATGAAGGGGAGGAGACGGGTTAAAGAAGGACTTTTAAGCCTTGAGACAATTGAGACATGGATTGTGCATGTGTGCCATTCAGAGGGTGAATGGGCAAGACAAAAGATTTAAGTGCCTTTGGGGTATGGTAGTAGGTACCAGGCGCACCGGTTTGAGTGTGTCAAGAACTGCAACGCTGATGCTCAACAGTTTCCGGTGTGTGTCAAGAATGGTCCACCACCCAAAGGACATCCAGCCAACGTGACACAAATATGGTAAGCATTGGAGTCAACGTGGGCCAGCACCCTGTGGAACACTTTCGACACCTTATAGAGAGTCAAATGCCTCAACCAAATGAGGCTGTTCTGAGGGCAAAAGGGGTGTTCCAAATGTTTTGTACACAGAGTGTATGTACATGTAGATAGGAGTAAAAGTGAGTGACAGAGTGAGTGTGTGTGTGTGTGTGTGTGTGTGTGTGTGTGTGTGTGTGTGTGTGTGTGTGTGTGTGTGTGTGTGTTGGAGTGTCAGTGTAGTATTTGTGAGTGTGTAGTCTTTGAAAATGTTTAGGGCCTTTCTCTGACACCTCCTGGTATAGAGTTCCTGGATGGCAGGGAGTGGGAGTGATGGGAGTGATGTACTGGGCCATACACATTACCCCCTGAAGAGTCTTGCAGTCGGATACCAAGAAATCCAGATAGTGTGTACTACTGAAAATGCCTATGCAAAGATTAACTTTATATAAGTGGCCCTACCCTTCTCTCTCCTGAGATGGTGGGAGATAAGACAACATGCTGCATCTTTCTCAGTAAGTGTACAGACCACAAAGCCACAGACAGCTCTCTCAACTTTTCCGCTAAGCTGGCAGATCTCCTATCTCAGCCACAGACTGCCAACACTGTCATCTAGCTGCAGGCCTCAGAACAACTTCTTGCTCATGGAAAACATAGTTGTTAAGTACAACTAATTTAGTGTATATATGATACCATGTTGAAGGTTGCCATTTGTTACTGTATATGTCAAGTGTGTGTTAACAGTTATTGAGAATAATATTAGTTGTATTTGGTATTTACGAAATGTGATAATAACCTGTACTCTTCTAATTCTTCTTTTAGTAGCTACAAGCGATGTGACATTAATACATGTGCCTTTACTGTAAATATATTAACCTTGCTATACTACATCTTACATTGCAGTCATGAAACAGTCATGAAAAACAGATTTTATGAGCATATGAAAACCATGGTTTAACTTTAGTCATTACTGGAAGTAAATTGTCACACAATAAATATCCCTTCATAGACCTACAATGTGTTTGTGTAAATATCACAAATGTCTCTGGGTCTAGTTCTAAATTTGTAAATACATTCTATTTTTCTAAAGTTATGTTATTAATAGTTCTTGAGTTATTGTATTGGATTTTGTTATCAAAGCTTGGTTTTGGGGACTAATCCTAACCCGTTTCTAGAAGCTTTTAACAATTAAGTTTGTCCTTAACTAGAGCAAAATGCCAATACATTAAAAAAAGTCATGCTAAAATTGTAGTTAATTTCCCCAACATTAAAACGATAGTTCAGCCAAATTACAAAATTACATATTGGTTTCCCTGCCTTGTAAGCAGTCTATGGACAAGATATAACAGCAATCCATGATTTAGTTGACTATAATCATATATACGTGACTTTGTTCAGTCAATACTTTGTAGAAGCAGCTTTGGAAGCAATTACAGCTGTGAGTCTTCCTGGGTAAGTCTCTAATTGTTTTCCACACCTCGATTGTGGAACACTTACCTATTATTATTTTAAAAATTCTTCAAGCTCTGTCAAATTGATTGTTGATCATTGCAAGACAACCATTTTCATGTCTTGCCATAGATTTTAAAGTAGATTTAAGTCAAAGCTGTAACTCAGCCAGTCAGGAACATTCATTGTCTTCTTGGTAAACAACTCCAGTGTAGATGTGGCCTTGTGTTTCAGGTTATTGTCCTGCTGAAAGGAAAATGTATCTCCCAGTGTCTGGTGGAAATCAGACTGATCGTCTAGGATTTTGTCTAGGATTTACCCTGTACCCTCCCTCCAGTCCTTAATGGTACAAGTATACCGATAACATGATGCAGCCACCACTATGCTTGAAAATATGGAGAGTGGTACTCAGTAATGTGTTATATTGGATTTTACCCAAGCATAACACTTTGTATTCAGGACAAAACGTTAATTGCTTTGCCACATTTTTTTCAGTATTACTTTAGTTCCTTGTTGCAAACAGGATGAATGTTTTGGAATATTTATTCTGTACAAGCTTCCTTCTTTTCACTCTGTCAGTTAAGTTAGTATTGTGGAGTAACTACAATGTTATTAATTCATCCTCAGTTTTCTCCTATCACATCCATTAAACTCTGTAACTGTTTTAAAGTCACCATTGGCCTCATGGTGAAGTCCCTGAGCGGTTTCCTTCCTCTCCAGCAACTTAGTTAGAAAGGACGCCTGTATCTTTGTAGTGACTGGGTGTATTGATACACCAACCCGAAGTGTAATTAATAACTGCACCATGCTCAAAGGGAAATTCATTGTCTGCTTTTCATAATTTTTACCATCTACCAATAGGTGCCCTTCTTTGCGAGGAAATTGAAAACCTCCCTCGTCTTTGTGGTTGAATCTGTTTTTGAAATTCACTGCTCGACAGAGTTACGTTACAGATAATTGTTTGTGTGAGGTACAGAGATGAGGTAGTAAAAAAAACAACTGTTAAACACTATTAGTCTATGCAACTTATTAAGCAACTTGTTAAGCACATTTTTACTCCTGAACTTATTTAGGCTTGTCACAGCAAAGGGGTTGAAAACTTATTGACTCAGGATGTTTCAGCTCTTCCTTTTTGACTCATTTCCAAAATTAATGAAAAACGTAATTACACTTTGAGATTATGGGATGTTGTGTGTAGGCCAGTGAAAAAAACATCTCAGTTTAATCCGTATAAATTCAAGCTATACCACAACAAAGTGTGGGAAAAGTTGAGGTGTGTGAATACTTTCTTTAGCATGTAAAGAGCAGGAGTGTAGCAACAGCATCTCAATGAAAGCAACCAACAGAATAAGTCCTGATGACACACATTTTGCCAGACGCATAGGCTCCAAGTCGAAACTTCAGCAGTGCAAAATAACAAAAGGGAATGTGTTGTGGAGGATTGGTTTCTGTGTCCTGTGCAGGTAAGAGTTAAATGTTAACTTTGAAGATGTTCATTCTGTTAATACAGTAGTGAATATGATATGGGGGCGGCAGGTAGCCAAGTGGTGAGATCGTTGGGCCAGTAACCGAAAGGTTGCTAGATCGAATCCCCGAGCTGACAGGGTAAAAATATGTTGTTCTGTCTCTGAACAAGGCCCTTAATCCACTGTTCCTAGGCCGTCATTTTACATAAGAAGGCCAAAACTGGTGAAATCTATTGTGAAGGTACTGTAGTTGTTAAAAGTACTCATTTCCAATGTTTCATGTTGTAAGTAGCTATAGCTGGATGTGTGAGGTAACCTTGTTTTCAGATATGTTGCTGACTGCGGGGCTCTATCTAGCTATTGAAAAGCAAAAGATTTCTCTCACTTGGCAGAAATGCTTTTGTCATCTTTCTGAAATCTTTCTACGGACTTTAAATAGTGTACTGTCAATGTCTTATAATACACTACATGACCAAAAGTATGTGGACACCAGCTAGTCAAACATCTTATTCTAAAATCATGGGCATTAATATGGAGTTGGTGCCCCCTTTTCTGCTATAACGGCTTCCACTCTTCTGGGAAGGCTTTACACTAGATGTTGGAACATTGCTGCAGGGTCTTACTTCCAACTCAGCCACAAAAGCATTAGTCGGGCACTGATGTTGGGCAATTAGGCCTGGCCCACAGTCGGCGTTCCAAATCATCCCAAAGGTGTTCGATGGGGTTGATCTGGACAAACCATTTCTGTATGGACCTTTATGCGGGGGGGGCATTTTCATGCTGAAACAGGAAATGGCCTTCTCCAAATGTTGCCACAAAGTTGGAAGCACAGAATCGTCTAGAATGTCATTATATGCTGTATTTTATTATTAATTTCACCTTTATTTAACTAGGTAGGCCAGTTGGGAACAAGTTCTCATTTACAACTGCGACCTGGCCAAGATAAAGCAAAGCAGTGCGACAAAAAACAACAGAGTTACACATGTGATAAACAAAAGTGCAGTCAATAACACAATAGAAAAATCTATATACAGTGTGTGCAAATGTAGTAAGGAGATAAGGTAATAAATAGGCCATAGTAGTGAAGTAATTACAATTTAGCAAATTAACATTGGAATGATAGATGTGCAGATGATGATGTGCAAGTAGAAATACTGGTGTGCAAAAGAGCAAAAAAGTTGAATGTGCTATTTACAGATGTGCTGTGTATATAACGGGTGTCGTCGTCTGAAGAAGAGAAATCGGACCAAAGCGCAGCGTGGTAAGTGTTCATGACTTTTTATTTAAACTGAAAACTAAACAAAAATAACAAAGTGAATAATCGAATCTGAAACAGTCCTGTCAGGTGCAAAACACTAAACAGAAAACAACTACCCACAAAAACCATGTGGGAAAGTATGGTTCCCAATCAGAGACAACGATAGACAGCTGTCCCTGATTGAGAACCATACCCGGCCAAAACAAAGCAATACAAAAACATAGAAAAAATAACATAGAATGCCCACCCAAATCACACCCTGACCAAACAAAAATAGAGACATAAAAAGTTATCTAAGGTCAGGGCGTGACAGTGTACAGCTGCAGCGATCGGTAAACTGCTCAGATATCTGATGCTTAAAGTTAGTGAGGGAGATATAAGTCTCCAACTTCAGCGATTTTTGCAATTCGTTCCAGTCATTGGCAGCAGAGAACTGGAAGGAATGGTGGCCAAAGCAGATGTTGGCTTTGGGGATGACCAGTGAGATATACTGTACCTGCTGGAGCGCATGCTACGGGTGGGTGTTGTTATGGTGGCCAGTGAGCTGAGATAAGGGGGAGCTTTACCTAGCAAAGACCTATAGATGACCTGGAGCCAGTGGGTCTGGCGACGAACATGTAGCGAGGATCAGCCGACGAGAGCATAAAGGTCGCATTGGTGGGTAGTATATGGGACTTGGTCACAAAATGGATGGCACTGTGATAGAGTGTTGGATGCTATTTTGTAAATGACATTGCCGAAGTTGAGGATCGGTAGGATAGTCAGTTTTACGAGGGTGTGTTTGGCAGCGTGAGTGAAGGAGGCTTTGTTTTGCCAAATAGGAAGCCGATTCTAGATTTAATTTTGGATTGGAGATGCTTAATATGAGTCGGGAAGGAGAGTTTACAGTCTATCCAGACACCTAGGTATTTGTAGTTGTCCACATATTCTAAGTCAGAACCGTCCAGATTAGTGATGCTAGTCGGGCAGGCGGGTGCGGTCAGCGATCGGTGGAAGAGCATGCATTTAGGTTTACTAGCGTTTAAGCAGTTAGAGGCCATGGAAGGAGTGTTGTATGGCATTGAAGCTTGTTTGGAGGTTTGTGTCCAGAGAGTGTTAAGATTTCCCTTCACTGGAACTAAGGGGCCTAGCCTGAACCATGAAAAACAGCCCCAGACCAATATACCGGCTCCACCAAACTTTACAGTTGGCATTATGCATTCAGGCAGGTAGCATCCTCCTGGCATCCATCAAACCCGGATTTGTCTGTTGGACTACCAGACGGTGAAGCATAATTCATCACTCCAGAGAACACATTTCCACTGCTCCTGAGTCCAATGGCGGCGAGCTTTACACCACTTCAGCCAACGCTTGGCATTACGCATGGTGATCTTAGGCTTGTGTGCGGCTGCTCGGCCATGGAAACTCCTTTCATGAAACTCCTGAGGAATAGTTATTGTGCTGACATTGCTTCCAGAGGCAGTTTGGAACTCGATAGTGAGGGTTGCATCCGAGGACAGACTATTTTTACGCGCTTCAGCACTAGGCGGTCCCGCTCTATGAGCTTGTGTGACCTAGTCATTGTTGCTCCTAGATGTTTCCACTTCACAATAACAGCACTTACAGTTGACCGGGGCAGAAATTTGACAAACTATGCCATGTTGAAAGTCACTGAGATCTTTGATAAGGCAATTCTACTGCCAATGTTTGTCTAGGGAGATTGCATGGCCGTGTGCTCAATTTTGTACACCTGTCAGCAACGGGTGTGACTGAAATAGCCAAATCTACTAATCCACATACTTTTGTATATATAGTGTATTTCTCCCCAATAATTGAATATGATTGCCGGTTATCTAGTCAAACAGCCCATTGCTCAGATCCCCATCACATCAACTTGATTGTTTGTCTGTCCCTTGGCGCGTTGTCTCTGTTCATTTCAGCTCATGGTTGTTGCTCTCTTTCTCTTACTGCGAGGACACTTTGTAAACAGGGTCAAGAGTAACTGCACGCATGTCATTTCAACACCTACAAATAATACTGTAGGGACTTAAGTCACTAAGGTACAATAGCCAAATCGAAGGACACTTTTGTAAACACTTGCAATTATCTGTGTCTATGTCGCAACAACGTTTTTTGTAAATAAAATATGAAATTACCCTAAAGTGGTATACCCTGGAGATCCTAAACACATGGCAAATGTGTCTGTACAATTGAGCCGCCACCAGAGGGCAGTCAGTGAACACTTTGACAGCAATAGTAGCATCCTGTGGCATTGAATGAAATGTTCCGTAATATGTGAAAAAAAACACTCATGTTTTCGTAATATGTGTGCATTACGAGAGACACTGAGAAGGTTTTGAGTAGAGTCATATTTTGGATACAGCAAGATTCTCAGTGAGAAAAGAGTCTGCTTTTGAGAGTGGAGACTGAGGATGTTGAGACCAATGGAAATGAAATGTTCAGACCAACGGAAACGAGAGACTTGAATAAACATAGTGAGTGCAATCCTTTTTTGTTAAAACAACACCACAAACGTGCATGTCACCCATTGAAATGATCAACATTTTTATTAAGAAAACTTGATATATATATATATATATCAATTAAACATGATCAAGTATTTATATTCACTGCTTAGTGTAGCAGAGAGAGTACCCTGTCAAAAGATAGATAGATAGATGACAGAAAGGATTACTATAGTAATGATAAGAAGAGAAGAATTGTCAGTGCAGTGCACTTTTTTAAAGGTATTTTCAGACTTAATTGAATAGATAGTGGACGACAGTGGGGAAAGATAAAGAGAAATAGTGTCAAAGGGTAGTAGGCTGGACTCACGCTGACACCATAGACGTGTGCTGGAGGCTGCGGCATTACTGCTAGACCAGCCCGGCCACTGTGCAGGGCAGTCTTGCTGTACTGTACCATCACAACGTTCTTTGTATCGTCGTTCCAACAGGATCAGAGAGTGGTGGAGACAAGGAAAATTGCCAGCGATGTTGTGTGTCTTCTCTGTCCTACGATGACATTGCTGAGGAGGAGAGCGTCCCAGCTCAACCCTTAACCAGTGAAAGATATGGAACCAGTAGCCTGAAGCCCAGAGGCAGGAGCTGCTGCTAACCACGGTAAGATAAAGTCCCAGCTCATTTCCAAACATGCAGTGTATATACAGTACATGCATTAATGTGTTGTTCCTTTATGTGCTGCTCTGAACTAAATGTTTTGCAGGACATGCTACCTACGAGGTGGAGGAAGATCCACAGGAGAGCTGCGATGATGTGGTGTCGATGACCACGCCAGCTGAGGAGACCAGAGAGGAGGTTGCAGAAGTCATTGAGAGACCCAAACCCATGGACCTGGATGTCCACGATGATGAGGAGGGTGACCTGGAGCCTAATGGACAGGGGTGAGCAACATGGAGGCTTGACATGATCTGTTGTCAAACAGAAGTATGAGAGGGGGTGTTTTGATGATGTTGTTACGTTGGCACTTTGCACCGTTCTCACGCATTTGAGAAATACACGTTTTTCCGTATCTAGTAATTACCTAGCAATTTGGCACTTTTTTCATGTCATGTAAAATTAGTACGGTATGGTTTTTACAAAATAGAGAAAACATGTTATCGCATCAAATTATTTTGAATATTTTGTATTCATTAAACTTGCCATTTCAAATGTCTTGTGACATCTCTTTTTAGGATCCCAAAGTTGGCGTCAAAAATCTGGGTATCTGCATAAGAACCTCACGTTCCCTTTTCATCGGTTCACTTATAATATTGCTGGTTCTTTTTCATATGTGAGGATCCAATTATTACAATTACTTGACCCTTTTCTGTCTCTAACATTTGATACTGTTTCAAATGTTTTGATTCATTTGACATGTTTGTTGTGCCATGGCCTGTATAAAGCAGAACTGATTGACGCAGAACAGAATCAATGGTGTCTGTCTTACAACAGGTATTAGTGAAACATGATCTTGCTATGTGGTAGTTCCTTCCATAAAGAACAGCATGTGAACATTCTTAATTGCTCTTTATGCGTCAAAGCTCATAGCCAACAGCTGTTTTTCAATGACTTTTATCGTGTTTTTTTGTTGTTGCTACTTTTACCATTTCTAAATGCAAATTTGAAACATTTTTATTTGTAAATGCAATAACATTGTGCACTGAAATTATGTTGTTTTTATTCTCCTCTTCAACTTCTCAGTATTTATGTGTTCATGAAAGTTCTTATTCCGATTTTACACAATAATAATTTCAACGTTAGATTTTTTAACCTTTTGAATTGATTCGATTTTACGGTTTAGAAAATATGAAAGTAGTAGTTCACAGGGTTTATCTCATAGCTATGTATTTTATTTGTTTAAACACGTTTGTTTAGAGTTTTGTTTTCTCTATGAAATCATGTTTGAGATTTGGTGTTTGGAATTTGAAGAATATTGTCAATAGTGGGGAAAACAATCAGTGTAATTTAGAAAACTAACTTAAATGTGAAAAATGAAACAAAATTGAGATGATGATGAGAGGTATAAAATGAATTACAATGAAGAATACTTCCGATGATTATTTGATGTACAGTGTCAGATTTTCTTTATTATGTCATTCTGCTTTAATAATGTACTGTGCTGTCAGTAATGTTTTTTCTAAGGAGACTCAATTATTGGCTCTGTTGATGCTGTCGTGTTAATTTAACATTTTAGATTATGAAATTATTCAAATGATGGTAATTTAAAAAAAAAATAATACTGATCTGCATATTTTGAAGGTTTACAATGCCTAATAATATTACATTTTAGACAAGTAAAAACAGTGAAGGTTAAACTGTCTATGCACATACAGTATGCAGTGCAGTGCAATCAAAAATGTGATTTTCCTGTGTTTTATATATATTTTCACACTGAGTTTGGAACAATACTGTGAAATAGTGAAAATTATGATAATGCCCTTTTAGTGTAAGAGCTGCCTGAAATGTCTGCCTGTTTTGGTGGGATGGAGTTATAGCCAGCATGGTGACATCATTACACAACGGGTGGGTCTAATCCTGGATGCTGATTGGTTAAAACCGCATTCCAGCCTTTGTCTATACCACAAGTTACCACCGGCTAAATCTATGATGTTGAAATGCCTATTTACTCTGTTCCATCTGACTGAGCAATCCATTGTCTCATCAGCTCAGCCAGGCAATTTATAAACTTGATCTACACTATGAAAAGCATTTAGACCTTTTCTCCCATTTCTTTTAGACTAGCATTTGGTTTTCAACAGCATAACAGCAATAACTTTGCTGTCTCTCATTCAATCTCCAGCTGTCCTATGTGGTAATGAACGTGTCAGGAGTCAGGATGAGACAGACAGGCTGGCAGCTTTTCTCAGCCTGTCGAAATCATGAATCAGCATCATTTTATGGATATATACAAAGACATTTCAATAGAAAAACACTAAATGCAGCTAGTTTGCTGTCATTCCAACTTCAGCTTGAAGTGATTGTGTTAGCTGTGTAGTTGGCTATCTCTTCTGAACAACAGTGTCCTGACGAGAAGGCAAATGTTCTATGCCAGGCGAAATCACACACAGCTTATTGTTATGGATGTGTCCCCAAACAATCACTATAAAAGAGCTTAAACAAACGCAAATGCAGCTACTTTGCTGTTATTCTGGCTGCACTCTTTGATGTGACGGTGTTAGCCAAAGTTGGCTAGCTAGCAAAGAAGGGATGAGAACGTTGCCAGCCATCATGGCAACAGAACCGATAGAACAAACGACCAGCTGGCTTGCGTAGCAACCCTAGATTTGTGTCGGGACTATATCTTGTGGCAGGAGGAAATAGTATGAATAAAATATTCATACTATTTCAAAATATAGTTTTTAATTGAAAAATTGACTTTTTCTCAGCCCTAACAACACCTGTGCCAATCTATCTTCCAAACACTGGCTTCTCTATCATTATCACTTAAATAACATAGAGTTCCCAACCCCTCTGCCAATAACAACTAGGTTTCAGTTTTCCCCTCCCCACTCAGACCACTCCCAGACAGTCCGAGCAAAATTTTGCTTGAGAAATTGCTCTCTGCTAAGAATCAATTTTTGCTTCTTTTAGACTCTCTTAATTGAAAACAATGACAGTAAGGTGATTAATTGTTAACCAGAAATTATTTTAATATTGAGATAAAAACGGCTGCATTGGACCTTTAATCAGGGCTCCCAAGAGCTCCTAAGTGGCACAGCGGTCTAAGGCACGGTATCTCAGTGCTAGAGGTGTCACTACAGACACCTTGGTTTGAATCCAGGCTGTGTTACAACCGGCTGTGATTGGGAGTTCCATAGGGCTGCGCACAATTGGCCCAGCGTCATCCGTTTGGCCACTGTAGGTCATAATTGTAAATAAGAATTTGTTCTTAACTGACTTGTCTAGTTATATAAAGGTTAATAAATAAAATAAATACAATTTAACAATACTGTGAAAAATAACAATAAATGAATCTGTGTTAGATTTATATTGTTTTCTACTGTGCACACTGACTGCAAACAGGATCAGTTGCTCGAGACACAGGAGATTTCTTTTGTGTTGTGTATTAATCTGTATGTATTTAAACGTCTATAGTTTGATATTCAGCATAAAAGCCATTTACCATCACATCACATTCTCTCAGGCAAACTAAAATAATTATGGGACACCAACAAAAAAATATTTCCAAATATGCTGTTTCTTATGAGAAGACTGATATAATGTCCCTTCACGGGAGAAACATACAGTACAGCATCATCCCGTGACCATGAATGTCAACCTTCAGAGATCTTTATGTGTTGCCAGGAGTTATTCAGGGCCAATTGCGGTCCCAGGACTGAGGATATACCCAGCGGGACTCATTTGTAAGTTGTGGTTCGAGTGTTATATGTAAACCTCACACCCAGCTTCCCACTCTACCAGGGGGCTCTTGTAAGGGTAGGGATGCAGGATTAAAAAGTCTGCAGGGATGGAGACATAAATAGAACAGAGTACATACCAATATTTAGGAGAGGGGATAAAATGTTCACTCTGGGTTTGATTTTGTCTCCATAATACAAAGAGGAATTTATCTTACAACAATCCCTGTTACCTATGCATCTTGGCATGGATCTCAATTGGACTTTTTTGATTGCGTAATATAATCATGCTCTTAAAGATATCAACAGTTTGCAGGGTATCTCTTTACAATTAATGCTTTGTCTAACAGCAATGAGGCCATAGTCAAGATAACATGGTTTATCTTGTTGATAGTAAATAGTCATTCTGACGGCTCTAACATCAACAGTGTGTTTTATCAAACTTTTGGGGGGGGATTAGAGTCAATTTAGAGTCTGGAAGGGAATTGAATAACGAGTGAATTGAATAACAAGAGTGAATTGAATAATTCAACTTATGAATAAAGCTATTATAAAAAATTTAAATATAATTTATTTTCCTGAATTTGATTACAATTCATCTTTTTACTTTACATTTCTAGAACTGACTGTGGCACTGTCAACCACCTAACCTTGGAACCTTGGACAAATGTTCATAACCTCATCTACTAGATATTCAAAACAACAGCTCTGACATCACTAGCCTGCCATGGCCATTTGCTGTGGTTTTCACAGACAGCTTTGTTTGCCGTGGATCGAGGTTGGTGGAGCGAACTGCTGTGAAATCCCAATGTTTCTTTACCTCATCACACACGTGCCTTTTGATTGGTGTAATGGGGCAGACTGTAGCTGTGAGAAAGGCCCAGTTGTGGTGATTTTCCACAACAGCGGAGATGTATTAATAGGTATTGCTCCCCAGTGGTTGGTTCCATTAAGATGGCCCTATCTTCCCTATCTTGGCCTGCTGGTGTTACTGTACATTTAAAGCATCTGTTGGACTGAATGTTCAGTGGGACCCTGGAGAATGATGTAATTCCAATGAACAACACATGACATCTTAATGCAAGCTCTCCTTTGTTTTCACACACATGGCAGTAACAAATCATATGACAGACAGACTTCTACCATATTCACACATGGTCTCGATAATGCCATTGTAGTAATAATAATAAAAAATGGTTGCCAGGCATCATAGGAGATACTGTTTACTAACTAATTAAGAGTATATGCATGTTTTAGTGATGGGTATTCAGATATCAATGTATTAAGTATTACAGTAAGGAAATGAATTGGGGCCATGCGATAGACTAGCGTTCTGTTCAGGGTTTGTACTTCTACATCCAACTGCCTCACGCTACAGAAACAGGAGATAGGCTCCTGCTCCCATGAGCCGTTCCAGCTCACACAAGCCAAGGCTCGAGCCAGGCTACTTACTTACAGTAATGTCTACACTATATCCCTGACAAGACTCCTCATTTGCTGCCTATTAGAACTTTTGCTTGGTTCAATCATTGATCAGTGGCATGCTGTCAAGTAAATTGATATATGTTGTCTAATGGTTGAGGAATCTGCCAAAGTATTGAATGACCAAATGGTTTGTACTGTTATGTCGTGTTCAGATGACAAATGGAAAAGACTGGCTTAACACTCTTTACATTTTTGCAACGCCTTGTCTCCATTAGAATCCAATTATTATAGAACATAAATGAGCTGACCAGTCATTTCTGTCATGTTGTCTTGTCTCTGTCCTTTCCCTTCACCCTGTCTCCCTCTGCTGGTCGTGTCAGGTTACCTTTTCTCCCCTTCTTTCCCCCAGCTGTTCCCTGTCTCCTCCTAACTACCCATTCACCCCGTTCCCCACCTGTTCCCTTTTTCCCTCTGATTAGGTCCCTATATCTCCCTCTGTTTCTGCTCCTGTCCTTGTCGGATTCTTGTTTGTTTGTGTTTCATGCCTGAGCCAGACTATCGTCATGTTTGCTGTAACCTTGTCCTGTCCTGTCGGAATCTGCCGGTCTATCTGAGCCTACCTATGTTTTGTTATTAAAGAAGCTCTGTTTAAGTTAGTTCGCTTTTGGGTCCTCATTCACTCACCATAACAGAAGAATCCGACCAAGAATGGACCCAGCGACTTCGGATCCTCTCCACTCAGCCGTCGGGATCCAGGGAGCGATGCTAGGCAGACACGAGCAGGAAGTGTCTGCTGCTCGACATGCCGTTGAGACCCTGGCCACCCAAGTCTCCAACCTCACAGAACAGGTTCACCATCTCCGCCTCGATCCACCGGCCACTTCCAGGGCTTTCGAATCTCCGGAGCCCAGAATCAATAACCCGCCGTGTTACTCTGGGGAGCCCACTGAATGCCGCTCGTTCCTCACCCAGTGTGATATTGTGTTTTCTCTCCAGCCCAACACTTACTCCAGGAGCACTGCTCGTGTCGCCTACGTCATATCTCTCCTTATTGGACGGGCTCGTGAGTGGGGCACGGCAATCTGGGAGGCAAGGGCTGAGTGTACTAACCAGTATCAGGACTTTAAGGAGGAGATGATACGGGTTTTTGATCGATCTGTTTTTGGGGAGGAGGCTTCCAGGGCCCTGTCTTCCCTATGTCAAGGTAATCGATCCATAACAGACTACTCTATTGAGTTTCGCACTCTTGCTGCCTCCAGTGGCTGGAACGAGCCGGCTTTGCTCGCTCGTTTTCTGGAGGGTCTCCGCGCAGAGGTAAAGGATGAGATTCTCTCCCGGGAGGTCCCTTCCAGCGTGGATTCCCTGATTGAACTCGCTATTCGCATTGAGCGACGGGTTGATCTGCGTCACCGAGCTCGTGGAAAGGAGCTCGCGTTCTCCGTTGCCCCCCTCTCCGCATCACTACCATCTTCCTCTGCCGGCTCGGGAGCTGAGCCTATGCAGCTGGGAGGTATCCACATCTCGACTAAGGAGAGGGAACGGAGAATCACCAACCGCCTCTGTCTCTATTGCGGTTCTGCTGGTCATTTTGTCACTTCATGTCCAGTAAAAGCCAGAGCTCATCAGTAAGCGGAGGGCTACTGGTGAGCGCTACTACTCCTGTCTCTCCTTCAAGATCCTGCACTACCTTGTCGGTCCATCTACGCTGGACCGGTTCGTCAGCTTCCTGCAGTGCCTTAATAGACTCTGGGGCGGAGGGCTGTTTTATGGACGAGACCTGGGCTCGGGAACATGACATTCCTCTCAGACAGTTAAGGGAGTCCACGGCCTTGTTCGCCCTGGATGGTAGTCCTCTCCCCAGGATTCAGCGTGAGACGCTACCTTTAACCCTCACTGTTTCTGGTAATCATAGCGAAACCATTTCTTTTTTGATTTTTCGTTCACCTTTTACACCTGTTGTTTTGGGCCATCCCTGGCTAGTTTGTCATAATCCTTCCATTAATTGGTCTAGTAATTCTATCCTCTCCTGGAACGTCTCTTGTCATGTGAAATGTTTAATGTCTGCTATCCCTCCTGTTTCCTCTGTCTCTTCTTCACAGGAGGAGCCTGGTGATTTGACAGGGGTGCCGGAGGAATATCACGATCTGCGCACGGTGTTCAGTCGGTCCAGGGCCACCTCTCTTCCTCCACACCGGTCGTATGATTGTAGTATTGATCTCCTTCCGGGAACCACTCCCCCCCGGGGTAGACTATACTCTCTGTCGGCTCCCGAACGTAAGGCTCTCGAGGATTATTTGTCTGTAGCTCTTGACGCCGGTACCATAGTCCCCTCCTCCTCTCCCGCCGGAGCGGGGTTTTTTTTTGTCAAGAAGAAGGACGGGTCTCTGCGCCCCTGCATAGATTATCGAGGGCTGAATGACATAACAGTTAAGAATCGTTATCCGCTTCCTCTTATGTCTTCAGCCTTCGAGATCCTGCAGGGAGCCAGGTTTTTCACTAAGTTGGACCTTCGTAACGCTTACCATCTCGTGCGCATCAGGGAGGGGGACGAGTGGAAGACGGCGTTTAACACTCCGTTAGGGCACTTTGAATACCGGGTTCTTCCTTTCGGCCTCGCTAACGCTCCAGCTGTCTTTCAGGCATTAGTCAATGATGTCCTGAGAGACATGCTGAACATCTTTGTTTTCGTTTACCTTGACGATATCCTGATTTTTTCACCGTCACTCCAGATTCATGTTCAGCACGTTCGACGTGTCCTCCAGCGCCTTTTAGAGAATTGTCTTTTTGTGAAGGCTGAGAAGTGCACTTTTCATGCCTCCTCCGTCACATTTCTCGGTTCTGTTATTTCCGCTGAAGGCATTAAGATGGATCCCGCTAAAGTCCAAGCTGTCATTGATTGGCCCGTCCCTAAGTCACGCGTCGAGCTGCAGCGCTTTCTCGGCTTCGCGAACTTCTATCGTCGTTTCATCCGTAATTTCGGTCAGGTGGCCGCTCCTCTCACAGCCCTTACTTCTGTCAAGACGTGCTTTAAGTGGTCCGTTTCCGCCCAGGGAGCTTTTGATCTCCTCAAGAATCGTTTTACATCCGCTCCTATCCTTGTTACACCTGACGTCTCTAGACAGTTCGTTGTCGAGGTTGACGCGTCAGAGGTGGGCGTGGGAGCCATTCTTTCTCAGCGCTCCCTCTCTGACGACAAGGTCCACCCATGCGCGTATTTTTCTCATCGCCTGTCGCCGTCGGAACGTAACTATGATGTGGGTAACCGCGAACTGCTCGCCATCCGGTTAGCCCTAGGCGAATGGCGACAGTGGTTGGAGGGGGCGACCGTTCCTTTTGTCGTTTGGACTGACCATAGGAACCTTGAGTACATCCGTTCTGCCAAACGACTTAATGCGCGTCAGGCGCGTTGGGCGCTGTTTTTCGCTCGTTTCGAGTTCGTGATTTCTTATCGTCCGGGCTCTAAGAACACCAAGCCTGATGCTTTGTCTCGTCTCTTCAGTTCTTCAGTAGCCTCCACTGACCCCGAGGGGATTCTCCCTGAGGGGCGTGTTGTCGGGTTGACTGTCTGGGGAATTGAGAGGCAGGTAAAACAAGCGCTCACTCACACTCCGTCGCCGCGCGCTTGTCCTAGGAACCTTCTTTTCGTTCCCGTTCCTACTCGTCTGGCCGTTCTTCAGTGGGCTCACTCTGCCAAGTTAGCCGGCCACCCTGGCGTTCGGGGTACGCTTGCTTCCATTCGCCAGCGTTTTTGGTGGCCCACCCGGGAGCATGACACGCGTCGTTTCGTGGCTGCTTGTTCGGTCTGCGCGCAGACTAAGTCCGGTAACTCTCCTCCTGCCGGCCGTCTCAGGCCGCTTCCTATTCCCTCTCGACCGTGGTCTCACATCGCCTTAGATTTTGTCACCGGACTGCCTTCGTCAGCGGGGAAGACTGTTATTCTTACGGTTGTCGATAGGTTCTCTAAGGCGGCCCATTTCATTCCCCTTGCTAAGCTTCCTTCTGCTAAAGAGACGGCACAAATCATCATCGAGAATGTTTTCAGAATTCATGGCCTTCCGTCAGACGTCGTTTCGGACAGAGGTCCGCAATTCACGTCTCAATTTTGGAGGGAGTTTTGCCGTTTGATTGGGGCTTCCGTCAGTCTCTCTTCCGGCTTTCACCCCCAGTCTAACGGTCAAGCAGAACGGGCCAATCAGACTATTGGTCGCATCTTACGCAGTCTTTCTTTTCGCAACCCTGCGTCTTGGTCAGAACAGCTCCCCTGGGCAGAATACGCCCACAACTCGCTTCCTTCGTCTGCGACCGGGCTATCTCCTTTTCAGAGTAGCCTCGGGTACCAGCCTCCGCTGTTCTCATCTCAGTTCGCCGAGTCCAGCGTCCCCTCCGCTCAGGCTTTTGTCCAACGTTGCGAGCGCACCTGGAAGAGGGTCAGGTCTGCACTTTGCCGTTATAGGACGCAGACTGTGAGGGCTGCTAATAAGCGTAGAACTAAGAGTCCTAGATATTGTCGCGGTCAGAGAGTTTGGCTCTCCACTCAGAACCTTCCCCTTAAGACGGCTTCTCGCAAGTTGACCCCGCGGTTCATTGGTCCGTTCCGTATTTCTCGGGTCATTAATCCTGTCGCAGTTCGACTTCTTCTTCCGCGATACCTTCGTCGCGTCCACCCGGTCTTCCACGTCTCCTGCATTAAGCCCGTTCTTCGCGCCCCCGCTCGTCTTCCCCCCCCCCCCCCCCCATCCTTGTCGAGGGCGCACCCATCTACAGGGTCCGCAGGATTTTGGACATGCGTCCTCGGGGCCGTGGTCACCAGTACCTTGTCGATTGGGAGGGGTACGGTCCTGAGGAGAGGAGTTGGGTTCCCTCTCGGGACGTGCTGGACCGTGCGCTGATCGAGGATTTCCTCCGTTGCCGCCAGGTTTCCTCCTCGAGTGCGCCAGGAGGCGCTCGGTGAGTGGGGGGGTACTGTCATGTTGTCTTGTCTCTGTCCTTTCCCTTCACCCTGTCTCCCTCTGCTGGTCGTGTCAGGTTACCTTTTCTCCCCTTCTTTCCCCCAGCTGTTCCCTGTCTCCTCCTAACTACCCATTCACCCCGTTCCCCACCTGTTCCCTTTTTCCCTCTGATTAGGTCCCTATATCTCCCTCTGTTTCTGCTCCTGTCCTTGTCGGATTCTTGTTTGTTTGTGTTTCATGCCTGAGCCAGACTATCGTCATGTTTGCTGTAACCTTGTCCTGTCCTGTCGGAATCTGCCGGTCTATCTGAGCCTACCTATGTTTTGTTATTAAAGAAGCTCTGTTTAAGTTAGTTCGCTTTTGGGTCCTCATTCACTCACCATAACAATTTCACATGATGTTTTATATATGCTGTGTAGTACTACAAACATGACAACCATTTGGATAAAATGTATCGGAACGCATGTATGGGCATAGTGTCATCAATACCAGATGAACCCCTATACCATTTGAGGTACTTGTCATTTGATTAAAAGACATGATTCATTTCTGTAGTTTCCTGGAAGTGACACCGCAAAGATTGTTTGCCACGAAGATTCATGTTCTTGCATGTAATATACAGTGCATTCAGGAAGTATTCAGAGCCCTTGACTTTGTCCACATTTTGTTACATTACAGCCTTATTCTAAAATTGGTTAAATAGTTTCTTCCCCTCATCAATCTACACACAATACCCCATAATTACAAAGCAAAAACAGGTTTTATGAAATTTCAGCCTATAAAAAAAAAACATTTGCATAAGTATTCAGACACTTTACTCAGTACTTTGTTGAAGCACCTTTGACAGTGATTACAGCCTTGACTCTTCTTGGGTATGACGCTACAAGTTTGGCACACCTGTATTTGGGGAGTTTGTCCCATTCTTCACTGCAGATCCTCTCAAGCTCCGTCAAATTTGGATGGGGAGCTTTGCCGCACAGCTATTCTCAGGTCTCTCCAGAGATGTTCGATAGGGTTCAAGTCCGGGTTCTGGCTGGGCCACTCAAGGACATTCAGAAGCCACTCCTGCATTGTCTTGGCTGTTTGCTTAGGGTCATTGTCCTGTGGAAGGTGAACCTTCACCCCAGTCTGAGGTCCTGAGCGCTCTGAAGCAAGTTTTCATCAAGGATCTCTGTAGTTTTCTCTGTTCATCTTTTCATCGATTCTGACTGGTCTCCCAGTCCCTGCCACTGAAAAATACCCCCAAAGCATGATGCTGCCACCAACATGCTTCACCGTAGGGATGGTGCCAGGTCTCCTCCAGACGTGACGCTTGGCATTCAAGCCAAAGCGTTCAATCTTGGTTTCATCAGACCAAAGAATCTAAAGAACCAAAGAGTCCTTTAGGTGCCTTTTGGCAAACTCCAAGCGGGCTGTCATGTGCCTTTTACTGAGGAGTGGCTTCCGTCTCACTCGTCTGGTCTGATTGGTGGAGTGCTGCAGAGATGGTTGTCCTTCTGGAAGTTTCTCCCATCTCCACAGAGGAACTCTGGAGCTCTGTCAGAATGACCATCAGGTTCTTGGTCACCTCCCTGACCAAGGCCCTTCTCCCTCGGTTGCACAGTTTGGCCTGTCAGCCAGCTCTAGGAAGAGTCTTGGTGGTTCCAAACTTCTTCTATTTAAGAATGATGGAGGCCACCTTCAATGCTGCAGAAATGCTTTGGTACCCTTCCCCAGATCTGTGCCTCGACACAATCCTGTCTCTGAGCTCTACGGACAATTCCTTCAACCTCATGGCTTGGTTTTTGTTCTGACATGCACTGTCAACTGTGGGACCATATATAGACAGGTGTGTGCCTTTCCAAATCATGTCCAATCCATTGAATTTACCACAGTTGGACTCAAATCAAGTTGTAGAAACATCTCAAGGATGATCAATGGAAACTGGATGCACCTGAGCTCAATTTCGAGGGTCTGAATACTTGGAAAAATGTCTATGAACCTGTTTTCACATTGTCATTATGGTGTATTGTGTGTAGACTGATTTTTTAATGTCATTTTTTTATTTAATCGATTTTAGAATACGGTTGTAACATAACAAAATGTAGAAAAGGGAAGGGGTCTAAATACTTTCCGAATGCACTGTATATATACTTACTGTACCAGTTGGATTGCGAGGTTGAAAATAACATTCTGAAGACACATGGGTTGCTATCAGGTTGCTATGTAATGTGCAGGAAAATCAAAACGGTTGAGTTTTAAAATAGTAAAATCAACATTTAGATTAGGGCACATAGGTCTGAATTTGCCCACTAATGTAATATAATGTGAAGGCTGAATTTTTCTAAAGGCTTTTCAGTGTGAAGAAAATTGCAGCTTGGATTGTTTAGGAGTCAAATGTCATAGCGTGCACCGCAGTGTGAGTTTACATTGGCCGTGTTTCTGTGTGACAGGGCCCTGGGATCTGGTGAAAGATGACCCTGGTTAGTGTAACACCCTAAATATGCTGCAAAGCATGAGGGCAGGCAGGTTCATGCCTAGTGCCAAGTAACCTCCTGCCACCAGCTCACAGGACACCACATTCTCCCTCCCTGAGACAGCCGTGCTTGCGCCCGCCGCTCTTAACCTAACAAAGGCCGGGCGTCCGTCAGTACAGGGCCAGCTGCAGCAGGTGCCAGGGGTTTATTCAATGTAAAGAAGTGAGGGGTGAGAGGGTGGTAGACAAGGGAAAGTGGTGAGAGGGGGGCAGGAGTGGGATGGTGGTGAGTGGTGAGGGGCTGGTGAGAGAGGGAGAAGGGTGAGGGGGTAGTAGGAGAGGGGTGAGTGGTGTGGGGGGGGGTAGGAGAGGGGTAAGTGATGAGGGGGTGGTGGGAGAGGGGTGAGTGTTGAGTGGTGAGGGGGGGTAGGAGAGGGAGACTGGTGAGTGGTGAGGGGGTGGTAAGAGAGGGGTGAGTGGTGAGGGGGTGCTTAGAGAGGGGTGGTTGGTGAGGGGGTGTTAGGTGAGGGGTGAGCGGTGAGTGGTGAGAGGGTGGTAGGAGAGGGGTGAGTGGAGGGGTGAGTGGTGAGTATTGACTGGGTGGTAGGAGAGGGGTGAGTGGAGAGTGGTGAGGGTGTGGTAGGAAAGGGGTGAGTGGTGAGTGAAGGGATGGTAAGAGAGGGATGAATGGTGAGTGGTGAGTTAAGGGGTGGTAGGAGAGGGGTGAGTGGAGAGTGGTGAGGGTGTGGTAGGAAAGGGGTGAGTGGTGAGGGCGTGGTAGGTGAGGGGTGAGTGGTGAGTGAAGGGGTGTTAGGAGAGGGATGAATGGTGAGTGGTGAGTGAAGGGGTGGTAGGAGAGGGATGAATGGTGAGTGGTGAGTGAAGGGGTGGTAGGAGAGGGGTGAGTGAAGGGGTGGTAGGAGAGGGGTGAGTGGTGAGTGGCGAGGGGGTGGTAGGAGCGGGATGAGTGGTGAGTGGTGAGTGAAGGGGTGGTAGGAGAGGGATGAATGGTGAGTGGTGAGGGGGGGTAGGAGCGGGGTGAGTGAAGGGGTGGTAGGAGAGGGGTGAGTGGTGAGTGGCGAGGGGGTGGTAGGAGCGGGGTGAGTGGTGAGTGGCGAGGGGGTGGTAGGAGAGGGGTGAGTGGTGAGTGGCGAGGGGGTGGTAGGAGCGGGGTGAGTGAAGGGGTGGTAGGAGCGGGGTGAGTGGTGAGTGGCGAGGGGGTGGTAGGAGCGGGGTGAGTGGTGAGTGGCGAGGGGGTGGGAGGAGCGGGGTGAGTGGTTAAGGGGTAATCCCTAATCTTCGAGACTCAGGAAAAAAAGGCAACGTAAAAGAGAACGTACAATCTCTGGAGAACAAACTGGATTAGCTCCATTCGAGACTAATTTATGAACGGAACCTGAAGAACTGTAATATTTGTAGACCATAATATTTACCAAGATAGTTTTCATCTGTATTTTTCGTAGCTGTCTATTTACCACCAAAAAGTGATGCTGGCACTAAGAACCCACTCAACGAGCTGCATAGAGCCAAAAGCAAACTAGAAAATGCTCATCCAGAGGTGGCGCTCCTAGGGACCATTGATTTTAATGCAGAGAAACTGAAATCAATTTTACCAAATTTCTACCAGAATTTCACCTGTACAACAATAAGCAAAAAACATCTAGATCACCTTTACGCCACACACAGAAACACATACAAAGCTCTCCCTCGCCCTCCATTTGGCAAATCTAACCATAACTCTATCCTCCTGATTCCTGCTTACAAGCAAAAACTCAAACAGGAAGTAAAAGTGTAAGTGGTCCGATGAAGCGGATGCTAAGCTACATGACTAGTTTGCTACAGACTGAAATATCTTTCGGGATTCATCCGATGGCATTGAGGGGTTTACCACATCAGTCACTGGCTTGATTATAAGTGCATCGATGACTTTGTCCCCACAGTGACCGTACGTACAGATCCCAACCAGAAGCCATGGATTACAGGAAGAATCTGCACTGAGCTAAAGGCTAGAGCTGCCACTTTCAAGGAGCGAGACACTTATCTGTACCCTTATAAAAAATCCCACTACGAACCATCAAACAGGCAAAGCGTCAATACAGGACTAAGATTGAATCCTACTCTGATGCTCGTCAGATGTGGCAGGCTTGCAATCACAGATTACAAAAGGAAACCCAGTCGAGAGCTAACCAGTGAAGCGAGCCTACCAGACAAACTTAATAATGCCTTCTAGGCAAGCAACAATGAACCATGCATGAGAGCACCAGCTGTTCCAGGCGACTGTGTGATCACTCTCTCCATAGCCTATGTGAATAAGACCTTTAAACAGGTTAACATTCACAAGGCCAAACAGATTACCAGGATACCTATTCAGGAACCAACAGGACCCTGAACAGCTTCTACCCTCAAGACATAAGACTATAAAGTTAGTTAAATAGCTAACCAAATAGCTACTTTTTTGCATTGACTCATCACATATGTTGCTGCTACTGTTTATTGTCTGTCACTTTATTCCTAGTTATATGTACATATCTACCGTAATTACCTCATACCCCTGCACATGTGTGTTTTTCTTTTCTATTATTTCTCTATTTTCTTACTCTTTGCATTGTTAATAAGGGCCCGTAAGTAAGCATTTCACTGTTAGTCTACACCTATTGTTTTACGAGGCTTGTGACAAATAGCATTTTATTTGATTACATTTGGTAAAAGAGGGAGAGAGTTGAGCGGTGAGGGAGTGGTAGGAGAGGGAGAGAGGTGAGGGGTGAGGGAGTGGTAGGAGAGGGAGAGTGGTGAGGAGTGAGGGTTGTGGTAGGAGAGGGAGAGAGGTGAGGTAGTGGTAGTGGTAGGAGAGGGAGAGTGGTGAGGAGTGAGGGTTGTGGTAGGAGAGGAAGAGAGGTGAGGTAGTGGTAGGAGAGGGAGAGTGGTGAGGAGTGAGGGTTGTGGTAGGAGAGGAAGAGAGGTGAGGAGTGAGGGTTGTGGTAGGAGAGGGAGAGAGGTGAGGGGTGAGGGAGTGGTAAGAGAGGGAGAATGGTGAGAGGTGAGGTAGTGGTAGGAGATGGAGAGTGGTGAGGGGCGAGGGTTGTGGTAGGAGAGGAAGAGAGGTGAGGAGAGGGAGAGAGGTGAGGGGTGAGGGAGTGGTAGGAGAGGGAGAATGGTGAGGAGTGAGGGTTGTGGTAGGAGAGGGAGAGAGGTGAGGAGAGGGAGAGAGGTGAGGGTGAGGGAGTGGTAGGAAAGGGAGAGTGGTGAAGGGTGAGGGTTGTGGCAGGAGAGGGAGAGTGGTGAGGAGTGAGGGTTGGGTTAGGAGAGGGAGAGAGGTGCGACTATGAATCACTTATGGACGGAGCTTCAAAGAAGGAAATATGATATGCCCTCGAGAGTGGATGAAAAGAAGCAGACAGAAGAGATGGATTATGTTTATTTGTTCATACCAAAAGGCATACTCAAACACTGTGTCAAAAACTTTACGTGCATCCTATACACAATAATTATGTACTTGATTCGAATAAAACAAAGTTACAATATGTTACCATAAATTTCAAATAAACTTTGGTTTAACAGTATACTACTGTAAAGTTTACGGTATTTACGGTAACATACTGTACCTGTTTGCCAATAAGATACCGTAAAAACAACCTTTCTCTTTTTTTACAGTGCACAAAAAGGATGATTTGAACTTCAATTTCTATTTAGGGAGACAGAGTTAATTGTTATGCAGCAGCTCCCAATTTGTTGCCTTTGCTTTAAATTAAGTTGATTTGAAACAATGTGAACTTGAAACAGCTTTCAGTGTGACAGTCATTTTCTGGGGTCAGTTGTGGAATACCTAAAAATTACACTCTGGATATTTACCCATACCCATTTCATATTCAGTCTATTACATTACATTCATTATACAGTTAATGTATTTTCTGTATGTCTATATTTGAATATGAATCTTTCATGAACAATGAGAGTATGCACAGAAATAGACAAACTGAGGTAGCCTCATTCACGGAACAGCCTGTACAGTGTGACACACTACAAAAACATTTGAGAGAACATTGAGCACTGCCAAAGTGAACACTGCCACTAAGCCAGCTTGAACGCACAGTGCACACTCTCCCTCTATGAAATTATTATAATGCTTGTCTTCTGTGCAGTGAGAGATTCTAAAACACAGAATATAAATCATTGTTCTGAAAATAGCTGCTCCTATGCTAGGTACAAGTTCTATGTTACAGTATATTTCTCAGGTCACCAACGTTGTGTAGTTACACACAATATAGCATAAGCTGCTCTTGTGTTACAGTAGATACAAACTCTTTCGTAACATTGCTAAATTTATCAGGTTACCAATATTGTGTACATACACACAGAATAGTATGAGCTCACTCACACTCAAATAGTGCTGCTTTTACAGTACACTCGTATCCTACCAGAGCTTTTTCCCCTTGTGTGGCTCTCTGGACTGACGTTGAGTATAATTCAGTTACCCTACCTATCAGTGCATGGTAAGAGTGGGGTCGAATGCACACCTTGTGCTTGCTCCCTGTAAATTGGATAGTTGATACCATGAGCTGGAGGTGTAGACAGATACCTCAGACACCGTTCCACTGAAGACATTTACTCCACCTCCTGGTGGACAGGACTACTCCTACACACACTAGGGGTGGAGCAGGTGGCACTGACCTTGCCATTCTCCGGTTGCAGTCCGTTTGTGTCCACTAGCGTCGGCATCAACCAGTCCTTTTCCACATAGGACCTGACCTCCCCTACTGTGCTTCTGTTGTTAGCATTGAGCTCCAACAGCCTGCTGAACATTTCCATGGCAGCCGGGGTGAATCTCTTCCACAAGGGTGGAACTTCCTCCACGGTGGGTGCCTGGCACCAATCAGCAAACTCCTGGTAGAAGTCATCTGAGGTCACGCAGCGCTCCCAGGGGAAGTAGCCAGTGAGGATGCAAAAGATGACCACTCCGAAGGCCCAGGTGTCCAGGCTGGGCTCCACGCTGAGCGGGGGCGCCGTCACCTCCTTCTGGCCCTCCTCCAGGGCAACGGCACACAGCTCTGGGGCCATGTAGGGCAGCGTGCCGGAGATGAAGCGAATCAGAGTGCCTCTCGTCTGAGCCAGGCCGAAGTCAGCCAGCTTTACCCGGCAGCAGTGGCTGTCCAGCAGCAGGATGTTCTCAGGTTTGATGTCGCGGTGGACCAGGCCGTGCTCGTGGATGAACTCCAGGGCACTGGCAATCTGTAGGACGCAGCGCTTCACTGCATTCTCTGGGATACCCACCTGGGAGCAGAGGATTGGAAACTGGCTTTGTGGTCACTGAGACTTGTCTAAGGTGACTTAGAAGACTGTACAGTGCATTTCGACCATTTTTAACAGTACATTGCGCTTATGGACACTCAAAATGGTATAGATTGACAATATTCACCAATCCTCTGATGAAACACTTTGTACTTAGGTCACAGTTTTACTATATCAAAATCAAACACAATCTTACTTTTGGTTGGATGACAGCAAAAAGGTCCCTCCCAATAACAAGCTCCTGGGCAAAGCCATAGTGCTCATTAGATTGAAAGGCGATTCCGAAGAGACCTACGATGCAGGGGTGGCAGGATAGGTGCAAGGAGATGCAGTACTCCCGTAAGAATCCCTGGAGCTTGGTGGAGGCTTTTGGCATCACTTTAAGAGCCATCGGTGTTCCTGTAAAACATTCCTATTTGTTATGTTTTATAACAACTTGGCAAAATGTTATGACCATAAGAGATGTTTATTACCAGAAAACACAAGAGATAGCAGACGGTATAAATGATATTAGCAGCAGCATTAGATTCAGTATTGGCAGTACTCTATGAAATTTGCTGTTCCAAGATGACGTAGCAGTCGGTCGTGTGTTGTGTTTGTCTTTGTCTTATCCCATGTCTTATCCTGTGTAAATAGCCTGTTTTTTTCCCGTATACATTTTAATCTCACTTTCTACCTATGAACTAAATATACTTTCCTGCAACCCACCTCACCCAATGTGGTACGGATCTACTATTTCTATTCCTTATAACTGGACCCTCCGTCAGGAGCTAGCCAGCTAACTAGCTACTAGTCTTTGTTAGACACGGCTAGCGGTCTTCACCTTTTAGCTTGGATACCGCCAGCTTTAACTCGGACAATACATGCCAGTCTGCACAGCGCGATATCAACCCAGAGCAGATCGGACTGCTTATCTCTACCACATCACCGGATTCCTCCCACTCTGGATCATTACACCAGATCATCGCAGCTAACTAGCTGCTACCAAGTGGCTACTGTTAGCTAACGCCTCTGTCCCGAAGCAGGCACCAGTTAGCGTTGAGCTAGCCACGAGCTAGGCCCATATACTAGCTAATTCTAGAGCTCAAACTCAGGTCCTGTATGTTCCTAACTGACCCGCTCTGCCATTCATCACCATTTACCCGTTGTTGTCTTAGCTCTCCTGATCAACACCTGTGATTGCTTTTTGCCTCTTTCTAATGTCAATATGCCTCTCTCTAAAATCAATATGCATTGTCTACTGCTGTCTAGGCTAGTCCTTACTGTTTCATTTCACTGTAGAGCCCTCAGTCCCGCTCACCTTGCCTTAGATAGCTCTGTTGTCCCACCCCCCACACACGCTGAGACCTCACCTGGCAAACTGGTCCCACCAGAGACGAAACCTCTCTCATCGTCACTCAACGCCTAGGTGTACCTCCACTGTACTCACATCCTACCATACCCTTGTCTGTACATCATGCACTGAATCTACTGTATTCTACCACACCCAGAAATCTGCTCCTTTTATTCTCTGTTCCCAATGCACTAGACAACCAGTTCTTATAGCCTTTAGCCGTACCATTATCCTACACCTCCTCTGTTCCTCTGGTGATGTAGAGGTTAAGCCAAGCCCTGTAGACCCCAGTACCACACCTATTCCCCAGGCACTATCATTTGTTGACTTCTGTAATTGTAAAGGCCTTGGTTTCATGCATGTTAACATCAAAAGCCTCCTCCCTAAGTTTGTTTCACTGCCTTAGCACACTCCGCCAACCCTGATGTCCTAGCCGTGTCTGAATCCTTGCTTAGGAAGGCCACCAGAAATTCAGAAATTTCCATCCCCAACTACAACATTTTCCTCCAACATAGAACTGCCGAAGTGGGCGGGGTCGCAATCTACTGCAGAGATAGCCTGCAGAGTTCTGTCATGCTATCCAGGTCTGTGCCCAAACAGTTCGAGCTTCTACTTTAAAAAATCCACCTTTCCAGAAATAAGTCTCTCAATGTTTTCGCTCACAGTTGTGCCCTGGACTCCATATGCAAATTGATTGCCCCCCATTTATCTTCAGAGTTCGTACTGTTAGGTGACCTAAACTGGGATATGCTTAACACCCCGGCCGTCCTACAATATAAGATAAACTCAGCAAAAAAAGAAATGTCCTCTCACTGTCAACTGCGTTTATTTTCAGCAAACTTAACTTGTGTAAATATTTGTATGAACATAACAAGATTCAACAACTGAGACATAAACTGAACAAGTTACATAGACATGTGACTAACAGAAATGGAACTATGTTTCCCTGAACAAAGGGGGGTCATAATCAAAAGTAACATTCTGTATCTGGTGTGGCCACCAGCTGCATTTAGTACTGCACTGCATCTCCTCCTCGTGGACTGCATCAGATTTGCCCGTTCTTGCTGTGAGATGTTACCCCACTCTTCCACCAAGGCACCTGCAAGTTCCTGGACATTTCTGTCGGAAATGGCCCTAGCCCTCACCCTCCGATCCAACAGGTCCCAGACGTGCTCAATGGGATTGAGATCTGGGCTCTTTGCTGACCATGGCAGAACACTGACATTCCTGTATTGCAGGAAATCACGCACAGAACGAGCAGTATGGCTGGTGACATTGTCATGCTGGAGGGTCATGTCAGGATGAGCCTGCAGGAGGGAGGAGGATGTCTTCCCTGTAACGCACAGCGTTGAGATTGCCTGCAATGACAACAAGCTCAGTCCGATGATGCTGTGACACACCGCCCCAGACCATGATGGACCCTCCATCTCTAAATCGATCCCGCTCCAGAGTACAGGCCTTGGTGTAGCGCTTATTCCTTCGACGATAAACGCAAATCCGACCATCACCCCTGGTGAGACAAAACCGCAACTCGTTAGTGAGGAGCACTTTTTGCCAGTCCTCTTGTCCAGCGATGGTGGGTTTGTGCCCATAGGCAATGTTGTTGCCGGTGATGTCTGGGGAGGACCTGCCTTACAACAAGCTTACAAGTCCTCAGTCCAGCCTCTCTCAGCCTATTGAGGACAGTCTGAGCACTGATGGAGGGATCGTGCGTTCCTGGTGTAACTCTGGCAGTTGTTGTTGCCATCCTTTACCTGTCTCGCAGGTGTGATCTTCGGATGTACCGATCCTGTGCAGGTGTTGTTACACGTGGTCTGCCACTGCGAGAATGATCAGCTGTCTGTCCTGTCTCCCTGTAGCGCTGTCTTAGGCGTCTCACAGTACGGACATTGCAATTTATTGCCCTGGCCACATCTTCAGTCCTCATGCCTCCTTGCAGCATGCCTAAGGCATGTTCAAGCAGATGAGCAGGGACCCTGGGCATCTTTCTTCTGGTGTTTTTCAGAGTCAGTAGAAAGGCCTATTTAGTTTCCTAAGTTTTCATAAATGTGACCTTAATTGCCTACCATCTGTAAGCTGTTAAGAGTCTTAACGACTGTTCCACAGGTGTATGTTCATTAATTGTTTATGGTTCATTGAACAAGCATGTTAAACAGTGTTTAAACCCTTTACAATGAAGATCTGTGAAGTTATTTGGATTATCTTTGAAAGACAGGGTCCTGAAAAGGGGACATTTCTTTTTTTGCTGAGTTTAGAAGCCCTCAATCTCACGCAAATTATCATGTAACCTACCAGGTACAAGCCCAAATCCGGTAACATGGGCACCCTAACATATATCATTCTGACCAAGCTGCCCTCTAAATACTCCTCTGCTGTCTTCAACCAGGATTTCAGCGATCACTGCCTCATTGCCTTCGTCCGTGATGGGTCCGCGGTCAAACAACCACCCCTCACTTTCAAACGCTCCCTAAAACACTTCAGCGAGGAGGCCTTTCAAATCAACCTGGCCCGGGTACCCTGGTTATTCTTTAATGCCTTCCTCACCATCTTAAATAGGCATGCCACATTTAAAAAATGTAGAACTAAGAACAAATATAGCCCTTAGTTCACTCCAGACTTGCCTGCCCTTGACCAGCACAAAAACATCCTGTGGCGTACTGCATTAGCATCGAATAGCCCCCGTGAAACCCAACAGGGAAGTTAGGAACCAATATACACAGGCAGTCAGGAAAGCAAAGGCTAGCATTTTTAAACAGAAATTTTCATCTTGTAACACAAATTCCAAAAAGTTTTGGGACACTGTAAAGTCCATGGAGAGTAAGAGCACCTCCTCCCAGCTGCCCATTGCACTGAGGCTAGGAAATACTGTCGCAACCAATAAATACATGATAATCGAGAATTTCAATAAGCATTTTTCTACGGCTGGCCATGCTTTCCAAATGGCTACCACACAACCCTGGCCAACAGCTCTGCACCCCCCGTAGCAACTTGCCCAAGCCCCCCTCCCCTGCTTCTCCTTCACCCTTCACGCTCTTTCAGCTGATGTTCTGAAAGAGCTGCAAAATCTGGACCCCTACAAATCAGTTGGGCTAGACAATATGGACCCTCTCTTTCTAAAATTATCCGCCGCAATTGTTGCAACCCCTATTACTAGCCAGTTCAACCTCTCTTTTTTATTGTCTGAGATCCCTAAAGATTGGAAAGCGTCCGCGGTCATCCCCCTCTTCAAAGGGGTAGACACTCTAGACCCAAACTGTTGTAGACCTATATCCATCCTGCCCTGCCTTTCTAAAGTCTTAGAAAGCCAAGTTAACAAACAGATCACCGACCATTTAGAATCACACCGTACCTTCTCCACTATGCAATCTGGTTTCCGAGCTGTTCATGGGTGCACCTCTGCCATGCTCAATGTCCTAAACGATATCATAACCGACATCGATAAAAGACAGTACTGTGCAGCCGTCTTCATTAACCTGGGCCAGGCTTTCGACTCTGTCAATCACCACATTCTTATCAGCAGACTCAACAGCCTTGGTTTCTCAAATGACTGCCTCGCCTGGTTCACCAACTACTTCTCAGATAGAGTTCAGTGTGTCAAATTGGAGGGCCTCTTGCCCGGACCTCTGGCAGTCTCTATGGGGGTGCCACAGGGTTCATTTCTCGGGCTGACTCTTTTCTCTCTATATATCAATGATGTCGCTCTTGCTGCTGGTGATTCTCTAATCCACCTCTACGCAGACGACACCATTCTGTATACTTCTGGCCCTTCTTTGGACACTGTGTTAACAAACCTCCAGACGAGCTTCAATGCCATACACCACTCCCTCCGTGGCCTCCAACTGCTCTTAAATGCTAGTAAAACTAAATGCATGCTCTTCAACCGATCGCTGCCTTCACCCACCTGCCCAACTAGCATCACTACTCTGGACGGTTCTGACTTAGAATATGTGGACAACTACAGATACAGTACCTACATGTCTGGCTAGACTGTAAACTCTCCTTCCAGACTCATATTAAGCATCTCCAATCCAAAATTAAATCTAGAATTGGCTTTCTATTTCGCAACAAAGCCTCTTTCACTCATGCTGCCAAACATACCCTCGTACATACCCTTAGATGTAGTCTATCACAGTGCCATCCATTTTGTCACCAAAGCCCCATGTACCACCCACCACTGTGACCTGTATGCTCCGGCTGGTCCTCGCTACATATTCGTCGCCAAACCGACTGGCTCCAGTCTTTGCTAGGTAAAGCCACACTTTATTTTAGCTCACCATAGCAACACCCACCCATAGCACGTGCTGCAGAGGGTATATTTCACTGGTCATCCTCAAAGCCAACTCCTCCTTTGGCCGCCTTTCCTTCCAGTTCTCTGTTGCCAATGACTGGAACAAATTGCAAAAATTGCTGAAGATGGAGACATATCTCCCTCACTAACTTTAAGCATCAGCTGTCAGAGCAGCTTACCAATCACTGCACATGTACACAGCCCATCTGTAAATAGCCCCAATTACCTCATCCCCATATAATATTTATTTGAGCTATTTTGCACCCCAGTATCTCTACTTGCACATCACCATCTGCACATCTATCACTCCAGTGTTAATGCTAAATTGTAATTATTTTGCCACTATGGCCTATTTATTGCCTTACCTCCTTAATCTTACTACATTTGCACACACTGTATATAGATTTTTATATTGTGTTATTGACTGTACGTTTGTTTATACCATGTGTAACTCTGTGTTGTTGTTTTTGTCGCACTCCTTTGCTTTATCTTGGCCAGGTCGCAGTTGTAAATGAGAACTTGTTCTCAACTGGCCTACCTGGTTAAATAAATATAATAAAATAATAATAATAATTCTAAGGGTAATTTGATACCAAAAACGGACACTTTTCAAGATACGTGAAATCAATAAAATATTTTATTGTGTCATTGAACCAAAGGAAGCCCTTAGTATTTCAGCCTTTTAAACTATGAGTTGGCTTCTTACCCCTGCAGCGATGGGTGACCAGCAGAACCTTGCCATACTTCCCCCGGCCGATCTCCTTGATAATGTTGAAGTGCTCTTTGATCTCCAAGTGGCTTAGGCTCTGAGCCGTCAGCGCAATCAGTTCATCGATCAGACTGCCATCTGCAAGGCCCAGCTCGATCATCTCTCTCTCTCTGTCTCAAATCTGACAGTCAGAGAGACATGGGTTAATGAATGTAATGATCCAATGCCTCTGCACACTTCACAACAAACAATTATTGGAGATGCACGGATGCGAACACAGTATACAGTCTATACAGTGCATTCATAAAGAATTCAGACCCCTTGACTTTCTCCACATTTTGTTACGTTACAGCCTCATTCTAAAATGCATTAACTAATGTTTTTCACGTCATCAATCTACACACAACGCCCCATAATAACAGAGCATGTATTTAAAATAAATAGCACAAATATCAAATTTACATAAGTATTCAGACTCTTTACTCAGTTCTTTGTTGAAGCACCTTTGGCAGCGATTACAGCCTCGAGTCTTCTTGGCTATGATGCTTCAAGGTTGTCACACCTGTATTTGGGGAGTTTCTTCCATTCTTCTTTGTAGAGCCACTCAAGCTCTGTCAGGTCGGGTGGGGAGCGTTGCTGCATATTTTAAGGACTCTCCAGAGATGTTTGATCGGGTTCAATCCCGGCTCTGGCTGGGCCACTCAAGGACATTCAGATTGTCCTTGAGATTGTGTGTGTGCTTTGTCCTGCTGTAAGGTGAACGTTCGCCCCAGTCTGAGGTCCTGAGCTCTCTGGAGCAAGTTTTCATCAAGGATCTCTCTGAACTTTGCTCCATTAATCTTTCCCTCGATCCTGACTAGTCACCCAGTCCCTGCCTCTGAAAAACATCCCCACACCATGATGCTGCCACCACAATGCTTCACGTAGGGATGGTGCCAGGTTTCCTCCAGACGAGACACTTGGCATTCAGGCCAAATAGTTCAATCTTAGTTTCATCAGACCTGAGAATCTTGTTTCTTATGGTCTGAGAATCCTTTAGGTGCCTTTTGGCAAACTCCAAGTGGGCTGTTTTACTGAGGATTGTCTTCCGTCTGGCCACTCTCCCGTAAAGGCCTGGTTGGTGGAGTGCTTCAGAGATGGTTGTCCTTCTAGAAGGTTCTCTCACCTCCACAGAGGATCTCTGGAGCTCTGTCAGAGTGACCATCGGGTTCTTGGTCGCCTCACTGACCATTGCCCTTCTCCCCCAATGGCTCAGTTTGGCAGGGCGGCCAGCTCTAGGAAGATTATTGGTGGTTCCAAACTTCTTCCATTTAAAAATGATGGGCCTCCATCACTCCATCACTGTGTTCTTGGGGACCTTCAATGCTGCAGACATTTTTTGGTACCCAGATATGTGGCTCGACATAGTCCTGTCTCGGAGCTCTACGGACAATTCCTTTGATCTCATGACTTGTTTTTTCCTCTGACATGCGCTGCCAACTGTGTGACCTTATATAGGCAGGTGTGTGCCTTTCCAAATCATGTCCAATCAATTAAGTTTACCACAGGTGGACTCTAGTCAAGTTGTAGAAACATCTCAATGTTGATAAATGGAAACAGGATGCACCTGAGCTCAATTTTGAGTCTCACAGCAAAGGGTCTGAATAGTTATGTAAATAAGGTATTTCAGTAAATTTTCACACATTTCTAAAAACCCTTTTTCACTTTGTCATTATGGGGTATTTTGTGTAGAGTGATGTTCGAATTGTTTTATACATTTTGAATAAGGCTTTAATTAACGTAACAAAATTTGGAAAAAGGGAATACTGAATACTTTCCAAATGCACTGTACCAAGATTATACTGTACCAAGGCAACAGAGCTTCATTTTGAGGTCACTGTTTTTGGTGGTCACAATACAAATGTATTTATCAAGCCAATCCTAATAATGAATCTGACAGTTAATAAAGGGTGAATCACAATCGCAATCTCCAGAAAAGAGATCCATCCATAACCAGTCTTACTACTGTAACTTTATGCATGCCCCTCTACCTCGGTCGACTCGTTTCAACTGAGAAGCACCGGCCCACCCAGCACTCGCTCTGTACCACGGTCATTCATACACACTAATACGACACACTCAGCACTCACTGCAAATCCAAACATTTTACAGTATCACATGGCGTGAAACACATTGACGGCATTAGATGACATGTTATGTAGACATGTTGCAGGTGTTTTGAATTATCCGTGGCGCATTTGTATGGCAAGGTGGGCTACTTGGAGTCAGAACATGCATTCTGTATGGCCTGGTTATCTTATTATGTGACAGCTTAAATACTTCTCAAAGATTGTTACGTTTGTGTAGGCTGAGGTCAAATAAAATAGCAAATAATCACACAAACTGCTAAAAACACAACATCACGGGTTAATAACATACCCAATCAGTGTTATTATCCCACAAAGCACTGTGTAGTGACAGAACATGTTGCTGTAATTGTAGCAGTAGCATTATAGTGTGAATGCATAATTAAAATGTTGACAATAAAGATGGGCTACATTGAATTAATGTTCCAACATTTATTTTAAACATCCTCTTTCATAATTTCCTGTTTGAATGACGTCAACTACTACAGTAAGAAAATCTAATTCCTTTGGACTTGAAATTAGTTCCCGAAATTAGTTATTTGGAATAACTGTATAATATAATATTCTGGAGTGGATGTATGTATACAGTAGTTTATTTTAACGAGAACATTAATCATTAAACGAGATCTCGCTATGAATTTACACAATTAAATTACATTGGAACTCATTTCCAATGTAATTATATTTACAGAAATCTTCAATCATAAAATAGTTAGCAAAAGGAAGCAATGTGTGTTTCACAATCGCTATTGATTGTTTTTCCATGTAAACATTCAATATTGATCAGTTGTAAACTGATCAATTTAGAACACTTTTAGGGTTTTTTGCCATCATATGATGTATCACGCATTATCATTACAAATAATATTTTTTTTGCAATACCACAAGCCTTCTCTGCATGATGTATTAATGCACATTTTGTAGGTGTACATAAACTATAAAATTGGTGTTTAAATACATATAGAAATCTCATACCCATATGACATGCATAACAAAAACAATTTGAATCGACATTGATCTTACTCAAGCATAAAACATTGCATCAACCAAAATGATCAGAGAACTGACTGATGGTTATCTTACCTTTATAGTAGAGTATCACAAGGGTCTCGATCAATAAATATGCACACATCTGTTGCAACAAACACAATACACACACACACACACAAACCCATACGCACAACCTGCATGCAAGTTGCATGCATGTGCCAGTTAGCGTAGTGGTGAAGCTCAGGTTTAGCGAGTGTCCCTCTGTCCTTCCATCACCTTACTGCAGCTGTGCTGTGGATCACAGGGCTGTGTGGCTGGCTGAGTGGACCAGGGTTAGAGGAGAGTGCTACCACTCGGCTACAGCTAAGACTCGGAGCCCACTTCGACAGCTGATTACAAAACTGGCTGCTGCAAAGGGCACTCACACTCTTACACACACACTGACACACACACTGACACACACACTGACACACATGCTGCTTTATAAAGCAGAAGCACCTTAACTGCTCTTGGAAGATTAAAGGTTCTGTCACTATTGGATGTACCAATATGGGCACATGCCCACACACTCACACTCACGCTCGCACACTCACACAAATACACACGAATACAGCCCCCTAGGGAACTACGAGTAAGTGCATGTGCTAATACCACTACAACCTCCCAATGTTCTCAGTGCTAACAGGACTGCGTCTATTAAACGACAAATGTGCAGGTGTGTTTAAACATACAGTCATGCATGCTTATCTTGAATAAAGAGTTGAGCACAGTGAAGATACAGTAGTATGGTGTATTATCTTTCCAGTCACAAATGTAAAAGGGGATAAAAAGTTGTTTCCTGATATTTCCTAATTCAACCACATTGTATTTACGTCCTCCTTGCCCTGTAACCAAGCCCATGTACCATGAGAATGTGCTGATTGAACACACCACATACAGTCAGTTCCATAAATATTGGCACCCTTGATAAAGATGAGCAAAAAGACTGTATAAAATAAATTATACAAAAAACTGAGCTACAGTATATTGTATGCTCCAAAAAAAAAAATGAAATGATATTATTTTATACTAATACAATTGCTCAGAGAAAGAGATTTTGTTTAACAAGTAAACATTTTACCCAGTACCAGGACATTTTAGCCAAAAACCTGGTTGCCTCTGCCAGGAGGCTGACTCTTGGCCGCAAGCACACATCAAACTCCACAAAGAAATGTTAATTGTCCAGTAAAATGGCCATCTCAGTCTCTGGACTTGAACTCCATTGAAAACCTGTGGTTTGAATTGAAGAGGGAAGTCCATAAGGGTAGACGAAGGACATCAAGGATCTGGAAACACTATACATTTTTGTATTTTTTATATTACTTGTTAAACAAAAACTCTTTCTCTGAACAATTGCATTGGTATAAAATAATATAATTTTCCTTTTTTTGTTGCATGCAATATAGCTTAGTATTTGTAGTATTGATTTTATACAGTCATTTTTGCTCATCTTTATCAACTGTGCCAATAATTATGGATCATATTTGTATGGCGTTTACCTCACCACACAACACCACAACTGAGTTAAACAGCATGTGGTTAAGCTGAGATGAAGAAAACTCATAAGAACTCAGGAAAGCATTCTTTATCTCATTAAAGAATCTAAAGCAGATTTTAAAAACTCAATTTGGCAAACCATATATAGCTACTGGTGTTGCATCCAGCATCCAGCCTGTTGCATCCAGCTTTCTATTGACCTTTGGCCAGCTGGGTCACTACTAGATTGTCCAGGCCGAAATGGATCCAGGTCCAGTGCAACAGGGGGCTTATCTGCAGAGCCCGAAGTGCCGGCCATGAATGCACTCAAGCAGTGGCACTCACACACACAAACATATCCACAGGGATATGTATGAAGCAACCTGGACTAGAGTGGTGGTCTTCAGAGTCCTCACTCATCACCCCTGACCCTAGTTATTCTGGGGTCTATAGGCTGCTCAGATACAGGGGTGGATTGGCTATCTGGCAATTCTGGTAATTGCCAGATCGGCTGGACGATTATTTTGCTTGGATGGGCTGGTCGAAATTGCCACACACAAGAATATTTGTTATATATATAAAAAAATAAAACAATGAAAAAGGTGAAATGGCCGGTGGCCCATGGGCCTGTTAAGATTGTTTTTAGATACATTTTGGGGCAATTACTTTGATATACTAATCTATAATGAGCCTTTGGCTGATCAGGGAGCAACAGCCGGCCTCCCTACCAAGATGGGCCAGCCTGGTTTTCTGAGCTGAGGTCACACAAACTCAAATTCAAATGTAAATTCAGCATCAGCAAAGAGACCTGCTCTGACTCTGTCATCAGACAGTCAAGATCATGGATCGTAAAAAATGGAAAGGGTGCCTATAAACGTAGAAAAAGCACATTCTACATTATCACCTCACTTAAAAATAATTGACCATGATTTGGTGCATTACCCTGCCCCTGCCCCTGTGCCGGTGCCTGTGCCCTCGCTGGGGCCTGCTGCTGTGATGAGCGAGCCACTCTCCTCTCCTCCCATGCGTTCGAGAGAGAAATGCGTTCTGAACATATAACATTTCAAAATGCAATTGAAGTAAAAACACAGCTTTGAAAGCTTCGTCCCTTTGTCCCTGTTGAAGAGAGGAGGGTCTCAGCTTCCTGTAGGTATATATTTATTTCTCAACTCTTAAAAATCAACTTATTAGCAACTATTTTGCAAACAAAATATTTAAAATGGCTTTGAGATATTGAGTGTTGTGCCTACAACTGCAACGTTTTTTTTAGGACTAGCAGTGGGTATTATATTTACAGTTAACAATCGAGTTAACGTGTTTTTTAGGACTAGCAGTGGGTATTATATTTACAGTTAACAATCGAGTTAACGTGTTTTTTAGGACTAGCAGTGGGTATTATATTTACAGTTAACAATCGAGTTAACGTGTTTTTTAGGACTAGCAGTGGCTATTATATTTACAGTTAACAATCGAGTTAACGTGTTTTTTAGGACTAGCAGTGGGTATTATATTTACAGTTAACAATCGAGTTAACGTGTTTTTTAGGACTAGCAGTGGCTATTATATTTACAGTTAACAATCGAGTTAACGTGTTTTTTAGGACTAGCAGTGGGTATTATATTTACAGTTAACAATCGAGTTAACGTGTTTTTTAGGACTAGCAGTGGGTATTATATTTACAGTTAACAATCGAGTTCATGTGTTTTTTCCACTTCCTCAGGTTTTGAACCGCAAACAAATTAGCCTATGATATTAATGTACATAAAGATGTATGTAATTAATCTCTATTAAAGATATATAATAATAAGGAAATTATGGAGTCCTATTTTGACAGGGAGTTGGCAGAGCATGCAGTAATGTGGGCTGTGTGTGGATAAAGTGTCAGGGCCGCTATGTTGTCCCAGGCTGCCCCAGCTCAGATACAGATACTGTGTCTGTGCATCCTATTCAGTTTGGTTATGTTTAATGTTATGTCTATTTCAATGTGAATTCCTGATTTCCTATCAGTGTATTGGGTCAGGTACTGAATATTATTTGTCTGCACAACTGTTTTATCATTTAAATGTACTGTCATTTTGAACAGCATCAATAATAGCTCCTTTGTGGGCCGTGACAAACTACTTTGAGCCATGCATGATTTTGTGTGCATTGTGTAGTGTCTAAATGTTGCTCATCACATTTCAGTGTCAGAGTTAACCCAGGCTGTCATGTTTTGGAACTATGACATGGTAGGACAGAGGTCCTGGTGTCCCTCCCTTCCAACCTGTCCCCAGAGTCTGTCAGGAATGGAATTACAGAGTGGTGTAGAAAGGCAACCAGCTCAACACAGCTGCAATTAGGCTAACATTTCCAAATAGGTGCTACACTAAAAGTTAATAACTCCCAGCTGTTCTGGACATTAGTCCCATAGAAAGATAGAGGTATAGTTTTGCATGCGCACTGAGTTTACTTATGCAGTACATGATTCTTCAGAAGATCAACAATGTATGCTAGCTATCAGATTTGTACATGGGTAACAAACCTTGGGATCACTGAGTGTCTTTCCATTCAGAGAATGAAACAATTCATCTCAAACCACACACACACACACCCGTTCCAGGCCACCTGCTGTTAAGAGAAAATATGTATTAATTGTTTATAATTATTCAGGGTATCAGGTATCTTGATCGTGATAAACTGCAGCTTTACTGTCCAAGTCTCAGTGACACATGGTCTTATATAGGCCATACTGCTTGACAGCTCCACTAGCCACCTCACCGCTCTGTGCCCTCAGCTGCTGCCTGGCCTGGCCTGGCCTGCCTGCCGCAGGAACTACTGAACCCAAGGCCTCAGCATCATCACATCACACAAAGTGTGAGAAAAACCCTCAACGAATGTTGACATGGAGCTCCTGGCAATTTTTGAAATATGCCTGCGGGACATTTATTTACACACACATGCTTTGTTATATAATCAAATACCCATACACATAATTACTTTTGTCTTAAAGACAAATAATATGCTACTTATCAAGTAGCGCCTAATGGGGACTGACGAACAGTGTTTCCTAGAAGAGGGCAGCAGAGCAGCATGCTCAGGCAAGGGCATGCGTGTACGAAAGCATATTTGTAATGCCTGTCTGCAGTATAAATTGTTGCTGGTTGACACAAAGTAAGGGAATGGTGCTGAGGAAACGGTGCTGCTTAATATAGAAAGATTAATAAAGAGTCATTCTGAAGGAGATGGGTTACACAGTGCCCGCTGCAGATGGAGTGGGTGAAGACAGGCGAGTGAGATATCGTTTCAGCCTGGCATGCCACTCATCTCAGTGAGCATGGCCCATGTGGGATCTGAGGGATCTGTCCCATGTGACACATTTAGAATAGTCATGTACGTCCATGCATCAATGAGATATCATTATTTTAGTCCAATCAATTTGTTTGGCAATGCCTTGCACTTTTTGGTGTAGGAAATGGAGCTGTACAGTAGTTGCAGGTGACTGAGGGCAAAAGTTGACTGGTGGGTTTAGCCATGCTGGTTAATAAATGGTCATCAAAATGCTCAGTGTGTGTGTTTTATTATTGCCTGGCACAGCCAAGGAAAATATCAGTGGAGCAGGAACCTGGGTTGCGTTATGTGGCACATGGCACGACATTGGTATTAGTAAGGCTATGTAGCTGGTGATCACGCTCTGTTTCTATTTAATACCAGCCCCTACAGTATCCACACAGCCCTAATCCTGCTACAGTCGGAGTCGTAGCAGCAGTGTTAATTGGGGTAATTGTGAGGCATGAGGCTGCCTGCTGCCGGGCCTTGTGGAGTTATTCCTATAATGGAGTAACAGGGTGGCAGTAGGATTCCTTGGGGGATTCAGGGGCGTGAGGGTATTTGAAACATTTCCTCTCTGTCTTCCATGTGACAGAGACAGTGTTTTGTTTTGTCAACAAAGAGCGTTATGGCAGGGACTTGTCTTACCACTGGCCTGTCTATGAATAGCTTGTCAAATTGGCAATACTCTCTCAACGTGTTCCATGACATGTACTACAAACTAGTGGAGCAGACAATTTTAATCCTCTCATGTAAGTTAAAAACAGCAGGGTACAATTATTCATCTTCGTGCTAATTTTTACAAATCCAAATGTAATGGTGATTCTGGAGTTTCCCCAAGTTGCTATTGACTCCATTGTAGTATCAGGACACTTTTAAAATAATGCATATAGATTTCTAAATACCTGGAATGGGTTGAAAGTTCCTGGTTCTCAATTCCAGATCTTTTTATTTTTAGCTCACCAGTAGATTAATCTGAATTTGTTCAACCCCGGCCCCAATCCTCACTACTACAAAGCCCACAAACAATTGTGAAATGCTTTCATTACTTACAGTACAAGCATTATATGCATATAAACTCCATGGTCATTACACTGTGAAGTCACTGAATCCACATTTCTAGAGCACAGTGGCTCCAGTGAATATTTATAGCATTGGACTGCTGCAGTTTACAAGCTTTGGTAATGATGTGCAAAGCGCTGTAACCTATGGCATGATGACATGTTGACAACAAAGGTATTTACTGTAATCCTTACAGTGGTGATTCCTGCATTTATCTCAGTCTTTCTTTGTTGAATAGATGACATTGGCAAAGTAGTGACCTCCCTCCCTCCATCCCTCCCTCTATTACAGATACAACACACAAACACAAGTACAAACACACACACACTTGAACACAAACTCATGGAGCATTTGCTTACATTTATAATTGAGTAATTTAGCAGACGCTCTAATCCAGAGCAACATACATTCGTGCATTCATCTTAAGATAGCTAGGTGAGACATCAATATATAAAAGTCGTAGCAAGTACATTTTATTATCAGAGTCAGTGCTAGTTGGAAAAGCTAATGGAATATGTCTAAGACTCTCATTTTCAGAAGATGGGCAGGGACTCTGCTGTCCTAGCTTCAGGGGGAAGCTTGTTCCACCATTGGGGTTCCAGGACAGAGAAAATCTTTGACTGGGCCCAGCGGGAACTGCCCTTTGGGTGTTAGGGCCAAGAGACCAACCAGCTCGGGTTGGGGTGTAGGGTTTGACCATAGCCTGAAGGTAGGAAGGGGCAGTTCCCCTTGCTTAGAGGCGATGTCAGACTGGCGATGTCAGACTGCCAGTAAATGCTGCCATCTAGTGAAACTAACCCTTCTTTGAACTTCTAATCTCTACAGTGCCAACTGAAGACATATTACTGTATTCTGGGGCAAAACTTATTGATCAAAACATCACTCAATATATGTGGTCTTGATAACCATGTTGACCCCAATGATTTATATATACACTAGATGACTGACAGAGGGCACTGTTTTGAAGTCACAGCGCCTCCATCTTGGTACTCTCCTTCTCCATTGAAAAACATATTTTTGAAGCTATAGAAAGGTATTTATTAACATCTTTATCTACATCTGTTTATTCCATTACAGGCACATCAATGCATACTTTTTCAAGACATTTTCGTTAAAATATAATTTTTGGAAAGTACTAATGTACTACAACAACAACAAAAAATACTTGTAATTTTGTCCTTGAAACATTTAATTGAAATACTGTAGAAATCCATTTATTCCTATGGAGGAGTACTTCTTCTGAGGAGTGGCTTCAAATTCTCTCATTGGTCAATACATAGCATCAGCAATCCAGGGTTTATATCAATGACTGTATATATGAATGGACAAAGCCATCGGTCAAATAAAATAAAATAAAAGTTTATTTGTCACATGCGCCCAATACAACAGATGCTTACTTACAAGCCCATAACCAACAATGCAGATTTAAGAAAAATAAGAGTTATGAAAAGATTTACTAAATAAACTAAAGTATAAAAAAGAGTAACAATAAAATAACAATAACAGGGAGTATCGGTACTGACTCAATGTGCGGGGGTACAGGTTAGTTGAGGAAATTGAGGTAATATGTACATGTAGGTAGGTGAAAGTGACTATGCATAGACAACAAACAGCGAGGAGCAGCAGTGTACAAATGGGGAGGGGGGGGGGGGGGGTCAATGTAAATAGTCTGGGTAGCCAGTTGATTAGCTTTTCAGCAGTCTTATGGCTTGGGGGTAGAAGCTGTTAAGAAGCCTTTTGGCCATAGACTTGGCCCTCCAGTACCACTTGTCGTGCGGTAGCAGAGCTCGATGGTGCAGCTGTATAGCTTTTTGAGGATCTGCTGTCCTGGCACCACACTGCCAAGTCTCTGATCTTCTCCCTGTAGGCTGTCTCAAAGTTTTCTGTGATCAAGCCTACCACCATTTTGACGTTGACAAACTTAATGATGGTGTTGGAGTCGTGCTTGGTCCTGGGTGAACAGGGAGTACAGGAGGGGACTAAGCACGCACCCCTGAGCTGCCCCCGTGTTGAGGATCAGCATGGCAGATGTGTTGTTGCCTATCATGTGACACCATGCATTCCTATGTGAAGACTCAATAGCGCATTGAAGCCAAATGTCAAAAAGTCAGTTAAGATGGTGTCTCATGGAAAAATAACATCTGCAGTTTGATCTACTCTAGCAAGTTGCATGCTAGCTCAGTGCTGCCCCGTCTTATTAAGTAAATCAAGTTGAAGGCCAACCGGGATACTGCAGGCTGCCACAAAATTATCTTCATAAGTTCTTCTATGTGATTGTAAAATAATCAGATAAAGGACATACATCTGATGTATTAAAAGCAATTATTGGTACCATGATTGTCTTAAAAAAAAAAAAAATTACACAAAGATTGACCATGAACATTGATATTTTTCCATTCACTGTAATGGGAGATCATGTTTTTCAAATCAATGCCTGCAGTACTGTGGTCGGCCTTGAACTTCCGTGGCTTCAGTGAGAGGGGACAGTCACTCTCCCCTGTTTTGTATACATCATTGGTTGACCCTAATCTCTTGAGGCCCTTGATTGAACCTACCCTTGATTTAAAGACTACAGTAATATGATTTTAATGGGAGCAGTTGGTGTGCTATTCTTACACTCCCTAACGTGTTGAACACGGCAATGCATTATAACAATATAACAATGCAATATATTTAAAAAAAATGTCTGCTGCAGCGTTAAGATTTATGTCGTTATGGACACTTTTAAAGGGATTATCATCTCACCCTGTCAAACATGTTTTGATCATGAGATTGTGCTACACTAATATCTTTCCTGCTAATATAACCCTTTTTCACATAACAGGCACTCAGCATTTGGTGTGTGGGTAGGATATTTAGCTACCGACCTATCTATCTATACAGGATTTTATGATGTGGAAATTGGAGTTGATGACCATTGATTTGGTAGGCTAATGTCTGACCTGAGTCTATAAATTCCTGCATGTCACGTGAACTGTTTGCAATGGTACTTCTTCAAGAGAACAAAGTCACGTTTCATGAGCTCCTGTATTCAGCCTCTGTTTAGTCATCATTTTGATTGTAATTGAGGTTCCACTCTCTGACCCTCCAACACAGTATGAGACAAGAGTATCATAGGGATCAATGTCAAAGTTTAATATCATCATTGGCTCCAAATAAACGTATAGGCTACCTATGATTTAGGGTGCATTCATGCTCAGTTTTTTTGGGATAAATCAATGAGTAGGTTATATGCGTTGGCTCAATTGGCTAGGCTACTTCCCAGTGATCAAATGAGCTGATTAGGCCTAAACTGATTCAGGGCACGGAATCTTGACATAAGCAGGTAATATCATATTTTTCCAATTTGTGGAAAGAGATTTCTTAAAGGGTCAATCCGCATCGAAACAATAACCAAGCGCAATTCCTGCCCCTGTTTTGGTAAAAAAACTGAGGGGTGGGGCTGAAAGGATGTAATCACTCTCAAATTCATAAAAAGAGCTGACCATCCATGTGTCAAAATGATCGTTTTAACCATATAGTGTTTGTGGACATTTATTTCATTTACAAACATTGGATTAAAACAAGCTTTTATGTTGTGTTCTGATGGGACCACAGTTTACTAAGTTCATTAGGCATTTCTAAGTTATATTCTTCAAGAATCAAGAGGTCCAAAAACTGAAGATTGAAAAAGTGTCTTGTTCCCTAGCAAAGTGTTCTTCTGAACAAGCAGGAAGCCTATGCCTACAGTACATTCAGTAGGCCTATGTGTGTTTTTTGTTCTAGGCTTATAGGTCTACATTTCTATCTAGCTGCTCTATTTCCATGACCAGTGATGATGTGCTCAACGACATTGTCTTGTTTCGTCAGCTGCATTCCACAGCTTTGAATTCCCTAAAAATCACCAGTTTACGCACTGTAATTATAGTTTCTTACTTTGAAAAAGGTGGCTGTTGTGCTAGGTACAAGTACATTTGATGTTTTGCTCTGCATGGCTTATAACATCTCTGATGTATGTTATCTTGATTTATTATGTGTTAATCAAAAGTGGACATGTGCTGTTTATCACAGTCCCTGGTTCGAATCCAGTTTTTTTCACATCCGGACGTGATTGGGAGTCCCATAGGGTGGCGCACAGTGTCGACCGGGATTGGCCGGGGTAGGCCGCCATTGTAAATAAGAATTTGTTCTTAACTGACTTGCCTAGTTAAATAAAGGTTCAATAAAAAATTTAAAAATAAGAAAAAAAATCACTCCACTGTTTTGACCTGTCACTTGTCTGGCCCTGATGTTGCTGAGGTCATACACACCACCAGTGAGCCTTATGATAAACTGTAGGCCCCATGCTGAGTGAGGTCTAGGCAGGGGGCCCTGGAAGGGACCATCCTAGTTGGTAAATTGCTGCTGTGCCAGCATGTGTCTGTTGGCTGGTGCCCACAGCTCAATCAAAAGGAGTCACAGTGATGGGAGTGACACGGCCTGCTGCCTTTCCCTGCCTCCAGCAACGACACCTCTGCTTGAGGCCTTTCTCCTTGACAATCCCATCTCCGCTCAGGGGACTGAGTGGCTCTTGAGTTCCATTCTGAGGCGATGTCCCGTGAAACAACAGCTTTTCTGCTTTGGCTGGAGACTAGTCCCTGATTGTGTCTTCTGCTGTGAGGATCAGAGGTAAAGACTGGCTCGCTGAGGCCCACCCTGACACAGACTTTCATTCAGTTCCCTGGCACATGGACTATCATTCAGTTCCCTGGCACATGGACTATCATTCAGTTCCCTGACACATGGACTGTCATTCAGTTCCCTGACACATGGACTGTCATTCAGTTCCCTGACACATGGACTGTCATTCAGTTCCCTGACACATGGACTATCATTCAGTTCCCTGACACATGGACTGTCATTCAGTTCCCTGACACATGGACTGTCATTCAGTTCCCTGACACATGGACTGTCATTCAGTTCCCTGACACATGGACTGTCATTCAGTTCCCTGACACATGGACTATCATTCAGTTCCCTGGCACATGGACTGTCATTCAGTTCCCTGACACATGGACTGTCATTCAGTTCCCTGACACATGGACTATCATTCAGTTCCCTGACACATGGACTGTCATTCAGTTCCCTGACACATGGACTGTCATTCAGTTCCCTGACACATGGACTGTCATTCAGTTCCCTGACTAATGGACTGTCATTCAGTTCCCTGACACATGGACTACGGTGTGACAGCTTTATGGGTGGTGCAGCATTTGCCACCATCACCTCACCACAATCATCTTTAACAGTTAACCTGTACTGACCTTCCGTGTGTGTGTGTGTGTGTGTGTGTGTGTGTGTGTGTGTGTGTGTGTGTGTGTGTGTGTGTGTGTGTGTGTGTGTGTGTGTGTGTGTGTGTGTGTGTGTGTGTGTGTGTGTGTGTTTGTGTGTGCGTGCGTGCGTGCGTGTGTGTGTGTGTTTTTGCGTGAGACATTGCAAAAATAGGAAGTAGGTTGCTCATGTTTGGAAAGTGAAATATGAGGGGTTGTCTTAACAAGAATGAGGAAGTCCTGGAGCCGGTTACTGGAAAGGGTCTGCCTGCTTCCTCATAGTGCCTCTTTTTTTTGTTATTTTCTTGTACTTAGTACATTCATAAAACCAAAGACCAGAATAACTTTCAGTAGGATTTCCTCTATCAAACATTTGTATGAACAAGAAAAAAATGCTATGGGGCTGTGTGGGGCTGTGTGGAAGTCAAATGTAGCCAGTAGGGGGCATTAATAGATCATTCATTAACAACATAAACCAGTGTGCAGTCAGGTCTAATTGGTCTCCCCCTTACAAAATACACCCCATGAATGTAACATAATCATCAACATTTTAATCAAAACCATTACAATAGCAGACTTATTGAGGACATCATATGATTTGATTCTATCCAATTATCTTGTGATCCACTCTTTCTGTCATGTTGTGGAAGTCAGCAACACCACTGTCCTTACAACTTGCCTCTTATCACTCATTCAGTGGCTACAGCAGTCACTGTTGTTTAAAAGGTCAGCAATGTGCTTCCTATTTAGCCATAGGACTGGTCACATTCTTTTCTAGGAACTCATTCTGACCATACATTTTGCCACAGGGCTTTGAACTAAAAACTATAATGTCTGCAACTCAGTTGTCTGTATCGTTAACACTGATAATGGTAACTCTTTTTCTGCACTGAGATCCGGGGTGTTTTGGTGGAGACAGAACTTCCTGATCTATAAAATACAATTTAAATGGTAGTCTTCTCCAAGTCAGTTGTCTTTACATAGAAGTCTGTTCCCTTATTAATTGAAAACTTGTTTCCAATGTGCATCCCCATGGACAAAATAACACATTCCATTGTAGGTACAAGCGGTTAAGGGGGGTTGGCAAAGGATGAAAAATTAAGGAAATTTGCAAGGAATTGACTTGTTGAATTGATCCACTTACAATGACATAATGACATACTTTGATTTGTAAGGTAAGCAGAGCAGTACTAATAGGATTGGCTGTGTAGTAGGGAGAGTGCTCTGTGATGTGCTTTGGAGTCTGAGCCAGACTCACATTTTATTTAAAATTGGGTTGATCTCCACTGATGCCATGCTTCAGCATGTTTCCAAGGTAACAGAGGAGTTTGGCTTGAAACCAGACCCTGCAGTGCAGAGTGCCACTGCATAGAAACCAGCTTAAATATATCCACACACACTTTACTTCAACGTAACACATTCACATCCATTATCAACCACACACACACACACACACACACACACACACACGCACGCACGCACACATACACACACCTTATGCATTCTTCTCATCTTGTGTGGTCCAGACATCATAATTTATATGATATAAAATAATGTAGCGGACACAGGGAGTAATTATAATATCTGGGGCAATGAAGGTCTGGGGTTGTGGGGTTGTGTGCTGCTGATGCCATAGCTGGAGTCAGAATGCCACGCAGCGTGAGTTAGCATCATTAATTAATTTTGAATATGGACAGCCCAAAATAAAACATTTTTTACCTAGCTTACAGTAGTGGTGCCACTGCCTGAGTAAAGGAATTAAAAAGTACAAACGATATAACATGTCTTCTCTTCATTGTGAATGTTTAATTAATGTAACCACCTTGTGGATTTCTGTCATGGGTTCTGTTTCTGCTATCTATGGATAGATGATGCATGGAATGGTGCAGGGTTTTGGCTACAAACATTAATTAGGATGTGTAATTTAAAGCATTGATGGCCATGGATGCATATCCACCTCAGATTGTGCATTATGTGGTTTCACAACCTTTTGTAAACCTTGCGAGTGAGGCCCATAGCAGGGAAAGTCCCCTGAGTCGACTGAGCATTAATTGCCCAGAAACACTGTCGTTTCTGGGACTGCCTTAGTGCTATAGCATACCACAATACACCCTGTTACTAATCTATTACCATTCTAAAAACATCATAGTGCCTCTGAGATCTTAAAAATGTGTAACGCTAAGGATGATTTGGTATTCCGTTTGAATGTGAGCTTTGCTCTTTTGTGAGGCCTGTCTCTTCTGGAGAGCTTTTTGAAGTCTCCTCAAGTCTGCAGCCATGCTCTGCAGGGAAGAAGATAGCAGCCACATGGTCGCCTCCACGTGCAGGAGGCCCCCCTTACCCAACCTGCGCCTAAGACACATGTCTTTCTCCTCTGCTGGCTTTGCTTTCTGAGGGCTTAAAAAAATAACAGCCTTCCGATTCTGATATCATTTGTATTTTAGGAAACAAACTGAACTTAATGTGCTAAGCTTCATGGAAGCGATGTACCAAAGCCTTTAAAAAAAAGCTCCTTTTCAAAATGCTTCATCTGAAATATAATGTTGTCAAGCTAATTAATATGCTACAGCGCAAGGTTTCGTTACAAGTGCCATTGCAATAGACAGACAACAGTCTCCAGTAGTCTTGTGCACTACAATATACTCCATAACCTCATGGCCTTCACCACATGCTTCTAAATTCACTGTGACCCCAATTTCATCCTGCAATCTAGCTTTCTTTGGGAACCCCCCATCACCAGTAATGGGTAGTGACGGATGGTCTCCCCAATGCGTGTGAGTGTGGGGCCTGGTGGGCTCCCGTGTCCAGAGACGCCATGAGAAGATGTATGAAACCCAGCCCAGAAGCACCTCCCCCTCCACCTTTCATCTCTCAGGGCTGCCTGCCTAACCATCCCAACCAAGGAATGCTGCTGGCAGCAGAGTTCCGCCCACCCGTCAAGCATTCCAACAACGCATTGTGGGTGGGATTCAACAGGGTCACAGCCAAGGAAGTGAACTAGGAAGTTTTCACAAGAGTTTATCTTCTCTTTACAACCTTCTCTTTATTAAACCACTCCACTGCTACCTTTTATTCATTTCAGCAAACAAAGTCTGTGACAGTCGATTTTAGCAAGCAAATCTTGGTGGGGTAAACAAAACATTATTTTTTTGAGATGCATGCCAGCAAAGCCACAAAATAACACAACACTAAATAATACATTACTTGCACTATAATGGCAACAAGCCATTATAGGGCCTACATAAAGCTGTCCCAACAGCAGAGCTTTCATTTCAGCACCATGGAGTGAATCCTTACCACCGTACACCTGGCTATCAGCGGAGCCTTGTCTGGCAGCGAAACAATTCATTCAGCCTCGTTTTCCTGCCTTATTAAAAAACATAGCTGATATGGCTAACTTGCTTAAACAAATGTAGCTTCTACTGATAATTGAGATGTACAAACATACACCTTATGGTGTAAGGGAATGATGCCCGGATAAGAGGAATTCTGTAATTTCGATTAAGACATTAATGAGCAAGCTAAGATGGACGTAGTCAATATATATGTGTGTTGAGCACTTTTGAAATGGACAACGAAAGAATGCAGAACATGGGCTGCTCTGACAGTATTTGCCCTGTACAACAAGTCAGAATTGTCGGATAAATAAAGGGTGCATATAAGCAGACAAAGGAAGCTCTTACAATATTAGATGATGACATTTCTCAAAAACAGGTTATAGGCTACATGTGCACCATCGAGTCAGAACAGTAACGTTAGGCGAAATTAAGAGGTGAAAATAGACCAAATTATTAGGGTGAGGCACTTTGGCAACAAACAGCTTACTACACAACATACACTTAGCATTACTTTCTTAGCTACAGTATACGTCTCTCCCTGGCATATTACATCATTTATGCAGCAGCGTATGAGAACAAAGAATGCGGGATGCTGGCCAATAAAGAGGATAGATTAAGATGGGCAAAAGAACACAGACACTGGACAGAGAAACTCTGCCTAGAAGGCCAGCATCCCGGAGTTGCGTCTTCACTGTTGACGTTGTGTAATGCGGTGCGTGCTGGTGGCAGGGAAGTCAGGCGCAGGAGAATGAACTTGGTAAAAACTGAGCTGTTTATTAAACATTTAAAAAAAACTCAGAGAACCAAAGTATACAAAAATAACATAATTGGGTGCAAAACCGAATGCACACCAGCAAAAAATACACACCTACATACAACAAACAATCTCTGACAAGGGCATGAGGGGAAACAGAGGGTTAAATACACAGCATGTAATGAATGGGATTGGAACCAGGTGTGTAGGAAGACAAGACAAAATCAATGGAAAATGAAAAATGGATCAATGATGGCTAAAAGTCGTGACAGTACCCCCCTCCCCCCTGAGGTGCGGCTCCAGCTGCGCGGCTCCAGCTGCGCGTCAACACCGACCTCGGGGACAACCCAGAGGGCAAGGCACAGGGCGATCCGGATGGAAACGGTGGAAATCTCGCAGCATAGAAGGATCCAACCCGTCCTCCACCGGAACCCAGCATCTCTCCTCTGGACTTTACCCCTCCCAGTCCACGAGGTACTGAAGGCCCCTCGCCCGACTTCTCGAATCCAGTATGGAACGAACAGAGTACGCCGGGGCCCCCTCGATGTCCAGAGGGGGCGGAGGAACCTCCCGCACCTCAGACTCCTGGAGTGGGCCAGCCACCACCAGCCTGAGGAGAGATACATGGAACTAGGGGTTAATGCGGTAATCAGGGGGAAGCTGTAATCTATAACATACCTTGTTCCCTCTCCTAAGGACATTAAATGGCCCTACAAACCGCGGACCCAGCTTCCGACAGGGCAGGCGGAGGGGCAGTTTTCGGGTCAAGAGCCAGACCCTGTCCCCCGGTGCGAACACCGGGGCCTCACTGCGGTGACGGTCTGCGCCAACTTTCTGGGCAGGTGTCTAGGAGCCTTGCACTGGGCACACACCGAGCAGGAGGAAACATAAACCCTCACGTCCTTAGCTAAAGTGGGCCACCAGTACATCCCAATAAGACAGTGCACCGTCCGACCAATCCCAGGATGACCAGAGGAGGGTGACGTGTGGGCCCAATAGATCAGTCGGTCACAGACGCCTAGCTGGACACTGAGGGGGAGCGGGCTCTGCACGTGATGCCCGCTCAATGTCCACGTCCAGCTCCCACACTACCGGCGCCACCAAACAAGAGGGAGTGGGAGTGGGATCCATGGGCCGCTCCTTTGTGTCATACAGCCGGGACAATGCGTCTGCCTTAACGTTCTGGGAGCCTAGTCTGTAAGAAAGGGTAAACACAAAACGGGTGAAAAACATGGCCCACCTTGCCTGGAGGGTTCAGTCTCCTCGCCACCCGGATGTACTTCAGATTGCGGTGGTCAGTCCAGATGAGAAAAGGATGTCTAGCACCCACAAGCCAATGTATCCACGCCTTCAGGGCCTTGACGACAGCCAACAGCTCCCGGTCCCCCACGTCATAGTTTCCCTCCGCTGGGCTGAGCTTCGGTGGCGTACCCGAGCGCTGAAAGAGCAAAGCTCCTATCCCAGCCTCGGACGTGTCCCCTTCCACTATGAACGCCAAAGAGGGATCCGGATGGGTCAGCACGGGAGCCGAGATAAGCAAAGCCCTCAGATGATTGAAAGCCCTGTCCGCCACACCTGTCCACTGCAAGCGCACCGGGCCCCCTTCTGCAGTGAAGTAATGAGAGCCGCTACCTGACCAACAGCCCAGATAAACCTCCGGTAGTAGTTGGCAAACCCTACGAATCGCTGCACCTCCTTTACCGTGGTGGAAGTCGGCAAATTACTCACAGCTGCAATGCGGTCACTCTCCATCTCCACCCCTGACGTGGAAATGTAATACCCTAGAAAGGAGACAGACTGTTGGAAGAACATGCATTTCTCAGCCTTGAGGGACAGGTTATGCTCCAACAGGCGACCAAGCACTTTGCGCACCAGGGACACATGCTTGGCGCACGTAGCGGAGTATATCAAAATGTCATCAATATACACCACTACACCCTACCCTGTCCCTGAAAATCTCGTCTACAAAGGCTTGGAAGACTGATGGCGCATTCATCAACCCGTACGGCATGACGAGGTACTCATAGTGCCCTGAGGTGGTACTGAAAGCCGTCTTCCACTCGTCTCCCTCTCGGATATGCACCAGGTTGTAAGCGCTCCTGAGATCTAGTTTGGTGAAGAATCGCGCCCCGTGAATTGACTCTATCGCTGTAGCTAGGAGTGGTAGCGGGTAACTATACCTAACAGTGATCTGATTCAGACACCGATAGTCAATACACGGGCGCAGACCCCATCCTTCTTCTTCACAAAAAAGAAACTTGAGGAGGAGGGTAAAGTGGAGGACCGAATGTACCCCTGACGCAGGGATTCGGAGACATATGTTTCCATAGCCTCCGTCTCCGCCTGTGAGAGGGGATACACGTGACTCCTGGGAAGTGCAGCGTCTACCAGGAGGTCTATCGCATAATCACCCCGTCAATGAGGTGGTAATTGAGTCGCCTTCTTTTTGGAGAAGGTGAGAGCCAAACCGGCATATTCAGGGGGAATGCGCATGGTGGAGACCTGGTCTGGACTCTCCACCGTTGTAACACCAACGTAAACCCCTAAACACCTACCTGAGCACTCTCGCGACCATCCCGTGAGAGCCCTCTGTGGCCAAGAAACAGTGGGGTTATGACAGACTAACCAGGGTAGGCCCAGCACCACAAGAAACGCAGGAGAGTCAATGAGAAAGAGACTCTCCGTAAGACCCCCCTGCATCACCATACCCAAAGGCGACCTCCCTAATCACTCCTGACCCTAATGGTCGACTATCTAAGGCGCAAATGGGGAATCGCATATCCACAGGAAACATTGTGATTCCTAATCTATGAGCTGACGCTCTATCAGTAAAATTCCAAGCTGCGCCTGAATCTACGAGCGCCTTATGCTGGGAATATGGGGAAAACTCAGGAAAAGTGACAGACACAAACATATGTGCAACAGAGGGCTGTGGTTGAGAATGGTGCCGGCTCACCTGGGGTGACGCCAGAGCACCCTGCCTGCTGCCTCGATTCCCAGGGGAAAAAACCCGGCACCGACCGGCAGTGTGTCCTCTGCGGCCACAGATGGTGCACGAACTGGAACCTCCTCCGGTCTTCCTACGCACCGCCCCTCTCAGCTCCATAGGTTCAGGAGTGGGGGTGCGAGGGGATGGAACCACCAGACCCCAATCTGAATGTCCGCGGGTAGCCAGCAGGTTGTCCAGCCGGATGGACAGGTCCATCAGCTGATCCAACGTGAGAGTGGTGTCTCTGCATGCCAGCTCCAGACCACTTCCTCACACAGACTGCAATGATAATGGTTGATCAGGGCCCGACCTTTCCAACCTGCGCCAGCAGCCAGGTTCCTAAACTCCAGGGTGAACTCCTGGGCGCTCCTCGTCTCCTGCCTCAGATGGTAGAGGCGTTCATCCGCCGCTCTACCCTCGGGCGGATGGTCGAAGACTGCCCGTAAATGGAGGGTGAACTCCTCAAACTGGTCCAATGCCGCATCTCCCTCTCTCCACATGGCGTTGGCCCATTCCAGAGCTCTCCCGATGAGGCACGAGACTAGGGCGGACACCTTCTCATGGTCCGATGGAGCCGGGTGGACGGTGGCCAGATAAAGGTTCAACTGCAACAAAAAACCCTGGCAGGTCGCAGCCCTCCGGTCGAACTCCTAGGGTAAGGAGAGACGGATTCCACTTGGTTCAGGCAGGAAAGGGGCGCTCAAAAGAGACCCCGGTTTGGCTGGTGGAGGCGCTGGAAAAACTCCCTGTCTCTCCCAGCGGTCCATATTTTGGACAACGCGGTCCATGGCGGTGCTAAGTTGGTAAAGCATTACTGCATGCTCCTGGACGCTCTCCTCCAACTCAATGGTCGGGGTATCCTCTCCTGCTGACTCCATAGTGTGGTCAGAGATTCTGTAATGCGGTGCGTGCTGGTGGCAGGGAAGTCAGGCGCAGGAGAATGAACTTGGTAAAAACGGAGCTGTTTAATAAAAAAAAAAATTTAACTCTGAAAAGCAAAGTATACAAAAATAACATAATCGGGTGCAAAACCCGTCGCACACCAGAACAAAATACAAACCTACACACAACAAACAATCTCTGACAAGGACATTAGGGAAAACAGAGGGTTAAATACACAACATGTAATGAATGGTATTGGAACTAGGTGTGTAGGAAGACAACACAAAACCAATGGAAAATGACAAATTGATCAATCATGGCTAGAAGGTCGGTGACGTCGACCGCCGAACACCACCCGAACAAGGAGAGGGACCGACTTCAGCGGAAGTCGTGACACGTTGAGACTTGTGTTTTGTGGGTACTACCACAGTTGCGGAAGAAAACAATATGAAAGTACACATTTACCAGTGTAAACAAAATATTGGTTCATTTTTCAGTTGAAGTCAGTTGAAGTCGAAAGTTTACATACACCTTAGCCAATTACATTTAAACTCAGTTTTTCACAATTCCTGATATTTAATCCTAGTAAAAATTCCCTGGCATATGTCAATTAGAATTACCACTTAACTTTAAGATTGTGAAATGTCAGAATAATAGTAGAGAGAATGATTTATACCAGCTTTTATTTATTCGATCACATTCCCAGTGGGTAAGAAGTTTACATACACTCAATTAGTATTTGGTAGCATTGCCTTTAAATTGTTTAACTTGGGTCAAACGTTTTGGGTAGCCTTCCACAAGCTTCCTACAATAAGTTGGGTGAATTTTAGCCCATTCCTCCTGACAGAGCTGGTGTAACTGAGTCAGGTTTGTAGGCCTCCTTGCTCGCACATGCTTTTTCAGTTCTGCCCACAAATTTTCTATAGAATTGGGGTCAGGGCTTTGTGATGGCCACTCCGATACTTTGACTTTGTTGTCCTTAAGCCATTTTGTCACAACTTTGGTAGTATGCTTGGGGTTATTGTCCATTTGGAAGACCCATTTGCGACCAAGCTTTAACTTCTTGACTGATGTCTTGAGATGTTGCTTCATTATATCCACATAATTGTCCTCCCTCATGATGCCATCTATTTTGTGAAGTGCATCAGTCCCTCCTGCAGCACAGCACCCCCACCTGCCACCCCGTGCTTCATGGTTGGGATGGTGTTCTTCTAATTGCAAGCCTCCCCCTTTTCCGTCCAAACATAACGATGGTCATTATGGCCAAACTGTTCTATTTTTGTTTCATCAGACCAGAGGACATTTCTCCCAAAAGTACGATCTTTGTCCCCATGTGCAGTTGCAAACCGTAGGCTGGCTTTTTTATGGCGGTTTTGGAGCAGTGGCTTCATCCTTGCTGAGCGGCCTTTCAGGTTTTCTCGATATAGGACTCGTTTTACTATGGATATAGATCATTTTGTACCTGTTTCCTCCAGCATCTTCACAAGGTCCTTTGCTGTTGTTCTGGGATTGATTTCCACTTTTTCGCATCCACGTTCATCTCTAGGAAACACAACACGTCTCCTTCCTGAGCGGTATGACAGCTGTGTTGTCCCATGGTGTTTATACTTCCATACTATTGTTTGTACAGATGAATGTGGTACCTTCATGCATTTGGAAATTGCTCCCAAGGATGAACCAATACTTGTGGAGGTCTACAATTTGTTTTCTGAGATCTTGGCTGATTTCTCTTGATTTTCCCATGATGTCAAGCAAAGAGACACCGAGTTTGATGGTAGGCCTTGAAACACATTCACAGGTACACCTCCAATTGACTCAAATTATGTCAATTAGCCTATCAGAAGCTTCTAAATCCATGACATAATTTTCTGGAATTTTCCAAGCTGTTTAAAGTCACATTCAACTTAAGTGTATGTAAACTTCTGACCCACTGGAATTGTGATGCAGTGAATTATAAGTGAAATAATCTGTCTAAACAATTGTTGGAAAAATTACTTGTGTCATGCACAAAGTAGATGTCCTAAACGACATGCCAAAACTATAGTTTGCTAACAAGAAATTTGTGGAGTAGTTGAAAAACGAGTTTTAATGACTCCAACCTAAGTGTATGTACACTTCTGACTTCAACTGTAATTTATACATTCTCATCATTTGGTTGCTAGAGATGCGACACAGTCAATTAGTTAGATATTTACAGACGCAACACAGTCGTTCGTTCTTTGTGTTCCATTGCCATGCTCAGAGGCAACGTTCTTATCTCTTGCTTGCTGCTAGCTAGCCAACTACGGCTACACTGTCACTGCCTCTAATGTAATAGTTTAAGCTGTTTATCAGTGATGTAAAGTACTTAAGTAATAATACTTTAAAGTACTACTTATGTAGGTTTTTGGCGTATCTGTACTTTACTTTCCTATTTATATTTTCTTGCCAACTTTTACTTTTACTTCACTACGTTTCTAAAGAAAATTATGTACTTTTTACTCCAAACATTTTCCCTGACACTGAACAGTACTCGTTACATTTTGACAGCAAAATGGTCCAATTCACACACAAGAGAACATCCATGGTCATTCCTACTGCCTCACTCAACAAAAATTGGCGGACTCACTCAACAAAAATGATTAATTTGTAAATGATGTCTGAGTGTTGGAGTGTGCCCCTGGCAATCCGTCAATACATTTAAAAAAAAAAATTGTGCTGTCTGGTTTGCATAATATAAGGAATTTGAACTGGTTTATACTTTTACTTTTGATACTTAAGTATATTTAAAACCAAATACTTGTATACTTTTACTCAAGTATTATTTTACTAGGTGGCTTTCACTTTTACTTGAGGCATTTAATATTAATGTATCTTTACTTTTACTCAAGAATAACAATTGAGTACTTTTTCCACCAGTGCTGTTTATCCTGCTTATACCACAATTGCCAAAGAAAACAATACTAAGTACATATTTACCGATAGAAAAAAAAAAAAAATGTGTTGATATTTTCATTTATATAAGCTAATTCATACTTGCTCATCTTTTGGTTGCTAGAGACGCGACCCAGTCGTTCATTCGATTAGTTCAATATTTATGGACGCGACCCAGTCGTTCATTCTTTATGTTCTGTTGCCATGCTGTTGCCATGCTCGCTGGCAATATTCTCATCCTTTGCTTGCTAGATAGCCAGCTGGTTATGGCTAACACAATCACAACCTCTGCAGCCAGAATAACAGCAAAGTAGCTGTTTTCTACTAACATTAATTTGGATACATCCATAACAATGAGCTGATAATGCAAGGTTTTGCCTAGCATAGCTAGAAAAGTTATTCTCGTCAGGACACTCGTCAGCACTGACTGTTAATTACGAGGGGATCGCATTGCAAATCAGATGCAAGTATGTCTGCAAAAACAAATCAATGCTAGCTAGCTAAGTTTTTCCACGTTGGACCTGTGTTTACAATGCATTCAATTTCAGTTTGTGTGGTTGTTGGTTTAGATTTCTGTAACTTTGTTGCGCGTATGGTCTTCATGTCTTCATGTGTAGGAGCATATTCCCGATATCTTTTCCAACTTTACCGATATCTTTTCCAACTGTTCTGTTATCTTTTTTTAATGTCCATTCTAGAATGCCCTTCTAGCCAGTCAGAAACGAGTATTCAACCATGTTAGGGTATACATGTGTATTAAAGTAGTAAAAAGTTAAGTATTTGGTCGAATATTCATAGTCCGTTGTTGGATGCATTTGCTGTTTGTTTTGGTTGTGTTTCAGATAATTTCTTGCCCAATAGAAATTAATGGTAAATAAGGTATTGTATCATTTTGGAGACATTTTTTTGTAAATAAGAATAGAATATGTTTCTAAAAATGTCTACATTAATGTGGATGCTACCATGATTAAGGATAATTCTGATTTAATCGTGAATAATGAGGAGTGAGAAAGTTGCAGACACACATTAGTAACTTTCTCACTAATGTTCTTCGGGATCGGTGTCCCATCGGGATGGTTTAGCTAACGTAGGCTAATGAGATTAGCATGAGGTTGTAAGTAACAATAACATTTCCCAGGACATAGACATATCTAATTTTGGCAGAAAGCTTAAATTCTTGTTAATCTAACTGCACTGTCCAATTTACAGTAGCTATTACAGTGAAAGAATAGCATGCAATTGTTTGAGGAGGGTGCATCATTTTGAACATGAAAAGTTATTAATAAACATATTAGGCACATTTGGGCAGTCTTGACACAACATTTTCAACAGAAATGCAATGTTTCATTAGATCAGTCTAAAACTTTCCACATACACTGCTGCCATCTAGTGGCCAAAATCTAAATTGCACCTGGGCTGGAATAATATATTATGGCCTGTCTATTGCATTTCAAAGATGATGGTACAAAATAATGTTTTTTTTTTCATTGTATTATCTTTTACCAGATCTATTGTGTTATATTCTCCTACATTCCTTTCACATTTCCACAACGTTTCCTTTCAAATGGTATAAAGAATATGCATATCCTTTCTTTCTTCTGTCATTTTAGGTGAAAATTGAACAAAAGGGGCATATCCTTAAAAGGTTTTAAAGGTCTTACTCACATCGGCTCCAGAGAGCGTGATCAAACACTCATCTGAAACAGCTGGTAATCTCACACATGGTTCAGTGTTGCTTTCCTCAAATAAAGCATAGAAGGTACAATATTTAGCTTGTCTGGTAGGCTTGCGTCACTGGACAGCTCGCAGCTGGCTTTCCCTTTGTGATAGTTTGCAAGCTGTTTGATGGTTTGTCGGAGGGTGTAGCAGGATTTTTTATAGGCGTCCAGATTATTGCCCCACTCCTTGAAAGCAGCAGCTCTAGCCTTTAGCTTAGTGTGGATATTGCCTGTAATACATGGCTTCTGGTTGGGATATGTACGTACGGTCACTGTGGGGATGATGTCGTCGATGCACTTATTAATGAAGCCGGTGTCTAAATTCCTAAATGCCATCGGATGAATTGTGGCACATATTCCAGTCTGTGCTAGCAAAACAGTCTTATAGCTTAGCATCCGCATCATCGGACCACTTCCGTATTGAGCGTGTCACTGGTACTTCCTGTTTAAGCTTTTGTTTGTAAGCAGGAATCAGGAGGATATATTTATGGTCAGACTTGCCAAATTGGAGGACGAGGGAGAGCTTTGTATGCATATCTGTGTGCGGAGTAAAGGTGACCAAAAGGTTTTTTTTCACCTCCAGTTGCACAGGTTGGTAGAAATGAGGTAAAATGGATTTCAGTTTTCCTGCATTAAAATCACCGGTCACTAGGAGCGCCACCTCTGTGTGAGCATTTTCTTATTTGCTTATGGCCCTATACATCTCGTTTTAATAAAATAAATGGAAAATAATACAAAATAATAACCTTGAACAATGCACAGACAAGAAACAGAAACAGAAAGAATGACGAGCGGGGAAGAAACCAAAGGGAGTGACAAGGGCAGGTAATCAAGGAGGTGATGGAGTTCAGGTAAGTGTCATTATGCACCCAACGCTGGTGAAAGGTGTGCACCCTAACGAGCAGCCTGGTGACCTAGAGGCCGGAGAGGGAGCACACGTGACAGTACAATTTCCCCGACGCACAGCTCCAGCCGCAGGACGATCCCGGGGTACAGGAGCTGACCGGTCACCTCTGCTAAGGCATGGGAACTTGTCGATCCAGCTGAGGCATGGGAGCATGACGACCTAGAGCACCGGAGAGAGAGCATATGTGACAGTACCCCCTCCCTGGCACGTTCGGCTCCAGCCGCAGGATGCCAACCACAGGGACGATCCCGGGGATCCGGAGCGGAACCAGGCTCGGAAACCTGACGAACCGGCTGAGGAGTAAGAGCCCGATGAGCCGGCTGAGACCCCCCCGGTTGCCTCGGCTGAGGCACTGGAACCTGTTCATCCAGCTTAGGCATGGGAGCCTATCCAACCCGCTAAGGCATGGGAGCCTACAAACCGGCTGAGGCCTCCCGGTAGCTCCGCTCCAACACCCGGACCCACATCACCCCCAACACAATTTTTTTTAAATTATTACAAAAAACACTCCCTGATGCTCCCCTTTGTTGAGTCGTCAGTCTGTAACGAGTACGCTAAGAGTCGAGAAGCAAGTTCAGGGAGTGAATACATTTAAAAAATAAATGAACAAAATAAGAAACACAAACAGGGCATCAACATGAAACAGGTACCGAAACAATGCCAACTGGGGAAGAAACCAAGGGAGAGTGACATATAAAGGGCAGGTAATCAAGGAGGTGATTACAGGTGTGCACCATAACGAGCAGCCTGGAGGCCGGAGAGGGAGGACACGTGATAGTCCTCTCCTTCTTCCTCTGAGGAGCCTCCACTGGTACAAAAAAAGTTACAATCAGAGCAACAAAAAAAAAACCAAAATAGCACAATTGGTCAGGAGCCCGTAAAACGGCTGTTATTCCCTCCAGCGTCATTCTGGCCCTCTTTTTTTAATTACATTCTAATTTAAAAATCGTTAAGTTATGGAATTGGAATTTAATTGGAATTAGACTGTTTGGACATTTTGAATAGGAATTTAATTGGAATTGTAAAAATAACAACGGCTGTCGTCAAACCATGTGTTTGGTGTATTTAATACCGTACCACTTATTCCGCTCCAGCCATTACCACGAGTCCGTCCTCCCCAATTAAGGTGCCACCAATCTCCTGTGTTTTACAGTTCCCAGTTGATACAATTAATGCAGATAGAATCAATTTAATGTAGGATTTGTTTCAACCTGTGTTCCTGTATTTCCAGTATAGCTATGCTGTGTGAACAGTAACATGATCAGCCTGAAAGCCTGAGGGAATTTAATTTTAATTAGAATCTTAGGAATTGCTGGGGATAATATTGAATCTGGAATATAATTATTGGAATTCAACTAGCATTGGATTTCAGAGGAATATAATTATCTCTGAATTCAAAGACTGACAGGGAATTTGAATTGAATTAAATTTAATTTACAGGGAGAGAGAATTGAATTAGAATTGAATTTGTGGAATTGACCCAACCCTGACTTGTGAATACCATTTTTATGTCTCTGTACAGTATAAAGGAAGTTAGAGGTCGCTTTGTGAGCCAATGCTAACTAGCATTAGTACAATGACTGGAGGTCTACAGGTACGCTAGTTCATCTGACTGTGAGTAAGTATAAAAAATTGCTTAGCTGCCAGAATCTTGCAGTATTCCTTTAATACCAAGACACAATAATGGCCAATTCATGGCCAGTCAATTTAAATCTCAATCTTTCTGGTCATATTCATTCCTGGTTTTAATGAGTGTAGAATAGGCTAGGTTACAGAGGAAAGCCTGCTGAGAGTGGAGATTGGCTGGTAGTTCAAACCGACTCTCTGTGAAAGGAACTGTGTGTGGCAGTGGCAACAGCAGCTATCTGAGACCATTCTCCTCAGCAGGCTTTGTATTAGATCCAAGGCGAGCAAGTTCACAGAGACAGACCCTGGAGAAGGGGAGGGAAAACTGGTCTGGACAGGGTTTTTTTTCAAAGGCAATTCCAGCATTTGGATGCCCATCGTGATTCACGCATGCAGCAGTGGATTCAAAAGATGCAGAAATGTCTTTTGTTCACCAGCTCTCCTTTAGAACTGATTCCTTTAGTGCAGTTTTAAAACAGCAGTCTCTCTTCTTTATAACGGCAGCCTTTCATTTAGAAATGTTAATGCAACAAAGATGTCTCAAATGAATGTGTAGTTGTACTCTTATAAGATGTTATGCATATTTATGGTGGTTCATCTCAGATAAGAGCCTGGTGCCCATGAGTTCATGTAATTGTATCCTCCTACCCTGTGTTTAGAGGATATGGATTTGTCCCCCCCCCCCCCCCCACCTTCCTTTCCCACTCACTGAGCTATCCGGTTACATAAAACATTTATTGCTATTTCCCTTTCAATAAAAAATAAGTCCTCATAAAATACACATCACATTGGCTAATGCTCCATTTAGCTTTCCCAATAATAAAGACCCTCTTGAAATAGTAACAGAGAGCTGATCCCAGTTTGCATTATCGTCTGGCTTGGTATCATAAGTGTCCCTTATTGAATCTCCTCCATTAGCAGACTGGAAATGGGGGAGCCTTTTCCTCTCACACAGATGCTATTTTGTACACAATTTCAAGCAACTAGAGCCGTACATACTGTATACCAAGATATTGCATCTAAAGTGTTTAATGACCTCCTTGGCATGTTCACTTGTTGCTAATGACTGGTGAAGCATTAAGATTAAGATGGGAAGCATTTACTCCTGCATTCCTCGGTTCTCCATTAATGTCCTAATCAATCACAGGAGCGGCTCTAACAGTCTGCCCTCCTTTCCGTTCCTCAGGCTTGGGTTGGGTTCTGGCTATGTACGCTGCTGACCTTGGGGAAGAAGAGAGAGGAGTCCTCTAGGCACAGTGCTGCTCAGTGGAGCTGATAAAACCTTTGTCTTGTTTCGAGGAAATGCTGATGGACATACTGGGACACTGGCAACACAGGAAGCAGAATGAGGATAATAGAACCAACACGGCTAACCTTTCTTCCACGCTGCCGCTGGGAGGCTGAGGGGCCATGGCTCGCCACTCAACACTCCCCAGTCCCCACTGCCTGGGAGAGGTAGGGGAGGGGCCGTGTGGAGGGTGAGGGGATGGTTCTCATAGCTCTCTTTCTCTCCCTTACAGGATTCCTTTCCTGCCACTTCACTCCCCAATCTTGTTTCACGGCCAGTGGGTCTCAATGGCCGGCTCTGAAGGGGGGTTGAGGGGGGACAAGCAGGGCCACGGGGGACTGTTGCAGAGTGAATAGGTGTATTTGGACTGTAGGTTCTGGGTTTGAGGGGTTCACAGAGAGCTGAGCTACAGGGGGGCTTCATTCTCTTTTCACTCAAAGTGGGTCAGGTGCTCGCTGTGTGAAAGTCTGGGAAAACTAAAAGAAAGTTCAGTGCAAATAAAAAATTTTACGACAATGCTAACTGGATGTAGGAAACAATAACATTGCGGACTATATTGCATGTCTGGTTGCCATGGAGATGGATGAGACGACTTTCTGGATAAAAAATTCAAATGAACGTAACTGTTACAGTCTTATTTATTTAGAACTGTCTTTAAAAAAAATGTTTTATACATTATGTTGATTTCAATTGATTTCTTGAAAAGAGTGTGATTAAGCAGCTTCTGGGATTGGATCCTCAGACCACCATGATTATCCATTACTTCCTACATATTTTATGATTATCTGATGCCTAGAAAGCTCAGTGCTCCAACATGCTGATAGGCCATGCACTCACTGCACTCACATTAGTGCTGATGACCAACCTGCTGCACTACAGCTTCCATCCTTCGTCAAACAAAGGGAAAACCATATTTTTTAAGACAGGCCTTTGAACTCTCCGTCTGCCTAACATTCTGCACTGCTGCCAATGGTCAGAGATTGAAGAGAAAGAGGAATGGGGTCACAGATCATTTAACTGGTCACATTAACTTGAAAAAATGTGTATGTGAAGTGCTTAACCCACAGCTAGCCCTCTGTGGCACCATTCTGTGACATAAATCACCCTTTAGTAGGCATTTGTCAGAGACTGGGCTTATGGACAATGAGCTGGTCTTAATGAGGGTGAAAGGGACAGAGTCAACGGATGACCGGAATATGAAGGAGGGAGATGGTTTTCCTTCTGAGGGGCCCTGCCCTGTCTGTAACGTTTCTTTACATGAGTGAATGTCTAGCAGAGATACAAGGCCCTGTTTGGTTTTGATTATTATCGGAGACTTTGTAAGAATGTTATATAGTTAAGCAAGCATAGAGACACAATCATTTCAAGATGGTGTATGTTATAGTAATTACCGAAATATACTTGTCAGTTGTGAAAAGGAGATAATTGTGAAATTACTGACCAGGGTAGATTATGTTCATTCCATAAGGAATCATGTCTACATATTCGTTTTATAATTTATCAACGTATTGTCTTATTAATGTATATGCTGTATGTTGGGAATAATATTCGACATTTATCAGAATTACTAACACACAAACTACTCCCACAGAGCATTAAAACCAATTTGCTTATCTCCTGTAATCAAATATATTTAATAACAGCATGTGATAAATACAGTACGTTTGTAGCTGCCTCTCATTAATTCATCATTTAATAATTGGGTATGAATTAATAAGAGTATCTGTTAAGTATTTATTTGTGTGCATGTATAAAACATACACCCATGATGTATACGTTTGTCTGGTTGGCAAACTAATGATGATTGTGTTAGACTGTGAGGGGCTCCCAGTCTTCAGTCTTCCGCCATAGTGTGGTCCTGCAGTAGTAATCATGCGGTGTTGCGGTGTTGTAACGAACAGGAAGCAACGGGTATACTCCAGTGGGGGATGGCTACAAACCAGCAGTGGGATGCAGTGTGCTATGTTGGTGGAATGAATCTGCCAAAAATGTGCAACTGGACAAAAGGCAGCGAAAGCAAAGGTCATGGTAACGTAACCATACTGTATATAGGGAAAATGACAGAAAAGAGGCAGGCGTTTTATTTGATTGCGTTATGATAAAAAAAAATGTGTTCACTGAATTATATATATTTTTTTACACCCATTTACAATTCATTTTCTCTCACATAAAAAAATATTGCAATATTTTGTTTTGCTATAAGTACGTTTGAGTTAATGCTTTGTGTAACCGGTGTGAAATGGCTAGCTAGTTAGCGGGGAACACGCTAATAGCGTTTCAATCAAAACTTTCACGTGAGAATCGGATGGGCAGTTTTTCACATGTGGAATTGCAAGTTCACATGTGAAAAACAATCACATGTAAAAAAACTCCCTTTCACACGTGGAATTACAATTTCATGTGAAAAACACTCACTTTAATGTTTTTCAAATATGAATTAGCAAATTGCATTTTATTTTAACATGAGATTGTTTTTCACATGTGAACTTGCAATTCCACATGTGAAAACTGCCCATCCGATTCTCACGTGAAAGTTTTTAAGATGTGAAAACTGCAATTTTCACATGTAAAACTGCAATTCACGTGAGTTGAAAACATGTTATTTTCCTAATGTCAAAAGGTGGTGTTAACATGTGAACTTTAAATATAATACATGTGAAAATATGGTTTCACATGTGAAATTTAAGCTCAACATGTGGAAACAGCTACTTCACATATGAAAATGCGATTTCACATGTGAAACTGGAAATTCAACATATTTTTTTGTACGGGTGTCTGGGCTGAACAGAACAGACCCCATAAACCTCTGGACTCCATTAACCACACAGGTCCATGCTGGTCACCCTGGGGCCTGTAGAGGTGGGGGTAGTAGGGGGCTGGGAGCGGGGATAGGAGAGACACACAAAAAGGCCCTTGAAGAGGCCTTTCCTGTGCTACGTGTCAGATGAGCCTCAGGGTATCACAGTCTGTACACACTCTCATTCAACACTAATCATGTGGATGTGTTGTACACAATGTTGGGCTCTCAATCCGTTTGGTACATTGGAAGTGTTGAGACTGTGTGTGGCTTAGAGCGTTGGGGTGATAGACTGTACTGTACAAACCTCACATTTATATTTGCTAACTTTAACTTCCTGACTGATGTCTTGAGATGTTGCTTCAATATATCCACATAATTGTCCTGCCTCATGATGCCATCTATTTTGTGAAGTGCACCAGTCCCTCCTGCAGCAAAGCACCCCCACAAAATGATGCTGCCACCCCAGTGCTTCAAGGTTGGGATGGTGTTCTTCTAATTGCAAGCCTCCCCCTTTTTCCTCCAAACATTGGGATTGTGTTCTGGGATGGTGTTCTTCGGGTTGCAAGCCTCCCCCTTTTTTCTCCAAAAAGTGCAATCTTTGTCCCCATGTGCAGTTGCGAACCGTAGTCTAGCTTTTTTATGGCGGTTTTAGAGCAGTGGCTTCATCCTTGCTGTGGATATAGATACTTTTGTACCTGTTACCTCCAGCATATTCACAAGGTCCTTTCCTGTTGTTCTGGGATTGATTTGCACTTTTCGCACCAAAGTACGTTCATCTCTAGGAGACAGAATGTTTCTCCTTCCTGAGCGGTATGACGGCTGCGTGGTCCCATGGTGTTTATACTTGCGTACTATTGTTTGTACAGATGAACGTGGTACCTTTCATTCGTTTGGAAATTGCTCCCAAGGATGAAGCAGACTTGTGGAGGTCTACAATTTTTTTCAGAGGTCTTGGCTGATTTCTTTTGATTTTAACATGATGTCAAGCAAAGAGGCACTGAGTTTGAAGGTAGGCCTTGAAATACATCCACAGGTACACCTCCAATAGACTCAAATGATGTCAATTAGCCTATCAGAAGCTTCTAAAGCTATGACATCATTTTCTGGAATTTTCCAAACTGTTTAAAGGCACAGTCAACTTAGTGTGTGTAAACTTCTGACCCACTGGAATTGTGATACTGTGAATTATAAGTTAAATAATCTGTCTGTAAACAATTGTTGGAAAAATACTTTTTTTCTGGGCCTTTACTAGTCCTGTATTAGTGGACCGATATAGCAGTCTATAGCGCTTCAACAAACAATTCTCAGCAATCATACCGACCCCTTAACATCTTCCCGTGGCTATGACTGGAATCCGTATGAAGAACATTTTTCTGGGTATGAGAACAATCTCAGAAAGGCTGTAGAATGTGTAATCTCTTGCTGATGTGTTTGACAGAGTGGCACCTCAGTCTCTGCCTCTGATATCAGCAGGGATTACATTTACAGGTGTGCAGAATGGCAATAACGACATTAAGACGTGCCCTTTGTACGCTCATGTAATTAGCCATGCGTCTACTACTGTTGTATTTGTCCATTTGAACCTGCTCATCTTCTCTATGTTCACCAATCAGCCCAAAGCTCAACGGGTTCACTATCATCCTCCCGTCACAATGCAGGCCTGTTCACCCAGCAACACCTGGTCAAGTCCTACCACAGCCTAACACGCTTCATAGACAACCCAGGTCTACAGTAACATCTCCACACTCAAACACATGTGTTCCTTATCTAATTGAAATTTGGAAAAGAGTAAGTGCATTCATGCCATTTGCCATGATATGTGACTACATCTTACAAAGGTGGAATTCTCTGTGTATTTGGCATACAGTCTGCTATCGCCACTTATCTCTCCAGCCCTGCCTGTCCCAACATGGACCCATCAGGAGATCCCAGGGTGGACGGAGAACAGGTCTCACTCATAGCCCTGTAATTTAATTGTAATTGAATTAGAAATGATGCATGGCGTTAAACCTGGTGTCAGATCTATGGAGCAAAGGAGTGGGTAAGTTACAGTGGGGCAGGCAGGAGCATAGGGAACCGGCTGCCATTTGGGACCCAGCCCTTGTCGTTAATACCCTAGCTACAGAGTCCTGGTCTTCCTGATAGAGGCAGCTGGTCCTGCTGTTACGGAGCTGATCCAGGGAGAGGAGGGGGAGACACACCCCGGTCATTTAAACCCTGCTCAGCTCAGCTCATTTTCAAATACAATTATTGTGGCGTCGTGTTTGATTTGAGTCTAAAGGATTTAATATGACTGTTTGTATGCGTATGGTATGACTGTGGGCTGAGGTTAAGTGTTACTCTCTAGTATTGTGTAGGACCAGGATGTTTGTTTTTAGTGAGAGGATAATGGTTTGTAGATATATCAACAGCAGCAGCAGTTCTAATTCCCCAGATTAGTCATGTGAGAAATGGGAACATGAGGCTCCTCACGAGAGGGTTAATGGGAAGTGCCCTTCACATGATTTTGTAGCCATGGAATGTAGTTGGAGAATCCTGTTGGCAGGTGCAGGGGAATGAGGTTACCATGGAAACCGGTGTTAAGGTACATAGGCGTGTGGGGCACAGTTGTCATCACATCGTTTGAACTGATTGACCTCCTGCTAACTCAGGAAAGGACCTCAATGCCACCAGTTACTCTGTGTGCTCGATTTTGTGTTCAAAGTTCAAGGGACTCAACACACTAAATCCAGTGTTTAAAATGCAGCCATTCCGTTATTTATTCCTGTGTTTTTCTACTTGCTTGGTGGTCTGATGGCTGTCGTCATTTGATCAGCACATCACAGGACTAAAGCAGCAAATCAGTGCCAGACTAAATGTTCCTTAGTTCTATGGCATCAAATCAGTCTCTAAAGTCTATTGCGAGCAAGATGGCACTGTCAAGCGAGATTAGACATCATTGAGCAAGCAAACACGAAGTCGAGAGCGCAGAGGATGGGCCCTGCAAGCAGAGGATGATGCGGCTAGCACACAGACAAGTCGAGAGCACAGAAATTTGGTTGAGAGAGCAGACAGACAGGATGTGTCCAGCGAGCAGACAGGCCAGTGGAGAGAGCAGAGAGTGTGTCCAGCGAGCAGACAGGCCAGTGGCGAGAGCAGAGGATGTGTATAGCGAGCAGACAGGCCGGTGGAGAGAGCAGACAGGCCAGTGGAGAGAGCAAGCAGGCCAGTGGAGAGAGCAGACAGGCCAGTGGAGAGAGCAGAGGATGTGTCAGAGAGCAGACAGGCCGGTGGAGAGAGCAGACAGGCTAGTGGAGAGAGCAAACAGGCCAGTGGAGAGAGCAGACAGGCCAGTGGAGAGAGCAGAGGATGTGTCAGATAGCAGACAGGCCAGTGGAGAGAGCAGACAGGCCAGTGGAGATAGCAGAGGATGTGTCAGAGAGCAGACAGGCCAGTGGAGAGAGCAGACAGGCCAGTGGAGAGAGCAGAGGATGTGTCAGATAGCAGACAGGCCAAACTTGAGAGCTGGCACGTGTGACTTTGGGCGAGCAGAACATCATCGCTGCAAATCAAAAAGCAAAATGTCTTAATCACAAAATGTAGAACCGTAAGCAAAGAACCATGGTTCAAACACGGAAACAATACATTTGAAAGCATCAAGTTGTCCACCAACAATAGTTAAATGTCTTTGTCAAGTTTTCACTCTCAATATCTCAAGTTGCTCTCTCTCAAGTCTGGGCATCTTTAGGTTTCAATTTATGTTTTTTCTCGATTGGATTTCAGGCTGGTGGGGGGTGCGTGTCTATAAACCTTACTTTCACTTTCACTGGGGTGATGGAAAAACTAACAAATGCTTGCCCTTGATCAGTCCAGTGTTGGGTCGTGTGATTGGCTGAGTATTCTTGGTGTCAAACAGATGCGTTTCAGAGATTCAGAGCCGTCTGTTTAGCTTGTTAACTTGTTAAGCTTGAACAGGTAGCACCGAATGACTTGGGAAACCCAGCTTCAACTTGATACATAAGCAAAGTAATTGGGAAATAAATGAAATAGCTATACTATACCTTGAGCTAAGTGGAATCTACTTGCTAAAGTAATTTATTTAATTACTTGTTAGCTAGCAACGTTCGTCTGTAAGATGAAAAGCTGACAGTCGGCTCTAGACAATTGTCTTTCTTCACCTTTCCACAAAGTGTCTGGTGTGTGTTTGCTTGATATGAGCTAGTTAACCCCAATGTACACTACATGACCAAAAGTATGCGTACACCTGCTTTTCGAACATCTCATTCCAAAGTCATGGGCATTAATATGGACTTGGTCCCCCCTTTGCTGCTATAACTGCCTCCACTCTTCTGGGAAGGTTTTCCACTAGATGTTGGAACATTACTGCAGGGACTTGCTTCCATTCAGCCACAAGAGTATTAGTGAGGTCGGGCACTGATGTTGGGCGATTAGGCCTGGCTCACAGTCAGCGTTCCAATTCATCACAAAGGTGTTCGATGCTGTTGAGGTCAGGGCTCTGTGAAGACCAGTCAAGTTCTTCCACACCGATCTCGACAAACCATTTGGGCCTTGCTTTGTCATTGTCATGCTGAAACAGGAAAGGGCCATCCCCAAACTGTTGCCACGAAGTTGGAAGTGCAGAATCGTCTAGAATGAATGTCATTGTATGCTGTCGCGTTAAGATTTCCCTTCACTGAAACTAATGAGTCTGAACCATGAAAAACAGCCCCAGACCACTATTCCTCCTCCACCAAACTTTACAGTTGGCACTATGCATTTGGGCAGGTATCATTCTCCTGGCATCCACCCAACCCAGATTCGTACGTCAGACTGCAAAATGGTGAAGTGTGAGTCATCAAGTGTGAGTCCAATGGCGGCAAGCTTTACACCACTCCAGCCGACGCTTGGCATTGCGCATGGTGATCATAGGCTTGTGTGCATGGTGATCATGAAGCTCCTGACGAACAGTTATTGTGCTGATGTTTGGAACTCGATGCTGAATGTTGCTAAGCGATTCAGCCCTCGCGGTTCTCTTCTGTGAGATTCTGTGGCCTACCGCTTCGCGGCTGAGCCGTTGTTGCTCCTAGATGGTTCCACTTCACAATAACAGCACTTACAGTTGACCGGGGCAGCCCTAGCAGGGCAGAGATTTGACAAACTGACTTGTTGGAAAGGTGGCATCCTATGACGGTGCCATGTTGAAAGTTACTGAGCTCTTCAGTACGGGCAATTCTACTGCCAATGCATGGCTATGTGCTCGATTTTGGCTATGTGTTCGATTTTGTGCTATGTGCTCGATTTTGTACACCTGTCAGCAACTGGTTTTGCATAATTTCCAGTCACAACTTGTAGACTTGTTTACATGTTGCTATGCGGTTAGTTGCAAAACTTACTTTGCTACCTGCCAAACTTACGGTTTTGACTTTTTAGTATTTTGTCCCTGGCTCAACTTTTTTTCTTTTAACTTTTTCACTCCGGTCGCTTTATCTGACTGGGGTCTCACAACTCAATCACCGGTTGAAAACTGTTTTCTGCCCCTCCCAAAAGATAGAATTTGTAGATAACTGGCCCTCTTTCTGGGACTCACCCACAAACAGGACCAAGCCTGGCCTGCTGAGGAGTGACTGACTCCATCCTAGCTGGAGGGGTGCTCTCATCTTATCTACGAACATAGACAGGGCTCTAACTCCCCTAGCTCCACAATGAGATAGGGTCCAGGCCAGGCAGCAGGCTGTTAGCCAGCCTGCCAGCTTAGTGGAGTCTGCCACTAGCACAGTCAGTGTAGTCAGCTCAGCTATCCCCATTGAGACCGTGTCTGTACCTCGACCTAGGTTGGGCAAAACTAAACATGGCGGTGTTCGCCTTAGCAATCTCACTGGAATAAAGACCTCCTCCATTCCTGTCATTATTGAAAGAGATTGTGATATCTCACATCTCAAAATAGGGCTACTTAATGTTAGATCCCTCACTTCCAAGGCAGATATGGTCAATGACTGATCATAATCTTGATGTGATGGGCCTGACTGAAACATGGCTTAAGCCTGATGAATTTACTGTGTTAAATGAGACCTCTCCTCATGGTTACACTAGTGACTGTATCCCCTGCGCATCCCGCAAAGGTGGAGGTTTGCTAACATTTACGATAGCAAATTTAAATGTACAAAAACCACACCGACTGCGTTTTCGTCGGAATCACTTTTTATAGCTACAGTTTACAGGCCTCCTGGGCCATATACAGCATTCCTCACTGAGTTCCCTGAATTCCTATTGGATCTTGTAGTCATGGCAGACAATATTCCAATTTTTGGTGATTTTAATATTCACATGGAAAAGTCCACAGACCCACTCCAAAATGTTGTGGATCTTAATGTTTTTCCTCATAATCCTGGACTATTGGACCACCATTTTATTATGTTTGCAATTGCAACAAATAATCTGCTCAGACCCCAACCAAGGATCATCAAAAGCTGTGTTATAAATTCTCGGACAACCCAAAGATTCCTAGATGCCCTTCCAGACTCACTCCACCGACCCAAGGATGTCAGAGTACAAAAAACAGTTAACCACCTAACTGAGGAACTCAAATGAACCTTGCGTAATACCCTAGATGCAGTCACACCCCTAAAAACTAAAACCTTTGTCATAAAAAGCTACCTGGTATACAGAAAATACCCGAGCCCTGAATCAAGCTTCCAGAAAATTGGAACAGAAATTGCGCTACACTAAACTAGTCTTCCGACTAGCTTGGAAAGACAGTACCGTGCAGTATCGAAACGTGCTTTGGTAAAGTGGATGGGGTTATATCCTGCCTGTTTGGCCCTGGGGTATCGTCGGACGGGCCCACAGTGTCTCCCGACCCCTCCTGTCTCAGCCTCCAGTATTTATGCTGCAATAGTTTATGTGTCGGGGGCTAGGGTCAGTCTGTTATATCTGGAGTATTTCTCCTGTCTTATCCGATGTCCTGTGTGAATTTAAGGATACTCTCTCTAATTCTCTCTCTCTCTTTCTCTCTGAGGACCTGAGCCCTAGGACCATGCCTCAGGACTACCTGGCCTGATGACTCCTTGCTGTCCCCAGTCCACCTGGTCGTGCTGCTGCTCCAGTTTCAACGGTTCTGCCTGCGGCTATGGAACCCTGACCTGCTATCTTGTCCCAGACTGTTGTTTTCAACTCTCTAGAGACAGCAGGTACGGCAGAGATACTCTGAATGATCAGCTATGAAAAGCCAACTGACATTTACTCCTGAGGTGCTGACCTGTTGCACCCTCTACAAACACTGTGATTATTATTATCTGACCCTGCTGGTCAACTATGAACATTTGAACATCTTGGCCATGTTCTCTAATAATCTCCACCCTGCACAGCCAGAAGAGGACTGGCCACCCCTCATAGCCTGGTTCCTCTCTAGGTTTCTTCCTAGGTTCCGGCCTTTCTAGGGAGTTTTTCCTAGCCGCCGTGCTTCTATACCTGCATTGCTTGCTGTTTGGGGTTTTAGGCTGGGTTTCTGTACAGCACTTTGTGTCATCAACTGATGTAAGAAGGGCTTTATAAATACATTTGATTGATTGATTGATTGATTGAGGGGTGGTTGAAAAAGCCAAGTCCACTCATTTGAAGGGGAGTCCACATACTTTGGAGTATGGGCATAATGTGGCTGTGATTTAACAAGTTCATTCATCATACACTTGGTCATGGCCATCATTTAATATAGTTAAACATAATGACTCCATTGTTGGGAATAACATGTAGGGTACACACATAATAATGTCATAAAGCTGATAACATTGAAAAAAATGAAGGACTAGTTGGCTAGTTAAGCGAGTGCAGGAATTGAGGCAAGATTCAATGCTTAGGGTATTTATCAAGCCCAAGGGCACACACACACGCGACACAGGGGGGTTAAGAATTATATGGAGACAGAAAGGGGAGGACCTGCTACATTAACAGTACATAACCAGGGCCAAATAATAGACTGTAAACTGACATGAATATGATTAACCAGCTAAACTCATGTTAACATGTCATAATGGTACACACAACATTCAAAGGAGGACTGAGGACAAAGCAATGTCAAACAGATTTGCTTCATATTTTTTTATTTAGATTCATTTTAATTGTCTGATTGATAACTACCATTGTCTTTCAAATTACAGTGACAAATGATTTCAACTTGGCATTGGACATTTTATTGAGTACAGGAGTCAAAACCCATATGGATTCTCATCAGATCAGACGTTATCAGCAAGCCAGAGCCATCTGTTGAAAGAGCACAAGTAGAACAAAGACATCCGTGCAAACACACAACACATTAATTACATTTTAGTAATTTAGCAGACACTCTTATCCAGAGCAACTAACAGTAGTGAGTGCATACATTTTCATACAGGTCCCACTTGGGAATCAAACCCACAATCCTGGCATTGCAACACCCATGCGCTACCAACTGAGCCATATGGGGCCTGTATCATTCCCATGTATCATTTAACCAAATATTCATGCGCTTGGTCCCAAATGATCTCAGCTCAACTCCTCACTTCCTTTCTACATCCCTTTCAAAACCTATTGGAGGAGGTCTCCTTTGATAGGGGGTTTAGAAGGATGAAAGGAAAGATAATCAAATCAAATCAAATGTTATTGGTCACATACACATGGTTAGCAGATGTTTTTGCGAGTGTAGCGAAATGCTTGTTCTTCTAGTTACGACAGTGCAGCAATATCTAACAAGTAATATCTAACAATTCCACAACAAATACCTAATACACACAAATCTAAGGAAAGGAATGGAATAATAATATATAAATATATGGAGTGGCATAGGTTAAGATGCAATAGATAGTATAGAATACAGTATATACATATGAGATGAGTAATGCAAAATATGTAAACATTATATAAAGTGACATTATTAAAGTGACAAGTGTTCCATTTATTAAAGTGGCCAATGATTTGAAGTCTGTATGGCTGTTTAACAGTCTGATGGCCTTGAGATAGAAGCTGTTTTTCAGTCTCTCGGTCCTAGCTTTGATGCACCTGTACTGACCTCGCCTTCTGGATGGTAGCAGGGTGGTTGTTGTCCTTGATGATCTTTTTGGCCTTGCTGTAGGTGTCCTAGAGGGCAGGTAGTTTGCTCCCGGTGATGCGTTGTGCAGACCCCACCACCCTCTGGAGAGCTCTGCCATTGTCGGTGGTGCAGTTGCCGTACCAGGCGGTGATTCAGCCCGACAGGATGCTCTCAATTGTGCATCTGTAAAAGTTTGTGAGGGTTTTAGGTGACAAGCCACATTTCTTAATCCTCCTGACATTGCACCTTCTTTACCACACTGTCTGTGTGGGTGGACAATTTCAGTTTCTTAGTGATGTGTACACCGAGGAACTTAAAACTTTCCACCTTCTCCACTGCAGTCCTGTTGATGTGGATAGGGAGGTGCTCCCTCTGCTGTTTCCTGAAGTCCACAATCATCTCCTTTGTTTTGTTGACGTTGAGTGAGAGGTTATTTTCCTGACACCACACTCCGAAAGCCCTCACCTCCTCCCTCTAGGCTGTCTCATCATTGTTGGTAATCAAGCCTACTACTGTTGTGTTGTCTGAAAACTTGACACAGAGCTGTTGCACGTTTATCTCAATATGTTATGGCAGAAGTCACTATGTGGGACTAAGCAGAGGTGTAAGTCTTCAACCCACGCCATTCATCAGTATTATTAAGCCATAAGAAACCTCCCTTAGGGATGGTCCACCTCAAGGTGTCATTAAAATAATCCCCTTGTACTGTAAAATAAATTGAACACCCTCCCCCTCATAGAATGAACTCAAAATAAGGTTTACAACCACAAATAACAATAACTCTGTGTTTATAAATTTGGATATCGACATTGCCACTTCAGCATGCTTTTGTGGCACAGTCGATGTCACGCAGGACTACAGGCCAGAAAGTTGAGGGTTCGCCGACAAGCACAGCTCATTCTCCCTGCCTCTTTCATTACACTATGATCAGAGCTGGCTGCAGACAATAATCAGCTAAGGGGAAATCAGATTTTCTACATTTTGAGGTTATTTATAATTTCTAAAATGCATGCAACAAATTTTCCAACAACAGGTTTATGTGCCAATGCACGACACAACCAGTAAAAAAAGATACCGACTTCGGGCACTTCAATATCATGGTTTCCGTTTTCAACACCACCATAAATAGATCATGTCAATCTCGACAAATAGAAAATACATCCCTCCCTACCTTGTAGGCTTACCCAGTATCGAAGGCTTGGCTTGACAATCTCCGAATGTCATTCAACTTTTTGGTGTTTTGTAACAGATTCATCAATTAATTTGCTGCTGCACAGTTTGATTGATTTTATTTGTCAGTTAAAAATAAATATATATAATTTTTGTTAAGTAACCGGGATTGCACAATACATTTGGGGACCTATTTCCATTGTGATCCCTATTTTAAACATAAATATATACACAATTACATAGATACAGACACATTACAGAGATAGATGAAAAATGCTCAACCTCAGATGAGTATGAGGGGTGGTAGCTTATTCTTTAGACGTTTGGGGCTGCTGGTGAACCATGATGTGCAGATGTAATCAAAGTGACACTGGACTAGCACACTTGCCAGAGTCTTTAGGGTGTATGTGGAGTGGGTCTTGACTATGCTCTGGCTGTTCTCCAGACAGCGGTAATGCTGGAACATGTCCCAGGCACGATTGGTGGCCAATTCGCCTCCCTCAGAACCAGTGAAGATATCCATGTTCCTACTGTAATGGGAATTTTAATGTTTGTGCTTTTCTTGTAACTAATTTCTGTGTTCTATTCATGTGCTGTTCTATAAACCAATATCTGTGTTCATTCAAGTGGCTGACTGAACGAATCCTCACTATCAGTAGCTGCAATTTGGCAGTACGCCCAGACCTTGTTTTGAGAACGAAAGATATCTTTGTTTCAAGGTCTCAGCTTAGAGAATAAGCCTCGTGAGATATTGGTCTGTTATGAACCCGTATTGGTCGGTCACATGGATGAAATAAAATGGTAATGATTAATTAATTATGCTAAATCATGCAAATATAACTTGTCCGTTTATAGCCAACTGCTGGGACTGCCCAAGCAGAACATGAACATTGACATGTGTACTATGGTGCATTGAGTTGGTTTGAACCTCTCCATGGCACTGACAAATAAAGGATAATTCATTTAAGATTGTCCCTGTGTAAAAATGTCCAAAACACTACAGTGGGGAATCAGTGCAATCTATAGAGAGCACAGAAAGATACTGTACAGAAGGCTGTAGCTCTACATTTTATTCAAGAGTCATCAATACATAATTTTCTCAAAAGTCTCAGTTGTGTCTAGGTGTGGGTGTGTGGGAACTAACAGAGTCAATGAGTGCGTATGGGGACTGGACATCACTGAGTGATGAGTAAAAGGGCAAGCTCAGAATAACAGTGTAGTCCATCCTATACAGCCAGATCATTTTCACTCCTCATTCACTGTGTATTTATTCCTATTCCACTATTTCAATGTTTTTTTTGTTTTTGTTTACTCTGCATCGTTGGAAAAGGACCCATAAGTAAACATTTCACTGTTAGTCTACACTTGTTGTTTACGAAGCATGTGACAAATAAAATGTGAATTGATCCCTGCCTCGAAAACACTAGTCTGGGAGCACCAAATATCTGAGAGAGAGAATGAGAGAGAGGGATGCCACAAATCGCTGCACTAATTCACGCACAAGAAAAGTGTGTGCAAACAAAACACAGGCATGTAATACAGGGTGTATACAGACTCAGAGTAGACTCATATACACAAAACGTATATATCCTACACTACACACACACACTTGCATATACAGACCTATTACTCACTCTCTCACGCGCAACAAACATACACAGAGAGAGAGACTAGGTGTTTCTTTACAGTGATCCAGGGTGGAGGAATAGCATCTGGTTGTGGTCATCAGGCAGGGTGTTGGCACAGTGACTGTTTGTTGAGATCACACTAGGGTGCATCACTATCATCAACAACTCCTCCCACTGGTCCGGTAACTAAACCAACACAACATGTACATAGACATTGGAGTTTGATACCCCTTGTCAGGACTCCACTGAGGAAGGTGGAGGGATACATATGTGCTGAGTTGTGTAAGGCACAAGATGAGTTAGGGAACTGTCACGAATCCCGTTTCCTGAGTCTGTTTTTTACCTATGTTCTGTCCTGGAGAGTTTTTCCGGCGTCCTGGAACGCACCCTGTCTGGTTGCCGGGCAATGTAGCCAGTTGGGGTTTCTGATTACCCGCACCTGTATCCCATCAGCTATCTGCACACCTGGTCCTGATCATCTCTCCTCTTCATAAGCCCGGACCTGACATCCATCCCCTGCCGGATCGTTAGCCATGAACAGTATGCTGTGCCAGAGTATCAGCCTCAAGTTGGATAGAAGTTGTTTTGTTGTTTGTTACGTATTGCTTGCCTTGAACTTACCTCTGTTTGTTCTGTCTTCAGTTACTCACCCGGATCATTTACCCCATTCCCGCCTGGTCGTCAGAAGATTCCGCTTCCCCATTGGATCCACCTATTTACTCCCATCAACTCATCACCGCTACCCGCTACACCACCTGGATATATCTACCCATTCACTTGTAAATAAATACTCACCTTTTTCCTACTCTCCTTGTCCTGGTCTGCTTCTGGGTTCGACTTTGAAGAATCGTGACAGAACGATCCGGCCAAGAATGAACCCAGCGGACCTGGATTCCGTTTGCCATGCCATTACCCAGCAGGGGAGGACATTGGGACAACACAAGACGGAGCTACAGGAGATAGCGGTTGCAATCCAGAAATTATCTGCTAGCTTGACACAGATCCAGGATCAGCTCAGTTTGCTGGCGATTCATTCACCACCTATTTCACCCCTATTTCACCCATCTTACCTGCCGTGCCTGATGCGTTTTCCTTCCGTGAACCCAAGGTACCGACGCCTGATAAATATGAAGGGGATTTGGGAAGATGCCGTTCGTTTCTTATGCAGTGTGGGTTAGTGTTTGATCTGCAGCCCCATTCCTACGCCACTGACAAGGCTAGGGTAGCCTTTGTTATTGAACTGCTGCGTGGAAGAGCTCTGGAATGGGCTTCAGCCGTTTGGGAACGACAGGGGACCTGCATGTCTTCATACCAGGAATTCACGGGAGAGCTGAGAAGGCTTTTTGATCATCCAGTCCGAGGTAAGGACGCAGCTAAACGTTTGTTCACTCTTCGCCAAGGAGCTCGCAGTGTGGCAGACTTTATGATCGAGTTCAGGACATTGTCTGTGGAGAATGGTTGGAATGAGGAGTCACTACAAGCGGCTTTTTACCAGGGGTTGTCGGAGCAACTCAAGGATGAGCTGATATCCTATCCAGAGCCTAGTGATCTAGACAGCTTGGTCACTTTATCTATTCGGGTAGATAATAGAGTCCGAGAGAGAAGGAGGGAGAAGCAGTGGGGCCCATCCAATCAATCAGCAACTCGGTTACCATTCGGTTCAGGAAGTCAACCAGAACGTATTGATCGTTATTCCCCACACGGGATTAGTGGAGGGGTCTTGCCACCAGATCCTGAACCAATGCAAGTGGGGCGACACGCGCTAACTAAGGAGGAGCGCCAACGTAGACGTGAGACCAACAGCTGTTTCTACTGTGGTAGCTCAGGACATTACATCTCCACTTGTCCAAAGCGCTCGTTAAACTGCCCGGCTCGCTAGTTTTGGGAGGAATTTTAGCGAGCCAGATTCAACCTCTCCAGAATCCTGTCAGACCCCGTTTTCCTGCGACCCTTATGAATAAGGATCAGAGCTTAGAGATTAACGCTTTTATCGATTCAGGTGCCGATGGCAGCTTTATTGATGCCGACTTGGTGGAACAGCTGGGGCTTTCTAAGGAGCAATTGCCGGAAGCCATTGAAGCAACCACTCTGAACGGCAGTAGTCTGGCACGGATCACTATGAGGACTGAACCGGTTAAGATGTTGTTGTCGGGGAATCATTCAGAGTTTATCTCCTTCTTCATTCTGTCCTCACCCCATGTTCCTCTGGTTATTGGTTACCCCTGGCTGAAGGAACACAATCCCTCGTTTGATTGGATGACGGGTAAGGTAACTAGTTGGAGCATTGATTGTCATGCTAACTGTCTTAGGACTGCCTGTTCTCCTGCCATTTCCAGTCAGATCAGTGACTCTGTTCCTCCTGATTTGTCCCTGGTTCCAGAAACTTATCACGAGTTGGGTGAAGTATTCAGTAAACAGAAGGCTCAGTCCCTTCCTCCCCACCGACCTTATGACTGTGCGATTAATCTGTTTCCGGGAGCTTCCTTACCCAAGGGACGGTTATACAGTATCTCTCGACCTGAACGTGAGGCCTTGGAGACCTACATCAAGGAGTCTCTAGCTGCAGGTCTCATTCGGCCCTCGTCATCACCTCTGGGAGCAGGATTTTTTTTTTGTGAGCAAGAAGGATGGCTCTCTTCGACCGTGTATTGATTATCGGGGTTTGAATGATATTACGGTCAAGAACAAGTATCCCCTGCCCTTGATGAGCTCGGCTTTCGATTCTTTACAAGGTGCTACGGTTTTTACGAAGCTTGATTTACGTAATGCTTATCATTTGGTTCGGATCAAGGAGGGAGACGAGTGGTTGACTGGGTTCAATACTCCGATGGGACATTTCGAGTACCAGGTGATGCCGTTTGGACTGACCAACGCTCCTGCTGTGTTCCAAAGTATGGTGAATGACGTTCTGAGAGATATGATTGGTATTTTTGTGTTTGTTTACCTGGATGATATCCTCATCTTCTCAAAGGAGCTTTCTAGCCACGTTCAGCATGTCAAGCAGGTCCTGCAGCGGTTATTGGAGAACCGTCTGTTCGTGAAGGCTGAGAAGTGTGATTTTCACGCCCACACGACGTCCTTCCTCGGTTACATCATCTCCAGGGGAGAGCTCAAGATGGACCAAGAGAAGGTTCGGGCGGTTCGGGATTGGGTCCAGCCCGGTTCGAGATTGCAGCTCCAGAGATTCCTGGGGTTTGCAAATTTTTATCGGAGGTTTATCCGTGATTACAGCCGGGTGGCCGCCCCTTTAACTGTACTGACGTCTTGCACCAGAAAATTCTGTTGGTCTCCTGAGGCAGACCGAGCATTTCTAGATTTGAAGAGCCGATTCACCAACGCCCCGATTCTCTCTCAACCTGACACTTCCCGTCAGTTCGTTGTGGAGGTGGATGCGTCTGATGTGGGGGTGGGCGCCATCCTGTCCCAGCGTAGCTCCACTGACGGTAAACTCCATCCCTGCGCCTTCTACTCTTGTCGTCTTTCTCCAGCTGAAAGAAACTGCGATGTGGGTAACCGGGAGCTTCTCGCTGTGAAGCTTGCCTTGGAGGAGTGGCGTCACTGGTTGGAGGGAGCGGAGCAACCGTTTGTGGTCTGGACTGACCACAAGAATCTGGCTTACGCGCAATCGGCTAAACGTCTCAACTCTCGTCAGGCCCGATGGGCTTTGTTTTTTGGACGCTTCAATTTTTCCCTGACGTTCCGACCTGGGTCGAAGAACGGGAAGGCGGACGCCCTGTCCCGGATGTTCTCCAAGACGGAGGAGAGTGAGGCCAAGACTGAGACGATTCTTCCCCAGAATGTTGTCATGGGAGCCGTTACATGGAGGATTGAGGAGGAGGTGATGGCGGCTCTTCGGACACAGCCCGGGCCCGGTAACGGTCCACCCGGTCGGTTGTTCGTGCCTGAGTCGGTTCGTTCTGCTGTCCTTCAGTGGTCCCACGCCAGCAAGATAGCTTGTCACCCTGGTGTTGCTCGGACTATGGCGCTACTGCGCAGACGATTTTGGTGGCCTGCCATGGGAGAAGATACTCTGAGGTTTGTTGCCGCTTGTCCTGTTTGTGCGCAGAATAAGAGTACCAATCGGGCCAGCTCTGGGCTTCTTCACCCCCTACCTATTCCCCGGTGACCTTGGTCGCATCTGGCTCTGGATTTTGTCACGGGGTTGCCCTCTTCTGTTGGTAACACGGTTATTCTGACCATTGTAGATAGATTCAGCAAGTTTGCCCACTTTGTTCCCCTCTCCAAGCTGCCTTCTGCCACTGAGACGTCCGAGATCCTGGTTAGGGAGGTGTTCAGGGTCCACGGGTTACCCTGTGACATTGTTTCTGACCGTGGTCCTCAGTTTACCTCTGCTGTCTGGAAATCCTTCTGTTTGGCCATTGGAGCTACAGTCAGTCTCACATCTGGATTTCACCCCCAATCTAATGGTCAGGCGGAGAGAGCCAACCAGAAGATGGAGTCCACGCTGCGTTGTCTTGTCTCCTCTGATCCCACCTCTTGGTCAACTCAATTACCCTGGGTCGAGTATGCCCATAATACCCTTCCTTCATCTGCCACTGGGATGTCCCCCTTCCAATGCCTGTACGGATACCAACCTCCCTTGTTTCCTTCTCAGGAGAGGGATCTTTCGGTCCCTTCTGTCCAGGCCCACATTCGTCGTTGCCACCGGACCTGGCATCGGGCCAGGAAGGTCCTCCTTAGAGTTTCTGACCGGTATCAGATCCAGGCGAATCGTCGCTGTATTCCTGCTCCCGCTTATACCATCGGAGATAAGGTGTGGTTGGCTACACGGGATCTTCCTCTACGGACTGAGTCGAGGAAACTGTCACCAAAGTTCATTGGTCCGTTCGTGGTGGAGAGAATCATTAACCCTGCTGTGGTCCGACTCAAATTGCCGGCAACGCTTCGAGTACACCCCACCTTTCATGTCTCCTGCCTCAAGCCGGTTCACCTCAGTCCTCTGTTACCCCCTCCTCGTCCTCCTCCTCCTCGGATGATCGGAGGTGGTCCTGTCTACACGGTGCACCGCATCATGGACTCCAGACGGCGGGGTCGAGGGTTCCAGTATTTAGTGGATTGGGAAGGATATGGTCCTGAGGAGAGGAGTTGGATTCCTCGGCGTCAGATCCTTGACGATGACCTGCTTCGTGACTTTTACCGCCTCCACCCTGGCGCTCCGGGTAGTCCGCCCGGTGGCGTTCGTCGGAGGGGGGGACTGTCATGAATCCCGTTTCCTGAGTCTGTTTTTTACCTATGTTCTGTCCTGGAGAGTTTTTCCGGCGTCCTGGAACGCACCCTGTCTGGTTGCCGGGCAATGTAGCCAGTTGGGGTTTCTGATTACCCGCACCTGTATCCCATCAGCTATCTGCACACCTGGTCCTGATCATCTCTCCTCTTCATAAGCCCGGACCTGACATCCATTCCCTGCCGGATCGTTAGCCATGAACAGTATGTTGTGCCAGAGTATCAGCCTCAAGTTGGATAGAAGTTGTTTTGTTGTTTGTTACGTATTGCTTGCCTTGAACTTACCTCTGTTTGTTCTGTCTTCAGTTACTCACCCGGATCATTTACCCCATTCCCGCCTGGTCGTCAGAAGATTCCGCTTCCCCATTGGATCCACTTATTTACTCCCATCAACTCATCACCGCTACCCGCTACACCACCTGGATATATCTACCCATTCACTTGTAAATAAATACTCACCTTTTTCCTACTCTCCTTGTCCTGGTCTGCTTCTGGGTTCGACTTTGAAGAATCGTAACAGGAACACCAAAATCCGCTGAAGAAAGTTATATCAAGGTCAAAGTGGACTCACAGGTCCAAATTTGGCGTCCTCTGCCTCGTAGGTGTAGTGGTCCAGGGCGATGAAGTAGAAGCCTGATTCCACCTTGTCAGACATATGTTCTCTACACACACAGTGCAGTGCTGATATCAGGAAATGACCCTTATTTGACACCCATGTCATAATACATCATAACATCTGACATAACTTGTCATAACACTATCATGACCACATATTTACACCTGTTGTGACATATATTGCGTTCTTTTATGGCTGATTATGACACCTACATAATAGTGGCAAAACCCACATTTATTCAAATTCATGTTTTCCCTGACAAGAAGTTTCCTTTCATTTGAAAGTTTGTTTCTTAAATCCTTTTAAAACCTAATAAAAATGTTTCTCGTCCAGGAGTCTACGCAGACAGTGCAACAGCCAATCAGAGCTAGAATAGGCCTTTATGCAAATAAGCCATTTGCCATACGGGCCTGCCATCATTCACTTTGGACCTTACTGTGTGTTTACAGGCTGTTGGGGCATCAGCATGACTTTAGTTCATTAGAACGCATTCGCCAAAAGCCACAAAATACACCTGAATGGATTTGTGCAAACATGTAAATACCACGGGAGTCCTCTTAAATTTGGGAACTTTACAGTCCTACTGATCAAACAACCATGAAAAGGTAGGCGCTCTCTCCCTCAGTTATGCACATCAACAACAACAAGGTCAACAACTAATGCTAGCGAGAGCAAGATGAGCTAAAATCTAATGAAGGAACTTTAGATAAACCTCAAACTTTTTCAGGTAGTTTGGCTTTCAAAATTGCACTGATAAACAACGGGGGAATTGAAGCCTACTTGTCCCAACCAAGCACCCAAGCTAACTGGTTAAAGTTGGTTAGCTTGCTAGCTTGCTACTTCCAGAAACAAATTAGAGAACTCAATCTGACCATTTCACTCACCCTAGCAGAGCTGGTTAGGTTGTTTACATGTTATCTAGAGCGTTTGTGACAAACTATTTGGCCAACATTTGCTGACACTGGTCATATTAAGCGGGTGTTGTGCGTTCATAAATTAATCTGTTATTCTGCGCTCTGGCAGACTCCGACGTGACTGCTCTGCTCTGAAGTAGATAGCCAGAGTGAATTTGCAAACTGGATAACAGTCGTTCATGTTCTTGCTAGCTAACCAAATGACACCTGCATCTCTAGCTGTGTATAGCCACTGAAAAATAATATGAGGGTAATAAGTCAGTGACTCACCTACTCCAATGACATTACATTCTCCTAGCAGCTAGCTAGCTATCTAGCTAAGGTTAGGCTCCGTGTTTGAAGCATGCTACATAAAAAGATACGGTAGCCTATTAGCCACGTTATGACTGACTTGTGATCATTCCCCTTGATTATTTGATTGTATTGATATTCACAGTCCTACATTTGTTTGTTTTTTCCAAAATATTGAATAATTGAAACTGAAACAGTGCATCCCGAATTGAAGCAGGAAACCACGTACCACGCCAGCTTTGATTTACAACCTGATAACAATATTTTTTGGACTACCAAGAAATGTATTGTTGAATTATATTAATCACGCCTTGAACTGCATCCATCTATTCTGCCAACAACGCCTTTGTGTACATCATGGAATGTTGGGTGAAATAAGGTACAAATCTGTCGTTCTGCCCCTGAACAGACAGTTAACCCACTGTTCCTAGGCCGGCATTGAAAATAAGAATTTGTTCTTAACTGACTTGCCTAGTTAAATAAAGGTAAAAAAAAATATATATATATATATATATATATATATATATTTATAACACATTTTTTAAAGTTGGTTTTGTAGCATAAACTGTCAACGTGATATTGTTGACTGTTTGTTTCAGATCTTCAAAGTAGTTAAAATGCTGTCAATTCCACTTAAAAAAAATACACTTTATGACACTGTCAAGAAGCATTATGCCCATCATGATCATATAAGCCAGATAGCCCTATCACGTACATGCCCTGATATCAGTCATCAGTCAAAAAGAGGGTGTCTTGTCCTGCTCCTGAAATCTGCTCCTGCATTCATCCAAGTCGTCAGCAACAGAGCATTGGGGTAGGTTCATGTCTGACATCAATGTGTGCGCAATTACAATGATAATTTAAGATGGTCAATAAAAAAAATTAAAAGACACCTAAAAAATTTAAAAGACACCTAGGCTATAGTGTAATGGAATGTTTTTCCCTGTGTGGTGGTTTTGTGGGTTTTGACACTCTTATGTAGGTGTCATAAAAAGCCATAAAATAACACAATATGTGTCACAACAGGTCTAAATATATGTGTCCTGACAGTGTTATGACCATATTATGACAGGTTATGCCAGGTCATGTCAGCTGTTATGACATATTATGACATGATATGACTGTGTCATAATGTGTTATCACACTGAGTGTCAAGTAAAGTGTTACTGGAAATGCCATAGACAGTACAATAGGAGTTTAAACAAATGATATGTTAGTGTTGCATTCAAGGTCCGTTTGAAGACTGCTGCTGTTTCAAAAGAGGCAACTATGGATAATCAATTAGTCAAATAAGTAATAACCTACTATGTTGGACTAATGCAAGCTTTACCTATCCATACCAGCATTGAGCAGCCTGCTGTCATTTCATTCCCAGCCCTCGTTGTGGAGAGCAATCGTCCTATAGGTTTTCACTTTATCCCTTACCTACTTCTTCACATTAAGTATAGAACCATCCTCTGTATAGAACCATCTTTCAACCAAATAGACAGCAGTTGGTCAAAGTCAATAACATATAACATGTCTCTACATGACAAATGTCCAAATAACAATGCCTCCACACAGCGTCAAAGCAATTAGAGGAACTCTCAGTACCACTAATGACTAAGTAACGGGGTGATTCGTAGAAGTCATGGTTACCTGTAGGAATTCCCCAGAGTGCTGTGCATAGAGGAGAGCCAAGGTCCTTGGAACACAGTGGGCTCTTGTATCTCCTGTCTCTGTCAGCTAAGCATAGAACAACTTCCCCAGCACATAGTGAAAGTGGGCCTGCATGGAGAGAGATGAAGAGCGAGAAGACGGTTAGAGGTCATTCTCTTTTATTGTAACTGCACAAAAACTGCCAGAGTCAAATGAATTACATCTGTATTTCAAATAGACTGTATCCCAAATAAAATGCAGTTAGCGGTTTACAATATTGGCTATTTAGTTTGGAGTTTGATCTCTTTTGGCTCCCCCTGAGGCCCATCTCATCCACAGAGAGGGCCTTCCCTGCCTGTTCTCACCCTACCTCTCCCTTCTCTGCCACTCCCTCCCAGTTATGCTGGCCTTCCAAGTCCTCCTTCTCTACTGAACCCTCATTAACTTACCAAGCTAGAGACGATGCTCTTGGTTAAACCAAAGATACTGGTAACTTTTATATGTGGTTAAACGTTAACGTTAGCTAGCTTTGCGGTGGCAGTTAGCCTAGTGGTTAGAGCATTGGGCCAGTAACTAAAAGGTTCCTGGATCGAATCCCTGAGCTGACAAGGTTTGTCATTCTGCCCCTGAACAAGGCAGTTAACCCACTATTCCCCAGCAGGCCGTCATTATTGTAAATAAGAATTTGTTCTTAACTTACTTGCCTAGTTAAATAAAAAATGTAATAACTAGCTAGATAGTGAGATTTCTAGCTAGCTGCTAGCTGACTCTTGCCTGCTTTAATAACAGAATACCAAATAACTTCCTACTTTAATTTCAATATTGAAATCTAGCTTGATGATTAGTTGGTTTTGGTTCTCTACTGAAAAACTATAGAGCTTAATGTTTCCTTTTTATCGTCAGCCATCATCCCTACTTCTCCATCAAAAGTCGGTTTCCACTAGATATCACAGCTACAAAGTCATAATTAGTCTGTATCGTGAAAATTTATGAAAACAAAAATGTGCTTTTGGTGATCATTTAAGATCAAGGTTAGGAATAAGGTTAGCAGTGTGGATAAGGTTACGGTTCAGTAAAGACATCGTAGAAAGACATAATACTTATTACTTTGTGGCTGGGTTAACTAGTGATGGTCATGTTAACTGGCTATAATTTTTCACCTGTAATTAAATTATAGTAAAATATTGCAATTGCGAGAGTACGACTCCATGTTTGCTAGCTTAATTATGTTTCATCTTTCTCAACAGTGCCATCTCAAATGTAATGTACTTTAAAGGTTGATTTGACACCATATTATTGTTCCACGTGATCTTGTCAAAGCCCACAGGATCCACGAGTCACTCATGCCACTCACCCTCATTCCTGTCATTCCAGTCGAGCATCCCCCCACCTCCACAGGCCTGGGGTTGCTGCTGGCTCTGCTCTGACCACAAAATTCCTGGCTCGCTTGGTGCCTCCTCTTCAAAACCATATAAGGAACTCTCTCATTCATGTTAATCACATTATTATTAGTAAGTCTGGTTTCCCAGTAAGGGAAAATAGATTGGAGATATTCTCTTCACTCAGCATTATGGGTAAAGACCAAGATAAACTGTTTTGGTCTGACAAGCACATTCAATAAGATGCATGCAAAACTGGACATGTGATATGATTGGAAATAGATACTGATGTCATGTGCTAGAAATTCTTGGCTAATGATGCCATGTGTTGATATGTGTCAGAGTCTAGGTGGTGTGGGTAAGGCAGAGTCAGGCGCTGGACACAGAGATGAGTAATAATAGTACTTTACTCAAAAATAATTTTCCAACAAGGAGAACGAAAATCCAGAATCACATAAACGAGACAACTGACAACAATAAACACGCACAAAACCATGGTGGCTCCAGAGGGTTAAATAGGGAAATAATTAAAACGTAATGGGAACAAGGTGTGTACAATACAGACAAAACAAATGGAAAAAGAAATGTAGATCAGTGAACCACCGAACAACGCCCGAACACCGAACAACGCCCGAACAAGGAGAGGCACCAACTTCGGAGGAAGTCGTGACAATATGATAGGCTAGATGTCAGAATTCAATAAATATCAAATAAATTCATCAAAGTCACGATAGGAATTCAATGATGTGATGGCAACCCAGATTTTATTTCTGGCTTCACAGTTTCAGATCATGTAGAACGTAGTTGTGTGTGTCGTGTGGATCTCCATTCAAACCCCTGGGGGCCCCCGGTTATGCCTGGTTTGGAGTCACCCTGCATGTTGTAAGGCAGAGCAGCTGCTCCCCCGTCTCATGCAGCCAAAGATGTAATCTCTCCCTGTGTGGAGAGCCAAGCTGAGCCACTGCACTGTACTGAAACCTGACCTAACACTTACAGTGAACAGCTGTCCATGCTTAGGCCATGTTACCCTGGGAAAGCATAGCTATACATAACGTGGTGAGGTATACCCGAAACTGGGTGATATTTTTAACAACGGTGGAGTCTCACTTCCCTGATTGCAGCTGCATAGGATCTCATGTAGGTGAGATGCCCAGAAATGTCAGATATTACTTTGCTTAATAAAACATTTACACGCCCTGGAAATATTGTGAGTATAGTGGAGGTGGTTCTCTTGTCAATAATTCAGGGGAGGTGTAACTGAACACCATTGCTGTGAGTGATGAGAGGGAATCCCAAGCGCTCTGTGAGTCGTGTGTGTGTGTGTGTGTGTGTGTGTGTGTGTGTGTGTGTGTGTGTGTGTGTGTGTGTGTGTGTGTGTGTGTGTGTGTGTGTGTGTGTGTGTGTGTGTGTGTGTGTGTGTGTGTGTGTGTGTGTGTGTGCGTGTGTGTGAGTGAGTGTGTACACGCAGGGGAGCCCCCTCCCTCTCTGCCTGTTTCTGCAGCAGACCTCACCCATCCGCCAGCCAATGACAGCAGGATGAGATCTTCACTTACTGGGAACTAACGTAATCGTGGATTCCTGAAGTGTGTGTGTGTTTATGTATGTGTGTGTGCATATGCTCGTGCTTGCGTGTGTGCGTCTGTGTGCCTGTGAGCACAGTATCTTCAGCAACTGTTTGTCCAATGAAAGAGTAGAGGCTGATAACTGAAGAAAAGATCATGGAGCTCACTTCAGTCTAAAACTAAACCCTAGACAGCCTCATTCTAGCTGGTAAATGTGGAACACAAACAGTCTGCTGTTTGCACAATGTTATGGAATTTAAATAACCAATTAAATTAAATCAATTAAATAACCAATTAATCAAAGTTATTGATCAGTCCTCCTCACCTTTCCCTCACTTATGGAAATACCCAGATGCAATTGTCAATATATTGCAATTAAAATGCATCCAAAGTATCACGATATCGACAATGGAATGGGAATTTAAATTATCATACGAAAACCAACAGCAGCATGCGTCCTAGGGGACTTTTTTTTATCAGGTATCAAGGTAAGACACAAATGCAGACTGTGAAGTAACAATGTTTATTGTAACAGTGGCAGGGAAATGACAGGTCAAGGCAGGCAGGGGTGGATAATCCAGAGTAGGAGCAAAGGTACCGGACGTCAGGCAGGCTCAGGGTCAGGATAGGCAGAGTGGTCAGGTGGGCGGGTACAGAGTCAGGACAGGCAAGGGTCAAAAACCAGGTGGATGAGAAAAAGATAGGCTGGGAAAAGACAGGACCTGACAGGACAAATGCTTGTAAGCTTGACAAACAAGAAAAACTGGCCAAGACAGCCAACACAGGTATAAATACCCAGAGGATAATTAGGGAAGATGGGCGACACCTGGGGGGGTGGAGACAAGCACAAGGACAGGTGAAACAGATCAGGGCGTGACAGTACCCCTCCCCCCCTTCCCCTCTAGGGACGCCACCTGGCGTTCCACCTGGGCGGGTACCTGGTTGACTGGGGTGCCGGCGGTGAAAGTCGGCGATGAGGGCCGGGTCCAAGATGTCTTTAGCGGGAACCAAGCACTTCTCCTCCGGACCATCAACCAGGTACGGGAAACCCCTGCCTCGTGGTCGAACCCTCAGGAGACGTCTCATCATGTACGCTGGCTGGCCATCGATGACACAGGGGGAGGGATGGGCCTAGAAACAGAAGACAAGGGGCAGTCAGACATGGTTTTGACTCTAGACACAGAAAAGGTCAAAAAATATGGAGGGTTCGTGGCAACAGAGGACGGACAGCAGAGGGGCTAATGATCTTGGAGCGGGGGGAAAGGTCTCGGCCTCCGGGGGTGTAGCCGTGGCACTATAGCGGTGTGTCAGCGCCTCAGGCTTGACCTTCTTGGATACCGGTCGGTGCTACGGAAGCGAAGTGGCCCGAGCCTTACTGAACCCCTCCTGGAGGTCCTGGGACTCTGCGGAGCTGGCGGAGAGGTCCGTGGCAATTTCCAAGCCCCCAGGAAGACGTCCCGGGGCAGGCAGAGCTGACTTCAGGCAATGAGTGTGGCAGGACGGGCTCCAGCCCACAATGGCACCAGTAGCCCAGTCAATGGAGGGATTGTGTCACTGAAGTCAATAGAATCCCAATTCCACAGGAACCTGAGGAGACTCAACCAGAAGGAATTAGATCATTTCACTGTGGTTCCCTGACATTCGTAGGTTGACAAGGGTGGTTTGGTGGGTGACCCGGCCTATAAAGACCCATCCAGCGCTCTAACAGCCATGGGAATGTGGGGTTGAGTGTGGATGCCCAACTCGGATGCCAGGGTAACGTCCATCGGCCCTCGAGGTGATGAGTACCTGGAGAGACTTGGACTGGTGGCATGGAGAGGGGGGCGAGTAAGGGGAGAAGTACAATAAGACCCACCAGTGTACTCACTTCAACAAATGAGCTAGGTCTCTTGAAGGGACAGGTAGACACAAAATGACCGGCAGTACCGCAATACAGACAAAACTGGGTCTCAAGTCTGTGTACGTGTTCGGCTGGAGACAGTCTAGCCCTACCGAGCTGCATCTGCTCAGGAAGAGGTGAATCGGCAGTCTCCGGAGGCTCTTGGAGGGACTCGGGTAAGCTCAGATCCATTGGTAATTCTTGGGCTGCCAGCTCACCCTTTACCTCCTCCGATAATCCGTGCAGGAATATGTCGAACAGCGCTTCCGGGTTCCTGGTACCCTCCGTTGCTAGTGTGCGGAAATCCACCACATAGTCTGCCACACTGAGGGTGTCCTGCCGAAGCTGGAGTAACTTCTGGGCAGCCTCTCTCCCGGACACCGGAGCCTCGAAAAACGTTCTCACCTCCACCACGAATATCTCCAGACTGAGGCAGACAGCGGATTGTTGCTCCCACACCGCTATGGCCCAGGCGAGTGCCCTCCCGGACATCAGCGTAATAATGTACTCTATCTTCGAGCGGTCCGAGGGGAACGAAGAAGGCTGTAGCCTGAAAACAAGGGAGCACTGGGAGAGAAAAGCCCGGGAGGTTCTGGAATCTCCATCATAGCGTTCCGGGGGAGGTAAGAGGGGTTCCCGGGAAACCGGGGTGACGCCGCTGCTACCAGCTCGGTTACAGAGGGGCAGGGAGGTTACGGTCGTGGTAGGCTGCCTAGTAGGCAACCCCCGGAATTGCTCCCGCAATGCATCCAAGGTTAGGTTGTGACGTTCGTCCACAGCCTTGAACCCTTCCATCAGACCACGAAGCAACTCCTCGTGCCTACCAGTGGTGAATCCTTGGGAGGAGATGGCATTGCGGAGCTGGTCCAAGTCTGCTGGGTCAGCCATGGCCAGTTTGTACTATCAGGTATCAAGGTGAGACACATGTGCAGACTGTGTGAAATAACAATGTTTATTGTAACAACAGGGGCAGGGATATGACAGGTCAAGGCAGGCAGGGGTCGATAATCCAGAGACTGAGCAAAGGTACCGGACGGCAGGCAGGCTCAGGGTCAGGATAGGTAGAGGTCAATAATCCAGAGGTGGGGCAAAGGTACAGGACGGCAGGGTGGTCAGGCAGAGTGGTCAGGCGGGAAGGTACAGGGCAAGGGTCAAAAACCAGGAGGACGAGAAAAATAGAGGCTGGAAAAGATCAGAGCTGAAAGGACAAATGCTGGTAAGCTTGACAAACAAGACGAACTGGCCCAGACATACAGAAAACACAGGTATAAATACCCAGAGGATAGGTGGGGAAGATGAGTGACATCTGGGGGTGACACCTGGGGGCGACACAAGGACAGGTGAAATTTATCCTTCTAGAATTTATCCTGCTTGCCCTCTGAGAAATCTTCAAATTCCAGCCAGCTTGCCTGCCTGCCTGCCTGTTATTATGGGGGATGGGCAGCAGTGCCAATTGTCAGCCTGTGATTCAGGGCCCGATTCAATCAGCTCAGCTTTCTCCGACATCCGTGTGGCTGATGTTTTGACTGTGTCGGAGGTGGAACTGCGTTAGAGCTGTCAAATTCACAAGCTACTCACAGCATTATACCTAAAGTGGACATTGGCATTGGCTGCACAGAGTTGCATTAAGAGGAATCCCATTCAGCCTTGTTCGAACACTAGGATGTGCGATGTAATCTAACGATTAGGCTGATTGAAATCCTCATTATTTGGTTGAATGATTTTCAATTTCTAGGTCATTATTTAAAAAAAAACGTATTAGAAGATTTTATTTTATATTTGATAAACAATACAAAACATACACATACAAACGACTACATCATACAAACATCACTACATCACACCTGCCTAGACCCACTAGCCCCCACCAATATCTCCAGCACCCTTATCACTTTCTGCCACATGGCCTCAAACTGCACCATTTTGTTTCTCTCCATCGCCCACACTCTTTAAATTTATAGACAATAAAGAATTTAGCCTTTCCATTGTGTGAACGACGGAAGATTGGCTGATTTCCAGTTTTTGAGTATACATTTTTTTAAGATAATTGATGAGAAGAGTATTGTTCAACCCATCGGGTATCTACTGCACCCTTGTCTGTCATGTCTTGAAATATACAGGAAGATGAATTAAAAGTACATTTACATTGCAGTACCTCTGACTTCCATCTTTCCAACTCCGCCCATAACTTTTTAATTTTGTAACATTCCTCAAAGGCATGAAGTATTGAGTCATTAGTAGTTTTTCACTTCAGACATGTCTCTGCCATTGTGCTGTAGAATTTGTCAATTTTGTCTCTTGTAAAATAAATAGCTCCATTATTTCTATATAGCCTAAACTTTATAGTTCTGAACTTCTAGCGCGGGTTGGACAAGTGTGGCTGGCTTCGTGACAATAGCGCTGGGAAGTTCATCTCTTCTTACTGAATCTGATCTTTTCGACTACTTCAGTCAAAAGAACAAATCTTTCGACTAATTTCATTCATTTGAGTCAGTAATGCCCAGAGTATGCAGGTACTGTCACGCCCTGGTCTTAGTATTTTGTGTTTTCTTTATTATTTTGGTTAGGCCAGGGTGTGACATGGGTTTATTATGTGGTGTGTTTTGTCTTGGGGTTTTTGTAGGTATTAGGATTGTGGCTTAGTGGGGTTTTCTAGTATAGTCTATGGCTGTCTGGTGTGGTTCTCAATCAGAGGCAGGTGTTTATCGTTGTCTCTGATTGGGAACCATATTTAGGCAGCCATATTCTTTGAGTGTTTTGTGGGTGATTGTTCCTGTCTCTGTGTTTGCACCAGATAGGGCTGTTTTAGGGTTTCTCACGTTTGTTGTTTTGTTAGTTTATTCATGTGTAGAGTCTTTATTAAAGAACCATGAATAGAAACCACGTTGCATTTTGGTCCGCCTCTCCTTCATCGGAAGAAAACCGTTACAGAAACACCCACCATAACAGGACCAAGCGGCGTGGTGACAGGCAGCGGAAGCAGGAGCAGCGAAATCCGGATTTCTGGACATGGGAGGAGATATTGGATGGAAAAGGACCCTGGGCACAGCCTGGAGAAACTGGAGGCGGCGAAAGCGGAGAGGCGCTGGTATGAGGAGGCAGCACGGCGATGCGGATGGAAGCCCGAGAGTCAGCCCCAAAAATGTATTGGGGGGGGGCTCACAGGGAGTATGGCTACGCCAGGTAGGAGACCTGCGCAAACTTCCTGTGCTTTACCGGGGGGCTAGAGAGACCGGGCAGGCACCGTGTTATGCTGTAGTGCGCACGGTGTCTCCAGTGCGGTTGCATAGCCCGGTGCGGTACAGTATCGGCCGGGCTAGAGTAAGCATCGAGCCAAGTGTCATGAAGCCGGCTCTACGCATCTGGTCTCCAGTGCGTCTCCTTGGGCCGGCTTACATGGCACCAGCCTTGCGCTCGGTGTCTCCGGTTCGCCTGCATAGCCCAGTGCGGGCTATTGCACCTCGCCGCACTGGCAGGGCGACCGGGAGTATTCAACCAGGTAAGGTTGGGCAGGCTCGGTGCTCAAGAGCTCCAGTGCGCCTGCACGGTCCGGTCTATCCAGTACCACCTCCACGCATCAGCCCTCCGGTGGCAGCTCCCCACACCAGGCTTCCTGTGCGTGTCCTCAGCCCAGTACCACCAGTGCCAGCACCACGCACCAGGCCTACAGTGCACTTTGCCTGTCCAGCGCTGCCAGAGCCTTCCTCTTCTCCAGTGCTGCCGGAGTCTCCCGCCTGTTCAGCGCTGCCAGAGCCTTCCTCCTCTCCAGCGCTGCCGGAGTCTCCCGCCCGTTTAGCGCTGCCAGAGCCTTCCTCCTCTACAGTGCTGCCGGAGTCTCCCGCCTGTTCAGCGCTGCCAGAGCTGCCAGTCTGTAAAGAGCAGCCAGAACTGCCAGTCTGCAAGGAGCTGCCATTCTGCAAGGAGCTGCCATTCTGCAAGGAGCTGCCAGTCTGTAAAGAGCAGCCAGAACTGCCAGTCTGCAAGGAGCTGCCAGTCTGCAAGGAGCTGCCAGTCTGCAAGGAGCTGCCAGTCTGCAAGGAGCTGCCAGTCTGCAAGGAGCTGCCAGTCTGCATGGAGCAGCCAGAGCCGCCAGTCAGCATGGAGCAGCCAGAGCCGCCTGTCAGCATGGCACAGCCAGAGCCGCCAGTCAGCATGGAGCAGCCAGAGCCGCCAGTCAGCATGGAGCAGCCAGAGCCGCCTGTCAGCATGGAGCAGCCAGAGCCGCCAGTCAGCATGGAGCAGCCAGAGCCGCCAGTCAGCATGGAGCAGCCAGAGCCGCCAGTCAGCATGGAGCAGCCAGAGCCGCCAGTCAGCATGGAGCAGCCAGAGCCGCCAGTCAGCATGGAGCAGCCAGAGCCGCCAGTCAGCATGGAGCAGCCAGAGCCGCCAGTCAGCATGGAGCAGCCAGAGCCGCCAGTCTGCATGGATCCGCCAGTCAGGCAGGATCTTCCAGATCCGCCATTCAGCCAGGATCTGCCATTCAGCCAGGATCTGCCAGTCAGCCAGAACTGCCAGTCAGCCAGGATCTGCCAGAACTGCCAGTCAGCCAGGATCTGCCAGTGCCATTTACCTGCCTGAGCTTCCCCTCAGTCCCGAGCTTCCCCTCAGTCCCGAGCTTCCCCTCAGTCCCGAGCTTCCCCTCAGTCCCGAGCTGCCCCTCAGTCCCGAGCTGCCCCTCAGTCCAGTGGGGTCCTTGGTGAGGGTTGCTAGGCCAAGGTCGGCGGCGAGGGTCGCCAATCAAAGGACGCGATACAAGGGGACTAAGACTTTGTTGGAGTGGGGTCCACGTCCCGCGCCGGAGCCGCCACCGTGGACAGACGCCCACCCGGACCCTCCCCTATGGGTTTAGGCGTGCGGCCGGGAGTCCGCACCTTGGGGGGGGGGGGGGGGGGGGGGGGGGTGGTTCTGTCACGCCCTGGTCTTAGTATTTTGTGTTTTCTTTATTATTTTGGTTAGGCCAGGGTGTGACATGGGTTTATTATGTGGTGTGTTTTGTCTTGGGGTTTTTGTAGGTATTAGGATTGTGGCTTAGTGGGGTTTTCTAGTATAGTCTATGGCTGTCTGGAGTGGTTCTCAATCAGAGGCAGGTGTTTATCGTTGTCTCTGATTGGGAACCATATTTAGGCAGCCATATTCTTTGAGTGTTTCGTGGGTGATTGTTCCTGTCTCTGTGTTTGCAGCAGATAGGGCTGTTTTAGGTTTTCTCACGTTTATTGTTTTGTTAGTTTATTCATGTGTAGAGTCTTTATTAAAGAACCATGAATAGAAACCACGCTGCATTTTGGTCCCCCTCTCCTTCATCGGAAGAAAACCGTTACAGGTACGGCGAATGATGATGCAAAAACTATTGGCTCTGTCATTTGTGCTTCAAATAATGTACATGATTGATAGGCATATAAATAAGATTATTTCTTGCTACATTTGAAGCAAGGCCTAGATGTGACCACAACCGGACTAGATGGTGAACGACTCTTGGCGGAATGCATTGCTTGACTGCGGTTGTTTGAGAATGTTGTTTGAGAACTGTAGCCCCTCAAACAATTAGTTATTGAGTTTGAGTTTGTTGACCAAAGGCTATGTATGTTTGGTCCTACAAAGCTGTGTCCATCATAACATTCAATTATCAATTGTATTCATTCTTGCACCATCCGATCAACTATCAGCTCTTAAACATTTATTTTTTTTCTCTACGCTCACAATCTATTTTCCTGCTCCTATTACGACAGACAGTTGATGGTCGGAGCACGTCTCTGAGGCTGGAGAAGCTGAGCCAGAGGAGCCGGTATTAATCCTGCTGTAGGACCCACGGCGGCCAGCACTATCAGGTCAAACGAACAACTAAAATGAACGAGTCACTCAGAAAAACTCTCAAATCAGTGAAAGAGTTGTTCAAAAATAACGACTTGTTCGCAAACCGCACATCAGTGCGTCACAACAAGAGCAGCTGCTCACGGATTTGACAGCTCCAACGCAGTTCCACCTCAGACACGCCCAAAACATCAGCCATGCGGGTGTTGGCTATCGCCAGTTAACACTTGATCTGATTGAATCTAGGCCTAAGTCCTTATTATGTAGGAGTGGCGCCCATCTCTCTCTCTCTCTCTCTCTCTCTCTCTCTCTCTCTCTCTCTCTCTCTCATATCTCTCTCCCTCTCTTGCGCTTTCTCTATCTCTCTCTCTCTATCTATCCCTCCCTCTCTCTCTTTCTCTCTCGCGCTCAATCTCTCTCTCACTCACTCACTCACTCTCTCATGCCCAGCCTGAGTGCATGGGAACTGGAATGGGGCTAGTCATTTAGGATAACTAACGATCTGCCTGTGTAGAATTACATGACATAGGATTTAGCACATGGAGAATGATTTAGATGTTTAATGCATTTTCTTTTTCAACAGCAAAATTATAGAGCGTGAATTGATTTGAACAAAGTTAGCCTAAACAAGCACATTTTCATTACACTGTCAGCATATAATGTACACTAAGTATACCAAATATTACAGTTGTGTCAAGTTGGCTGGATGTCCTTTGGGTGGGGGACGCTTCTTGACACGCATGGGAAACTGTTGAGTGTTTAACCTGTCTCCTCCCCCTTAATCTACACTGATCGAAGTGGATTTAACAAGTGATATCAATAAAGAATCGTATCTTTCACCTGGATTCGTCTTGTCAGTCTATGTCATGGAAAGAGCAGGTGTTCCTAATGTTGTGTACACTCAGTGTATATACCTTACACCATTGTTGTAAAACCCTTCATGGTTCTGTCTGCTTTATCTTTGTTATTTCAGAACTCTCCACCACGTAGACACACGTAGGGCCATGAATGTGAATGATGAGAACGTTCAGCAGGAATAAAAGTCAGCGTCTGCGTCATCATTCTGCTCAAAAACAGAAGCATCTGCGTCACCACCCCTCAGACTGGGAGGCCCTGGCCTTTCCCTGTGATTCAGGTACCTTTTATAACCAAACAGAGTGGCTGTTCCCATGTCTGCTGTGCCTCCTTCTGCAGCTCCACAGAGTCAACCAGTGGGGCTGTTCCACAGTGTAGCCTGCTCTCTCTCTCCGCACCCTCTGTACTGCATCAGCACCACGCGCTCTGACGAAAGCAGCTCTCATCCTCTCATCTCTCATCCTCTCTCCACACGAGTCCCGTGGCTACAGGCAGGCAGGGTTGCCACATGCCCCTCTGTTCATCCTCCCCAAACGATAGTAGTTTTTTTGCAGGGTGTTGTTGTGATGAGCTGTAGTCTGCAGTAACCTCAACATGCACTGAGTGCAGCATAATCACACATAATCAACTTTTTTCTATCACAGTGGAAATGCCTCTTTTTTTCCACACATCCTCATCGAGCGAGCACACAACAGGGAGTCACGACTCTTTCATCTCTCTCACTTGATGCTTTCTGCAGACTGTGTTCTCTCACTTAGAAAAAGAGATTGACAAGCAATTCTGAAAGCACCCAGGAGCCAAACGTGGTCCCCAAAAATTGCGCACTACTTCACAAATGTGTAGATATGTGCACCACGTCATAGCTCTCTCTCGCTCTGTTGCATGTGATTCTTGCTAGTTGTCACTAAAATGGTGAGGTGCTGAATCTCATTGGTTGGAACTCGATTGCTAGAGGCCTGGCCCACATGGGGGGAAATGTAGGGAAAATTGCACAGCATAGCTTACAGAAAACAGCTGCTTTCAAACTAGGGATTTTGTGGCTAAATGAGGTGAGACAGTAATTCTGCTAATAGATTATGCAAGTTTGAACTACACATTGACACATCCAGCCCACAGTAGGAGGTTTAAAACGTACTTATTAGTTGCCAAAGTACTGGAGCATGTCTTTAATTTAAGTTTCTTTATTGTAACCGCCTTGGAACGCAGTCCCCCAGCTAGTTGGTTGACTGAGGGGCAGATCATTGAATAAGTATCACGCTGTATGCCGTGCCATGTGAAGCTGTGCTGTGCACATCTTCAGTGCCTTCAGAAAGTAGTCATACCCCTTGACTTATTCCACATTTTGTCTACACACAATACCTCATAATGACCAAATTAAAACATGTTTTTAGACATTTTTTAAAATGTATTTAAATGAAATACCCCACTCATAACCTTGAGTCAATACATGTTAGAATCACATTTGGCAGCGATTACAAGCTGTGAGAGTTTCTGGGTAAGTCTTTAAGAACTTTGCACACCTGGATTGCACAATATTTGTCGTGAAGAGGACACGACAAAACCTTTTCACCCTCAGGAGACTGAAAAGATTCAGCATGGGTCCCCAGATTCTCAAAGTTCTACAGCTGCACAATCGAGAGCATCCTGACCGGTTGCATCACCACCTGGAATGGCAACTGCTCGGCATCTGACCGTAAGGCACAACAGAGGGTAGTTGTCACGACTTCCACCGAAGGTCATACAGTATGGTTGAAGAATGCCCCAGCCGTCTTTCAATCCTTTGTAGACGAGATTCTCAGGGACCTGCACGGGCGGTGTGTGGTGGTGTATATAGATGACATTCTGATCTATTCCGCCACACACGCTGTGCATGTGTCTCTGGTGCGCAAGGTACTTGGGCGACTGGTGGAGCATTACCTGTACGTCAAGGCTGAGAAATGTGTGTTCTCCAAAAAAGCAGTTTCCTTCCTGGGGTATCGCATTTCCACATCTGGGGTGGTGATGGAGTGTGACCACGTTGCAGCCGTGCGTAATTGGCCGACTCCGACCACGGTAAAGGAGGTGCAGCGGTTTTTAGGGTTTGCCAATTACTACAGGAGGTTTGGGGTTTTGGCCAGGTGGCTGCTCCCATTACCTCACTGCTGAAGGCGGGGGGGGGGGGGGGGGGGGGGGGTGCATTTGCAGAGGTGAACGGAGTGATGTAGAGCTTTTAGTCATCTGAAGGCACTGTTTACCGATGCCCCCGTATTGGCTCATCCGGGCCCCTCTTTGGCATTCATAGTGGAGGTGGATGAGTCCGAGGATGGGGTTGGAGCCGTGCTATCACAGCGCTCGGCTACGCCACCGAAGCTCCGCCCCTGTGTTTTTTTTCAAAGAAGCTCGGTCCGGCGGAGCAAAACTATATATAACGTGAGGGACCGGGAGTTGCTGGCTGTGGTAAAAGCTCTGAAGGTGTGGAGACTTTGGCTTGAGGGGGCTAAACACCCTTTTCTCATCTGGACTGACCACCGTAATCTGGAGTACATCCGGGCAGCGAGGAGACTGAATCCTCGTCAGGCAAGGTGGACTATGTTTTTCACCAGATTTAGGTTCACCATCTCCTATAGACCGGGTTACCTTAACACTAAGGCTGATGCGCTGTCCCGTCTCTATGACACCGAGGAGCAGTCCATCGATTCTATTCCCATACTCCCGGAAGCCCCAAAATTGCCCTCGCTAGAAGCATGTGTTTCAGACATAAGGAAGTGGATGGCTGCAAACTTTCTACTTTTAAACTCGGACAAAACAGAGATGTTCGTTCTAGGTCCCAAGAAACAAAGAGATCTTCTGTTGAATCTGACAATTAATCTTAATGGTTGTACAGTCATCTCAAGTAAAACTGTGAAGGACCTCGGCGTTACTCTGGACCCTGATCTCTCTTTTGAAGAACGTATCAAGACTGTTTCAAGGACAGCTTTTTTCCATCTACGAAACATTGCAAAAATCAGAAACTTTCTGTCCAAAAATTATGCAGAAAAATTAATCCATGCTTTTGTCACTTCTAGGTTAGACTAATGCAATGCTCTACTTTCCGGATACCCGGATAAAGCACTAAATAAACTTCAGTTAGTGCTAAATACGGCTGCTAGAATCCTGACTAGAACCAAAGAAATGGATCATATTACTCCAGTGCTAGCCTCCCTACACTGGCTTTCTGTCAAGGCAAGGGCTGATTTCAAGGTTTTACTGCTAACCTACAAAGCATTACATGGGCTTGCTCCTACCTATCTCTCTGATTTGGTCCTGCCGTACATACCTACACGTACGCTATGGTCACAAGACGCAGGCCTCCTAATTGTCCCTAGAATTTCTAAGCAAACAGCTGGAGGCAGGGCTTTCTCCAATAGAGCTCCATTTTTAAGGAATGGTCTGCCTACCCATGTGAGAGACAAACTCAGTCTCAACCTTTAAGTCTTTACTGAAGACTCATCTCTTTAATCATATGATTGAATGTAGTCTGTTCCCAGGAGTGTGAAGGTGAACGGAAAGGCTCTGGAGCAACGAACCGCCCTTGCTGTCTCTGCCTGGCCGGTTCTCCTTTTTCCACTGGGATTCTCTGTCTCTAACCCTATTACAGGGGCTGAGTCACTGGCATACTAGGGCTCTTTCATACCGTCCCTAGGAGGGGTGCGTCACTTGAGTGGGTTGAGTCACTGATGTGATCTTCCTGCCTGGGTTGGCGCCCCCCCTTGGGTTGTGCCGTGGCGGAGATCTTTGTGGGCTGTACTCGGCCTTGTCTCAGGATGGTGAGTTGGTGGTTGAAGATATCCCTCTAGTGGTGTGGGCTGTGCTTTGGCAAAGTGGGTGGGGTTATATCCTTCCTGTTTGGCCCTGTCCGGGGGTGTCATCGGATGGGACCACAGTGTCTCCTGACCCCTCCTGTCTCAGCCTCCAGTATTTATGCTGCAGTAGTTTATGTGTCGGGGGGCTAGGGTCAGTTTGTTATATCTGGAGTACTTCTCCTGTCCTATCCGGTGTCCTGTGTGAATTTAAGTATACTCTCTCTAATTCTCTCTTTCTCTCTTTCTTTCTCTCTCTCGGAGGACCTGAGCCCTAGGACCATGCCTCAGGACTACCTGACATGATGACTCCTTGCTGTCCCCAGTCCTCCTGGCCGTGCTGCTGCTCCAGTTTCAACTGTTCTGCCTGTGATTATTATTATTTGACCATGCTGGTCATTTATGAACATTTGAACATCTTGGCCATGTTCTGTTATAATCTCCACCCGGCACAGCCAGAAGAGGACTGACCACCCCACATAGCGTGGTTCCTCTCTAGGTTTCTTCCTAGGTTTTGGCCTTTCTAGGGAGTTTTTCCTAGCCACCGTGCTTCTACACCTGCATTGCTTGCTGTTTGGGGTTTTAGGCTGGGTTTCTGTACAGCACTTTGAGATATCAGCTGATGTACAAAGGGCTATATAAATACATTTGATTTGATTTTTGATTTGAGGGGGAAGTACTGGTGGCCCACTTTAGCGAGGGACATGAGGTTTTATTTCTCCTCCTGTTTCAGTGTGCGCTCAGAGTAAGGCTCCTAGACACCTGCCTAGATGGAAGTTACATCCCCTCCCCATTCCACAACGGCCTTGGTCACATCTCACCAACCTTCCCCCGTCTCAGGGGAACACGACAATCCTGGTCGTTGTGGATCGGTTTTCGAAGTCCTGCTGTCTCCTCCCGTTGCCCGGTCTCCCTACGGCCCTGTTTACTGCAGAGGCCCTGTTCACCCACGTCTTCCAGCACTACGGGGTGCCTGAGGACATCGTTTCTGATTGGGGTCCCCAGTTCACGTCCCGAGTTTGGACGTGTATAGTTGGCCGTGTTTTCGGTAATTGTCCTGATGGAAAGTGTATTTATCTCCCAGTTTCTGGTGGAAATCAGACTGAACCAGGTTTTCCTCTGTGCTTAGCTCCATTCCATGTATTTTTTATCCTGAAAAACTCTGCAGTCCTTAATGATTACAAGCATACCCATAACATGATGCAGCCACCACTATGTTGAAAATGTGGAGAGTGGTACTCAGTGTTGTATTGGATTTCCCCCAAACATGATACTTTGTATTTAGGACAAAAAGTTAATCGCTTTGCCAAATGTTTTGCAGTATTACTTTAGTGCCATGTTGCAAATAGGATGCATGTTTTGGATTTTTTACATTTTATACAGGCTTCCTTCTATTCACTCTGTCAATTACAGTAGGTTAGTATTGTGGAGTAACTACAATGTTCATGATCCATCCTCAGTTTTCTCCTATCACAGCCATTAAACTGTAACTGTTTTAAAGTTACTGTTTCCTTCCTCCCCGGCAATTGAGTTAGGAAGGATGCCTGTCTCTTTGTAGTGACTGGGTGTATTGATACACCATCCCATGTGTAATTAATATATTATTTTTACCCATCTACCAATAGGTGCCCTACTTTGCGAGACATTGGAAAAATTCCCAGGTCTTTGTGGTTGAATCTGCGTTTGAAATTCACTGCTCGACTGAGGGACCTTACAGATAATTGTATATGTGAGGTTCAGAGATGAGGTAGTCATTCAAAAATCATGTCCATGCAACTTATTGTTACTTAATTTACTCCTGACCTTATTTAGGCTTACTTGCTGTATTGACTCAAGACATTTCAGTTTTTCATAATTTTCAAAAAATATAATTCCACTTTGACATTCAAATCAAATAAAATAAAATTGTATTAGTCACATGCACCGAATACAACAGGTGTAGACCTTACAGGGAAAGGCTTACTTACGAGCCCCTAATCAACAATGCAGTTTAAAAAATAATATGGATAAGAATAAGAGATAGAAGTAACAAGTAATTAAAGAGCAGCAGTAAAATAACAACAGCGAGACTATATGCAGGGTGGGTACCGATACTGAGTCAATGTGTTGGGGCACCGGTTAGTTGAGGTAGTATGTACATGTAGGTAGAGTTATTAAAGTGACTATGTATAGATGATAACAGAGAGTAGCAGTGGTGTAAAGAGGGGGTGAGGGGGGAGCATTGCAAATAGTCTGAGTAGCCATTTGACTAAATGTTCAGGAGTCTTATGGCTTGGGGTAGAAGCCATTTCGAAGCCTCTTGGACCTAGACTTGGCGCTCTGGTACCGCCTGCCATGTGGTATTAGAGATAACAGTCCATGACTAGGGTGGCTGGAGTCTTTGATCATTTTTAGTGCCTTGCGGTCGGAGGCCGAGCAGTTGCCATACCAGGCAGTGATGCAACCAGTCAGGATGCTCTCAATGGTGCAACTGTAGAACCTTTTGAGGATCTGTGGACCCATGCCAAATCTTTTCAGTCTCCTGAGGGTGGAAAAGGTTTGGTCGTGCCCTCTTCACGACTGTCTTGGTGTGCTTGGACCATGTTAGTTTGTTGGTGATGTGGACACCAAGGAACTTGAAGCTCTCAACCTGCTCCACTGCAGCCCCGTCGATGAGAATGGAGGCGTGATCGGGTTCTCTTTTTCCTGTAGTCCACAATCATCTCCTTTATGGGCATTGTGTGTTGGCAAGTGACAAAAAAACTACATTTAATCATTTATAAATTCAGGCTGGAACACAACAAAATGTGGAAAAAGTCAAAGGGTGTGAATACTTTCTGAAGGCACTGTATGTTCTTCATGTACGGTACAAGGTATTCTGTCTGTGTGACTGTGCTGAAGGCTGATCGATCAGCCACATCAGTCCCCTCAGAGAGAGCTGTGGCTCGGGATAGACAGGACAGACAAGAGAAAGAGGAGGATCAGATCAGCACTAACCATACAGCACAGGATGTTCCCATGATGCTGCCTCTCTCCGGCCCCGCGTAACTCTTGGGGTCATGGAGCACTTTCATGGCTGGGCCTTCTGGCCATTTGTGTGAATTCCTAATGAAGCAGGGGTTGGGGAGTGCTTCCTGTAGGGTCTGAGGGAGGGAGAACTACAGATCTGTCCTGTGGGGTGAGGAGAGAGATAGGAAGTGTGGCATCTTCTGCTGACCTCTGGGCTCCCAGCTGAAGGTCAGAACTGAGAGCTGAGAACTATACACATCTCTACAGAGGCTGCAAACACAGCAGGCAGAGTGAACAGATTATGCTGTCCATCCCAATGAGGACCAATCACAGAGGGACAGGACACCATAGTGCTGCATGGACAGAAAGGAGATGTAATAGAATGCAAAGAAACAACCAATCATGCCAGAGGCAAAGATGTGATGTGGTCGCTGAAGTCTGTCATAAACCTGTGTATGACTAACATCATCTTCATATCAATGTTTAACTTGCAGCAGAAACAGCGAGGCTTTATTAACTCACCTACATTTAAGATGAATAAAATAATGATTGATTCACACAAAAGCAAAGCATTCGTTTTTGACGCTAATAATGAATGCTTTCTGCGTGCGTGTGTGCGTGCGTGCGTGCGTGCGTGTGTGTGTGTGTGTCTTGGAGTAGTATTTGTGAGTGTATTTGTGTGTATTCATGTGTGATTTTTTTCTCCTACTATGGGTATGCAATCACATTCACATGTCTGACACCTATATGCCCAAGCAGCATGGCTCAATCCCGGAGGACAGGAGCATCAGAGAGGAACAGGGTGGATTCACTACAGTGTCTTCATCTATCTATGGCCATTGTGACTGAATACTTTAACTTGTTGTTTGATGTGTTTCCAAAAGACAAATCAGATGAACCCTTTGCCCGACTTGAACCCAAGTCATGTGGGCCATGGCTGACGTGAGCTGAAGTGCTTTAATCAGAGGTGTGTTTTCACTGGATACCTTCCCCCTCTGTCTGTCTTTTCTCTTTAATCCGTCCCAGCAGCTGACAGTGGAGCAGCAGACTCGTTTCTCTCTCGTCCTGGCTCTTAATATGCTTCAGCTGCTGTGTGATAATGGACACACTCCCCAGTGTGGGCTTCCTCTGTCACACCACTGATGTTATTAAACCACCAGGCTTTGAAGCCTGACTGAATGTCAGCTAAAACCATCCCTGCACGGGGACATACTTTCAGACAGATAATAAAAGGTATCTTAACCGTTATGATTGTTTTTGTCTGAGAAAAATGGGGGGAGATCCCTCATCTCAAATTACTCTGTCTGAAATTGCAGCGTTCAAAGCCTCTGATGCTCTCCTTTTCTCTCTGTCCTTTGGTGTGCCCTGAGCCAGGGGATAGTGTTACATGCATGGGGCGGCTGCCAGATAGAGCAGGGGAAGGCAGGCAGGGATAAGGACGCCTATGGATGGTGTGGAGATAACGCAGAGGGGTCCTGCCTCCCTCCGTCAACGTCAACGAACACAAGCGTACACAGTGCTATTGTCATGTTCGAGGAGATATGGTTCAAAGAGCATTCTCCATTCTCAGTTGGGTAGTGACAATGCCATGAAATCCTTGTTTATTTTTCAGAAAATTCCATTTTGTGGTCTTCTTGTCCTCTCAGGCTCGATGCAGGCACCTGTCTCACTTCCTCCCTGTGTGACAAGGCATCTCGTTAAATCCACTCCTGAGGGAGTGCTCTTGATATCTGTTAGTAGTGAGAGGTCTTAGCCCGTTCTGCTGAGATGATGGGTCCATGAAGATACTGTATGGGTGGTCAGCTCCCCTAGCACTCTGGTCCTGGCCATGTTAAATGGATATTGGTTCAGGAAGTGCATCTATTGATTGTAGAGGTTTTCATGGTTATTAATAGCCCAGAGGAGATCCTAATGGGACTTATACTTCCTGGGGTTGGTTTATTCATGATACTTTCATTAGATCCATAATCATCCTCTGCCTGCCTGCCTGCCTGCCTGCCTGCCTGCCTGCCTGCCTGCCTGCCTGCCTGCCTGCCTGCCTGCCTGCCTGCCTGCCTGCCTGCCTGCCTGCCTGCCTGCCTGCCTGCCTGCCTGCCTGCCTGCCTGCAGGCATATAAATCTTAAACAGAAATCAATATGTTGTACAATGCATCCTTGTACAACAGTGAACTGCCTGCCTGCCTGCCTGCCTGCGACTGTTTTTGTGAGAGTGATGCCACCGCATATCCTGCCAGCAAGCTGAGGTCGGGGAACAATACTCTGATCTGGCAGCTCATGCAATGTCAAATAATTCATAAGCCATTTTTCATCTTACAAATTTGCTTTTAAAAAGCTTTTTCTTGTCTGCGGTTTCAGTGTGTTAAGGGTTAACGCATGCACCTCATCTGCTCTGTTTCCTCAGAGATCAGGCTGGCCCAGAGCACGGCCCCGGGCACAGATCCAGTGGTACCATACACTGCTGTGTGTTACGCCCTGCTGGTTAGGGCTCCTAGCTGCCTGCCATAGCCTACTGCCCTACAACTCCCCGCTGCCCAAATGAAACAGCAGCCAGAGCCTCCTTCATTTCACACCCAGGAATCTCATCTCCTTCCTCCTGCCCTAGTGTCCCTCAATGCCCACCCACGCATCTTACTGCCTCAGACAGCGTTCTACCCTGGAGCTCAATTCTCACAGAACTTGCTACGGCTTAATGGAGGGTGAATTTACATTGCATCGGCTCTTTATTGTTTCTGGGTTATTTATTTTGTGCTGGCATGGTTGAAAACAGCAAGTAATAGAATATAATAGAATAGAATATGGAAATGTTCCTGTGAATGTGTTGTGATGACACATAATTAGGACATATCATTACCCTATTATGATAAGCTAGAGAGAGTGTGTTGCCTCTTCGGCTCTTCTAGCTATATCCGGTACACTGGGAGGCAAAGGAAGACTAATGTTGCTGAGGGGAGCGTTCTTTGTTTAAAGTGAGTGTCCCATCTCACCCTGCCTATATAACAGGCAGCAGCTGGAAAAGGAAATGTGACTTGTTTTTCCTACATTCTTTGGCTTTGTGCTCCCCAGGAGCCTTCCTGACTAACACAGTCAACACGCCTTGGTTATTTTTAATGTTAATTTGAGCAAGCCACTCATTTCCTTTCAGCCTGCGGAAGTGAGACATGGTTTTACTGTGCATGAAGATATTGTAAACACCAGCTTATTCTCTAATCGGTCATCATACTGTGCCCCCACTGTCTTTATCCACATAACAACAATTTTGTGGCAAATGCAATTTTATGCACAGCACACCAATTTTCTGATTCATTTCTATTGGAGGGTTGTAAACTGATCTAATGAATAGTCTCTCTGCTGAACAGATTTCCTCTGTCTCCCTCCACTGTTTTTTCCTCTTCGGGCCCCCCATTGTGGAATATTACTACTATGGCACAGTGCAGGGCCAGTGTGTAACATACCGCTGACATCTTCTTGATTCAACCCCTGACTCCCTCACCTGGATCTCTGAAGACCAAGCTGGGAGGGGAGGGTCTCAGAGTCCATGAAGCCACAGAGGAAAGGAAAGGAGATGGAGCGCAGACTGTGTCTATTTTTAGCAGGCCCTGGCAGGCGACTATATATAGAGATGGGGAGTGAGTATGGCTGGCTGGCTGCAGGTTGGGGAGGGCTGGGTATAGAGTCATGGAGACGGACAGGCTGACTCTGACTCTGCCCTGGGTCCTGGCCTGGAACACTTACTCTATCTGGCTGTTGGGCTTCAGACGCTGTATAGCTGTTGTCATGGTCACCCTGGTGCAATACACTGCAACATAAAACAACAGAATGCAACGCAATCATAGGATGGCTGTGAACAGTCTCATCAGTACTATCCTGACACTTCAACACTTTGTTGAGATCACTACTGAGTGAAGGGACAATACAGATAAGAGATTTGAACCCTTTACAATGTTTGTCTTTTTTGAAGGGTGGTAAGTGAACTTAATCATGGTCTGTTACAGTTCTGGACTTAGTTTCTGCACAGGTTCCTTTGTTGACATACCAACCGTTGCTGAGCCGGGTTTGTTATGATTCAGCGTGCTGTCTGACTCAAATCACGAGGGGCTGTTTGAGGTTTTGTTGCTGGTTTTTATAACTATGACACCCCGCTGCTGTAATGCCAGTCTCAGCCACGCTGGTGGTTTTCAGTCCGCTGGTGTGATCATCTGTTGTTTCAGGTGCCACATTGTGAGCGCAGGAGTGGACAGCTGCACACTTGCCCAGTTAAATCAACGCTCAGACGTCACCGGGCTCCATTTGGAGTCTCTCCTACAGCAGGGATATGTGCTCAGAGGGACAGCCCCATCTGGATGGTTTACAACATGGAAAGAGTACCACTTATGGTATCATGAAATCATTCCAGCAGGGAGCAGCGTCTATTACACTACTATACTTGTTATCACATGTTCCAAGGTATTCTAACCATTTGAGAATGTAACGCTGCATTGTATATGCAGAACTCCCCACTGATCATACTGAAAAGGATGATCTCATGAATCCCCTTGGAGCACACAGACAGTCACACTTTGAGTTCCACTGGAAGAACAAAGCAAAGTAGCAGCGGTAATAACAGCCTTTACCTGATCTTTAGAAGCCTACTCTACAGATAGACACCTTGAATTATTCAGCAGATGGGCTGTGTGCGTGTGCGTGTGCGTGTGTGAGTGCGTGTGTGTGTGTGTGTGTGTGTGTGTGTGTGCGTGTGTGTGCAGGGAAAATGCCATGGCTGAATATCAAATAACTCTCCTCATGAGTCCTGCCCCCGGCCTTTTTACATGTGCGCCAAAGGTCTTGTCCTTTTGCATTATGGCACATTCGTAATTTATTAATGAGTTATTTTGGAATAGGAAACCTTCCAACCTGCTCTTGACTTTCGCCCTCGTGCATCATGTTTTAAATGCCACATTTATAAGAATTTGTTTTAAAGTTGATGTCTCCACTACATGGTTACACTATTCTGGAGTGGATATTGACTGAAATAAGTCATTTACGTAAACTCAAGGAATCGCCTACAAATTTGTTGAGGAATACCGGAGGACTGATAGCTGTTCTCTTAGAAACGGAACAGAAAACTGTTATTATCAGCTTTACTGCCTCATAATATCAGATTCTATGGTCATCTTCCTGTAACATATTTTTGAATTCATACTGTTCAGACCATTCCACCATGAAGTAGAAATGCAACTCTGCTGTTCCACCTGCACTGTATCCACACGCACGCACACAGACACACGCACGCATGCACGCACACACACAAGCACACACACACACACACACACACAGACAATCTGCAAAAGGTAGATAAGGACACTGCTGTGCTCAGACTGCAGACCATCCCCCACCCTCAAAATACCTGCTAGTTTGGAATCCACACATGCCTCTCCCTCTCAAACTGTAGCAGATAATAAACAAGCATTCTTTTTTTTAGACAGCCGATTCATGTTGCCAGTGGCATTTAGCCTCACAGTGTTTGCTATAGATTCAGTCATCCATGAAGTGCATGCCCACAGACTGGCACGGGCGCTCTGACACATACTGGCATGCACACATTTACAATAACTGCCCATAAAATCACTTAAGGATGCACGCTAGCTTCCTGGCATCCACACACAGAGATGCATTGAAGAGTGTTTGCACACATGCCCTCACCCCGTGCTCTATTTTCTCTACATGCATCCACACACTCCAATGTGTGTCCAAGTCTCAAGGCCTCACCCTGCTCTCCTTTTAATAAAGGCACTATTCTCCCAAACACAATCAAAAAGCACAAAACACTCACTTGTTGTTTTGCTCCAGCAGCTTATTAGAGGAGGATAGGTTTTACACACAAAATAAGTGAGTGGCTTTTTGTTAATTTCATCTGACGCCTGCCAGATCTTACCTCGCCTGGATAGGTATTTTACGTATCAGCTAACCGCATCAAATGTTAAAGCAATCTGTCAGTCGATGTTGATGTATTGCCATGCAACCATTGGTTGATGCATGCAATGTCTGAGTAGGGAGACACAACCAATGAGTGGGAGTGGAGCATCATAGCTGGAGTGAGTGGGGTTGATTGCGGGAGGGGCGGAATGATGGGGGAGGGGACTGGTAGAGCAGCTGCTCCTCAGATATAATTGCCTCAATTAGTTCATAGGGCTGCTACAGCGACAGTGTTTTCCATGTAGCCATGGAAACCAGGCTACGGCGGCTCTCATGGGGAAGCCAGTCTGATGGATTTATGAGTTGGAGGGAATATAGCAGTGTGGCGGTGGGGGTTGTTATGGTTCTAGGGGTCAGACTGTAGGGTTGAACTCATCTTCACGTGGATTGGTTAGTTGAGGCTGGTGACCACTTGACTAAAGACTGGAGTGTAATTAATCTGTAACTTTCCCTGATCTCTGAGATGGATGAGGCTGGCCAGACAGCATCTCTGTGTGTGTGTGTGTGTGTGTGTGTGTGTGTGTGTGTGTGTGTGTGTGTGTGTGTGTGTGTGTGTGTGTGTGTGTGTGTGTGTGTGTGTGAGAGAGAGTGTGTCCACTCAGAAGCTGCCGCTGCCATCACTCTTTAAACCTGTCACTTTCTCGTCACGGGCCCAGAGGAAACACCTGAAACAGAGAGGTCCCCCTATATTCATGAAATGTTGTCGTTTACAGGGCATTATTGAGGTGTGGGATTTATTTGTCATCCACGCTGTGGAGTAAATATATGAGGCTGAGAGGAGCAGAAAGCGCTGAGAGAGCGGAGCGGGCTGAGATGAGATGCTGTACACGCCGGTGACAGAAGCCTTCACCATGCCTAGATGAGAGACTCATCTATAGCCTTCGCCCCTGACAGATCCAGTATATGTCATTCAGCTGTAATATCCTCCCTCGTGGAGAGGTGCTATTCAGCTGATGAAAAACAGGGCATCGCCCACAGTTATAAAGATAAGGACAAGGTATGGGTGTGTGCATATGTTTGTGTTTGTGTGTGTGTGTTTGTGTGAGTGTGTGAGCGTGCATGTGGGTGCCGTGTGTATGTGTTACTGGAGAGAGATACTGAAGATAGTGACAGGTGATGTGATGCAGACCTGGTGATGGTATGTATAAAGGCCTGTCAAGAGAGTCCAACCTATTGAATGCAGTCTCGTGCAGATATGAGGCCCTGTTTCATTCCTTCATAAAATGTCATCTGATGCTGAAAGGTCTCAATCACTGTAACACCACACACGTTTGCACTCACCAGTGCCAGACACACATAACTCTTGAGATGATTTCATACCAGACCTCCTGAAGGTCTTCAACCATGAGTCTTCCAAGATTGGAGATATAAGACTGCTCGCAGGGCAAAAACTGGTTGAATCGATGTTGTTTCCACGTCATTCCACAGCAAAAACTATATCAAGACGTTGAATCAACGTGGGAAACTGATTGGATTTGCAAAAAGACGTCATCATGAGGGAATTTCATATTTTTTTCACCCAACTTAGCCTAAATCCAATGACATGGTGACAGTAGTTGTTGATTTCATATTCTATTCACATTTGTTGAGAACTCAACCAAATGTAAATCAAGACGTTGAACTGACTAGACGTTGAACTGACGGGTGGGTACTGAGAATATTGAGTGAGTTGTTACTGTAGATTTAGTGCTTTATGAGAATTTAATGGCCACAAATGATCAATACACAGCTCATATTTTTTGCAATGTGAGTACCAAGATCAGATAAAGATCAGAAACTGAAGAATAGCCTTGAAATATAAGTGCATGGGCATCATAAGCCATTTAAAGCTGTAATCATTCATTGGTGAAACAGCCATGTCCATTTGAGATGTTCAACAAAAAATAAGTTACTGCAAACAGCGAACACTGTTTTTTGCCTCTGGAGTCATTGCACATCCGATAAGAAAGACAAATATTTACTGCAAAAAAATGTTTACCACGCTACCGGACGCTCCTCACCTCCATTTCATCAACAAAACAAAAACAATAACAAAGGCGTTGGGGGGCGAACAGTGGCACTCTTGCCCCTAATGTGGATTCAATCTTTAAAGGTCCAATACAAGTTTTTATCTCAATATCAAATCATTTCTGGGCAACAATTAAGTACATTACTGCAATTGTTTTCAATTAAAATGGTAAAGAATTAAGAACAGCTTCTCAAGCAAGAATTTTTGCTGCTAGGACCATCTTGGAGTGGACTTAGTGGGGAGGGGAAAGCTGAAATCTACCTCATTTGGGCAGAGAGGTTTGGAACTCTCTTTCTTATTGGTCTATTGACTAATTTACCGCTGGGTGATGTCAGCAGGCAGGCCAGAACTCCATCCCACCAAAACAGGCTGAAGTTTCAGGCAGTTTTTTAAAACTGCTCTTACACTAAAAGGGCATTTTCATCATTTTCACAATTTCACAGTATTATTCCAACCTCATAGTGTGGAAATATACACTGCTCAAAAAAATAAAGGGAACACTTAAACAACACAATGTAACTCCAAGTCAATCACACTTCTGTGAAATCAAACTGTCCACTTAGGAAGCAACACTGATTGACAGTCAATTTCACATGCTGTTGTGCAAATGGAATAGACAACAGGTGGAAATTATAGGCAATTAGCAAGACACCCCGAATAAAGGAGTGGTTCTGCAGGTGATGACCACAGACCACTTCTCAGTTCCTATGCTTCCTGGCTAATGTTTTGGTCACTGGCGGTGCTTTCACTCTAGTGGTAGCATGAGACGTAGTCTACAACCCACACAAGTGGCTCAGGTAGTGCAGCTCATCCAGGATGGCACATCAATGCACATCAATTTCTTTGGGGGGCCGCCAGAGGTAGCCTGACTGCCATTAGGTACCGAGATGAGATCCTCAGACCCCTTGTGAGACCATATGCTGGTGCGGTTGGCCCTGGGTTCCTCCTAATGCAAGACAATGCTATACCTCATGTGGCTGGAGTGTGTCAGCAGTTCCTGCAAGAGGAAGGCATTGATGCTATGGACTGGCCCGCCCGTTCCCCAGACCTGAATCCAATTGAGCACATCTGGGACATCATGTCTCGCTCCATCCACCAACAGACTGTCCAGGAGTTGGCGGATGCTTTAGTCCAGGTCTGGGAGGAGATCCCTCTAGAGACCATCCGCCACCTCATCAGGAGCATGCCCAGGCATTGTAGGGAGGCCACACACACTACTGAGCCTCATTTTGACTTGTTTTAAGGACATTACATCAAAGTTGGATCAGCCGGTAGTGTGGTTTTCCACTTTAATTTTGAGTGTGACTCCAAATCCAGACCTCCATGGGTTGATAAATTAGATTTCCAGTGATAATTTTTGTGTGATTTTGTTGTCAGCACATTCAACTATGTAAAGAAAAAAGTATTTAATAAGAATATTTAATTCATTCAGATCTAGGATGTGTTATTTTAGTGTTCCCTTTATTTTTTTGAACAGTGTATATAACACACAGGGAAAAATCATGTTTTGACTGCACTGGTCCTTTAAGTAAAGTCGAATTTGTATTCCTGAGTGGATGTATCTTTTATAGGCTAGCTAATCTCTCTGTCCTCTCTCCCTAGGATCATGATGCTCCTGCTCTGAGAGAGAGGGAGTAATGGAACTATATGAAACCAGGGACACATTTTGTTCTATCACAACTGCCCTCATTTTTATCACCACCCGCTTCTCCCTGTTCCCGTAAAGAATGTAACACCTCATCAAATAGGTATTTTTAGTGAGGAGGTCAATAGACGGACTGCAACACATGAACAAAAGGTCCCTCAGATAGCGTACATTATAAGCAAGCACTGACTGTGGTAGATTGTGTTGAAACTACTGTAGGAAAATCTAGAGCTGAATCCCCAGGAACGGCTATTTTTCTGGTGTTTCCATCTTCAGAGTGTTACTAAATAGAGCATATTATCCCTGAATCATTGCCTTGTTCCATTAATTATGATCAATAATGCTTCTCTGACCATTAATCACTCACATGCCCATTTCTCACATCATCCCCCATCCAACCACCCTCTTCCATAGCCTTCACCCAACCCCCATTCCTCTTATTATAAGCACCCCAACCCACAGAATTACCTATATGCCCCAACCCCCATGTCTCCCATACATACACCTTCCTCAATCTTTCTCCTCACTCCTCTCAAGGACTCTCCATTCATCGCTCATCACTCCCCATTGCATGCATTTGTATCAAAGTCTATCTGACTAATCTTGCGTTGTGTTCCTACTCAGATTCAGATTGCTTTGACATGAAATGCAATTTGTAGACATTGCCAATACTACTCAATCCAAAACTACGATGCTACTCTCTAGCGTATGTTAGAATATCCTTGCACGGTTTTCATTGAGTCCTGTCTCAAAAGGCCTTATAATTTCCTTAATGCATTTGGTTGAGTTTAGTTGATTGATGGACTCAGCTTATTTATTTCCCCCAAAAGTAATTACATTAAACAGGGGTTCCTTTCTCTCCCGCCTGCACGGAGGACATGGGAACCTCTTCATTTGTCAATTTCAAGGCTTTAAAATGACAAGTCACTCCAACATTTCAATTAACAATCTCAATAATGACCAAAGCAGCTGACATGCCTCTCTCAGTCTATCAGTTGTAGTTGGAATGCATGGTGTTATGCCACAGAAGAACTGACCATATTTTTAGTTTATGAAATGTTTTGCTTCTGATTCATTAGCCAGATTGCTGGGTTGAGATGTGAAGTTTAGAAAAATGACATGCTAGGGCTTCTGTAAAATTAAGTGAGTTTTGTTGAAAAAATGTGTCTTATCAGCAAACACATCATGCACTTGTGTGTCAGTTTCCATTCAGTTGGAGATAACATTTCCCTGTGAATATTCAAAAATGACTTGGTGCACATAAAAATGACTGTTGTGGTTAAATTCCCATATAGTGAATAATTATTTTCAACTCCACTGATGGTTTTGTCACAAAAATAATATGTTATATAGCGAATGTGCAGACTCTGCTCTTGGCAAATGCGCTCTAGCCAACAGTTCGACAATAAAGTGCGGGTATTGTAACGATCTGGGTGTAGTGGGTGCGAAGTCAGGCACAGGAAGCAGATAGTTGAGGGTAGTGCTATTTAATGCACAAATGGCGAACATAAGCCACCCCACGAAACACAGGGCGCACACAAAACAAATGCCCCAAACACGGGGATTAAAACAGTCCAGCAAAAACCCACGAACAGGAAACACGTTAACCTCAAACGTGCACACTAGTCACACAAACAATCCCACACAAAGCATGGACTTGTAGATGACCTGGAGCCAGTGGGTCTGGCGACGAATATGTAGCGAGGGCCAGCCGACTAGAGCATAAAGGTTGCAGTGGTGGGTAGTATAAGGTGCTTTAGTAACAAAACGGATGGCACTGTGATAAACTGCATCCAGTTTGCTGAGTAGGGTATTGGAAGCTATTTTGTAGATGACATCGCCGAAGTCGAGGATCGGTAGGATAGTCAGTTTAACTAGGGTAAGTTTGGCGGCGTGAGTGAAGGAGGCTTTGTTGCGGAATAGAAAGCCGACTCTAGATTTGATTTTAGATTGGAGATGTTTGATATGAGTCTGGAAGGAGAGTTTACAGTCTAGCCAGACACCTAGGTACTTATAGATGTCCACATATTCTAGGTCGGAACCATCCAGGGTGGTGATGCTAGTCGGGTGTGCGGGTGCAGGCAGCAAACGGTTGAAAAGCATGCATTTAGTTTTTACTAGCATTTAAGAGCAGTTGGAGGCCACGGAAAGAGTGTTGTATGGCATTGAACTGAACCCCACCATGATGGTATTTAGACCGCTATAATCAATGCACTGGAGGGCCCTCCATTTCACCCCTTTCCTCAAGTTTATTTTTTGTGAAGAAAAAGGAGGGAGGTTTGCGTCCGTGCATTGATTATAGAGGTCTAAATACCATCATGGTGGGGTTCAGTTCAATGCCATTCAACACATGCACCCCTGTCCCAGAGATTCCGTGACGTATGTCTCCATAGCCAACCTCTCCTCCTGTGACAATGGGTACACGTGACTCTTGGGAAGCGCAGCGTTTACCTGGAGATTTATCGCACAATCCCCCTGTCGATGAGGTGGTAATTTAGTCGCCCTCTTCTTACAGAAAGCGAAAGCCAAATCGGCATATTCAGGGGGAATGCGCACAGTGGAAACGTGGCACGGATGGAAACTCCCATACACTCCTCTGAAGGGGAACCACCTTCAGTAGGAGTCGTGACAGGTATAGCCTACATGATGAGATTATAATTTAAAAAAGAGCGCAAATCGATCTTCGTCATGTCATCAGAAATAGACCCTCGATCCTTATTGTAAAGGGGCATCAAGCTCATCACCGTGCGCTTTCACCACCCTGTGAAGTTCATCATAATTTATTTAATCTGTAGCCTAATAAACTGCATGTTTTCTCCCAAGTTTACTTCGATATTATTATTATATCAATATTGGCTCATAAAAGCGTTTCCACCACCATTTCTCGCACAACTAATTTTGCAAACACTGGTTACAGAGCATGATGGAGCCCAGTTCATTTATTCCAGAAAATAACCTAACATTTTACAACAGAATATAAATAATAATTCAAAGCATACACTGGATAATGACTATATTTGGGGAATATCCACTTGATTATATATTCTGAGACATGTGTGTGTAACAATTATATTGAAAATATTATATTGACAACATAACATTGCAAATGAATAACCGAAAGTTCATGATTAAAAAATATATACTCTATATATCTAAATTCCAAATCTGCATACTGTAACTAGACTCCATTTTTCTACAACTCCTCCAGAGTGTCATGAATGAAGTATGATGTTGTGGGTGGTTGGGCAGGTGAATTCTCTATATGACTGCCACAGTTGCTGACACCAACAGTCTCCATCCACTCCCTGTCCCTGGTATACCTGCTGGGCATGCTGCACTCGCTTCATTATCCCCTGGTCCGGAACAGGCTGCTCTGCTCTGAGTTGTGCTGTGGTGGCAGTCAGAGAGCACACAGGGGACTGGGGAGGGTACAGGCCAGGGCCTGCCCTGCTCTGAGGGAGGACCGTGGTCTAATCGGAGAAGAGCGTGACAGTGGTCATTGCTGAATGAGAGAAGGCAGGTAGAGTTTCCCAGCGGAGCTGACGACAGGAGAAAAAAGCACTGCCGCAGCCCCCTCCTACCTGCTGGGAAGAGCGTGCACCCACTTCAGAGGCAAGCTGTCTCTCTCTCTGACATTCACACTCCGCCTCTGGGCGCACTGCTGTGTACTGATTTCACCGCTGTCAATTCACATTGCATCGTTCCTTTCAGCCTCACAGAAAGAGCCTCCCATAACATTGTCCTGGTGATTTACAGTATATAAAATCTGAGACAGGGCATTTATTCAACCCCCACCCCCACTCCTCCCTGATAGACCATTCTACATATACAAGATAATATGCTGCTCTATTCACCAGCAGCTAAAGATTAGCCTTGAGGCTAGCGTTAGGCATGGCTGTGTGTTTTACCTAGATTAGTCTCCTCTGCCAACTGGTACATGGCATGTTACGTAGGAAATAACACTGTCAGATTGGACAGCTCAAGTGGTATGAGTTGAGGAGATTAAAAAGAAGAGGAAGAGTACAGGTACCTAGTCATGCCTGTCTCTTACTGTAGGTGAATGCCACATCTGCACTCATACTGCTTTTCCCCAGGGCTGGATATGTTTGATGTATATTATTTTTCACATATTCATGGGAAATCCGATGTTCCAGATGAGTTACAAGGATGATCAACACTCTCTCATACCCCAAAAAGATAACAGGGGTGATGCACTGACAACATGTACAACAGCAACCGTAGTACAAATTAAAGCTGCTGGGGTCTAAGGGATTTCCTGGAAGCAGGTGTGTTGTTCTGGTAACTAGCTGCTTGGTTGGTTGCTGGAGAGTTGCTGAAGAGCAAGTCGCCACCTGAGGCCAGATGCATACGGCTCACCCATCCCTCTGTTCTTTCCACAACACAGTACATCAGCTGACCAGGAAAAGCCTTTTATCCTTTCTTTCTTATCAACCCGTTGCTCCTCTCAGTAGGAATACTATCAATACACCCATACAGAATATCGCCAGAGCGACAATTTGTTGACTGTTTCTTAGCTTGTGTACAAGATACCACTCATGATAGTTATAACTGCCTTTTCCTCCCTATTGTGGCCCTTATGCCCTGGTCCATGTCTGCCAGTTAATATACCTTGCTGCTTTGACACAACACGTCTGACTACCTATAATTTATGGCAGAGAAGAAGCTTGATCTCTAAGAGATGCAGAGTGCACTAGGTCATAAACGTCCCTCCATTTAAATGGCAGCTTTAACTCGGTCTCAAAAAGAAACAAAAGGCAAAGTCGGTGTGCTCAGCCTTCTCAGCCCCCTGGTTCATTTAACCCCTATGAAGAGACTCCGGAGCCCAGCAGAGCTGCACCATGCTGATAACGACAGACAGGGCGTGTGCTGCCTCTGTGCGTGCGTGCGTGTGTGTGTGTGGCTATGGATCTGTGTCTAGGTGGTTAGTTGGAGTCTGAATGAGAATCCTAGCATGTATCAGTCATGAGAAGGACAATGAGAAGGACAAGGCCAGGAGGGAGCTTCTGACGCCATGGCTGTTGTAAAGAGCACCTCTTGCTGATGTAACAGGCTATTCATTTTTTCACTGTACAGAAAGAGCACAGACTAGATATGTCCTACTCCTACCCACACACCATATACAAGGTGATCCGGGAGAGCTTTCCTTGGTCCTGAAGCATGAACATTGCTGTGATATAAAGGACTGTTTTATTGAGCTATTAAAATAGTGTTTTTTATTTAAAGTCAGATTCCTAGAAAATTACATGACTACAACACACACACACACAAACACACGCACTTGCACACACACACACTTGCACACACACACACACACACACACACACACACACACACACACACACACACACACACACACACACACACACACACACACACACACACACACACGCACACACACACACACACACACACACACACAAACAAATAAACAAACATGCATTTTACTCCAATACACTAATTATATTTGTTAAGTTCAGAGGAATTTGTGTCATCTTAAACATTTCTTCCTGCTACATTATTCAAACCATGCGCAATCCACCAAATATGGTCATTGGATAAGAAAACGTCCTCAGGCTAAACTGGCCTCTTTTGAATTCAACTGTGTTTTTAAAATGGAACGGGGAAGATGACATCAAATCACACCATACTAGCTACACAAATCACATTATGAGGTTCCTATTATCAGGTGGGATAGTTTGAGCTCTGTAATGCTTTCATATGTAATACCATTGCTTTAAAACAAGATCAAATCAGACAAAATATGGACTATGGGAAACTCTCATGAGAGATTGACATGTAGAAGCAGTTTCATGCATGGTGGGTCTAAACATTCTGCCTTGGTGTTTTAATCATCTCTCCTAGTACTATGATCGATTATGTTGGAACATGTGTTTTCCATGATAACTGGTTGCAGTCAGGCTGATCCAGTGAAATCTGATCTCAATACATGAAATATGCTCGCTAAATCACCTTAGATAGTGTTAGTGTGAACCCCATGATGCATGGAGATGTAACTGTGTTGTTGATTGCTAAACGACTGGTGGAGGCTTCAAGTTACCGCCTCGTCCATCTACAGTCTACAGCACATGGAAGCTGACGTAGAGTCTTGAGGAGCTGTGAATGAACAGCTGTGTGAGGGGCATCCCTGCATGTGTTAATTAACAATTGGAATCGCCTGTCTGCCAGAATCTCAATCAGTCAGCCAGGCATGCTGTGCTCTCCGTCCTCTTCTCCCTCCATCATCACTGATGAGATTAAAGGCCTCACGTCTATCTCTTTATCACTGCTCACATGAAAAAAGAATATGTAGTATACTAACGTATAAATATGATAGTATTCACTGTAGTGTTTTTGCCGACTTTACTGTAGAATTCTCTGCAATTTTTTTCTGGACAAGACTGTAGTATACTGTAGTATTTACAGTTTACTATAATTTAAATACTTTAGTAAAACCATTGTAGTATATACTATAGTAATTACTCTTGTGTTTTTGCTGACTGTAGTATATCCTATATTAATTACTATAGTGTTTTTGCGGACGGTAGTATATACTGTAGTAATTACTGTAATGTTTTGTAGACTGTAGTATATTTACTTTAGTGTTTTGCGGACTGTAGTATACTGTAATATTTACTGTAGTGTTTAAGCAGACTGTAGTATACTGTAGTGTTTTTGCAGACTGTAGTATATACTACAGAAATGAATGTAGTGTTTTTGCAGACTGTAGTACTTTTACTGTCGTGTTTTTGCAGACTGAAGTATACTGTAGTATTTACTGTAGTGTTTTTGCAGGTAGGTAGGACTGGGGTCTGAATGGATAGTTCAGCGTTTCTGCTTTTTTTTCTATAACCTGTAGGGAACACAATATGTGGTATATACTTGGCATGTAAGTTTCTCACTTATGGATGGCACCAATTGGGATATGGGGGAGGAGAATGGGCAGGGTATATGCAAATGAAATACTGTAGTATTAATATAGTAAATAAAAACATTTGTGTTTTTGTGGACATTAGTGTAGTATTTACTACAGTGTTTTTTACAGATAATACTGTGTTTTTACTATAACATGCTATTGTAAGTACTACACATGATCAAGGGATGCTACAGTATACTACAGTTTACTACAGAATTCTAGAGTAAGTACTGAAGTATTCTATAGTAAAAAAAATAATAATAATGTGGTGGTGAGTTCTTGTCAACAGGTAGGATTAAATTATGGTCCCCAGTCAAAGTTCATTCGATTTCAATCCAACATGGTTGCTGATGATATTGCTTTGGGATCAACACACCTCATCATCTATTCTAGACATTTCAGTGAATGCAAGTGTTGCACTTTCACTCGCAACATTTACCTTGTGTGGGAAAATGGGATTCTGGTTATTACAGACTCTGAACTAGGGGATTGCAGAGGGGGTTGTTTGCATGCATATAGGCTATGTACAGTATGCGTTGTTGGCCTGTGATTGCATTGGGGGGTTATTTGGCATGGGTCCCCAGATCCTCAAAAATATCTAAAGCTGCATCCTGGTTGCATCACCGCCTGGTACGGGAACTGCTTGGCATCTGACCGTAAGGCCCTACAGAGGGTAGTGTGGTCGGCCCAGTACATCACTGGGGCCAAGCTTCCTGACATCAATGACCTATATACTAGGCGGTGTCAGAGGAAGGCCCCAAAGACTCCAGTCACCCAAGTCATAGACTGTTCTCTCTGCTATCACACGGCAAGCGGCACCGGAGCTCCAAGTCTAGGTCCAAAATGCTCCTTAACAGCTTCTACCCCAAAGCCATAAGACCGTTGAACAATTAATCAAATTGCCACCTAGACTATATACTTTGCTGCTACTTGCTGTTTATTATCTATGCATAGTCCCTTTACAAATTACCTTGACTAACCTGTACCCCCGCACATTGACTGGGTACCGGTACTCCCTGTATATAACCTTGTTATTGTTATGTACATTTTTTATTTTTTTTAAACTTTAGTTTATTTAGTAAATGTTTTCTTAACTCTATTTCTTGAACAGCATTGTTGGTTAAGGGCTTGTAAGTAAGTATTTCACGGCGCATGTGACAAATAACATTTGATTTGATTTGATTTGGTGCTGCACAATACATGGCGAATCACAGTCCCAGGTGCTGCTGAGATTTAATTAATTATTAGACGCGTTTGGCTATGAGGCAATTATGATGAAGCAGCCATGTCTTTGATGTGTTCAATGCAGGTTAGAGATTCTTTACAGGCCCAGCAGCTGCCAGCTGCACTATGCCTGGTGTTTTCACTGAATGGGTATGTGCACACGTAGGCAGCTAGGCATTTATTGTCACATTCTGGTCTTATCACCTCTGCACAGAGAGGAGATTTCTTCGTATGCAGTAGAGAGTAGATTATGCTAGACTCATGTCGACATATTAACCACTCGTACCACTGATTGTCCCCATCATATCAATATCTTAAGAGGAAGCCATACCCACATAAAAAAATAGCACACTTTACTATAGAATACTACAGTACCTGTAGTACCACCGTTTACTAAAGTATTCTATAGTAGACTGTAGTATACCGTTGAACACTGTACTTGTCACGCCCTGACCTTAGTTATCTTTGTTTTCTTTATTATTTTGGTTAGGTTAGAGTGTGACGAGTGTGGTATGTGTGTTTTTGTCTTGTCTAGTTTTTTTTGTATATCTATGTGGTTTTGGAATTGTCTAGGTAAATGTAGGTCTATGGTGGCCTGAATTGGTTACCAATCAGAGACAGTTGTTTATCGTTGTCTCTGATTGGGGATCCTATTTAGGTTGCCATTTTCCATTTTGGTTTTGTGGGTTATTGTCTATGTGTAGTTGCATGTCAGCACTCGTTATTATTAGCGGGACGTTCATTATGTTAGTTTGTTTCGTGTTCTTCGTGCAAATAAAGAAGAATGTATTCAAATCACGCTGCGCCTTGGTCTCATTGTTACGACGAACGTGACAGCACTACACACTGTAGTATCCCTCGATCATGTGTAGTACTTAGTATAGAATGTTGTAGAACACTATAGTAAACAGTAAAAAAAAAACACTGTATAAAAACTACAGAAATGTCTGCAAAAACACTACATTTTTTAAACTAGTAAATACTTCAGTATTTGCATATACTCTGCCCATTCCCCTCACAATGTGTGTCACCCATGAGTGCGAAACCTAAATGCTATGTATAGACCATATTGTGTTTCCTACAGGTTATTTAAAAGAGCAGAAGCTCTGAACTCTCTGTTCAGAACCCAGTCCTACCTACGTACAGGTTGTGTTAAAATGCGCTCTTTTAGTTTTTCTCAAGTAGGTTACCTAAAGGAGAAAGCCCCACACTAGCCACACTAGATACATTTTTTATAAAAACTTTAGTAAATACTACAGTAATGTCCCCATAAACACTACAGTAAATACTACAGTATACTACAGTCTTCAAAAACTACAGTAATTACTATAGTATATACCACTCTTTTTTTTAAACTTCAGCATTTATACTATAGTAAACTGTAAATACTACAGTCCGCATAAATAGTACAGTCCGCAAAAACACTACAGTGAATACAATAGTATTCCTACCATAGTATACACTACAGTATACCATATATGAAACACAGTTGACATTATTGTAGACAGGGTACCTATTCAAATTCTTAGCGTTGGTTGTGAGGAAATAAAAGTGCTGTATATTTGGATTAATAGTGGATATACTGTATGCATATTACTTTGGGTATGGTGAAGAACGTATAACTATAAAGGACCTGCTTTTGTGGCTTTACCGGGACATGTCCGTGCTGACACAACAATTGCACTTTCCATCTGGAGGAGTCGACTACAGAAACCCCAGTAACACTTGACTTCACATGTTGATTTTTTTTTCCAATGAAAGTGATACATACTGTATGATGAATGTAATGTCCACCCCCTGACTTGTCCCTCCCAACCCATCCGTCCCCTGGGAGGCTAGCTTTTGGCGGGGGAGAGTCATAGACAGCCAGGGTGTGTGACGAGACTTCCAGTAAAGTCCACTGAGTAACCGAGCAAGACAGCTCCAGCTACCCAAACAACACTACTGCACTGAGACAAGACTGACCACAGAAATAAGGACTGTCCTCCTTGCAATTCAGTGGCTCAACTACAGTACAAAGTATAGCCGATGATGATGGATGACATGACTGGAGTCTATTTCCATCAGATATCACTGATTTATATTGTCTATCTCCATTGTATCTGCCACCATTGGATATTGGTACTGATGCATAACAAACCTAACTGAACCAAAACACTAAACACTGTCTTTTGAGTTGTAATATACCTCTCAGAGGTGAAAGGAGGCTCAACTAAGGATATCACAACTGTGTCAGTCAGTCAGGCTAGCCAGCTCCTAGACTTCTTTAGCATCTCTACAGACACAAATACTACAGCTCCACATGTTTATGATTACAAAGAAGGAGAAGTCAAATCAAATCAAATGTTGTTGGTCACATACACATGGTTAACAGATGTTATTGGGTAGCGAAATGCTTGTGCATAGTTTCCTAAGGACTAGAAGCGAGGCAGCCCTCTCTGTCGGCGCCATCTTGAATGCTACAACAGAGCAGTTAATCACTGTGGTAGAATGCCATTTCTGGCCCAAGTTTATTGTTAGACACTCTCATTTACAACACATTTGTTCCAAAGCCTTGTAGTCTACGCAAGATACTTGTGGTTAACAGCCTAGACAGCACATCATTCACAATGGTTTCTGTCTGAAACCATGTCTGGGCCAGCCATTTGCCCTACATTCAGGTTCCTCATCACAGTGCTATTCCTCTTTCTCCTTCCTGTCTGGGAGTGTTTTATAGGGGAATGAATGACATCTCCGACCACAAGACAATACCTCACTGCCTCTCTGAATCACAGAGTGAGTGGAAGAGTCCAATCTCACCCAGTGGAGCAGCTGTGGCCTTGTGTTAGGTGGGCCAACTAATCAGAGTTGTTCTGACAGGTTCCCTGTCTCCCACAGAGCTGACCAGCTCCTCCTGTGGGTTGATATAATTAACAGGAATGGAATCTGCCGGTGGCAGACAAGGGAGCTCTCACACCTGTGCATCCGCTGCTACTTACATATCTGCAGGCTTGAGGGGGGCGGGAGGGAGGGAGGGACGATACACTAGACATCCAGCAAGAGCCAGTGCAATGGGAGGAGAGGATGGAGGAAGAAGAGGATGGTGGGGGGGGGGGGTGATGATGACGGTCAGATACAATGATAAGAGTGATAATGTTAATGAGGGCCCTCTGACTCGGGGTGAATGTGAATCAGGTCAGGGCTGGGATGATACCAGTATCACAATATTTGTTCCATGGCTTAAATGAAAGCACAAAGCAGACCAAACTTTTTGGTCCTTTAAAACCAACTGTATGTAACATGTTGTTTGCTATAGCTTGGAAAATTAACACGTTTAACCACTCTATACAGTGTGTGTTTACATTTACTTTGTTTACAAACATTGGTGTAAAACAAGCTTAAATGTTGGGTTCTGACAGGGTACGACAGTAGAACTAAGCTCATAAGGTATTTATGAGTTATGGGTACATTGATGTATAAGTCCAAAATGTGTAAGTCCAGGTTTCTTTCAGCTATCAGTTATACTGTATGTACCCATTATCAATCGTAGGCAATCATCCTCATGAGAAGGCCCTAATGCCCAACACTCATTATAGTCCACACACTCATCATGATATAGAGAGTAGAGACCCAGCCTTCAGTCACTTACACTATACATCTCAGTTTCAATTCTCTTCCCTGCACTTCCTCCCAGTCTGTTTATTTTGCACGTTGACTGCATTTCTGAGAACAGTGGATAGGATGGGGAGCGCTCAAACAGACAATGTTGTTTTTCATGTTTGATCATATCAGCAGCATATCTATGTGGTTAGAATAGAGTAAGGGCATAAACAGGATGATTCTCAGCATTGTGGTCAGTTGGATGTGTTGATCAAATATGCAGGTCTTGACTGCAATGCAACCAACGCATTTCCACCCAGAGGGTTGGTACGCCAGTGTGAATGCAATGAATAAGGAAAACATATATTTATTTTAAATGTACTGGTATTTATGTCATTGTTCTAAGCAGTGTAGTTGTGTGTCTTACTGAATGTATTGAGTGAATGTATTGTCCCTCTGAACAAAAGGCATGAAGAGCCGAGGATCCGTTTAGAGTATACCATACATGGAGATGGAGTCAGGGGAGACTCTCATTTAAACATACAGAGAAAAAGAGGGCACCGATGGAGAAAGAAAGAGCTGATGCGTGTGTGAGGGAAAGAAACCACTCAGTCAGCTCTGCTCCACAGCGCACTTTAAGAGACCACCACAGGAGAAAGCCACAGGAGAGCAATTCAGGTTAAGACTGCTGGAGTCCTCACTGTATATTCTCCAGCCTGCCCCACATCCTCTGCATTACCTCACCGCACTGCTGCTGTGTGAAACAAAATATGCCTGAAGCCCTGGCTCTATAGCAGGGTTGTTTCACGAAATGAGTTCCATTTGCTTCCCTTTGATATTTTAAGTTGAAATTGAGCACCAATACTGCATGTTGAAAGCTTGTCATATTACATGACATGCCCTTCAATATTGACAATATGGAACATTTAATTCACATGATTTCTAATATGAATAAAGACTTGCTAAAGTGCCAGAATTCAGCATTTTGACATGTCCCTCTGTGCACCTGCTGTTAATTCTAGGAAGATGTTAACCCACTTAACCCCAACATTTTCCCCAAGTTTTAATCAGCATTGTAAAGCTCTACTTATGTTGTTGCTTTGACAAAGTAATTTATGAAAATTCCCCCTGTCACAAGAGGATTTATGGCTGATTTAAGATGAAATCGTCAACCCTGTTAAGGTCAACCCTGTTACGGTCAACCCTGTTATGGTCAAATATGTTCCTTTATTTGGCACCAGATAGGCACTTACTATAGTATTTTTTTATTTAACCTCCTGAGATGGGAAAACATATTTTTATTAAGTTGAACATTTGTTCTTTATGACAGAATGTTAAGGTGAAATCAAATGTAATAAATCACCAACACTACTGAAAAGGGACTCATTTTGTGGAACAACCCAGCAGTCATAGCGGTACTAGCGCCACACCCCTTTACTTGCATTATTATGTAATGTGAGAGTGTCTTGGCATGTAGAGATGGAAGAAAAACAACTGGTTCATTGACCCACATGTTTTATCCAGATGAGGCAGATGTAGAGTGAGTAAGAGTGAGAGAAACACTGACTCTTTTCTGTCCCCCTCACAGGTTCTCCAACCTAGATGACTAATATCAAAAGTCAAAACAAAGAACATTTCAATCTCACTTTCAACCAGGTTTTTATTTCAAGTCACATACCAACTCAAGGGCCCATCTGCATGCCTGTATTTGAATATTTCTACATAAAGCTACAATATTTAACTTTTTGGGCAACCAGACCAAATTCACATAGAAATATGAGTTATAGATCTGTCATTCTCATTGAAAGCAAGTCTAAGAAGCGGCATATCTGTTTTATGTGCGCTATTTCAATGCTTCCCGTTCTTAAGTTTAGTTTTTTGCTTTTACTGACGGTTTTGTACACCAGCTTCAAACAAAATACAATGTTTTTGGTTATTGAAAATATATTTCACAGCAATTTAAATGGTACAATGATTCTCTACGTTGCTTGATTAGATTAACTATTTGAATATTTGCAACGAGGAAATGACAGAGTGAATTCTGCATATTGCACCTCTGAAGGGATTCTCCAGTACTTTTGTATACTTTTTAGCGAGTAGTTCTGAAAGTAGTGCTCACAAGCCAAAAGTATTCCCCAAAAATGACATACTATGTCACATATGTGCAGATAAGTGCACCACGTCATTGATTTCTCTCTCGCTCTGCTGTGTGTGCATCACGTGCATCTTGCTAGCTGTCACTCATATGGTGAGAGACTGAAGCTCATTGGTTGAACTCAAATTGTTAGGGGGCTGGCCCACGTGGGGGGAAATTTAGGGAAAGGGCTTCCAGAAACAGCTTCCAGAAAGACAGTTGCTTTCAAAGTAGGGATTTCGTGGTTATTTGAGGTAAGTCAGTAAATCTGCTCATAGATTATGCATGTATGAACTACACATTGACATATCCAGCCCAAAAATACTTATTAGTCGCCAAAGTTCGGGAGCGTGCCTTTAATGGCCTTTCAGTAACTGGCCCAATGCTCTTAACCGCTAGGCTACCTGCCACCCTTCAGATCTACATGTAAATTCTGCTGCCAGGATTTGGACAACACTGTGTGGGCTGAGAGTCTTGGGTTTTAGAGAAGCTAGGTAAGGAGCTGTGTGTGCAAACAGCTGTAAGGGGTAACTGGCATGTTGGGAGGAAGTGTAGCTGAGCAGAGGCAAACATGAAACAGCCAGCCAGGGAGGGAGATGTTCTCTGCTACAGAAAGAATGTGGCCTGTTGCAGCATGTTTGTGTCCAAAGAGACAGTTACTGTATTCGATGTCTGAGAACTGCTTAACCTTGCTGCCTCGGTTGCTTGGTATTTGGCACCCTGGAATGTGATGACATCAGTGTTAGAATTTTGATATGAAGAAGAATTGTTAGAGGGCTTGCTCACTAATCACTATACAGTGCAGTCTCTACCACCCCTGTTTTGAACATTTTGAACCTTTTTCCAAATTAGACAAATCAGAAAGCCTACTGTACCACCCTATCCATTTTTAAGTCATAGGAAACCTTATATTTTTCATATTCAGAATGTGAATTGACTTTATCTCTTTTATGAATTATAAATTCCCTCTTGCAACTGCTTATTAAAAAACTTGGCAGTTGCTGCACACATCTAATAAGACAGTGGAACCACAAACAGTAGGAACACATGTACATACAGTGCATTCAGAAAGTATTCAGACCCCTTGACTTTTTGCCACCTTCTGTCACGTTACAGCCTTATTCTAAAAGGAATGAAATAAAAAAATGTTCCTCATCAATCTACACACAATACTCAATAATGACAAAGCCGAAAGAGGTTTTGATACATTTCAGCAAATGTTTAAAAATAAAAACAAAAATACATTATTTAAATAAGTATTGAAACCCTTTGTTTTGAGACTTGAAATTGAGCTCAGGGGCATCCTGTTTCCATTGATCATCCTTGAGATGTTTATGTAACTTGATTGGACATGATTTGGAAAGGCACACACCTGTCTATATAAGGTCCCACAGTTGACAGTGCATGTCAGAGCAAAAACCAAGCCATGAGGTCGAAGTACTTGTCCGTAGTGCTCTGAGACAGGATTGTGTCGAGACACAGATCTGGGGAAGGGTACCAAAACATTTTTGCAGCATTCACGGTCCACAAGAACACAGTGTTCTCCATCATTCTTAAATGAAAGAAGTTTTGAACCACCAAGACTCTCCCTAGAGCTGGCCAGCCGGCCAAACTGAGCAATCGGGAAGAAGGGCCTTGGTCAGGGAGGTGACCAAGAACCCAATGGTTACTCTGACAGAGCTCCAGAGTTCCTCTGTAGAGATAGGAGAATCTTCCAGAAGGACAACCATCTGGTAGAGTGGCCAGATGGAAGCTACTCTTCAGTAAACAGCACATGACAGCCCAATTGGTGTTCGCCAAAAGACACCTAAAGGACTCTCAGACCATGAGAAATAAGATTCTCTGGTCTGATGAAACCAAGATTTAACTTTTTAAATGCCAAACGTCACGTCTGGAGGAAACCAGGCACACCTAGTCAGGATCGAGGGAAAGATGTACAGAGCAAAGTACGGAGAGATCCTTGATGAAAACCTGCTCCAGAGCGCTCAGGACCCCAGACTGGGGCGAACGTTCACCTTACAACAGTACAACGACCCTAAGCACACAGCCAAGACAATGCATGAGTGGCTTCGGGACAAGTCTCTGAATGTCATTGAGAGGCCCATTCAGAGCCTGGATTTGAACCCGATCGAACATCTCTGGAGAGACCTGAAAATAGCTGTGCAGCGACGCTCCACATCCTACCTGACAGAGCTTGAGAGGATCTGCAGAGAAGAATGTGAGAAACTCCCCAAATACAGGTGTGCCAAGCTTGTAGCGTAATACCATGAAGACTCGAGGCTGTAATCTCTGCCAATGGTGCTTCAACTGTCACGCCCTGATCTGTTTCACCTGCCCTTGTGTTTCTCTCCACCCCCTCCAGGTGTCGCCCATCTTCCCCACTTATCCTCTGGGTATTTATACCTGTGTTTTCTGTCTATCTGGGCCAGTTTGTCTTTTTTGTCAAGCTTATCAGCTCCTGTCTTTTCCCAGCCTCTATTTTTCTCGTCCTCCTGGTTTTTGACCCTTGCCTGTCCTGACCTTGTACCCACCCGCCTGACCACTCTGCCTGTCCCTGAACCTAAACCTGAGCCTGCCTGCCGTCCGGTACCATTGCTGCTACTCTGAATTATCGACCCCTGACTGCCTTGACTGGTCGTTTGCCTGCCCCTGTTGTTACAATAAACATTGTTACTTCACACAGTCTGCACTTGGGTCTTACCTTGATACCTGATTTCAACAACGTACTGAGTAAAGGGTTTGAATACTTATGTAAATATTATATTCATGTTTTTTATTTTTAGTACATTTGCAAAAATGTCTAAAAACATATTTTTGCTTTGTCATTATAGGGTATTGTGTGTAGATTGATGAGGGTTAAAAAAAACTTCCACTAAAAAACATCACAGTGGTAAGTCAAACCACCACTCAAATACAATAAACACAGAGTAGGCTTGTTATCTGTTACTGCCCTGTCCCTAGGAGTGAGTAAGGGAGGGGGCTGAGTTCAGTGTAACTAGGAGTGAGGAAGATAAGAATGGGCAGTGACTTCCATAGAAAGGCCACGCATGAGCTTGCTTCACACGCTTTGGAAGTAAACAAACCTTTGGGGCTCTGTGATGAATGTGCGATTGTGCCGTTGTGTTGCCGTGGACACGGTTTATGCCATTTATCAGTGATGTATGCGCACATGTACATAGGCCTACACTAACTTACAATAACAACATGGCTCTTGTGTCTAATACATGAATATAGAAAATGACACATTTGCTTTTATTCTGTTCTTTGTTATTCAGTTTTTCACTCTTAAATGTTGTAACATCACCGCTATTATTATATGTGTGAAGTTGTGCGCTGAGAGTCGGGAAGCAAGTTCAGGGAGTGAATAGGTTTAATAAATAAACAAAACAAGAAACACAAACAGCGCACCGACATGAAACAGCAACAGAAACGACGACGGGGGAAGAAACTAAAGGGTGTCACATATAAAGGGAAGGTAATCAAGGAGGTGATGGGAGTCCAGGTGAGTGTCATTATGCGGAAATGCAAGCAACTCTGGTGATAGATGTGTGCCATAACAAGCAGCCAGGTGACCTAGAGGCTGGAAAGGGAGCACATTTGACAATATGAAATGTGTGACTTTTTGTTTGTCATATTCACTATTTCACAGAACAACATTCCATTTAATCACCTCACAACATTGATTGACTGATCTGCAGTGTACAATTTGTTCTGACAAGCATTTGTTCCTTTGGTGTCACACCCACACAGTATATACGTGCCAGATCCTACCCACACCTTCTGTTCCTCTGCGTATGTTCCCACCCCACCCATCCCAGGTAGTTATTCACCTGGCCCATCCCCATGCTCTGGATGAATGAAAGTTATTTTACTTTTTGTTTTGTTCCATCCATGTTCCAGGGAGTGTTTTGTTTTTGTTTTCCTTTTCTGAATTGTGACTCATAAGACACATGTACTAAACTCCAAAGCGCTTGTGATTTTCAAACTTCAGGATGTAGTTTTTTTTTCTTCGAAGATGAATCAGAACCATTTTAATGCACTTTTTTAAAGTCTCACTGGTCTACTTCTCAACACAGAAAAACATCACGTTGTTATTTTATGCACTTTGTAATAGAGATTATTATGTTCAGTGTGGTTAATTACCATGTAATGTACAACTCTGAGAATTCACAATTCTTAGGGAGTATTGTTAGGGTGGGCTCTCTGCTTCATTCTCTCTCTCATGTTTACTTTCCTCCTGAGGGAGGAGCTTGTATCTCTTTCAGCAGGTGGTTGTGTTTCCTCGTATCAGAGAAGGATGAAGGATGGATTAGACAATTAAAGCCAGCCTAAGGGGATGTGAGGGGAAAACAGACAGGAGGAAATAGCTAAATATATTCCCTTTGTTTGTTGACCTTTTGTGATCTCAAACACAAGACAATAACATGCTACTACTCCCGGATATTGACTGGACAATCCATCCATTTTTTAACAGGATAAAACATTTGTTTACTACTCAGTTCTCATAATTCCACTTCCTAGTTTAGCTTCTAGTTGGTTACAGGAGGAAACTGTAAATATCCCTCTGAATCCCCCACCTCCCCCCACCTCCCCCACTACAGTGGAATCACTTGCTAATCCTGTGCATCAGCCTGTCCTCAGAGCAATACAAAGCATACTTACTATATGTATACTGAACAGAAATATAAATGCAACATGTAACAATTTCAATGATTTTACTGAGTTACTGTTCATATAAGGAAATCAGTTCATTGAAATAAATTCATTAGGCCCTAAACTATTGATTTCACATGACTGGGCAGGGGAGAGGCCACGGGTGGGCCTGGGAGGGCATAGGCCCATCCACTTGAGAGCCAGGCCCACTCCTCAGTTTCATCAGCTGTCCTGGTGGCCGGTCTCAGATGATCCCGCAGGTGAAGATGCCGGATGTGGAGGTCCTGGGCTGGCCCGTTGGACGTACTGACAAATTCTCTAAAAAGACATTGGAGGTGGCTTATGGTAGAGAAATTAATATTCAATTATTTGGCAATAGCTCTGGTGGACCTTCTTGCAGACACGCTCCCTCAACTTGAAACATCTGTGGCATTGTGTTGTGTGACAAAACAGCATATTTGTAGAGCCTTTTATTGTCCCCGGCACAAGGTGCACCTGTATAATGATCATGCTGTTTAATCAGCTTGTTGATGTGCCACACCTGTCAGGTGGATTGATTGTTTTGGCATAGGATAAATGCTCACTAACAGGGATGTTAACAAATTTGTGCACAAAATTAGAGATACAGTAAATAAGCATTCTGTGTGTATGAAACATTTCTGGTATCTTTTATTTCAGCTCATGAAACATTGGATCAACACTTTACATGTTGTGTTTGTATTTTTGTTCAGTATATTTTGGTGCACCTCCAAGACGTAGGATATTTAAGTGATAATGCCCAAAAAGCCGGTGTTTGGAGGATATTTTGGCACGGGTGTTGTTTGTCTCGAAACAAAGTCGAGGGCCGGCAAACCATGCCAATATATCCTCCAAACACTGGCTTCAAATCAAATCAAATGAAAGTTTATTTGTCACGTGCACAGAATACAACTCCCGAAATAAAAACAACAGTAAAAAAGACAGTGAAAAATAACAGTAGCGAGGCTATGACAGTAGCGAGGCTATACACAGTAGCGAGGCTATACACAGTAGCGAGGCTATGACAGTAGCGAGGCTATATACAGTAGCGAGGCTATGACAGTAGCGAGGCTATGACAGTAGTGAGGCTATAACAGTAGCGAGGCTATAACAGTAGCGAGGCTATATACAGGCACCGGTTAGTCGGGCTGATTGAGGTAGTATGTACTTGTAGATATGGTTAAAGTGACTATGCATATATGGTAAACACAGAGTAGCAGTGGCGTAAAAGAGGAGTTGGCGGGTGGTGGGACACAATTCAGATAGTCCGGTTAGCCAATGTGCGGGGGCACTGTTTGGTCGGGCCAATTGAGGTAGTATGTACATGAATGTATAGTTAAAGTGGATTGAGGGCATTATCACTTTTATACAACAGTTACCAATATATTCAAATAATGATTGCAATATTTTCATTAACTTTGTTTTTTATTTTATTTAACCCCCTTTTCTCCCCAATTTCTTGGTATCCAATTGTTAGTAATTACTATCTTGTCTCATCGATGTGTTGGAGGAAACACTGTGCACCTGGCGACCTTGGTTAGCATGCACTGCGCCTGGCCCACCACAGGAGTCGCTGGTGCGTGATGAGACAAGGATATCCCTACCGGCCAAGCCCTCCCTAACCCGGACGACGCTAGGCCAATTGTGCGTTGCCCCACGGACCTCGCGGTCGCGGCTGGCTGCGACAGAGCCTGAGCCAGAGTCTCTGGTGGCACAGCTAGCGCTGCGATGCAGTGCCCTAGACCACTGCGCCAACCGGGAGGCCCGATTAACTTTCTTTTGATGAATTTATTCATACTATTTCTTCCTCCATGAGATATAGTCCCGACACAAATCTATGGTTGCTACCCAAGCAGCCTGGTCGTTCATTCTATCGGTTCGGTTGCCAGACACGCTACCCAGTCGTTAAGTATTTTTGTTCTGTATCTATAGACGCGACCCAGTCTTTCGTTCTAAATGTTCCATTGCCATACGTTGCTGGAAACATTCTTATCCCTTGCTTGCTAGCTAGCCAACAACAGCTAACTTACAGTCACATCAAATAGTGCAGCCAGCAATTTAGTTGCACTTGCATTTGTTTGAGCTGTTTTCTTGAGACAGTTATTTGCATACATCCATAACAATGAGCAAATGATGCTCGATTTCACCTGTTCTCTCCCATCAAACTGAAGCTAGAAAGACCACAAACAAGCTGGATTTCGTTTCATTTGACCTGTTTTCTATTGACATTTCTTTGTATATATCCATACAAATGATACTGATTCATGATTTCGGGGCTCTATGCTTTCTCCCGAAATAATGCAACCCAGTGGAAGGTCAGTTCCACTCTAGCATTTAACTAACCTTTCCCCTCAACCTTTTCCTAAACTTAACCTAATAATTCTAACCTTTTCTGGAAATTCTCCTAACCTTTTTTGTTTTAGTTCCCCTAACCACCAACATAAATTCTCCCTGTAGTTCTCCTTTGTTGTCGTGATACAACAAGTAACCTGGTCTCAGAGAAATAAGTATAATACTATGTGTCCTCCAAGAAGTATGATAAGTTAAGTCCTCCAAGAGTTATGATAAGTTATGTCATCCAATTCATATGCTATTTTACGACCAGGTAAGACGTACAGTATGATACTTTACGCCCTCAAATTCCTTTGATATTTTAAGACCGCTATTCCATTCATAATGTAACCTAATCTAACGTAATATACACAATCCTACGAATTGCCCTGAGACCAGGTTGTGTACAGAAGCATTGTGCATGTTACCTATCAGTCACTATGTTACTGTGACACTGATTCCTCAGCTGTTTTGTGTTACCATTGTTTTATCCTTTGACGCACTGAAAGAAAGCTTATTTTATCAAAGGCTTTTGTTCCCTTTCTCTGTAACTAGGGACAACATAGACTCAGGGGTCGACGTAACATAAACAATAAAACATTTTGGAAGTCAATCATCTATTTCGTAAGATATATTACGTCCTCAAATTCGGATGATATGATATGAATTACAATTCCTATGATATGTTACGAATTACAAATCATACAATATGTTAATATGTTAATATGTTTTGGCTAGGTGGCTAGGTACATTAGCTAGGTGGCTAACGTTATCTAGGCTAGGGGTTAGGATTAAGGTCAGGGTTAGTGGTTAAGGTTAGGGTTAAAGTTAGGGTTAGGGTTAGGGGTTACGGTTAGAGTTAGGGTTGGGGGAAGGGTTACCTAACATGCTATGTAGTTGCAAAGTAGCTAAAAAGATAAACAGTTGCAAAGTTGTTAATTAGCTAAAATGCTAAAGTTGTCCCTGTGATTCGAACACGTGTGATTGTGATATACGTCCACCCATACTCCCCGACCAACCTCCCTCCTGGCTTAACTAACCTTCTGTCTTAAGTAACCACACCAATCGTAACATATCATACTAATTGGAGGGATATAAATGTACATTTACAATGTTACATCTAGTCTTTGAGGCAAGGGTGTGAGGAAAAATTACCAACACAACTGTTAGATGTTTCCTGCACCTTAATGTCCAGCAATGCATTACTTGTATTTTGGAAAATCTGGCAAACTACCTTTACATGTCACATATTGTTCACACAAGTTAGCCATGGAGTTAAGGTTAGGGTTAGTTCATTGTTACTACAACTGTAGTTGTAGTATTTTCATCATTTTTATTTACCTAGGCAAGTTAGTTAAGAACTAATTCTTATTTTCAATGACAGCCTAGGAACAGTGGGTTAACAGCCTGTTCAGGGTTAGAACGACAGATTTGTACCTTGTCAGCTCGGGGATTTGAACTTGCAACCTTTCGGTTACTAGTCCAACGCTCTAACCACTAGGCTACCCTGCTGCCCGTGTCATCCGTCATTACATGATTGTCATTAACGGAATTGTTGGGAAAGCAGCATTATTAATTGATGGGTTGCACAAGTGACCTGATTCCCAAGTAATTGAGCTCGGCGGGAGCCCTCCATAGTGTTATACCCAAATCAGCATGAATGCATTGCGCTGGTAACTGTCACTGATCCTATCATTGTTACTAAATGCCAGTGTAACAACAGGCCACATTCCAGTCCTGCTGGGCCCGACTACTTTATGCAGGGCTATGGTGGTGTTAGTGTGAGCGGACACTGAGCTGTACGGAGTTGTCCTGTCCTGTTAAGTGCTGCTGGACACATGTGCTTTGTGTTGGAGCTATGGGGTGAAGTGGCCCTTGATGACACCACCATGGCACCAGGCTGGTGCTCTTTCCTTATGGTCTCCCACATCGAAACAAAAATAAATCTGGACATGTTTACTTAGGCCCACACATGGAGATTTAATTTCTACTAGGTTATTGAAAGACGAATGAGTTCAAAAAGAAATGTGTATTCACATGAGTAGGCCTATATTTTGTTCTCTATTATTGCGTATGACCTTTAGTTACTTTAAACCACAGGCTTCTCACATGCAGTGCCAGTCTGTTCTGGTGGTCTCAGACATAATCTGTCTACCAGACTGCCCTGTCCTGGCCTAAAGATATCTATTCAGTACTTCTGAATACCTGATCAGAACACCATGCTCAGTGGTAGGTAATAGCATTTCTTCCCTTCTATCGTAACTCATTATCTCCTACTTGTGCAGGGGACACTGTGTTCTCCTGTACATATCCTCGAAGTCTTTAATGTGGGAGTGAATGTCTCAGTGTCCAGCGCTTGCCATACTTTCCACAGCAGTGTCTCACAAATACGAGAATAGCTCTCTCTCTGCTTTACAGTGCCAGAGTGTTCTTCATTTGGTTATATAACTAACCGCACCTCTCTATTCTCTGATCCTGCAACGTCAAATTTGTGGTGCACATAAAGTGATGAATGAGAAACAAACAAACTGGGATATAGAGACTTACCAAACTTGCTGTGCATTTTAACTCTGGCAACACTCTTCTTTCTCCATTGAAAGTGACAGTGTCAGGGCGATGCCTGAAGTCCATACATTCTTACAACTTACCTGGGGGTGAAAGGTAAATCTACTCATGCTGCTGTAGCTGTCAGCATTCATTATATATAACAACTTATCAAATCAAACTTTGTCACATGCGCCAAATACAAGTGTAGACCGTGAAATGCTTACTTACAAACCCTTAACCAACAGTTCAGTTCAAGAAGAGTTAAGAAAATATTTACCAAGTAGACTAAAATAAATAAAAAGTAATTAAAAAAAGTAACACAATAAGAACAACAATAATGAGGCTATATACAGGAGGTACCGGTACCGAGTCAGTGTGCGGGGGTACAGGTTAGTTTGTGCAAATTTGTACATATTTGTACATGTTACAAATTTGTACATGTAGGTGGGGGTGAAGTGACTATGCATAGATAATAAACAGTGTACAATGGGGGGGGGGATCAATGTAAATTGTCCGGTGGCGATTATAGTTATTGTTCAGCAGTCTTATGGCTTGGGGGTAGAAGCTGTTGAGGAGCCTTTTGGTCCTAGACTTGGCGCTCCAGTACCGCTTGCCATGGGGTAGCAGAGAAAACAGTCTATACCTTGGGTGACTGGTGTCTTTGACAATTGTATGGGCTTTCCTCTGACTCCGCCTATTGTATAGGTCCTGGATGACAGGGAGCTTGGCCCCAGCGCCTTACAGTCATATGCCGAGCAGTTGCCATACCAGGCGGTGATGCAACCGATCACGATGTTCTCGATGGTGCAGCTGTAGAACATTTTGAGGGTCTGAGGACCCATGCCAAATCTTTTCAGTCTCCTGAGGGGGAAAAGGTTTTATTGTGGCCTCTTTATGACTGTCTTGTTATGTTTGGATGATGGTTCTTTGGTGATGTGGACACCAAAGAACTTGAAACTCTCGACCCGCTCCACTACAGCTTCGTCGATGTTTAGCCCGCATTTTCCTGTAGTCCACAATCAGCTTTGTTGTCTTGCTCACATTAAGGGAGAGCTTGTTGTCCTGCACCACACTGCCAGTTCTCTGACCTCCTCCCTATAGGCCTTCTCATCATTGTCGGTGATCAGGCCTACCACTGTTGTGTCGTCAGCAAACTTAATGATGGTGTTGGAGTCGTGCTTGGCCACGCAGTTGTGGGTGAACAGGGAATACAGGAGGGGACAAATTACACACCCCTGAGGGGCCCCAGTGTTATGGATCAGCGTGGCAGACGTGTTGTTGCCTACTCTTACCAGGGTCCAGTTGCAGAGGAAGATGTTTAGTCCCAGAGTTCTTAGCTTAGTGAAGAGCTTTGTGGGCACTATGTTGTTGAAAGCTGAGCTGTAGTCAATGAACAGCATTCTGACATACAGCTGAAGTCGGAAGTTTACATACACCTTGGCCAACTACATTTAAACTCAGTTTTTCACAATTCCTGACATTTAACCGAGTAAAAATTCCTTGTCTTAGGTCAGGTAGAATCCCCACTTTATTTTAAGAATGTGAAATGTCAGAATAATGGTAGAGAGAATGATTTATTTCAGCTTTTATTTCTTTCATCACATTGCCAGTGGGTCAGAAGTTTACATACACTCAATTAGTATTTGGTAGCATTGCCTTTATTTATTTTTTTCTTGGGTTAAACATTTTGGGTAGCCTTCCACAAGCTTCCCAGAATAGGCCGCCTTGCTCGCACACGGTTTTTCAGTTCTGCCCACACATTTTCTATGAGATGGAGGTCAGGGCTTTGTGATGGCCACTCCAATACCTTGACTTTGTTGTCCTTAAGCCATTTTACCCCAACTTTGGAAGTATGCTTGGGATCATTGTCCATTTGGAAGACCCATTTGCGACCAAGCTTTAACTTTAACTGATGTCTTGAGATGTTGCTTCAATATATCCACATAATTTTCTTTCCTCATGATGGCATCTATTTTGTAAAGTGCACAAGTCCCTCCTGCAACAAAGAACCCCTACAGCATGATCCTGCCACCCCCATGCTTTATGGTTGGAATGGTGTTGTTCGGCGTTCAAGCCTCCCCCTTTTTCCTCCAAACATAACGATGGTCATTATGGCCAAACTGTTCCATTTTTGTTTCATCAGACCAGAGGACATTTC